>NC_092762.1:42235225-42943812 GCF_047496795.1 Chiloscyllium punctatum
ATGGCAGAGTGGGGGTATGTCGGGCCAGGAGATTGAAAATTGTGGAGTGCGGTTGTGCTGCTGTTAGTGGCTCACAAGCCTCTCTTGGGATACCAGCCTTGAGTTGCTAGTTCTGTTCCAATCTGTCCCATCTGGCACTGTGATAGTGCCATACCACACAGTGGAAGGTATTATCTATATGAAGGTGGGGCTTGGTCTACACAAGGACTGAGTGGTGATCATTCTTGCTGATACTATCATGAACAGATGCATCTGCAGCCTGCTAATTGCTAAGGATGAGGTCAAGTACGTTTTTCCCTCTTGTGGCTTCCCTCACCACCCAGTCTAGCAGCTATGTCCTTTCGGACTTTTGATGGTGGACAATGAAATCCCCGATCCAGAGGACATTTTGCACCCTTTCCACTCTCAGCGCCTCCTCCAAGTGTTGTTCAACATGGAGGAGTACTGATTCATCAGCCGAGGGAGGGCAGTACATGGCAATCAGCAGACGTCATGAATAGATTTTTTAATTGGATTCAAAATGCACCATCTGCTGTGGCAAAATTTGAATCCGAGTTGCCAGAACGTGAGCAGAGTTTCTGAAATAATAGTCTCGCAATAATACCACTAGGCCATCACCTCCATCCTCGACCACTGCCTCAGTAGCATATGCATTCCATCCATTACCATCACAAGTGTCATGACTGAAGTCACATGCTTACTTAGAAATAATGCTCACTTTTTAAAAAATAAAGTTACCCTCAAAACTGACCAACATCCACCTACGTCTATTTTAGAACTCCTATCCCAAATGATAATGTATATTGTATACCTCTATCACAACTCAGCTTTCACAAAATTGTAATCCCCTTTTCACAAAGTATCCAACTTCTTGTTTTCTAGACACTAAAGGCATTGCCAATGGAAAGGAGATCACATTGTGAGCTGGGAATAGAGTAAACCAGATCGAAAGTAGTACAAGTAAAACACTACTTCATTTAAAAGGTGTAGTTGGGACCTTGGGCAGTGATGATGAATGATTGGGACCTTGGGCAGTGATGAGGAATGATTGAGACCTTGGGCAGTGATGGGGAAATGATTGAGACCTTGGGCAGTGATGGGGAAATGATTGAGACCTTGGGCAGTGATGGGGAAATGATTGAGACCTTGGGCAGTGATGGGGAAATGATTGAGACCTTGGGCAGTGATGGGGAAATGATTGAGACCTTGGGCAGTGATGGGGAAATGATTGGGACCTTGGGCAGTGATGGGGAAATGATTGGGATCTTGGGCAGTGATGGGGAAATGATTGGGACCTTGGGCAGTGATGGGGAAATGATTGGGACCTTGGGCAGTGATGGGGAAATGATTGGGACCTTGGGCAGAGATGAGGAATGATTGGGACCTTGGGCAGTGATGAGGAATGATTGGGACCTTGGGCAGTGATGGGGAAATGATTGGGATCTTGGGCAGTGATGGGGAAATGATTGGGACCTTGGGCAGTGATGAGGAATGATTGGGACCTTGGGCAGTGATGAGGAATGATTGGGATCTTGGGCAGTGATGGGGAAATGATTGGGACCTTGGGCAGTGATGGGGAAATGATTGGGACCTTGGGCAATGATGAGGAATGATTGGGATCTTGGGCAGTGATGGGGAAATGATTGGGACCTTGGGCAGTGATGGGGAATGATTGGGACCTTGGGCAGTGATGAGGAAATAATTGGGATCTTGGGCAGTGATGGGGAAATGATTGGGATCTTGGGCAGTGATGAGGAAATGATTGGGACCTTGGGCAGTGATGGGGAAATGATTGGGACCTTGGGCAGTGATGGGGAAATGTTTGGGACCTTGGGCAGTGATGGGGAAATGATTGGGACCTTGGGCAGTGATGGGGAAATGATTGGGACCTTGGGCAGTGATGGGGAAATGTTTGGGACCTTGGGCAGTGATGGGGAAATGATTGGGACCTTGGGCAGTGATGGGGAAATGATTGGGACCTTGGGCAGTGATGGGGAAATGATTGGGATCTTGGGCAGTGATGGGGAAATGATTGGGATCTTGGGCAGTGATGGGGAAATGATTGGGACCTTGGGCAGTGATGAGGAAATGTTAGAAATGACAGAAGAGTGCACCAGGGTGTCACAGAGAGAACAGTCCCTCCAGAATGCTGACACGAGATGGGTTGGAATGATGTGTTCGGTGGTGTCCTTTTGGAATGGAGGAAATGACAGAGGATGATTCTTTGAATGTAGGAACAGTTGGGGTAAAAAGTAAGGACAAAGGAAGCCTGTCCTTGTTCTTGGAGGGAGGGTATGGGAAAGGGCAGTTTGCATGAAATGGGTAGACATGACTAGAAGTCTTGTTAACTTTGGGGAGTATTCCCTTATGAAAAGTGATTTCAGAACAGAGCATCATAGCTGGAGAATCTGGAACAATTGAATTGAATCCTTGAAGGGAGGCATAGTTCAGGTAACAGAGGGAAGTTGGTGGATTTGCAGCGGATGTTAGGAGGAAGCTTGTTCATGGAAATGGAGCCAATGAAGTCAGGGGAGGGAACGGAAGGGAAGGGAAGAATCAGGGATTGACCTGCTGAAGGTGAGAGAGGATCTAAGACTTTGAGTGGTCAGGAATTCTTTTTGACATTTGTCTTTCCACTTCAGGCTTTTTAAACATTACTCAGCTTGAGACACTGGTTTTCTTTTCCTAGAATTACTTTCAAGAGTCTCCTCTATGGTGGGCGTACACAGAGTTACAGTTAATGCTCTGTAGTTGGCACAAGTTGTTCACTACCAATCCAACTGGGACAGATTACATTTGGTGACCTAAGGCAGGAAGTGACAAAGTCACATTTCTACAATTGAAATTGAGGTGTGAGAGGGAGGCTTTAAATAGCAGCAAAGCTGGAGAAATGGAAAATGCTTGAAAAGCAGCAGCTATGGAAAAGAAAATGTCGACAGAATTGGGTGCCTAGCACGACTGAGGATATAAATGAAAATATTCAATTTCTGTGATATTATCTGTTCTGCACATGACTTCAGCTAATCCAGCCCACTTATCCCATCCTAAGTATTGCTTTGGTGTACAGGTGGTTCTTCTACAATACGATTAGATTAGATTACCTACAGTGTGGAAATAGGCCCTTCGGCCCACCAAGATCCACTGAAGAATAGCCCACCCAGACTCATTTCCCTCTAGGGCAGTTTAGCATGGCCAGTTCACCTAACCTGCACATCTTTGGACTGTGGGAGGAAACCAGAGCACCCGGAGGAAACCCATACAGACGGTCACTCAAGGCTGGGATCGAACCTAGGACCCTGCTGCTGTGAGGCACTTGTGCTAACCACTGGGCCATCATGCTACCCGACTAGGGATTGTTGTGTACTTGTGCAACCCCCCCATTATATAAAAACTGCTCTTTAGAAACAGTGCTTAAAGTGTTGGCAATGTAATCGCGTTACAGCCAACACTCGTTTAAAAAGTTTGTACTTTAGAAACAGTGTCCCCAATTTTTCATTTGCCTTATCGCAAATTCATGTTGATGAAGCGCACATTATAGCAGAATGACCTGCAATGGAACCCTATTTGTTGACAAGAACTTGTCAAGTTCTTCCATGGAATTAAAATTTCCAGTTCCGTTGCCCATGTTCCACACTGAACAATGTTGCTTCTGCGATCTCTCATTTTTCCTTATGGTCCTGAACTTTTAAGTAAAGCCCCTATTGCAATTCTGTTACTTGGCATAAAAGTTCTTGTGGATTCAAACCTTTCATCATTTGAAACCCTTCCATCAGTTGTGTGCTTGGTTTCCTTTTTGACTAGAAAAGTGTTCCATTCATAGTCCTGTCAGTTAAATTCTGAGTGTGCAAATTAATACTCCTCACATTGGTGTATTAGACTCTGCAAACTTGGCTTCAAATTAACCTGTCTCTGGGCAAGTTCATGAGTAGAACACTGAGCCGATCACCAATGGTGTATGAGCAAGACCTGTAAACTAATGGCATCTCTTTGAATTTTCCGGCCGACTTCTGTCAAAGAGTGAGAGTAATTCCGGAGGGCAGTAAGTGGGAACAGTGGAGTGGGGGGAAGAGAGGCTAGCTTGTTGAATTTGATCCATTAGGATCTACTCACATAAGGTTTGCTTGGCACAGATTGAAACTGAGTTAAGCCATTCTGCTTCAAAAACTCACTTATAGACAAGATTCTGCGTTGATGTGACCCGAAGCTTAAAAATGTGTTGCTGGAAAAGCGCAGCAGGTCAGGCAGCATCAAAGCAGCAGGAGAATCGGCGTTTCAGGCCTAAGCCCTTCTTCAGGAACTTGGCAGAAGTTGAACCAGTCTTGGCAGATTCAGATTCCTGAAGAAGGGCTTATGCCCAAAACATCGATTCTCCTGCTCCTTGGATGCTGCCTGACCTGCTGCGCTTTTCCAGCAACACATTTTTAAGCTCTGATCTCCAGCATCTGCAGTTCTCACTTTCTCCTAGTAGATGTGACCCTGTCATCCACAGAGGCAGAAGCTGCTGAACAACTCTTGTTGAAGTTTTGTGGTAAGAATTTGCCTTTTACAACAGCTGCCATCTACTTATAACCTGTGCCCCTCTGAACTATTTATGTTTTTAAAATAATCCTCCAAACTAGGATTTAAATTATTAACAGAGACAGAAGTTGAACCAGTCAGAGCACAGAGCATGCTTCTATTTCTAATCAAATTGTGTACAGATGTAAACATAGGCGTCCGAGTTCAAAGGTAGGGACACTAACACTGCACCACAAGAATGCTCCACAGGATGTTTGCTTTCTTTTTTAACCTATTTTTTCTAATCAACCTGTTCAGAGATGTTATTCCACACCTCTGGTGCAGCTAGGAAATGAACCTGGGCCTCCTGGTGCAGGAATAGGGACACTACCACTGCGCCTCAGAGGGCCCCCAGCATAGTGTGTTGCACAGGTTCAGCCATATTGAAGCCAGCTGTGGAACCCGCTGCTCCTGCTCCACGGCAGATGTTATACACAATACTTGTTTTGAGCAAGGTTCAAGTTCAATCATTTCTACCTGGACCGGCAGAGTGGGCAATCTATTATAATCACTTTTCTTTGGGGGGGGGAGCTGATCCTTCTGAGATTATATTGGTTGATTGAATTTTGAACTGTCTGTGTCTGCCAGGTAATAAAAACAGGGAAGCCTTGCTAAAACTGTCCAAGGTGTGGAGGTTCTAGTGTTGGATTGGGGTGGACAAAGTTAAAAATCACGTGACTCCAGGTTATTGTCCAATAGGTTTGTTTGGAAGTACTAGCTAATACTTCCAAATACACCTGTTGGACTATAACCTGGTGTAGCGTGATTTAAAACTGTACAAGGCTGTGGTCAGACTTTACAAATATGTCAGATTTTTCAGGGGCTTTTTTTTAAAAATTCACTCTCAAGATGTGGGCATTGCTGGCTGGCCAGCACTTATTGCCCATCCCTTGAGAAGTTGGTGGTGAGATGCCTTCTTCAACCACTCCATTCCATTTGGGGTGAGCACACTCAATGTTGATGGGGAGAGAGTTCCAGGATTTTGACCCAGTGACAGAGTTGACGTGGACAGGTTATTTCCCTTTGTGGGAAAGTCCACAAACAGAGGGCACAATCTCAGAATAAGGGGCTGCCCACTTAACACAGAGATGCAAAGGAATTTTTGGAGCAGCGCTCTGAAAGCTAGTGCCTCCAAATAAACCTGTTGGACTATAACCTGGGGTTGTGTGATTTTAAAATTTTTCTGAAAGTATGGTGAATCTGCAGAATTCTTCTTCTCAAAACTCTTCGCTGTCGAGTCTGGGTCATTAAGTATATTCAAGGTTAAGCTAGACAGATTTTGTTTAACTAGGAATAGAATCAAGGGTAATGGGAATAAATGGGCCTCAGGATTATTAGACCAGATTCAGTGCGGCAAATAGCTTATTTCTGCTCCTATATCTTATGGTCTTGTGGAATATGGCAACCAGAACTATACGCAGTATTCCAAGAATAGTCTAATCAAGTTTAATTGTTAATTTTTAATTGAGCTCCCCAGCTACTAATTCCACCTCATGGAGCAATGATCTGAGATTAAACCAATCTGTTTCGACCTGGAACCACACTTGATCCTGAGGTGACCTATTGACCTCATTTGTGCTTTCACTTGCCCCGCCTATTTTTACCTACTCCACATCATCCAATTAGCCTCAGTCTGAGTTGATTGGCTGAAACCTTTGTTCATGTCTTTGCTGTCTTTAGATTGGACAAGTCTAAACCATTCCTAAATGGTCCCCCACATTCTACCTTCCAACAACCTGAGTTTGTCCAAACCTCTGATGCCCGTGTTGTAACTTACAGTAAAACATTTTTCACTTAACACTTGGTAAAGTAACTTTAAAATTGTCACCTACATTTTCAAATCTATGGTCTTGGCCCTTCCTGTCTCATTCATCTCTTCCAACCCTATAACCCTTCAGGATGTCGCATTCACCAAATCCTGGCCTTTTGTGCCATCCCAATTTTAATTGTTTCAACAAAGAAAGCAATTAGAAGAACAAAAATAGGACATGAAGGAAGGACTTGCTAACAGGATTGGGGGATTCCTAAGATTTTTCATAAATACATTAAAGAGAAGTGGTTAACCATTAGGAACCAAGGGGGCCTAATGAAGCCACAAGACATTGGAAGTGTGTTAAATGAATACTTCTCTTAGGTCTTCTCTCTGGAAAAGGAGAACATAGGTGTAAAGTTCAGGAAAAGGGACTATGAGGAATTTGCACAATTTGACATAGGAAATGGGGAAGTATTGGAGTCTCTCTCAGGCTTGAAAACAAACAAATCCTCCAGTCCAGTTGAATTGCAACCCAGGCTGCTTTAGGAGATAAGACAGGAAATTACAGGAGCTCTGACACGAATTTTTCATTCAGCTCTGGCCACACGGGAAGTGCTAATGTGGTTCCACTTTTGAAGAGGGATGGTAGAGATGAACCAGGAAATTACAGGACGGTGAGTGCTGGTGAAAATATTAGATAAAATTCTGAAGGAGCAAATTAATACCCACTTGAAAAGGCATGGGTTCATTTGGGATAGTCAGCATGGCTTTGTCAGAGGGAGGTGATGCCTAACAAATTTGTTAGAGTTATTTTGAAAATGTGATCAAGTGTGTGGATGAGGGCAGTTCAGCTGATGTAGTTAACCATTAGGAACCAAGGGGGCTTAATGAAGCCACAGAACATTGGAAGAGATGAATTCTAACAAAATTTTTGACAAGGTCTCATATGGGAGCCCAATTGAGAAGGTTAAAGTACATGGGATTGAGGGAAACTTGGTGAGATGGTTCAGAAACTGGCTTACTACTAGGACACAAAGGGTAGTGGCAGAAGGCTGTTTGAGTGACTGAAGGCTGGTGTCCAGCGTTGTACCACAAGGATCAGTACTGGGACCCTTATTGCTTGTTACATCCATAAATATATTGATAAAAATGTGGGGGGAGCATTAAGCAAATTTGCAGATGACACTAAGATTACTATATGGTTAATAATGAAGAAAACGGTTATGGGTTATAGGAAGATATAGATGGGTTGGTCAGATGGGTAAGACAGTATTTAACCCTGAAAGGTGTGAGGTGATGTACTTTGGAAGAAGAAACACAATGAGGTAGTATTTAATGAATGACAGGACACTGTAGCACAGAGAAACTGAGGAGTCTTCGGGTAATTATTCACTGATTCCTGAAGTCGGTAGAGCACGCAAATAGAATAGTTAAGGTGGCACATGGACACTTGTTTCCATCAGTTGTGGCGTAGAGTCTAAGAGCAAGGAAGTAATGTTGCAATTGTACAGAGCATTGGTCAGGCCACAACTGGAGTATTGTGTACAGTTCTGGTTACCTCACTATAGGGGGGGATGCAATAACACGGAAGATGGTTCAAAGGAGGTTCACCAGGGTGTTGCCTGGGATGGAGAAATTGAGCTGTAAGGAGAGACTAGATAAGCTTGGATTATTTTCTTTACAGTAGAGAAGACAGAGGGACAATATGATTGAGGTATATAAGATCATGAGGGATATGGACAGGGTGACTAGAGAGCAGCTGTTCACCTTGGTTGAGTGGTCAGTCATGAGGGGACAGAGTTTTAGGGTGAGGGGCAGGAGATTCCGAGCAGATTTGGGAAAAATCTTTTTCCTTTGGTAGGAATTTGGAATGCACTGCCCGGGAAGATAACAGAAGCTGGAAACCTTACAACCTTTAAAAATATTTGGATGAGTATTTCATATACCATAACACTCAAGGATATGGGATAAGTGCAGGAAATTGGGATTAACGCAGCTTTAGTGGTACTTCTGTTGGTGCAGTCTCAATGGGCTGAAAGACCTTTTCTAATGTATGAACCTATGAAACATTGATGGCTGTACCTTCAGCTCAGGTCTCAAATTCTAAAATTCCCTTCATTCAACTGTCCACCTCTCTCTGTGTCATTTCCCCAAAATCCATGTTTTTGTCCAAACTTTGGCCTGACTAAATTGCTCCGTTGTGTGTCACGTTGTGTTTCATAAAACTCCTGTATTACACCCAGAAATGTTTCATTTCCCTAGAGGCACTATCTAAATTGAAGTAGTTATTTGATTGATATGTAGAGAATTTTGAACGGAATTGAGGAAGGAGAGCAATCTTTTCCACTGGAAAGAGAGCCTGGGAAAAAGGCCCGAGGCTAAAATTGAGAGTGAGATTATGGAGCAGGGAAATTAGAAAACCCTTCTCCACCCAATGTGTGGTGGAAGTGTGGAGTACTTTTGTCATAGCAACAATAATTGTTAGTCATGTGAAATCTGAAATGGATAGATTTTTGCAAAATGGGGATATTAAGGAATATTAATGCAGTTCATATACAATCAGCCATAATTTGTCAAAAGGGCTGATCTGTAGAATTCTCTCCATTTAATTCACACACAGAATGAAGCTAAACATACAGAACTTAGTGCAATATTTTCTAGAAATACATTTTCTGGATCAGTCAACAAACAAATCCACTGACTACCTCCTGAATTTACTGCTGATGATAATCACCAGCTACAGGTTTATACTTGTGTTGCACGGGTTTACTTTTGAAATATTCAGTTTGATCAGACATCGTAAAATTTCCCCTCTCCTTTCAAAATACACGAATGCTCTGATGGACTATTTTCACAATAAAAATGGGAGCACATCTTCTTGGCAATGAATGCATGATAAGGAAGGGAAGCGCCGATTTTCCTTACTGTCTGGGACGTCTGGTAGCTCACTGACACAGGCTGGATATTCCCGAAGTCCCAGGGCCTGAAGTTGGCCTAGCGTAGCGGACAGCACTGACCAATCACACATCCTGGCCATCTCAATTCCAGGAATTCTCTCTGCTCTTCAGCTTATCAGAGGTGTGCAGAGTCCAAAGGCAAACTCTCTCTCAGATAGATAAAAGACACATATAACAGAACCTCAAGCAGTTTGAGGACCCTCTTTCTTAATCTGAACACAGCTATTTTCGGCTATGGAAATTTCTGGATCTTCCAATTTATGCAAGTAAGTTTGTAACAAACCATTGAGGAGCAATTAATGGAATGTTTATTTTTGGGTTGAGTTCAGTGTGTTGGGGACTTATTGTGAAAGGATAAGTTAGCTTTCAAATATCCTAAAATGTATTATTATTTTACTTCTGCTCTGACAGAATATTAAATGCTGTCAGCTCCTCAAACTATGTTGATAGTGTATCTTAACATGCAGGCAACGTATTCCATGAATGTATAAACATGTTGGGGGTTAATTTGGTGAAATGGTTGAAAACAGAAACCAGTTTGGTCTGGATCTTGTTTTTTTTTACACTTTTTGAAGCTTTTTTGTATTCTGTCAATCACACTACTCTGGACAAATGCTTTGTTCTCTTACTATAACCATTACCTTTTTCATTTCACAACATTTGAGGTTTAATTTCTCCTGCCCACTATTTCAAACCATTTTTCTTTCTTCCTTCACCTCATCAACAACATAAACCCTGTCACTTTTTTTAACTCGCTTGATTTCTGGAGAAAAGTCATACTTGAGTTGAAACATTTCTGTCTGTATAGTTGCTGCTAAACCTGCTAGGTTTCTCCAGCATTTTGTTCAGAAAACAGGAACCAGAGTAACTGCACTTGTACCACCAGGACATTTGGTTTTAGCGCAGAACTTGAGTCCTGATTGTTGAACACTATTATTTGAACATACCTGAAGCAGCAAAGAAAAACCTGCAGTTTTAGCATTCAAGTACAAATTAGAACCATTTTTAGTTTCATGTGGGCTCTACTCACCCACTTCCGCTGAAGGTGTTGAGTGAACAGATCGACCCACACTGCAGCACGTGGGGTGACTCAGGGTCACAGGTTTCAGGCCATAGCTGGAGACCTGTGGGGTCGTCAGGAAGGGTAGAGGTGGGTTTTATGTTCTGTTCACACACGAATGAGTTGGAGTCACCCTCACCCTGCTCAAGCAGATGTGACTGCTCTGCCTGTTCCCATGTCATCCTCCTCCCATTTCCCCATCCAGATGAAGGGAGCCTCCAATGACCATACACTCCTTTTCTCCTGGTGACTCCAGTCAGTGTTCAGTACCTGTAGTTGGAGCACGCCACTTATTGTTTTCATGAACATCAGCACAGACTTGCCAAAAATCAATGATTTTGCAAAGTTGCTTAAGTCTTAACAAAGCCTCCCAGAAAGTGCACCAACATTTTAAATTCCTCTTCATACCTGAAGCAGTGGATGGTGATTTATCTTGAGGTAGCACTTAGTACCCTGTGTAAAGTTACTCCCAGTCGACTGGTTAGTGTTAGGAGAGGACATTGGGTCAATCACTACATATCAAAATGCTGTTCAATTTATAAAACAAGCACTAGCAGACAACTTTAAGTGAAAGTTACAGCATAATGATTCTCCAAGAGGTTTCCTATTTTAAACCTCAATTCATTTATCTTGACTTGTGCTAATCATGGGTCAAATTGGTGATTCAATTGAAAACCGTGGTCACGTTGAGTTTTTAAAGCTTTAAGTGATGGGATAATTGGTCTTACTGTGTTCCATGTGATCCTGTTACACTATGTAATGATAAGAGATTGTGTAGTTATGTACAACAATGAATCTGATTTTGCATTTATTCATGGGGATGTGGGCATCGCTGGCTTGGTCAGCATTTATTGATATTCCCTTCTTGCTCAAAGGACAGCGAAGAGTCAATGATGTTGCTGTGGGTCTGAACTCATATGCAGGAGAAAGTGACGACTGCAGATGCTAGAGAGTCAGAGTAAAAACATGTGGCACGGGAAAAGCACAACAGGTCAGGGAGCATCTAAGGAGCAGGAAAGTCGATGTTTTGAGCATAAGCCCTTCATCAGGAATGGGAAAAGGTCCGAGAGATAAATGGGGGGGTGGGGTTGGGGGGAAGGTAGATGAAATGGTGATAGGAACCACACGGCAGCAACATTGACTTTACCAGTTTCTTGATCTCCCCTCCCCCCACTTCATCCCAGATCCAACCCTCCAACTGGCACGGTGGCACAGTGGTTAGCACTGCTGCCTCACAGTGCCAGGGACCTGGGTTCAATTCTCACCTCCAGCAACTGTCGGTGTGGAGTTTGCACATTATCCCCGTGTCTGTGTGGGTTTCCTCCAGGTGCTCCGGTTTTCTCCCACAGTCCAAAAATGTGCAGGTTAGGTGAATTGGCCATGCTAAATTGCTCATAATGTTAGGTGAAGGGATAATTGTAGGGGTCTCGGTGGGTTGCTCTTTGGAGGGTCGATGTGGACTTGTTGGGCCGAAGGGCCTGTTTCCACACTGTAAGTAATCTAAACTCTGCACCGCCCTCTTGACCTGTCCGACCTGTCCACCTTATTTCCCACCAATCCATTCCACCCTCCGCATCAAACTATCACAATTACCTCCCAACCTGCATACACCTATCACCCTCCCACCTATATTACCTGCAACCTCCCTATTTATCTCTCAGCCCCCCTCCCCCTCCACATTCCTGGTGAAGAGCTTATACCTGAAACGTTTACTCTCCTACTCCTCAGATGCTGCCTGACCTGCTGTGCTTTTCCAGCACCACACTTTTTGACTTTGAAGTAACATGTAGCCCAAGCCAGGTTAGGCAATGCCGGGTAAAAACATTTCCCTGATTCCTTTCCCTAAAGGATAGTAGTGAACCACAAAGCTTTTTACAACCACTGACAATGGCTACTTGGTTGCCATTGGGCTAGCCTTTTATTTCAGATTTTTAATTGAAATCAAATTTCACTGTCTATTATGGTGGGATTTGAACTCATGCCCTCAGACAATTAATCTGGCATTCTGGAACTCCTTACTTTGTCCATTTGAACAATAGGATTGCCAACCCTCCAGGAATTAAAATTAATCTCCCAACAGTAACATCATAAAGAAATTCTGTGGCGATGAGTATTGTTTCACATTTCCTTCCATGTTTAGTTATAAAAATGTTGGAATTGTCAGGCAGAGAAGCGTGTTTGATGGGGTATGGTGGTGGAGGTCAAATGCTCAGGAATATAGCCATGGTTTGTTAAAGCAGCAACCGCCTGAGCAACAGTCACATACCCAGAATGCTAGGGTGTGGGTTGTCACCCATGTTGACCGGGTTGTGAAGAAGGCACATGGTGTGTTGGCTTTCACCAGCAGGGGGATTGAGTTTAAGAGTCATGAGGTTATGCTGCTGCTCTATGGAGGCCTCGTTAGACCACACTTGGAATATTATGGTTGCCTCATTATAGGAAGGATGTGAATGCTTTAGAGAGACTGCTGAGGAGATTTACTAACATGTTGCCTGGACTGGAAGGCATGTCATATGAAGAAAGGTTGAGAGAGCTAAGGCTTTTCTCATTGGAGCGAAGAAGGATGAGATGTGACTTGACAGAAGTGTACAAGATAATGAGAGGCATAGATAGAGTGAATAGCCAGAGACTTTTTCCCAGGGTGGAAATGGCTATCACGAGGGGGGCGTAATTTTAAGGTGATTGGAAGAAGGTTTCAGGGAGATGTTAGAGGTAGGTTCTTTACACACAGAGGGTGGTGGGTGCGTGAAATACACTGCTGGCAGTGGTAATAGAGTCAGATACATTAGAGACATTTAAGCGACTCTTGGATAGGCACATGCATGATAGTAAAATGAAGGGTATGTAGGTTAGTCTGATCTTAGAGTAGGCTACAGGTCAGCACAACATCAAGGGCTGAAGGGCTTGTACTGTGCTGTACTTTTCTATGTTCTATGTTCTCTGTGATCTGTGACTCAGCAAGGATCCTCAAGGACAACAATGACATTTTCTGAAGAACAATTCATTAAGGGACATTTCTACAACAATCCTACCTTTGAGAGAGGGCCATTAAGCTAATCTTCCTTAAGCAGTTTTTGTGTTCAGATGATATTGGCATCAACTAGATCTATAAACTTACCTTAGGATTCAAATCCCACCACAGCAGCTGGAAGTCTGGAATGGAAAGTGATGGTGATATTGTTGTTGTAAAATCCCATCTGATTCACTTTTATTCGCCCATGGAAGGAAATCTGGTGTCCTTCTCTGGTCTGGCCAACAATGACTCCAGGCCCACAGCAATATGGTTGACTTAGAACTATCCTTGAAATAGCCAAGCAAGCCATTCTGTTCAAGGGTAATTAAAGGTAGAAAACAATACTGATCCTGCCAGTGACACCCCCCACCCCAATGGTGGAAGAGTAAAATTGAAGATCAACTTCCTACTGTCCTGTCATCTTATAACTGACTAGTTGTTCAAGGATTCACATTGCCTTTTACTTATTTCTCAATGAGTATGTTTAGGGTTGTTAACTTTGGTTATACCAGTTGCTGGAAGCTTTATTATACAACCTTTGTGACTAACTGCCTCAGCTGACTAACTGCCTCATCCCACCCCGATGTTGCTGTGATTTTACTCCTGCTTATTCCTGGAGGTGGAATTTCTATTTCCTGTAAGTTCCAGGGCAATTCTGGAGGCTTGGGAACTCCAGCTTCATGGGGCAATGCTTTCGTTTCACTAGGTAGAGGTTCTAATGTTAATTATGTAATAATAGCATGTAAGCTTACTAGGACAAATAATTCAGAATATTGTTGAAATGGCTCAATACACCTTCCTGAACTGAAAATGAAAATTCAACTCTCTGAAATACTTGGTTCATTAAAAAACAAATGTTAAAATTATGTAGAATAAAGTATAGCTTTCTCTCTCTCACACACACCTCTACACCATCAATGTTTGGAGACTGTTACCTATTTAGCTTGGAAGGTCTTATGGTTTAAGTCAAGAGGACTAACTTTCAGGGATACAAGCAATCTGGATGTTAACTAAGATTGCTGTTGAATATAAATGAGGGAAGGGGGGCTCTTCTGATGCAGTGGGAGTGTCTCTCTGAGTCAGAAGGCCTGGGTTGAAGTCCTGGATTAGTGGTGCTGGAAGAGGTTTCCAGCATCTGCAGTCATTGTTTTTACCTGGGTTGAAGTCCTACCCACTCCAGACATCTGCAATGGCCTCTCTGGAAGGGTTGATTAGAAAATACTTTAAATATCGATGAAATTGCCCAGACATTCTATTGGTTTGACACAATAGGCAGTTTTCCAGCATATCCTACTTTAATCTTGGATCTCCCCTACATCCTCACCCTCTCTCTCAATGTCTATGACAGTCAAAGCAAGACATGCATGCATCACTTTCTGTTAAGCAGAAAGACAGTTCATAGATTGTTGACATTAACATGAATGAAGATTAGTGTGGTGCTGGAAATGCACAGCAGGTCAGGCAGCATCCAAGGAGAAGGAAAGTCGATGTTTCAGGCAATTTTCACTTTGAAAATTGTATTCTCATTATTGATATATTACTAAATCTAAATTTTTGTGAAATAACTCCACAGAAGTCAATATGCCATCAGCAAGTTACCCTTTGTTTACATGTACATAGTACTTGACACTGGTCCGGCTTCCTCAAAGTGAGCAGAACCTCTGACACTCTCTTATTTATATCTGTCAGCCAAGGCTCCCTGATTGCATCAGGTTAACAGCCCCAATCAGAGACCTCATATTCTGTGAGGTCCACTTGGCTGACCCCATTACAATTACTACAAAATGCAGGTGCAAAAGTGAGATGGAGGCAAGTTATTCTATACCAAGTTCAATATCCATTGTTATTTTAGTGAGACATTTCAGACACTGGGCTGAATGTAAGTTGAGATAACTAGGTGTCTTTCTGGGTGACACATGTCCTTGCCACACTTCTGTGGTTACATATTTAAGATCGCACAACTCAAATTATCAATGGAAAATGAAGGTCTTGTGTTCTCAGAAGCCTCTGAAAATCCATGAGGAAGACAAACCAGGAAATCAAAGAAAAAACCTAATATAGAGGCAAAATTTGTAAATTTAACTCTTAATATACTTCAGACAAGTTTAGTCAAGTGAGTGTTTTAATTCATTCATTTGTGGTGTATAGGCATTACTGGCTGGGCCAGTGTTTATTGTCTGTCCCTAGTTGTCCATGAGAAGGTGGTGGTGAGCTGCCTTATTGAACTGATGCAGTTTACCCACAGGGAAGGAATTCCAGGGTTTTGACCCAACAACAGTGGAGGAATGGTGATATATTCCAAATTAGGATAGTGAGTGGCTTGGAGGGGAAGGTGGCGGCATTCCCAGGTATCCGCTGCTCTTGTCCTTCTAGTTGAAATGGTTGTGGGTTTGGAAGGTGCAGTCTGAGGATCTTTGGTGAATTTCTGACACTGTGTGCTTCTGAGAGCTGGTACAGACGTCTCTATCATCCCATGCTATGTAGACCCAGGCAAAATATCACAGCTTGACTTGTTTGGAGCTCTGGAATTTTTCTTTATTTGTCTGAGGAATGTGTGTTAAACTAAAAACAGCTTACTCACTTATTAATTCCATAAATTAACCCTTTCCCTACATCACTGCAATGCCTAGACTGAAGTAGTTTAAAACATCTGGAGATTGTAAAAAGACACAATTCTCTAAAAGTTGAAAGGTGTGGTGCTGGGAAGGCACAGGCAGCATCCGAGGAGCAGAAAAGTCGACGTTTCCGTGATGAAGGGCTTATGCCTGAAACGTTGATTCCCCCCCGCTCCTCGGATGCTGCCTGTGCTTTTCCAGCACCACACTCTCGCCTCTGATCTCCAGCATCTGCAGGCCTCACTTTCTCCAAACTGATTATTCTGAAAAAGCCAGCTCCAGTCAAATAGCAAAGGCATTGTTCAGTAACAGAAGCTTTAGTTTGTGTTCTTGGATGCAGGAATTGCTACGAAGGCCTCATTTATTTCACAGCTCTGTGTGCCCTGAGAAGGTGCTCAGAGCATTCTCCTTGACCTAATGCACCTGTGGAGCCCCACAAAGGTATTGGAAGTTATGGGATTATAACCAACAGTAATTCGGCTATTTGTTTAAATCCTGAGATTGGGTGTGGCCTAAAGACTAGGACTTTGCTATTCTTGCCTCCACTGGTATGGTACTGGCAATCCAGAAAACAAGGATTTAATCAAAATTTTAATTCCCCATAGAGTCATAGAGATGTATATGGAAACAGACTCTTCGGTCCAACACTTCCATGCCGACCAGATATCCTAAACTGACCTAGTCCCGTTTGCACTTAGTCCATAACCCTCTAAACCCTTCCTATTCATAAACCCATCCAGATGCCTTTTAAATGTTGTAATTGTGCCAGTCTCCACCACTTCCACTGGCAGCACATTCCATACACACAGCACTTGTTGCGAGAAAAGGTTGGCCCTTAGGTCCCCTTTATATCTTTCCTCTCTCACCCTAAACCTATGCCCTCTAGTTCTGGAGCATCCCCCTGCCCCAACTTTGTCTATTTACCCTATCTTTGCCCCTCATGATTTTATAATCTTCTATAAGGTCACCCCTCAGCCTGTCAGGCGTCAAGAATCCTGACCTTCAAAGACAGAATCTGTTCACTGCGCTTTCCAGCACTCTGTGTGGACCAGGAGGAACAGGGTTGCACAGTGTAATCAATCAGTTCCTGTTCTTCTGTCACATTTGGCTTTTATGTCTGGAGATTCTTTTTGAGTCCAGCCTGTATTTCACAGGTCCCATTCTGTCAGGGTGTTCTTGAACTGGAAGGTATCTTTGCAAACCCAGTTTCAGTACTTACTGCTATCTGTGTTACTGTGGAAAACTATCACTCTGAATTGTGAACATGTACTAACCATCCCTCACCATGAGCTGTGAGCCCTTGAGATCTGAATCATTGCTTTATTTCAGGTTGTTTTAAATGTCTGAGGTTCAAAAACCTTTGGAATTTTGCTTTGCCTGCTGAGGGAGGATGGTACAAAGTAATTAAATTCCCATTAAAGGTCTCAGCTGCAGCTTCTGGTAAACACATTGTAGAGATAGCGGCCTGATAATGGTTCAATGATCTCTCCTGTCATTACATGGCACCGCTGGATTGGTTTGAGTTGGACTTTATTGACAAACTTGTTTTTTGTCCTGTGTTAGTTAGATAGAGCAATATTTTATTATGAAAAACTTCCCAGGGTGACAGGTGCTGAATGATGATGCAAATAAAATATGTCGTCATGATTCATAATATAGTTATTGGCGATCATTAAAATTTCTGTACTCAAATATTTACAATACATTGTAAAATATACTGCAAATCTTAATTTACAGCCTAGAAATGAAAGGTTTACTGCAATCTGTAACCAATCAATGAACTTTAATACAAAACGCGCGCAGTCAAATTGAATCAATGAAATTAAATTCTCGATCAATTGTGTCCTGTCAGGAGTTGGTTAGCTTATTTGGCTGGACAGGCGCTGGTTTATAATGCAGAGAGACACCAACAGCGCAGGTTCAATTCCCATATTGGCTGAGGTCACCTTCTCAACTTCACCCCTCATTTAAGTTGTGTTGACTTTCAGGTTAAACTATTACTCGCTCATGAGAGATAGGCCCAATGATCCTCGAGCGACTTTAGATGATAAATTTTATAAAATAGGGGACTGAACTACCTCATAGTCCAGATATTCTATTTGTGGAATATTGCTCAAAATTGCCTTTTCCTCCAATGGACTTCTTTTTGTATGTTCATCGAAACAGCAGATTTCCATGTCTCAGCTCCAGGCAATGGAATCTTCATAAATTCTGAGGGCCAGGCATGTGTTGATTACCCCTCCCTATTCCCCAAACATGTCTGCTTCCTGGTTACAAGTGCTTGCTCTTTCCACAAATGTCCCTCAGCACCATCCCAGGTGATGGTGACTCAGGATAACTTGGATCCCAGAGTAAAAGCTGCCTTGATAGACTAAGAGTTTTGTTTTTGCAATATGGTTATCATTGTGGCTAGTCACTGAACATACTTACATAAGAGTGCTAAGGTACTTTAACAAAGTAATGCCAGTTTACTGCACAAAAGAGAAAACTATAAATATCAGACAACTTAGAACAATCTTAAAATAAATACCAAAAAGTCTCAACACTTCTTTTTCTCAGCAATACCCTTTACAGTCATTCAACCCCAAAGAGTATCACACTTTACAGCTCTGATGGCATGGACTTCTTTTAGTACTGACAATCTAGAGATTTCTCTCATTTAAAAAAAGCATTTTTTAAAAATTATTTTTTAATTTTTGATTGTGAACTTAAATCTGAAAACAGATGTTTTAAAAGCCAACAATTGTTGAAGGATTGTTCTATTTTTTTGAAGCAAGTAACCTGATGCTCATTATAGGTAAGGTTTACACAGCTACCTGGCCAAGCAGTAGTGGAAGGCTAGTTTTTAGACAAACTGGAGTGTACCAGCGGGTTTTGACTAGCAACAAGTACCTGATTGATCTGTGAACTAATGACCATTCATCTATGATGAAAGCCATCTGCCTGCTATCAACAATATGATTGGCTCCTAGGTAGCAGAACAGCTTGTGGGTGTGAATGCTTTGTTTTCCTGTGGAGGAAAACACATCTCAAGCCTCAGCATAGCCAGCATATTCCCCTTTCCATTTGTGACCTTTCACTGATATGTCAAACACCCTTAGAAGAGTGAACCAGTCACTCTGTATTGGGAAAAGGAAAATTGAGAAGCAGTAAACTCATCAGCAACAGGATCATCTGAGCAATCCCTCTGGACAGGGACCATTGAACTGCCTTCCAGTCTTTCCCTCCACTCATAACACCCATGTTTTTTTCACTGTATGACGGGGGGATGTTTATAACAGGATTAGAGTTTTAATTGGGAGAGTTATAGGTCAGTGGTTGTTTATCTATAAATTGAATCAATTTATCTGTAATAAATAGTCTTGTTAAGTACAAAACCTGGTCTGTGGGAATTTTGCTTATTTTTCAAAGTGTTTAGTCTGTGTGAGGCTCTGGGAATATGGGAGCTACGCCAGAGAGGTGTAACACTAGGATTACTTACTTTTTTCAGAACTTAACCTGCCAGTGGCTTCTGATCATCTGTTTCTGTGTAGGTCGTAACAATTGCCTTTAAATTTGATAATACTTTCCTGACCAACCATCTCTCATCACCTTCTGTTCATCCAGACCTCTGCCACCTGTATCCTGTCTCACAGCAAACTGTGGTCACCCATCACCCTTCTGTTCACTGACTATCTATCACTGGCTGCTGATCTGGCAATGCCTTCATTTTTTCAGACCTCTCTATGGCCTTGCTCAGGCCATCTATTAATGGCTGTGATCTCTGCAATCCTCCACTTCTGGTGACCAGAATCTCTGATTTTAATTGCTGCATTGTTGGTGGCTGTGTCTTCAGCTGACTGGGCCACAAATTCTAGAATTCCCTCCTTAAACTTCTTCACCTCTTCCTCTCTTTCCTCTTTCAAGACTTTCCTTAAAATCGCCTGCACTAACATCTCCATGCTGTTCATGTGAACTAACTACATAAATAGAGTTAGTTTTGTTTCTGAGTGGGCAAGAAGGACACATACCTGAAGCCATTGAGCTTGAAGGCTGTGGTGCTAGAAAAGCATATTCGCTCAGGCAGCAACCAAGGAGCAAGAGAGTCGATATTTCGAGCATAATCTCTTCATCAGGATGCTGTCAACTCTCCTGCTCCTCGGATGCTGCCTGACCTGCAGTGCTTTTCCAGTGCCACATCTTTTGACTCTGATCTCCACCATCTGCAGTCCTCACTTTCTCCTCCCTGAAGCCACTGAGGTCCTTGCTTAAATGTGTAGACTCCAGGTGCAGTGATTCCATCACAATTTGACTGTACCTATAGCTGGGAGTTGATGTAATTCTCACCAGGTCAAATCAGGTCAAACCAGCCACATTAAGGGTCAGATCCGAATAGTAACGTCCATCCTTTTCTTCAGTTCTTTGTGGACCAAGGCTCTTGCCAGGCCATGTCCCCAGTGGCAGACTCCTGTCCCCCGATGTTCTGATCTGGTTAGGTTTGGATCATTGAATGCAAGGCCTACACTGTGTGTTGATGGGCAAGAACTAACATCTCCAAGGCCTGTCAGTGCTGAGGTCCATGTGCTTTGTTACACCCAACCCTTGCACAGCCTCCACATGACCTCTCACCTGGAACCATTGGACTTTTTGGCACAGGAAGAGAACAGTCGGCCCATTGAAATGGTGCTTGCCTGTAAAGAGCTATCCAGTCAAATTCTACTTTCCCACTCTTGCTCACAGCCCTTCATTGCATCTTAAGAGTATTCCAATTATTTTTTAAACATGAAATAATCGGTTCTCTCTTTCAGGCAGTGAGTTCCTGACCCCCACCATCCTCCTGGCGAAAATTACTCTTCAGTAACCCTCCTTTCTCACAATCCTTCCACCATTTACTTTTAGTCTGGTCCTCTGGTTAGTGACCCCTTTATACTAATGAAAATTGATCCTTCCTATCTATTCAATAGAGTCCCTTTATAATTTAATACACCTCAGTTAAATCTCTTTTTGGCCTCCTTTGTTGTGAACGTAATTGCCTCGGCCTATCCAATCTTTCTTCATCACTAAACTTTTCCAGCTTGGCAACACACAACAATGTTTTGCTGCTTATTCAGTTTGTCCTTCTCATTAACCAGCTCGGGTTTTATTAGTGACGACAGAAAGGCCATTCACAGGTTGACACTGCTGGCTGGCTCTGCTGTCATGTTCTGTGTAATAAAGCATAATGCTGCAACTCCATTAGCCAGAGTCTGAGGGTTAATAGCTCAATAACATTATCACTATGTCCCCTTAAAACCATGAACCCTCTTTGCACCCCTCAATCCCTGAGCACCTCTAGGTTTTTTTAATAACTGTATAAAGAGATTGTTGGTTACTTTTTAAAATTGGAATTCCTGTTGCCACTACTATTCAAATTGCAACACATAACCTACTGTGAACAACATCCACAGCTTTTATAACCTGTTTAATTCTTCCCATGTAAATATATCTGATCTCCAATGTCCCTTAGAGATGATGTACCCCAGTTGAGAACTAATTGGCGTACTGACTTATTTTGTTCTGTGATTAGTCCATTCGGCAAACTGACTCTTCAGGGCAACAGCTCAGTGTGTTAATGCCGTAGATTGGACAGATCCCTGATGTGGACCTGATCATCACAGTTCAGCAACCCTTGTCAGGCAGATGAACACAGCGGTCTATTTTGCACCTCTTCCGCCAATTCCTTGTGAGGAGGTGATGGCGCAGCACAGCACAGACATGATCTGTTGTCAGTAAAGACCACTGTCCATTGGTTCAGTCCCAGGGTTGGTGAGGTCAGTCATGGCTGATGTAGAAAGCCCTCAGTTGAACAAGTTCCACAATGTGGATAGCTGTGAGCATTTGTGGATGGTCATAATGTCAGCATTGGCTCTGTGTGGCCTGGAGGTATTTGGACATGCAACACTTTGTATGCGTTCAGCTATATTCCACACATTATACACATACACATACACACATGTACATATACATGTACACGTGCATTTCTGTCCAGAGATTACAGAAAACAGATCTCAGCACAGATCGGTGAACAAACCTGACCTCTAGAAATTTAAAATATCCCTCCCATTAAAGGAACACGCTCCCTTCTCCTTCCTATTGTGCATCCCCAGCCAGCTGTATATGGACTTAAGGTACTAAGGTTAGTTTTAATCCTAATATTAGATGGTACCACTATGGAAATTGGGTTCTAAATTTGAGACTAACTGCCTAATACATGATTAATTGTAATCGGTACAGATTGTGTGATACAGTTTCACTGTTAGAATGTACTGAGATCCTTAACCACTTTTCTTGCTAATCCAGTGCCGTGAATAGAGCTCCCTCAAGTAGGATGTGACTGCTCAGTGTGAAATATCCTTTTTGTCTTTAACAGAAACAAGTGAATTTGGAGACTCCGATAGAGGTGTCTGTGGTGAACGAGGTGAGGTCCCAGCCAAGTGTCTCTCTCCCCGAGGATTTGGCTCGCAGGAATCTGACAAACCTTGATCCTCAGCCAGTAGGAATTCCAGAAGGTAAACTTGTGCAGAGCCAAGATTCAGAACAAGACAGCGATCTTTCCAAAGATACGAGGGAGATCTCGACTACTGGATCCAGAAACCGACTAGAACAGCAGGTAGATAATGAGCTTGTGTTGAAGGAAGGAGGGGATAAAGAATCTGATTCCCTCAACCATCCGCAGTGGTTTACTCAAAGCAAGGATTCTCTGGAAGAGCAGCCCCCCGACCCAATGGAGAAAACTGAGGGAAATGTCTTTGCCACCAACAATGGATCTTTGCTCAATTTTGATTACTCATGCCAAAGTCCTGAAAATGGAACCCATTTGCTTTCACACAATCCAAATGCAATCACACTGATTACTTCAGGGTCATCTGTTTCAGACACTTCAGCATCCAGGATTGATGATAGTAATGATGTAATCATTCATGCAACAAAAGTTTCTGTCATCCAGCACCCTGACATTGACGATCATGACAGTCCAGCTCATCGTGACCTATTTTCTTCAAAGACACAGCAAGATGAAGATTGGATCCATTCCACAAAATTAGCCACCATAAAGAAAGAAGCCAACTTTGACCTTCGGACTTACCATGCGGAGAAAAAGCCAACAAAACTTTTTCCTGAAGATGAGGGAGAAAAGTATCAGGTGATAGTCATCAAAGGAACAGCTGATGATGAGGTGCTCATGAAGGAGAGAAAACAGATTATTAGAAACCAAGCCATGAAGAAAAACGCCACCATTGCTGAGAAATGGGGGTCGGCGGAGCAACTGAATATGGAGGAGAAACCGTCACTTGCAGATTCCGTGCAGAAACACGATGAAGTGGAGATTCCTTCCACAGAAACCAATGCATCACCCTTCTCATTCTCCACCACTCCTTCTGAAGGCATCAACACTGAGCAAATAAACTTCGCCGCTGCTCGGCAACAGTTCCTCGAGATGGAGAAGTCACAGCCGGAAATCCCACTGAGCCCAAGACCCTCTCCTAGGATCTTGAATCAACCTTCCAGACCGTCTGAATCAATGTATGGTCTTCACTACAAGGCAGACACAAGCCCAGGGGTCACTCTAAAGGCTGTTAGAGTTGAATGTTTCCCTGATGAAGAAAGGGAGCACCTGGAGAAGCCTTTCCCTAAAAGCAATGGCACCTTCATTGCGACAAAAGCAACTGTGGAAAATGGTGATGGTGAGAGCCAGCAAACTCTGCCTGTCTACCCATCATTAGATGACCTTGACTCTGGACTGGGGGAGATGTCCAATGACTGCAGCTATGGGTATACAAGTGATGGTGGGGCATCAACTGAAATACTGAACGCGGGAACTGATAACAGTGGTGCTGCTTTGGAATCCCCAGAGCTGAAACATGCATCTGAAACACCCATTCAGAGGGAAATTCGATTGGCCATGGAGAGGGAAGACAGTCTTCGTAAGGAGCGAGGAATTAAGAAGTCTAGCGACTCCGAGGAAATGGTGGAAATCAGAACCAAGCCACTGTTAACGCAACTGCCTCCGGCATCTCCTTTCTCAAAATCTAAAGACAAAAACCGGATGGTTTTTTTTGTTCAGCGAGATATCGAAATGGAGTCGAAGAGGGAAGAGAAGTTGAGGGAAGAGGGTAAAGTCCAGGGATTGTATGATAAAGGAACATCAGAAGAGGTGGAGAAACGCAAAAAGGTTTTTGAACAGCAAGTAGATGATGTGCCAGTTGTGCCACAGCCGAGCCTGCACTCAAAGGTAACCACTCCTGCTCCACAGGATCCTGGCACTGTGCACAGCCTTCCAGTGGAAGACAGCACAATCGAAGTTGATTCGACAGAATATAAAGTAATCTTGCGGGAATATCCAGACTATCAGCTGAACAGTAAAAGCAATCCCAAGACCTACAGTTCAAAGCTGGACTCGCCTTCACACAGCACAAGGCTGGTGGAGAGCTGGGCCACACCCAGTGAAGAGCCCTACATCTTGCGACCGCTCAAGTCACAGACCACTTTCCTGATTGAGAGGGAAATTGAGGAAGAGCAGCGTCGGGAAGAGGAGCTGCGAGCTCAGCGACAGAGGCAGCAGCCGGCTCAGAACCTTGATTCGAGTAAGTGTATTGAACAAGATATTGAAATTTTCAGCATTCACTATCACTGCCCAACTGAAATGGACAGTCGTTGACTCCAGGAAATCCAGACATTGCTGCTAATGCTTCAATACTTCTCCAGGTTGTCTTTAGCAATACCTGCTTCCCCAATTTTATTGGTTTCAATGTCATGAACAAAGTACAAGGTAATTATTGCTGAAACACATACTTGCCATGAAATGCTCAATTTATATTCATGAGGGGTCAAATTTCTTGGTAATGACAAAATCTTTATCCTTGACATTTCCTAATTTTCATTTTAGTTTCTATCTAATTCTAATCATAATAATTTATTTGGCTGAAAAGTTAAAGTAAAAGCAAAGGATTTTTTTTTTCCCCTGGTCTGCTGCCTGTGAGAATCCTTCAGTGATATTAACGGATCACCTACTTACTGAGGCCTTTTCAAGAAATCTTTTTCACTCAGTACCACATTTAAACTAATATGGGGAGAGAGAAAATTCCCTCCAAGGAGCTTCCTGCAATTTTGTGGGTAGTTTTGTTTGAGATCTCGATTTGGAGACACTGGTGTTGGACTGGGGTGTACCAAGTTAAAAATCACACAACCCCAGGTTATAGTCCAACAGGTTTATTTGGAAGCACTAGCTTTCAGAGCGCCGCTCCTTCATCAGGTGGTTGTGGTTCTCCACAACCACCTGATCAAAGAGCAGTGCTCCGAAAGCTAGTGCTTCCAAATAAACCTGTTGGACTATAACCTGGTGTTGTATGTTTTTAACTCTGTTTGAGATCAGTATTGAGTGTTCTTGCTTTACCACAGTCCAGGGAATCCTTGTTTGATAGCTCCAACTCTTTAAGCTCCAATTAACCTTTCACAGAGACAGAACCTGCTGATGTGAAAAATACACACCCACACTATTCAACATACTTCAGTGCTCAGTTGTAATAAACATTCCTTTGTGTTAGAATATAAGGAAAGTTGGTCTTAATAGTATCAATGCATTTAAGGGGAAGCTGGAATGACCACATGAGGACAAGTGCATAGAAAGATGATAAGGTCAGAGGAGGCTTGTGTGTAGCATCAGTGCTGCATGGGATAGTCTGGTTTAATGGCCTGCATTTTGTAGACTCCCTATAGAGCACTGTACTACCCAAAGATTCTGTCTATAATTTATTCTGAGATATTCCAGGAATTGCATATAGTTTGTTTAACAGACAATGACCCAAGTTGTAATTTTGATTGGAGCATTGGAGGTCCATGTTTCACTAGGACCTTACTGTCTCTTCTCTTGTTTGCTCTCTCTCACCCACTGGGACCAGATATTTTGATGGCCACAGCAATGCTGACTCAAGTTGGGCAACTTGGCTGGGCAGAATCCCCAGTGCAGCTGACTCCATGGGAATTGTCCAGGAAAGGGCGACACGGTGGCTCAGTGGTTAGCACTAGTGCCTCACAGCACCAGGGTCCTATGTTCAATTCCAGCCTGGGGTGACTGTCTGTGTGGAGTTTGCACGTTGTCTGCGTGGGTTTCTTCTGGGTGCTCCGGTTTCCTCCCATAGTCCAAAGATGTGCAGGTGAATTGGCTACACTAAATTGCCCATAGTGTTAGGTGCATTAGTCAGAGGGAAATGGGGTCTGGGTGGGTTACTCTTCAGAGGGTCAGTGTGGACTGGTTGAGCCGAAGGGCCTGTTTCCATACAGTAGGGAATCTAATCTAATCAAACTGAATTTCCTGAAGGGCCCATTACCACTACACCACAGTGTTCCCCACATCACAGGCAACCCTCTGCAGCTCAGCATATTATATCATCCCTTGAGCTCCAACCCTTTGTGAAATCCTCTTAAAAGTCAGAGAATTTGGAAAGTTCAAACTCACTTCAACTTTATAGTTACCTAAGGAAGGTCAGAGGACTGAAAACCCACCCCAACTCCTGGGGAACCATCAAGCTGAGTGGTGGGCTCCTTACTGACCCCAATGACACATCCAGCTATTTGGCTCTAGCCCTCACCCCAAACACACCCTTCTCACCCACTTTCCACTCCACACCCCCACAAAAACCTCATGTATTTATCCTTTCACACTAACTGCTTGACATCTTAAAATCAAAATGCAGCACTCAGTGCTATACAAGGGGATGTGGCTTCTATATCAAATCCTTCCGCTGCTGGATTTGGGATTTCCTGGACAGGTTCATAACCAGAGGCCCCTGTCCAGGAATCTCCAATACAGAAGTCACCCAAAGGTAAGTGGGTCATTTTTAATCACGTCAAGGTTGGAAATAGGGTTTCAGATGCTGATTGGAATTCTTGGTTCTTGGTCCCACTGCTGCTCCCAACCTCCGTTAACTCTGAACCCATCTCCTAGAGCACTAGCCTGGGCTGCTGGATTGCTAGTCTAGTCTCATTACCACTACACCACAGTGTTCCCCACATCACAGGCAGCCCTCTGCAGCTCAGCACACTATATCATGTCTTGAGTCAGATGATGTTCCTTGTGGAATGGCAGATCTTCAATGCTCACGACACTCAGCGCCTATATTCAGCAGTGTTGCACCCTAAGAAATTCTCCAAGATCAACGTGATTTTGTTCCCCCTCACCTTTTTAAGCTTCAAGAGAATACAATGTTCATTCTTATTCACCTTAAGTGAACAATGGATTCATTGCAGTATCTGTTTGATTTTCTATCTCATATTTAAGAGGCTTCCGTGTGACTGGGATTGTCAATGTTCGGCCATTTGTCTTAAAGAGAACCATTTACTCCTCACTTGTGATTATCAGCTCAGTCTTGTTCTTGGTCTTGAAGGACTGGGTTTTATTCTGAAAAATCAGGCTGCCTGTTTTTTTAGATTAGATTAGACTACTTACAGTGTGGAAACAGGCCCTTCAGCCCAACAAGTCCACACCAACCGCCGAAGAGCAACCCACCCAAACCCATTCCCCTACATTTACCCCTTCACCTAACACTACAGGCAATTTAGCATGGCCAATTCACCTAACCTGCACATCTTTGGACTGTGGGAGGAAACCCACGCAGACACGGGGAGAACGTGCAAACTCCACACAGTCAGTCGCCTGAGGCGGGAATTGAACCCAGGTCTCTGGCGCTGTGAGGCAGCAGTGCTAACCACTGTGCCACCATGCTGCCCCTTTCTAACTTTATCAGCAGCATCTTCTCCACAGTGCAGTGTTTGGCAGAGTGAATGTGTGTAGGGATCACATTGACCTCCTGCACATGCTGGTAAACCACACTATTAGACCCCACCCGCTCCCAAAACAGCCTTTCTCCAAGAGCCTGACAGCTACCCCGAATGCCAATCCACCTCACACAAAACATCGATCTCCAATCCCTCCTGTCCCACCTCTGGTCTCCCCCCTCAGTCAACACTGGTTTCATAAGTTGCCTCCTTTCTCCACGATGGTTGATACCTGTGTCCTTCTAAACATTTTCCTAAACTCTGATAGACTTTCTGTAGGGACACAGCTTGATTTTTCCCTGGTTTTCCAATTTTTCATTTGAAAACGTTTAAACGCCTGTGGGAGGTCATAAGCTGATTTTCAAGTTCTGGTTCAGAAACTAATACTTGGACAAATCCTACACTTGACTATATCGCTCCTCTTTTTTTGAAGTGCTAATACTCTAATTAGACAGGAGGCAGGTTTGGTGCAGAGTGTCTCTGAGGGGTGAAGGCTCCCAACCTGGCAGTGGCATTGGCAGATGACAGAGGCTGATGCCTCCCAATACCACTCTCCATTTGAAAGTCTTGGTGGTTTCAAGGTGTTGGAATCCACAGATAACCTCTGGAAATGAAACTTTTAAATGGTGCCCTACCCAACTTTGATCTTCCTGGCAATTTAAACTCCTGCTCTGTGAGTACATGACTGAGAGTGTACAACCATATTGGTGTCTGCTGTACGCTTGTGCATTGGTGTACATGTCTTCACTGGACGTGTGTGTGTGTGTGTGTGTGTGTGTGTGTACATGTTTACCTATGTGCATGTACCTCTATATATACATGTATATATGTGCGAGGGCTGTACATTTTGTATGTAATTATTTCATGTGGCTGTATGCTCAGTTAAGGCAATACTTTAACCCTTCTGCAGCTGCCAGACCAGATTGCCTGAATTCTACAGTTAATCTAATGTCTCCTGGGCAGCCTTCACTTGCTGGGACTTCAGATGGTGATCAAACAAAAGACCTTACAGAAACGATACAGAAACATGAAAGGCAAAAAGGGAAACCGTGGGAAAGAAAGGACGACACTTCGGTAAGTTAGAAGTTTAACTAAATATTTATATACCTTTTCTAAACCGATAAGGTGTTAATGAGCTAGTTAACAATTTGATGGGTGCATTTCCAGCATCAATCAACGATGGGTTGCATTGGAAGGAAGATTCTGATTGTCATTATGGATGTATGTTAAGTCTCGAGGATCATTTCCTTCAAACTGAAAATAGCTGATGATTGTGAAGAAGCAATTAGATTACATTACAGTGTGGAAACAGGCCCTTCGGCCCAACAAGTCCACACTGACCCGCCGATGCGCAACCCACCCATACCCCTACATTTACCCCTTACCTAACACTACAGGCAATTTAGCATGGTCAATTCACCTGACCTGCACATCTTCGGACTGTGGGAGGAAACCAGAGCACCCGGAGGAAACCCACGCAGACACGGGGAGAACGTGCAAATTCCACACAGTCAGTCGCCTGAGTCAGGAATTGAACCCGGGTCTCTGGCGCTGTGAGGCAGCAGTGCTAACCACTGTGCCACTGTGCCGCCCAAAGCTAATGGTATCACCATAATTTCTTTATCCTTCCAAAGTCTAACCATTTTCAACCTTAACTGTTTCTTTTAAGGAGGTAATGATATTAGTTTGAAGAGCCAGTGCAGGCACAATGGCCCGTATGATCTTCTGTGTTAACAATTCTGTAAAATATTACTAATGGCTTCAGAACAAGCATTAGGAGGAGGCTGTCAGCCCTCCAAGCTTGTTCCACCATTCAGTAAGGTCTTAGCTAAGCTGTGACCTGTTGTTTCATACACCCACTTTTGCCCCGTAATATCTATAGTTAACAAAAATCTATCAATCCCAGATTTAAAATTAAGAAATGATTCAGCATTGAATGCTATTTGTAGAAGAGAGTTCCAAACTCCTACCACCTAATTTCGCTCCTGGAAGGTAGCATCTCATATTTTTTCTATAATTTACTGCCCTTGATGACCCAAATAGTTTCTCTCTATTTTGTGTTACCTTTAATGTTTGGAAACTGTGCATCAAATCACCATAAACGCGTCTAAACTTCAAGGAATATAGCTTTGCTTGTATAATCTATCCTCTCAACATAACATTTGGAATCCAGATATCATTCCAATAAATCTATATTTCCCTCCATCCAAGGCTACTGGATGCTTCATAGGTGCCCAGAAGTGCTCATGATAACTTCATGTCTGGTCAAACCATGTTTATTACTGCTGCATCAATACCCACTAGTGTTTTAGGTCTCTTGATATAAAGCCCAGTGTTCCTACGACAGCCTTTCTGGTTGTTGTCTGTTAATTTTATCCATGACAGTTTAATGAACTATTAATTTGGAACTCCAAGTCTCTTTAGACTTGCACTCTGAAAGTTTCCTGTGGGTCCAAAGTGAATAAACTCACATTGAAATCCATTTGCCAGTTTGTGCCCATATATTTAATCTATCGATAACTGTTTGTAATTTTATGCACTCATCTATGTTGTTTAAAATTGCAATTGATTCATCAATAAATTTGTAAATTTGTCTCTCCCAGTTGTTCATAAATGCAGTGAAATATTGAGACAATCTTGTGGGACACCCACATCATATTGATTCGAATGCCCACCCATTGTCTCTTGCGAGGTTAAAACAAGGACTGCAGATGCTGGAAACCAGAGTCTAGATCAAAGTGGTGCTGGAAAAGCACAGCAGGTCAGGCAGCATCCGAGGTTCTCTCTTGCTGTCAGCCAACTTCCCAAGCAGCTCAACAAGAATTCTGTTCCTGATTTGGGGACATACATGAGAATAATGGCTTTGATTATAAGAGCTCACATAAATAATCTGCTGTCTTCGTTTGTGAAGGATAGGCCCTAGATCAAGAATCCAAAGTTTACTGGTATCTGCAGAATTGCAGTGCTATGTGAGATCTGCCTTTAGAAAGGGAATAAAAGGGGAAGAAAGTGTAGGAAGACTTTCCTCACTGTCCCCTTTCCTATCCCTTTTCCGTTTAATCAAATGCCCTGTCTGTCTATTAGAAGCAAAATGGGCCTGAAATGTAACCATGTGCCAATGGTTTCAAGAGTAAAGTTTAATATTCTGCACAGTATCTACTAGCGTCACCTGGACCTCTTGTAATAATGAACGGAGCAAACTGAATGAGGTTGTGACCTTACAGTACAGCAGAGGTCAATGATTCCACTGAAACAGTGGAGTCTCAACAACCTTGCATACAGCTATAAAGTAAAACATTGTAGTCAGGTATGAAAATACGAAACTGAGGTCAGGCATCAGGAGTTACTCTTTGTTTGATTTCATGATGGTTTATTGTAGTGGCATCCTCAAATTTCTGATGAAAGCTTTGTTTTCAACTTCAGTATGCTGGTATCGAGGCTTCTGATGACGTCAACATTGAGGTAGTTACCTTTTGTTACTGCCAGGCTTGCTGTCTACCTGTCTGCATGTCTGACCAGTGTTACTAACTGCTTGGCTGCTGCATTGTGATAACTTTTGAGAGGAAGGTAGTCTTGAAATAGTGAGTTGCTTTGTTACTAACAGTATTCTGTTTACTAAATCACTTGCAATTACAATTGTTCTGGATTTTTTTTTTACTTTTTCATAATTATGGATGTTGCTACAGCAGCACTTTTTTGACCATTCCTAATGTCCCTTGAGAAAGTTGTGGAAGGCTGCTGCAGTCCTTGGTGTGTATACTCCCAATGCTGTTGGTGAGGGAGTTCCAGGATTTTGACCCAGTGATAGCATAAGCATGATGATTTAGTTCCAAGTCAGGATAGTATGTGATTTGGGAAGGGAACTTGCATATGGTGGTATTCCCATGAATCCACTGCCTTTCTCCTATTGGAGGTCATGGGTTTGGAAGGTCATAATGAGTCCAGGTAGAGAAGCAGGTATCTGGCCATCTGGTTTTTTTTTTGCTAATTTTTATTCCCAGAAAGGTTAGTTATGAATGTTTGGCTGAACTTCAATACTCTCAGATTAATTTAGCTCATTAAGGGGTCAGTTTGGACAAACTGGAGTATTTGAATGACTAACATTTTGAGATAATGGTTGGTTATTCTTCTCTGTCATCTCCTCTTCAGTGGTCTGTTTGTTTATTTCGATATGATAATGAGGTGTAAAGTAGATGAAGCATCGGGCACTGGTGCTATACTGCATGTGTCAAACACTTGTATATGATTATAGGATTTTTTTTGACAGCAGGTTTCTGAATGGATGTTTTTCCCCCAGTATTTCAACACTTGCCATTATTGTTAAATAACTCATTGGTTCCCCAAGGCACACCGGGCAATGTAGCTGGCAAGGAGGTGGCAATAAGAGCCATACAGGTGACATGGGGACTGAATTGGGGAAGTGAGGGGGAAGACTCTAGGGCTTAACCACTTGGAATACAGTTGGGATGAAGATGCAGAGAACTAAGGCAGGCCTTCTAACCAGACCAGGAGAAAGTGAGGACTGCAGATGCTGGAGGTCAGAGCTGAAAATGTGTTGCTGGAAAAGCGCAGCAGGTCAGGCAGCATCCAAGGAACAGGAGAATCGACGTTTCGTATGCCCGAAACGTCGATTCTCCTGAATTCCTGAAGAAGGGCTGATGCCCGAAACGTCAATTCTCCTGTTCCTTGGATGCTGCCTGACCTGCTGCGCTTTTCCAGCAAGACATTTTAAGCTTCTAACCAGACCACCTTGGCACGGGCTGCCCCCTCTGAACATCTGCGATCTGCTTCCTGGGTCAATGCATTTGCCAAAACACACATTTTAAACCAAGATGGGCTATCTGAGTCTGAATATTAACTGCCTTGGTTATGAAAAGCTTGCCCGCTGTAAACCACCCAAATATCCTCACACCCATTCCCCCCCAGAACACATACAGACACAAGACCTCATCCAACTCCCCAACCTCTCAGACACTTTACCCCATCCAATTCCCCACTCCCATATACACTGTAACCCATCCAACTCCCCATCTTCCCTTACACACTGTACCCTTTCCAACTCTCTACCCTCTCTCACAATGTACCCCATCCAATTCTCCACCCTCTCATAGGGAGTTTGTTTGTTCATTTGGTGGCTTTGTATGTTAAGTGTAAGCCAGATGTTGGATATTCCTCTCGGGTTGTCTGTTAAGTGTTGGGAAAGGGGAAGCAAGAATGCGGGAATGGATTTTATTTTGAATTCTCTATATTTTACCTTGCTGACTCATGGTTTCCTTTGGCTCCAGGTGCTGGAATCTACCAGAGTAACTCGACGTCAAAGTGCATTGGCACAGCGCTGGGAGGCTGGGATATTCCACAACCACCTGGAAGAATGAAGCTGGTCTTCTTATCTGAAGTGATATAATTGTAGACATTAAGTAATATTCTAAAAAGCACTGCCTGCTGAATAGAAATGAAGTTCTGTCTTGCACTCTGGAATGATTTAACTCAAGTAACTGTATATATACTTGTATAGGTGACTTGGCTATGACCTTCAAGTTCCAAACTTGGGCTTGTTGTTTCTATCTTCCTTTGTACATGGCAATACCGTATTAGGGGAAAACTCTTTGTAGCTATGAGTGAAATGGTAGGTTCAGCGGTAACCAACTTCCCTCAGATCCCTTTCCACCATTGAGGTTCTCAGCTTTGTTTCTTTTGGAATGAACATTTTGGTAAATGTACTTTTAAAGGGAAGCCCTCCTGGGGTCCATGAACTGTTCTTGATAATATCAGGGAACTTTTTTGCAGAGAAGCAGAATCCTATTTGTGTGCATTTATTTAAAAACAAATTTCATCAATAAATCAGTGTCTGTAACAAAGGCGCTTTCACTGGACAGATCCACTTTGTGTCTGTGTCTGTTTGTGTGAGAGAGGGACAGCGTGGGTAGGAAAAGATGTCGTAAAAAAATCCAGATACATTATGTCCATTGATCCAACCTTACCCACTCCACTAGCAAGTTACACCTTAATTCCTCATAGATTTCTCAAACACAATTTTCTTTTTATCTTTCCTCATGTTGGCTCTGCTTAATCATTTTATGATTTTGTGCGTATGCTGTTAACACATCTCTCTAATAATGAACTTTTGCATTGGCCAATGACTAACATTAATCAAAATGGCCTCCAGTGCCCCCCTTTTCCACTTGGTCTAACTAGAAGTGTAATATAGTTAAAAATACATTTTAATGCAAATTAGCAACTAGTTACAGGTTACATTGATATGACAGACATCATTTGGAGACCTTGAGAAGCATCAGAACTTGTGTCTCATGTCCTTAGAAGATTCTACGCTGTTTTACCCACAGCTCCATATGACATCAACACAGTTGGTGGTTCTTACTGAGTCTCCTCAGCATTGACCTTTTCAGAACCATGTTCAACAGCCACCTGTGCTAAACAGGTAGTCAGATGTATATTCAATGTTGTGTATTTCCCAAATTAAGTGGTTCTAAATTAAGCATTTGTCATGTCAACATTTTCTATCTCAGATCTAATTGGTCTGATCTAGAGGGGCCATTAATTCATGCATATAAATGTGGAAGAGAAATATACAAAGTGATTGGCTAGTTTACACAGCCAAAATCCTAGAGTTTCACGAATGCGTGATGGATTAAGGGCAAAACACAAACGTGCAAAATTCAAATGAATTCAATCACAGATTTTCAATTCCATAAAATAATCTCTTTATTGTCTTTCTAATGAAACTTGCCAATAAAGCATTAATATATCAGTAAAATATTAATGTATCATATAAGTACCAGGTTTGTGTATAAATATATGAAAAGGATATTAATATATTGAAATAAATCCAAGATGGTAGCAGGGTAGGACATTCAGCTGGAGATCGTCCACTCTGTCCATTCCTTTTCTTCTTTTTCTCTTTGTTTTCTTGTGTTTTTTTTCTCTTCTTTTTCCTTTTCAGCCAGCAGAGTGCAGATGGGAGTCAAGTGGCCAAAGCAGAACACGGATGGAGTCCATTGTCCCAGAACAAAGCAAAGACATCAGCCAGTGGCCTGGTGCAGATTGGGGATGACCAGCAGCTTTTAGCAGATAGGGCAGCCAGTAGGTCCAGAGCAAAGATGGCTACTGGTTAGGAACTGGTGGACCACCAGGAAGGCCTTATAGAAAGACTGTGATATCTATCTTTTAAGCTTTATTTATTTTCCTAACTTATACTATGTATACCTGTAACATAGTGTAACTTTAGTTTCTCTTTATTTTGTACCTAAGATAGTGCCGTGTGTTGACGACATTGCACTTTTCACTGTACTTCTATACTTTAGTAATTTGAGTACACGTGACAATAAATCTAATTTAAAATTCCTCATTGCTTAATTTGCAGGGTTATTTTTGTTAATTTTTAGGAATCAGAACCCAAGAAGTTGTGCAGAGTCAAAATTAATGCATCCATTATCCTTCCATCCAACCTGGATAGGAGTGGTCAGTTCCATATTTAACTGTATGAATTTCTCCAGTAATATTTCAATAGATATCCTGATTCTTTATATTTCTCATTTCCCTTAATTCCAGGATCTTTAATGTTTCTGACCATGATCATTTGACTTTGCCCCATGTTTACTTTCATTAATCTCTTCCCACAGCCATCTCTCTGGGGAGGAGGCGCTGCCCAGAGCATGCGCCAGTAGTCGCAGTGACGTCACAGCTGGGTTGCAGGGGCGGAGCCGAGGTCACTGGGGCGGGGCCGAGATTCTTGAGGGGGGGAGGGGGCCCCGGAGCGGGGATGTGGAGGAGGGGCAGAAGGATGTGTTCGCTGGAGGCGGGGCCGAGAAACGCTGGGGGCGTGGCCCAAGGTTGTGGAGGCGGGGCAGAGGTGGCAGGGGTAGGACGGAGGGCTGTAGAGGCGGGGCCGAGTCGTCGGGGGCGGGGCGAAGGGCAGTGGGTGGGAGTCGCAGTCTCGGGGGCGGGGCTAAACTCTGCGGGGCGGAGCTGAGTCCGCGGCCTAGTGTTTAAGGCTGTCAGCTGAATTCAATAGTCCCTCAGACACACAAAGGGAAATTACTCTCATCTGCCTTTCCTGTGCAGCAGGAGTCATATTTATATAAGATCTGTACATTAGACAATCTGACAGGGAAACAGCTATGTATAATCCCTCCTCAGAGACCCCCCCCTGTGCTACATGGTTGTTAATTCACACACATGTCACTTTTAGATCCAGAGTGGATTGGGTTTCTTGGCAGATTTAAAAATCACACAACACCAGGTTATAGTCCAACAGGTTTATTTGGAAGCACACTAGCTTTCAGGTGATGAAGGAGCAGTGCTCCAAAATGCTTTCAAATAAACCTGTTGGACTGTAACCTGGTGTTGAGTGATGTTTAACTTTGTTCCCACCACCCCCACACCAAGTCAACACCAGCACCTCCACACCTTGGCAGATTGATTGAGAAAGCTATTGTAGATACATTTCAAAACTTTCTGTACAGTTTTACTGTAAATGTGACTTGCCCAGGCTCCTCGAAGGTTGAGGTCATCCATGATTACTGCCTTATCCTTTTTTACAAGCCCCCTCTACTTTCCTGAGTTATACCCTGCCCTACACTACTCTGCCCTACACAACTACTGTTTGAGGATTGCTATAGAATCATAGCATTGTACAGCACAGAAACAGAGCCTTCGGTCCAGTTCATCCATGCCAACCAGATATCCTAAATTAATCTAGTCCCATTTACCAGTACTTGATCCATATTCCTCTAAACTCTTCCTATTCAAATAGCCATCCAGATGCCTCTTGGATGTTGTTATTGTACCAGCCTCCATCTCTTCTTGCAGGTCAATCTGTACACGCACCACCCTCTATATGAAACAGTTGCCCATTAGGTCCTTTTTAAACTCCCCCCCTCCTCACCCTAAACCCATGCCCTCCAGTTCTGGACTTTCCAACCCCAGTGAAAATGCCTTGTATATTTACCTGACCATGCTCCACATAATTTTAAAAACACCTATAAGATCATCCCTCAGCCTCCAACCCTCAAGACACCCAGAAAGCCTCAGCGGGGACCAAGCAGGCTGACAAGCGAAACTAGACAGCATTTGCAGACAAGGGAATACACTTCAAGCTCCCACTAACAATGTCAGAGCACCACAGCTATCCCAAAGCCCTGAGGGCGGTTTCACAACCCAGCAATAGCAAAGCCACACAAAGAACTGGTCAGACAGAGAGGCACCAGCAAGAGCACTACTCCCAGGACAGATAGGATCAGGGTTAACCCTAAGGCTTTCCATTCCAGATGTCAGGAATAAAAGAATGACGAGAGTTAAATTAGGGCCAATCAAGGATAATAGTGGGAAGTTGTGTGTGGAGTCGGAGGAGAAAGGGGAAGCACTAAATAAATATTTTTCGATAGAAAATGAAAATGTTGGTGAGGAAGATACAGAGATACTTGCATCTAGACTAGAAGAGATTGAGGTTCACAAGGAAGAGGTATTAGAAATACTGCAGAGTGTGAAAATAGACAAGTCCCCTGGGCCAAATGGGATCTATCCTAGGATTCTCTGTGAAGCAAGGGAAGAGATTGCCAAGCCTTTGGCATTGATCTTCAAATCATCATTGTCTACAGGAATAGTGCCTGAAGACTGGAGGAGAGCAAAGTGGTTCCCTTGTTCAGAAAGGGTATTAGAGACAACCCTGGTAATTACAGACCAGTGAGTCTCACTTCAGTTGTTGGTAAAGTGTTTGAAAAGGTTATAAGAGATAGGATTTATAACCATCTAGAAAAGAATAATCTGATCAGGGACAGTCAGCATGGTTTTGTGAAGGGTAGGTCATACCTAACGAATCTTATTGAGTTTTTTGACAAAGTGACCAAACAGGTAGATGAGAGTAAACCGGTTGATGTGGTGTATATGGATTTCAGCAAGGTGTTCGATAAGGTTCCCCACAGTAGGCTATTATGCAAAATGCGGAGGAATGGGATTGTGGGAGACATAGCAGTTTGGATCAGTAATTGGCTCGCTGAAAGAAAACAGAGGGTTGTAGTTGATGGAACATGTTCATCTTGGTGTCCAGTTACTAACGGCGCACCGCAAGGGTCGGTGTTGGGTCCACTGCTGTTCGTCATTTTTATAAATGACCTGGACGAGGGCTTAGAAGGGTGGGTTGAGTAAATTTGCGGATGACACTAAGGTCGGTGGAGTTGTGGATAGTGATGAAGGATGTAGTAGATTGCAGAGAGACATAGATAGGATACAGAGCTGGGCTGAGAGGTGGCAAATGGAGTTTAATGTGGACAAGTGTGAGGTGATACACTTTGGATGGAGTAATTGGAATGCAAATTACTGGGCTAATGGTAAGATTCTTGGGAGTGCAGATGAGCAGAGAGATCTCGGTGTCCATGTACACAGATTAAGAATTTATCAATCTCTGCCTTGAAGACATTTAACGTCCCAGCCTCCACTGCGCTCCATGGCAGTGAATTCCACAGACACACCACTCTCTGGCTGAAGAAATGTCTCCTCATTTCTGTTCTAAATTGACCGCCTCTAATTCTAAAGCTGTGGTCACAGGTCCTAGTCTCCCCACCTAATGGAAACAGTTTTGCACCGTCCACCCTTTCTAAGCCATGCATTATCTTGTAAGTTTCTATTAGACCTCCCCTCAACCTTCTAAACTCTAACAAATACAATCCCAGGATCCTCAGCCATTCATCGCATGTTAGGCCTACCATTCCAGGGTATCATCCATGTGAATTGCCACTGGACACGCTCCAGTGCCAGTATGTCCTTCCTGAGGTGTGGGACTCAAAACTGGACACAGTATTCTAAATGGGGTAAAAACAATAACTGCAGATGCTGAAAACCAAATACTGGATTAGTGGTGCTGGAAGAGCACAGCAGTTCAGGCAGCATCCAACGAGCAGCGAAATCGACGTTTCAGGCAAAAACCCTTCATCAGGAATAAAGGCAGTGAGCCTGAAGCGTGGAGAGATAAGCTAGAGGAGGGTGGGGGTGGGGAGAGAGTAGCATAGAGTACAATGGGTGAGTGGGGGAGGAGATGACGGTGATAGGTCAAGGAGGAGAGGGTGGAGTGGATAGGTGGAAAAGGAGCTAGGCAGGTCAGACAAGTCCAGACAAGTCAAGGAGACAGTGCGGAGCTGGAAGTTTGAAACTAGGATGAGGTGGGGGAAGGGGAAATGAGGAAGCTGTTAAAGTCCACATTGATGCCCTGGGGTTGAAGTGTTCCGAGGCGGAAAATAAGGCGTTCTTCCTCCAGGCGTCTGGTGGTGAGGGAGCGGCGGTGAAGGAGGCCTAGTCATCCGCCGACATTTCTGCCACCTCCAAAAAGACCCCACCACCAGGGATATAGTTCCCTCCCCACCCCTTTCCGCCTTCCGCAAAGACCGTTCCCTCCGTGACTACCTGGTCAGGTCCACACCCCCCTACGACCCACCCTCCCATTCTGGCACTTTCCCCTGCCACCGCAGGAACTGTAAAACCTGTGCCCACACCTCCTCCCTCACCTCTATCCAAGGCCCTAAAGGAGCCTTCCACATCCATCAAAGTTTTACCTGCACATACACTAATATCATTTATTGTATCCGTTGCTCCCAATGTGGTCTCCTCTACATTGGGGAGACTGGGCGCCTCCTAGCAGAGCGCTTTAGGGAACATCTCCGAGACACCCGCACCAATCAACCAAACCGCCCCGTGGCCCAACACTTCAACTCCCCCTCCCACTCTGCCGAGGACATGGAGGTCCTGGGCCTCCTTCACCGCCGCTCCCTCACCACCAGACGCCTGGAGGAAGAACGCCTCATCTTCCGCCTTGGAACACTTCAACCCCAGGGCATCAATGTGACTTCAACAGCTTCCTCATTTCCCCTTCCCCCACCTCATCCTAGTTTCAAACTTCCAGCTCAGCACTGTCTCCTTGATTTGTCCGGACTTGTCCGACCTGCCTATCTCCTTTTCCACCTATCCACTCCACCCTCTCCTCCTTGACCTATTACCTTTATCTCCTCCCCCACTCACCCATTGTACTCTATGCTACTCTCTCCCCACCCCCACCCTCCTCTAGCTTATCTCTCCACGCTTCAGGCTCACTGCCTTTATTCCTGATGAAGGGCTTTTGCCCGAAACGTCGATTTCGCTGCTCCTTGGATGCTGCCTGAACTGCTGTGCTCTTCCAGCACCACTAATCCAGTATTCTAAATGGGGCCTAGCCAGAGCTTTATAAAGTCTCAGTAACACATCACTGCTTTTACATTCCAACCCTCTTGAGATACATGAGAACATTACATTCGCTTTCTTAACCACGGACTCAACCTGCAAGTTAACCTTTAGAGAATCCTGAACAAGCTCTCCCAGATCCCTTTGTACTTTGGTTTTATGAATTTTCTCACTGTTTAGAAAATAGTCCATGCCTGTATTCTTTTTTCCAAAGTGCAAGACCTCGCATTTGCACACGTTGAATTTCATCAGCAATTTCTTGGACCACTCTCCTAAACTGTCTAAATCTTTCTGCAGCCTCCCCACCTCCTCAGTACTACCTGCCTGCCCGACTAACTTCGTATCATCGGCGAACTTCACCAGAATGCCCCCAGTCCCTTCATCCAGATCGTGAATATATAAAGTGAACAGCTACAGCCCCAACACTGAACCTTGTGGGGCACCACTTGTCACCAGCTGCCATTCCGAAAAAGAACCTTTTATCTCAACTCTCTGCCTTCTGTCAGACAGCCAATCCCCAATCCATGCCAGTGGCTCACCTCGAACACCATGGGCCTTCACCTTACTCAGCAGCCTCCCGTGTGGCACCTTATCAAAGGCCTTCTGGAAGTCTAGATAGATAATATCCACTGGGTTTCCCTGGTCTAACCTACTTGTTACCTCTTCAAAGAATTCTAACAGGTTTGGCAGACACCATTTTTCTAAATCCATGCAGACTTGTTCTAATCTGACCCTGCACTTCCAAGAATTTAGAAATCTCGTCCTTAATGATAGATTCTAGAATTTTACCAACAACTGAGGTTAGGCTAATTGGCCTATAATTTTCCATCTGACTCCAGTGATTTTTGAAAGATCTTAACCAATGTCACCATTATTTCCTCAGCCACCTCCCTCAGGACTCTAGGATGTAGCCCACCCGTGCCAGGAGATTTATCAATTTTTAGACCTTTTAGCTTTTCTAGCACTTTTATTTTATAATGGCTACCAGACTCAACTCTGCCCCTTGACTCTCTTTAATTGTTGGGATATTACTCATGTCTTCCACTGTGAAGGCTGACACAAAGTATTTATTAAGTCCTTCAGCTATTTCCTTACCTCCCAACACTAGCCTTCCTGCATCAATTTGGAGCGGCCCAATTTCTACTTTTGCCTCTCGTTTGTTTCTTATGTATTGAAAGAAACTTTTACTATCATTTCTAATATTACTGGCAAGCTTACCTTCATATTTGATCCTCTCCTTCCTTATTTCTCTCTTTGAGACCTTGATCTTAGTCGGAAGCCCAAAGTTTCCCAGAGAGTGGGCCACCCCTCCACCCTCAAATCCCACCCCTCCAACCATAACAAGGACAGAACCCCCCTGGTGCTCACCTTACACCCTACCAACCTTCGCATAAAACACACATTGCGCCACCTCCAAATGGACGAGAAATGAGGAAACTGGAGAAATCTGAGTTCATCCCTTGTGGATGGAGGGTTCCTAGGCGGAAGATGAGGCGCTCTTCCTCCAACCGTCGTGTTGCTATGGTCTCCTAGGCGGAAGATGAGGCGCTCTTCCTCCAACCGTTGTGTTGCTATGGTCTGCTCTTTCCTCATTTCCCCTCCCCCCACCTTGTCTCAGTCAAATCCCTCGAACTCAGAACCACCTTCCTAACCTGCAATCTTCTTCCTGACCTCTCCGCCCCACCCCACTCCGGCCTATCACCCTCACCTTGACCTCCTTCCACCTATCGCATTTCCAACGCCCCTCCCCCAAGTCCCTCCTCCCTACCTTTTATCTTAGCCTGCTGGACACACTTTCCTCATTCCTGAAGAAGGGTTTATGCCCGAAACGTCAATTCTCCTGTTCCTTGGATGCTGCCTGACCTGCTGCGCTTTTCCAGCAACACATTTTCAGCACTGATTCGGGATAGTCAACATGGCTTTGTGCGTGGGAAATCATGTCTCACAAACTTGATTGAGTTTTTTGAAGAAGTAACAAAGAAGATTGATGAGGGCAGAGCAGTAGATGTGATCTATATGGACTTCAGTAAGGCATTCGACAAGGTTCCCCATGGGAGACTGGTTAGCAAGGTTAGATCTCCTGGAATAAAGGGAGAACTAGCTATTTGGATACAGAACTGGCTCAAAGGTAGAAGTTAGAGAGTGGTGGTGGAGGGTTGTTTTTCAGACTGGAGGCCTGAGACCAGTGGAGTGCCACAAGGATCGGTGCTGGGTCCTCTACTTTTTGTTATTTACATAAATGATTTGGATGCGAGCATAAGAGGTACAGTTAGTAAGTTTGCAGATGACACCAAAATTGGAGGTGTAGTGGACAGCAAAGAGGGTTACCTCAGATTACAACGGGATCTGTACCAGATGGGCCAATGGGCTGAGAAGTGGCAGATGGAGTTTAATTCAGATAAATGGGAGGTGCTGCATTTTGGGAAAGCAAATCTTAGCAGGACTTATACACTGAATGGAAAGGTCCTAGGGTGTGTTGCTGAACAAAGAGACCATTGAGTGAAGTTCCATAGCTCCTTGAAAGTGGAGTCGCAGGTAGATAGGATAGTGAAGAAGGCATTTGGTATGCTTTCCTTTATTGGTTAGAGTATTGAGTACAGGAGTTGGGAGGTCATGTTGCGGCTGTACAGGACATTGGATAGGCCACTGTTGGAATATTGTATGCAATTCAGGTCTCCTTCCTATCGGAAAGATGTTGTGAAACTTGAAAGGATTCAGAAAAGATTTACAAGGATGTTGCCAGGGTTGGAGGATTTGAGCTATTGGGAGAGGCTGAACAGGCTGGGGCTGTTTTCCCTGGAGCATCGGAGGCTGAGAGGTGACCTTATAGAGGTTTACAAAATTATGATGGGCATGGATAGGACAAATAGACAAAGTCTTTTCCCTGGGGTCAGGGAGTCCAGAACTAGAGGGCATAGGTTTAGTGTGAGAGGAGAAAGATATAAAAGAGAACTAAGGGGCAATCTTTTCACTCAGAGGGTGGTACGTGTATGGAATGAGCTGCCAGAGGAAGTGGTGGAGGCTGGTACAATTGCAACATTTAAAAGGTATTTGGATGGGTATATGAATAGGAAGGGTTTGGAGGGATATGGGCCGGGTGCTGGCAGGTGGGACTAGATTGGGTTGGGATATCAGGTCAGCATGGACAGGTTGGACCGAAGGGTCTGTTTCCATACTGCACATCTCTATGACTCTATGATTCTAAAACAGAGTCTAGGTGCCCTTGTACCTAAGACAGTGCCATGTGTGGTGACATTGTACATTTTTGACAGTGCTGCTGTACTCCAGTACTTCAGTACACGTGACAATAAAGCTTAAATCAGATTAAAGCAAACCAAGATTTTAACTTGCTGCCTCCTCTCCAACCTCAAAAATATTCAGGGAAATGAATGTCTATCAGCAAAGTGTGAGAATCCAATCAGTGACTGGTTTCATTAACATCCTGGGACACACCATTGAAACAGAATCAGAGGCTTTGTTGTTTTATAATTGTCTCCTTCAACATTTTCAGTCAGAAGTGGGTGGTCACATCCAAAGATCCCAGGCATCATGGATGCCTGTCTTTGGGTAACTTGTGATATTAATAAGTAGGAACAGGCACTCGACACTGCAAAGGCTTTGGATTCTGACAGCATTCCTCTGCTCCAGATCTCACCAAGCTGTTCCAGTACATCGACAACATTGGCACCTACTCAACAATGTGGAACTTTGTTCAATAATGCCCTGTACACAAAAGGCAGCACAAATCCGACCCAGCCAGTTACCGCTCATCAGCCTATTCGCAGTTATCAGCAAACAGATGGAAATGGTTGTTGACAGAGCTCTCAGGCATCACTTCATAACAAGCTGCTCCCAGACTGTGTTTGCTGGCACCAGTGCATGTGCATTGTGTGCTGCTTTAAGTCACACAAACACTCACAAACATTTCAGGAGGGATGTGGATAGGGAGAGGGAGAGATTGTGCCTCAGAAAGCAGGGGGAGGGAAAGAACAGGAAGGGGGAGTGCCCCTTGTCCCATGTCCAGCTCCCCCTCTCAGCACCCGCTGAACCCCATGTGAAAATTTACATGTGCTTCCCTGCAAAGCTCGCACATGACACCACACATAAATTGGAAGTGATATAGTGTTTGGAATTGTGTGCGTGCATGCTCCCGAATGAGTACAACGGCAATAATTAACCGCATTTCAGGCTGTCAGCAAACATTGTCTTGCTCGTAAACCTTTAGTTTGGGTTCTACTCTGCCACTCCACACCAGGCACAGGCTTATCAAACCTTATTACAGAATTGTTATAGTACACAAGGAGGTCATTCTGCCCATTGAACGATTCACTTCGTGCCCTTCTCCTGCCTTGTCCCCATAACATAGTCCTTTCCTTTCATGGAAGACCATTCGATCTAGGGAGCAGAATTAGGCCATTTAGCCCATCAAGTGTGCTCTGCCACTCCATCATAGCTGAGATATGTCTCTTACCTGCCTTATCCCTGTAACCCTTGACCCCCTTACTAATTAGGAAGTTATTTATCTCTGCTTTGAATACACTCAATGACTTGGTCTCCATCTACAGCAACGAGTTCCACAGATTCACCACATATAGCTAAAGAAATTTCTCCTCATCTCAGTTCTGAAGGGACATCCTCTCGCTCTGAGGCTATGGCCTCGGCTGAGGGGTGACCTTATAAAGGTTTAAACATCATGAGGGGGAAGGATAGGATAAATAGACAAGGTTTTTTCCCAGGGTGTGGGGGGAGGGGGGAGTCCAGAACTAGAGGACATAGATTTAAGGTGAGGGGGAAAAATTTAAAAGGCACCTAAGGGGCACTGTTTTTCACACAGAGGGTGGTGTGTGTATTGAATGAGCTGCCAGAGGAAGTGGTGGAGGCGGGTACAATTACAACATTTAAAAGGCATCTGGATGGATATATGAATAGGAAGGGTTTGGAGGGATATAGGCCAAGTGCTGGCAAATGGGACTAGATTAGTTTAGGATATCTGGTCAGCATGGACCAAGGCATCTGTTTCCATGCTGTACATCTCTATGACCCTAAAACCTCTTCTCCATGCCCAATATCTAGGCCTCTCAGTATTTTGCAACTTCCAACTGGAACTCCCCACATCCTTTTAACCTTCACTGAATACAAACCCAGAGTCTTTATATATAGACCGGTGAGCCTGACCTTGGTGGTGGGCAAGTTGTTGGAGAGAATCCTGAGGGACAGGATGTACATGTATTTAGAAAGGCAAGGACTGATTTGGGATAGTCAACATGGCTTTGTGCGTGGAAATCATGTCTCACAAACTTGATTGAGTTTTTTGAAGAAGTAACAAAGAAGATTGATGAGGGCAGAGCAGTAGATGTGATCTATATGGACTTCAGTAAGGCACTCGACAAGGTTCCCCATGGGAGACTGATTAGCAAGGTTAGATCTCATGGAATACAGGGAAAACTAACCATTTGGATACAGAACTGGCTCAAAGGTAGAAGACAGAGGGTGGTGGTGGAGGGTTGTTTTTCAGACTGGAGGCCTGAGACCAGTGGAGTGCCACAAGGATCGGTGCTAGGTCCTCTACTTTTTGTTATTTACATAAATGATTTGGATGCGAGCATAAGAGGTACAGTTAGTAAGTTTGCAGATGTCACTAAAATTGGAGGTGTAGTGGACAGCGAAGAGGGTTACCTCAGATTACAACGGGATCTGTACCAGATGGGCCAATGGGCTGAGAAGTGGCAGATGGAGTTTAATTCAGATAAATGTGAGGTGCTGCATTTTGGGAAAGCAAATCGTAGCAGGACTTATACACTTAATGGAAAGGTCCTAGGGAATGTTGCTGAACAAAGAGACCTTGGTGTGCAGGTTCATAGCTCCTTGAAAGTGGAGTCGCAGGTAGATAGGATAGTGAAGAAGGCGTTTGGTATGCTTTCCTTTATTGGTCAGAGTATTGAGTACTGGAGTTGGGAGGTCATGTTGCGGCTGTCCAGGACATTGGTTAGGCCACTGTTGGAATATTGTATGCAATTCTGGTCTCCTTCCTATCGGAAAGATGTTGTGAAACTTGAAAGGATTCAGAAAAGATTTACAAGGATGTTGCCAGGGTTGGAGGGATTGAGCTACAGGGAGAGGCTGAACAGGCTGGGACTGTTTTCCCTGGAGCGTCGGAGGCTGAGGGGTGACCTCATAGAGGTTTACAAAATTATGAGGAACATGGATAGGGTAAATAGACAAAGTCTTTTCCCTGGGGTCGGGGAGTCCAGAACTAGAGGGCATTGGTTTAGGGTGAGAGGGGAAAGATATAAAAGGGATCTAAGGTGCAACTTTTTCATGCAGAGGGTGGTATGTGTTTGGAATGAGCTGCCAGAGGAAGTGGTGGAGGCTGGGACAATTGTAACATTTAAGAGGCATTTAGACAGATATATGAATAGGAAGGGTTTGGAGGGATATGGGCCGGGTGCTGGCAGGTGGGACTAGATTGGGTTGGGATATCTGGTCGGCATGGACGGGTTGGACCGAAGGGTCTGTTTCCATGCTGTACATCTCTATGACTCTATAACAATCCCTTCATCCCCAGGACCATTCTTGTAGACGTTGTCTGGACCCCTCAATGCCAGCATATCCTTCCTTAGATACATGGCCCAAAACTGTGGCTCAGTGTTAGCACTGTTGCCTCACAGCGCCAGGGTCCCAGGTTCAATTCCAGCCTTGGGTGACTGTCTGTGTGGAGTTTGCACATTCCCCCCCCGGGTCTGCATGGGTTTTCTCCAGGTGCTCTGGTTTCCTCCCACAGTCCAAAGATGTGTAGGTCAGGTGAATTGGCCATGCTAAATTGCCCGTAATGTTAGGTGCATTAGTCAGAGGGAAATGGGTCTGGGTGGGTTACTCTTTGGAGGGCCGAAGGGCCTGTTTCCACACTGTAGTGAATCTAATCTAAAGATCCCAGTGGAGGCAAAGAGTGAAGTCAAGGTAGGAGGAAAGAAAGTACTTTCTTGGGTGGCGTGGTGGCTCAGTGGTTAGCACTGTTGCCTCACAGCATCAGGGTCCCAGGTTCGATTCTCAGCCTTAGGCAACTGTCTGGGTGGTGTTTGCACATTCTCCCCGTGTCTGCGTGGGTTTCCTCCGGGTGCTCTGGTTTCGTCCCACAGTCCGAAGATGTGCAGTCACGTGAATTGCCATCCTGTAGTGTTAGGTGCATTAGTCAGAGGGGAATGGGTCTGGGTGAGTTACTCTTCAGAGGGTCCATGTGGACTGGTTGGGCTGAAGGGCCTGTTTCCACACTGTAGGTAATCTACTCTAACCAAAACTGCTCACAATATTCCAAATGTGGTCTGACCAGAATCTTATACAACCTCAGCAGTACATCTCTGCGCTTGTATTCTCGCTCTCTTGGAATGAAAGCCAATATTGCATTTGCCTACCATTTGCTAACTGTACCTGCGTTCTAACCTTAAGAGAATCCTGAACTCGGACTCCCAAGTCCCTTTACGCTTCAGATTTTCGAAGCCTTTCCTCAGTTAGAAAATAGTCTATGCCTCTATTCTTCAGACCAAAGTACATAAGCTCACACGTTCCCACCTTGTCTACCATCTGTGACTTCTTTGCCCACTAACCTGGCATGTCAAAGTCCTTCTGCTGCTTTCCTGCTTCCTCAAGATTACTTCCTCCATCTACAAGCTCAGCAACAATGCCCTCAATTCTTTCATCCAGATCGTTAATGTAGAGTGTGAATAGCTATGGTCCCAACACTGACTCATATGGAATTGCATTTGTCACCTGCCAGCCTGAAAAAGGCCCCTTTATCCCTCCTCTCTGCCTTCTGTCATGTCAGTACCTTGTCTCTAACAACATGGGCTCTTATATTATTTAGCAGCCTCCAGTATGGTACCTTGTCAAAGGCCTGGAAATCCAAATAGATCACATCCATTGGCGCTCTTTTGTCTAACCCACTCATTGCTTCCTCAAAGAATTGACAAACTGATACAAACAGATTTGTCAGGCATGAACTCCCCTTGACGGTACCGTGCTGACTCAGCCCTATTTTACTACGCAATTCCAAGTACCCTGTAATCTCCTCCTTACTAATAAAAATCTTGCCAAGATTGAGGTCAGGCTAACTGGCCTATAGTTTCCTGTTTCTGCCTCCCTCCCTTCTTAAACAGGGTGTTTAAACATTAGCCATTTTCCAGTCCATATTGCAGTCAGTAGGGTACTTTAGACCTTATCCATACACTGTGTGAAAAGGTTTCTCTTCTTCACTTTCGTTGTTGTATCAGTTACTTTACTTCTCATTCTTAATTTATTTATTCGTGTGATTGTGAGAGTAACTGCTCAAAGAGCAGTTGAGAGCCAACCACATTGCTCTGTGGCTCTGGAGTCACACATAGGTCAGACCAGGTGAGGACGGCTATTTCCTTCACTGAAGGACATTAGTCAATCAGACGGATTTTTCCGACAATCAACAATGGATTCATGATCATTTTACTTCCAGATTATTTTTATTGAACTGAAGTTCTACCATCTGCCCTGGTGGGATTCGAACTCGAGTTTCCACAATGTTACCTGGGTCTCTAGATTAACAGTCTAGCAAAAATACCACTACTCTTATTGCTTCCAAGAATAAAAACATTTTCACCCCCTTTACATAGTCCAGACTTGGAGTGATTTTGAAAACCTCAGTCAGATCACATTCTTCTCTCTAAGGAGAACAGGCCCAACCTCTCCAATCAATCCTTATAATGGATGCATTTCATCCAGAAACTAGTCTTATAAACCTCTTCTGCATTCCATTCAAAGCATTCACATCTGTTTGAAGTATATAGTATCCAGAACTGTACACATTTTCCTCAAGTCTAGCCAGTGTCTTGTACAAGTTGTAAAGCATCACTTCCACACTCTTACACTCTGTGCCCCTGTTTATAAAGCACGGGACACTGCTGTATGCTTCACCAACTACTGCCTCAACCTGCCCTACCATCTTTAATGGCTTATGTACATATACACCCAAGTCCCACTGCTTCTGCAAATCCTTTAGCCTATCCTTTACCCTTTACCTTATGTTATTTCTCTGCCAATTTTGTATCCAAATAATGAAGGTGCAATTCTACTGTGGAACCAGGTAACCGTGGTGAGACTAAGAGTTCATAGTGTCAGAGTGACCAATTAGAAGAGGTTGGACAAGTTGAATAGAGGATTGGCAAATAGGAAACAGTTGGATAAATATATTGACTTTAGGATGGCAAGCTGTAACCGATGGAATGCCATGGGATTCAGTGCTGGTACCTCGATTACATTTTCATATGTTATTTTTATAAAACTTTAGTAATGGTTTAGATGAAAGGGCATACGTATTATTTCAAAATTTGCTTATGGCATGAAAATACCTAAAAAAGCAAGTTGCAAGAAGGAGTCAGGATACAGAAACTGTGAAAGGGTTGAGTGCATGGACACACAGACAGCAGACAGAGTGTGTGTGGAATTGTGAGGTTGGAAGGATGAAAATGCAGAACATTATTAAAATGTGCTGAGGCTGTTTTCTTACAGGGATCCCTGGATACCCCTAGATATCCCTGGATACCCCTGGATACACCTGGATACCCCTGGATATCCCTGGATACCCCTGGACATGAATCATAAAATGTTAGCATGCAGGTGGAGCATGTGAAAGTGAACATATTTTCACCTTTTTGCAATGGGAGGGAATATAGAAGTTGTTTTTTTCATTCACTCAAGGAATGTAAGATTTGATGGCTGCCCATCCCTCACCGTCCTTGAGAAGGTGTGATGAGTTGCTTTCTTAAACCACTGCAGTTCATGTGCTGTTGGTAGATCCACAACACCCTTAGGGAGGGAATTCCAAGATTCAAATCCAGCAACAGTGAAGGAACTTGTTTCCATAACAGGATGGCGAGTGGCTTGGAGGGGAACTTGGAAGTGGTGATGTTCTCATGTATCTACTGCCCATGTTCTTCTAGACGGAAGTGATCATGGGTTTGGAAGGTGCTGTTTAAGAAATCTTGGTGACTTTCTGCAGGCATCACATACACGGCTGCTATTGAGCATTGGTAGTGAAGGGAGTGCAGGTTTGCGGATGTGGTGCTAATGAAACAGGCTACTTTGACTTTGATTGAGTTTTTTGAAGAAGTAAGGAAGAGGATTGATGAGGACAGAGCAGTAGATGTGATCTATATGGACTTCAGTAAGGCATTTGACAAGGTTCCCCATGGGAGACTGGTGAGCAAAGTTAGATCTCATGGAATACAGGGAGAACTAGCCATTTGGATACAGAACTGGCTTAAAGGTAGAAGACAGAAGGTGGTGGTGGAGGGTTGTTTTTCAGACTGGAAACCTGTGCCAGTGGAGTGCCACAAGGATCGGTGCTGGGTCCTCTACTTTTTGTCATTTACATAAATGATTTGGATGTAAGCATAAGAGGTACAGTTAGTAAGTTTGCAGATGGCACCAAAATTGGAGGTGTAGTGGACAGTGAAGAGGGTTACCTCAGATTATAACGGGATCGTGATCAGATGGGTCAATGGGCTGAGAAGTGGCAGATGGAGTTTAATTCAGATAAATGTGAGGTGCTGCATTTTGGGAAAGCAAATCCTAGCAGCACTTTTACACTTAATGGTAAGGTCCTAGGGAGTGTTGCTGATCAAAGAGAACTTGGCGTGCAGGTTCATAGCTCCTTGAAAGTGGAGTCGCAGGTAGATAGGATAGTGACAAAGGCATTTGGTATGCTTTCCTTTATTGGTCAGAGTATTGAGTACAGGAGTTGGGAGGTCATGTTGCGGCTGTACAGGACATTGGTTAGGCCACTGTTGGAATATTATGTGCAATTCTGGTCTCTTTCCTATCGGAAAGATGTTGTGAAACTTGAAAGGGTTCACAAAAGATTTACAAGGATGTTGCCAGGGTTGGAGGATTTGAGCTAGGGAGAGGTTGAATAGGCTGGGGCTGTTTTCCCTGGAGTATCGGAGGCTGAGAGGTGACCTTATAGAAGTTTATAAAATCATGAGGGGCATGGATAGGATAAATAGACAAAGTCTTTTCCCTGGGGTGGGGAAGTCCAGAACTAGAGGGCATAGGTTTAGGGTGAGAGGGGAAAGATATAAAAGTGACCTAAGAGCCAATATTTTCACTCAGAGGGTGGTACGTGTATGGATCAGCTGCCAGAGGATGTGGTGGAGGCTGGTACAATTGCAACATTTAAAAGGCATCTGGATGGGTATATGAATAGGAAGGGTTTGGAGGGATATAGTTCAGGTGCTGGCAGGTGGGACTAGATTGGGTTGGGATATCTGGTCGGCATGGACGGGTTGGACCGAAGGGTCTGTTTCCATGCTGTACATCTCTAAGCCTCTATGACCTGGATGGTGTGAAGATTCTTGAGTGTGGTTGGAGCTGCAATCATCCAGGAAAATGGGATATATTGCATTACTGACTTGTAGATGGTGGACAGGCTTTGGAGAGTCAGAAGATGAGTTATTCATTACAAGATTCCAGCCTCTTTATTTGCTGTTGTAGCTATAGTTGTCAGTCGCTATTCTGTATTTATATAGTTGTCCCAGTTCAGTTTCTTGTGTGACGTGGGTCTCTTAGGACCAATCATCTTCAGCTGCTCCTTCAAGACCTCCCCTCCACCAGAAATGGAGACATTTGCTGATGACTTCACAATGTTCAGCACCATTCATAACTCCTCAGATACTGAAGCAGTCTATGTCCAAATGCAGCCAGGCCTGGACAATATCCAGACTTGGGTTGAGAAGTGCCAAGTTACAATCACATTGCACAAATGTCAGCTAATGACCATCTCCACTTATCTTACCGTCACCCCTTGACATTCCTTGACATTACCATTGTTCACTTCCCTGCTTTCAATGTGCTGAGGATTACCATTGAGCATAGACTCAAGAAGACTAAATTGAAGTCCAGGTCAGAGGCTAGGAATCCTCACAAGTCAGCAGTGTGATGGAATAATTGCCGCATGCCTGGACAGGTGCAACTCCAACAACGCTTATGATGCAGCCTACATTCATCAACGTGGACATTCACTCTCAGCACCACCACCGACACTCAGTTATTTAACCCTCGTTCCATCTCTCCTTCTCTCACTCCATCTCCCCCTGTTGCAATTCATCTGTCCCTGTCTCACTCCATTTCCCCCTCTCTCACTTTTCTGTCTGTCCATCTCTTCTTCTCTCACTCCATCTCTCTCTTCCTCACTTCATCTCTCCTCCCGCACCACTGAAGAGCTGATTTAACCGCAGGTCAGTAGTTACCTGTTCCTTAGCTACATCATATTTTAATTTACTCCTAAACAATACCCCACAGTGTTATTTTCTGAAGAACATCTATCAAATTTGCATTTGACTGAATTAAAATTGCACATTGTGTCCTTTGGAATCTGTTACCAAAGGCTGTGCTCTCTGCTGCTACCAGTCTGGACCAAATCTGTCATGGAGGACATTGGGCAGAGCTCTCAAATCACCCTCTCCGTTCCAGTGAGAATAGACTCAATCTATGTAATCATTCTTTATAACACAATCCTTCCATTCCTTAACATTACAGTAGTTATTCCCTCTTATGCTGGGCCAGATAATAATTTAACTGCAATGTCTAGGGTTGGGGAATTTGCAGGCTGGCTCTGCCACGTTTACAACTCTGTTCATTGTGCAATGGCCACTGATACCTCAGCTCAGCTGAGGCACAGCAATTGCAGTACTAAGTTTAGTCAGGTGGGGTCAGTGTCCAGCAATCCTACAGCACTGACAATGATTCACAAAGACAGAGCAAGGAAAGTGAGACTGGGAGATGGAAGTGCACTAAGTCAATAATCTGTAATATTCAATTTATGGGTCATTTGGCTTTTGGCAATCTTTTAGTTTTTACCCTGGCAAATTGAGTGATTTTTTTTTAGGAATTCTTATTTCCATTACAATGCTGAGCTCAGTTACAATACCTGATGAAGGGCTTTTGCCCGAAACATCGATTTTGCTGCTCGTTGGATGCTGCCTGAACTGCTGTGCTCTTCCAGCACCACTAATCCAGAATTTGGTTTCCAGCATCTGCAGTTATTGTTTTTACCTCAGTTATATACCTGTCAACATACCATTCCACCCTACACTCTAGAAACTGCTGCCTTTAACAGTGTTAACCTCAGTTATGAAGATAGATTGGAGAGGTCTCAGCTATTTTTCTTCACAAAGTGAAAGCTGAGAGGAAATTTGATGAAAGTGTTCAAGATCGTGAGGAGTCTGGACAGGGTCAAGGGGGAAATGTTGCCCCTCGTGAAAGAATTGAGAGACAGAGCTTTAAGACAATCTTTAAATGAAGCAACAGACTCTACCTAAAGGAGAAGCATTTTCGTGCACTGAATTAGGATCTGGAATGCACTGTCTGATGGATGTTGATTTAATCAAAGCATTCAAGAGGAAGTTGGCTGATTACATGAAGAGATGACATTTGCAGGGTTACTCGGAAAGTGTGAAATTGAGACAAGGTGAGTTGGTCTTGTAGAGCTCCAACACAAACATGATAGGCTTGAATGGCCTCTTTCTGTGCTGGAACCATTGCTGTAACCATGTCTTAACCATTTTCTCTCAGGAAGCAACTGGATGATGGAGTCTGGCTACCCTGGAGTCACTGAGAAGTAGGAGAGGTGTGTTCTGGCTCAAGGGTAGGGTGGGAGCGGGGAAATGGTCGGTGGGGTTGGGGAAGAAGGAACTGATTGGGTGGGGGTGGGGTCAGGACTGGTCAGGTGGGGATGGGGAAGGTGTGAGGCTGGTGCTGAGAGCCAATGATACTCTCTGGCTATGTGCTAACCCGTTGGCCCTCACTAAGGCTGTTCTCTGTCAGTTTTCTGGATGTCTTTGCAGGCGAATAACAAGGTGCTGTTGGTGCAGTTATGACCTACAGAGCTTCATTTATTTGAAGCTTATTTCTAATGTACTGCCTTACCCTGGACTCTGCAAAGAAAATAAACTCTGTGAATATGAACTAGCACCAGTCCTGGAGCTCCACTTCCCTGACCTGTTCAAATCCCCGATGACTGTAAGATTTTAATAATACCACCACTAACCTCTAAAAAACCATATTGGTTTGAAGTAACATTTTAAGATGTGGCCTTAGCTATCTTTTCAAACAGTTTAGTTTGAATTTCCGCTCATGAAGGTAATGAACAAATCAGCTTCTTGTGACAAATGGATCTTGCTGACCTGGTGCCTATTTAAAAGCTGCTGGATGGTCTGGCTTTAAGCTTTTGTGTCTGTTTTAATTCAAGACTTGCTTTTCAACTTCAAAGAAATAAGAAAAAACATTGAAATTCACAACTTGAGCTCAGCATGACATCTTGTCCTTAACGAGCATTCTGACTTAGTGCCGTTCTCTGGCCTTCTCCTGACACTCTTGTGTTTTGTTTCTCTTTGCATCATTATCCAATCTCCCCTTGAATGCTTTGATTGACCGAAACATCGACTTCTCCACCTCCTGGTGATGCCTGGCTTGTTGTGTTCTTCCAGTCTCCTGCTTGTCTACTTTCACCTCTCCTCATCCAGTACATTTCAGTCCTAGCCCACTCAGTGTGTTGAAAGCTTTCTTCAAACCTCACATTTGCTCCTTTTGCAAATCGCTTTAAAACTGGGCCCTCTGGCTCTTGACTTTTTACGAGTGGGAACATTTTCCCCTTGTCTACTGTCTTATGATTTTGAAAAGCTCTGTTAAATCTTTTCTCAGCCTTCTTCTCTCCAAGGATAACAGTCCCAATGTCTCCCATCTCTCCTCGCCCATGGAACCATTCCAATACATGTCTTCCACATTCTTTCCAACACATTTACTTCCTTCCTAAAATGTGACATCCAAACTTACATATAATTCCCCAGCTGAGATCGAGTGAGGGAAAATTTACGCATTCAGCATAACATCCTTTCTTTTGTACTCTATGTCATTATTAATAATGTACAGTATGCTTTATTAACTGCTCTGTCTATGTGTTTTGTCATATTTAATAACTTTTGCACATGTACACCCAAGTGTCTTTGCTCCTACACCCCTTTATAGTAGTACCCTTTAATTTACAATTCCTATGTTCTTCTCAACTTCAATTCTTTATTTAAAGTGCATCTGCCCCCTATCTGCCCACTCCACCAATTTAAAGCTAGCCCTCTCACATTTAACTTTTTTGTTGTCAGCAAACTTTGTATTGTTCCCTGCTTCTGAGATCTGGATCACTACTGTGAATCAGTGAAGGCAAGTGTCCCAATACTGATCCTTGGGGAAGTTCACTCAAACTTCCTTGAGCCCAAGAAATATCCATTAGTTATTACTCTGTTTCCTGTCTCTCAGCTAATTTTGTATCCACATTGCTACTGTCTCTTTTGTACCATGATTATGACTTTCTAAAAGTCTATTTTTGGTCCTATATCCAACACCTCTGAAAGTCCACGTATATACTGTGTAAACTCTTATTGAGCCTTTTTGTTATCTCTTTTAAAATTTGTTGCAAGTTAGTTAACCACAACTTCTTCTTAAGAAGTCCGTGCTGGCTCTCCTTAACTTACCCATGTTTATCTACATGACTATTAATACTACCCTGTATTATGGTTTGGAGAAGTTTCTTCCTCATCAAGTTAACAATGACTGGCCTGTGACTGGCAGGCTCTTCCTTGCACCTTTTGTTTTGAACAAGAGAGGAATGTTTGCCATTACCCAGGCCTCCAGAACCAATCCTCAGTCAAAGGAAGGTTGAAAAATTGTAGCCAGTGCCTCTGCAATTTCCGTCATCATTACTTTCACTACTCTTACATGTATTTCATCTGGTCTGATGCCATATTGATATTATTTACAGTCAGTACAATATCATCTCTGTCTCAGTTTTGACCCCTTCTAGTGACTGAATTTCTGTCTCTCTCACCCTGTCCTGGATAGTGAAATAACTCCACAGAGGCCAGTGTCCTGTCACCTTTATTTACGTGTGGAGAGTCCTTGACACTTATCCAGTTCCCTCAGAGTGAACAGAATTTCTGACACTCCTGTTTATATTTTATTAAACAAATTACAAAACCGTTTATAAAAAAACATTTACAGCTGTACACAAGAGACAGCAATTTTACAAGGGAGAGGAGCAGCAAAGCTAGGCCCCAAACCCTACCGTTCAACCATTTTACAGGGAGATGAGGACAAACCACAAATCCCAGTTCCACATATGACAAGACAGTGACAATGACATTTGTACATTTGACAATACTGTTACATACAAAAGTGCAGACAATACAGACCCAGCAAGCCCCCGCCCCTCCCACCTTCCGACCACTCTAAGGCAGCCCGCCCCTACCCAACTTCCGGCTCTCGGTCCACCCCCATGCCCCTTCCAGTTCTCGGTCCACCCTGACACACCTTTCAATCTCCTCTAGGACAGCCCGCCCTGGTACCCGCCCGGGGTGACAGTGGTCAGGACGGCCTACCCACCTTCCGGCTTCACTAACCACCCTCAGCACCTTTCGCCCACCTCTGGGGCAGCCCGTCCCGGTACCTGCCCGGGGGACACTCCTGTTTATATCTGTCAGTCAGGGCTCCCTGATTGGACCAGATTAACAGCCCCAATTAGGGAACTCATTTTCTGTGAGTCCACCTTACTGACCTCATTTCAATCACTACAGAGAGCATCTGGTTTCTTGGCAAAGACTGATACAGACAATGATCATCTCTAGTGAGAGACAAGCTAACCACTGCCTATTCAATGGTGTTCTCCCATCCCTGGGGGTTACCAAAAACACAACTGGACTCTCTATATATAAACAGTGGCTACAAGAACAGGTCAGAAGCTACAGATATTACAGCGAGTAACTTGCCTCCTAGCTCCCCAAAGCCTGTCCACCATCTACAAGGCACAGGTTAGGAGTGTGATGGAATACTCCCCATTCATTGAGATGGGTGCAGCTCTTGAGTAACACTCAAGAAGCTTGACACCATCTGAGACAAAGCAGCCCCTTGACTGGCACTATCTCTACAAGCATCCCCTCCCTCCCCCACTGATGCTGAGTAGCAGCAGTGTGTACTATATACAGGATACACTGCAGAAGTTCATCGAAGATCATTAGGCAACACCTTCCAAACCTGCAACCACTTCCATCTAGAGGGACAGAGGCTGCTAATACACGGGAATACCACTACTCGCAATTTCCCACTCCAAGCCACCCACCAACCTGACTTGGAAATATTCCTCCAAGTTGCTGGGTCAAAATCCTGGAATTCCAACACCCCCATAACAGCATTGTGGGTCAACCTAGAGCAGTCCGTTCAAGAAGGCAACTCACTAGCCCCCTCTCAAGGGCAATCAGGGATGTGCAATAAATTCTGGCCCTGCCAACGATGTCCACATCCCATAAATGAATGATAAAAAATAAAGTATTCTTTGCATTCTTCAGCTACACCTCCTGCTTTTACAATAATTCTGTTTTTGATTCAAGTCACTGATTCCTTTAATATATGTTTGCTATTTACATGCCTTTAGAAGATTTTGGATTTCCCCTTTTTTATGTTAGCTGCCAGTCTTTTCATAATACCTCTTTGTTTCTCTTATTTCATCTTTCAGCTTGTCATTTGTATTCAGCCCGACAGAAGTCTCAGCTTTGGGCAGGAATTTGGGGTCTGGTACATGATACTGGGTCAGCAGCTGACATTATTCCCGCCCTTTCCTGACCTTTACTAGACTGGCATTAACGAGAAAAAGAGTGAACTTACTTGAATCTATTAAGGAAGTTATGAGAAGGTAGCGAAAATTGTTAAGTGGGTAACTTTGGCCTGTTTCCACCCGAGATCCTGAATTCCCCTGGCAGCACGTCTGTTCCTGATCTGTCACTAAATCACCAAGGTTTGTGGGCGGCACGGTGGCACAGTGGTTAGCACTGCTGCCTCGCAGCGCCGGAGACCCGGGTTCAATTCCCGCCTCAGGCGACTGACTGTGTGGAGTTTGCACGTTCTCCCCGTGTCTGCGTGGGTTTCCTCCGGGTGCTCCGGTTTCCTCCCACAGTCCAAAGATGTGCAGGTCAGGTGAATTGGCCATGCTAAATTGCCCGTAGTGTTAGGTCAGGGGTAGATGTAGATGTAGGGGTATGGGTGGGTTACGCTTCGGCGGGCGCGGTGTGGACTTGTTGGGCCGAAGGGCCTGTTTCCACACTGTAAGTAATCTAATCTAATCTAAAAGTTACCAAGGTGTGCACAATAGGAAGAGCTGGGAAGCATTCAATCAGTTACACTGAAAAACTTCAGCCATAACCAGGTGAGAGACTGCTGCTCAAAGCATTCTGTCTCTCAGAGAATGATCTCATACAAATTAGAAGCAGAAGTATTTGGCCGTTTGAGTTCCACATCCCCATCTATCCCTGATAACCTTTGACTCCCCTGTCTAACAAAAATCCATCTATCTCTACCTTAAAAATATTCAACAAACTCATTTCCCCCACCTTCTGAGGCTGAGGGTTGAAGAGTCCCACAACTCTCAGAAAAAACAAACTCTTCTTTTAAGTTTCTTGATTTTAATCACCTCACGATTGGGCGCTGTACCTTCAGCCATCTGACCTTAAACTCTGGAATCCCTTCCGTAAATCTCTCCACTTCTCCACTCCTTTCCTCCAACACACTCCTTAAAACTTACCTCATTGTCCAAGCCATTGTTTGCTGAATATCACTTCTATTGTTCAGTATCCCATGTTGTTTGATATACAGTCCTGGTGGGTCACATTATCATGGTGATGGCTTGTATCACAGAGGCAGCGTGTTTTCCTTGATTTAGTTTGAAAAACACCAACATTTCTAAAGTGCACCCTGAAACCTCAGGAAACCCTAAATGTAGTCACCGCTTTCATTTAAGAACTAGAGTGACCAATTTATACACAGTAGGATCCCACTAACAGCAATATGATCATCAGCAGATGATATATTTTAAGTTGCCTAAGAGTTAAATGTGGACTACATTCCAAGTAAATACACAGAACCAATTATTTAAAACTACCTAAAATGAGAGGCATTGAGTTACTAAGTCATTAAATATGCAACAGTGCAGCATTCCCTTAGTACTGAACCTTTATCAGTGAGGCACTCCCTCAGTACTGACCCTCCAAAAGTGCAGCACTTCCCCAGGACTGATCCTCTGACAGTGCGGCACTCCCTCAGCACTGACCCTCCGACAGTGCAGCACTCCCTCAGTACTGGCCCTCCAACAGTGCGGCACTCCCTCAGCACTGACACTCCAACAGTGCAGCACTCCCTCAGTACTGACCCTCCAACAGTGCGGCACTCCCTCAGCACTGACCCTCCGACAGTGTGGCACTCCCTCAGCACTGACCCTCCGACAGTGCAGCACTCCCTCAGTACTGGCCCTCCAACAGTGCGGCACACCCTCAGCACTGACCCTCCGACAGTGCAGCACTCCCTCAGCACTGACCCTCCAACAGTGCGGCACACCCTCAGCACTGACCCTCCGACAGTGCAGCACTACCTCAGCACTGACCCTCCAACAGTGCGGCACACCCTCAGCACTGACCCTCCGACAGTGCAGCACTCCCTCAGTACTGGCCCTCCGACAGTGCAGCACTCCCTCAGTACTGGCCCTCCGACAGTGTGGCACTCCCTCAGCACTGACCCTCCAACAGTGCGGCACACCCTCAGCACTGACCCTCCAACAGTGCAGCACTCCCTCAGTACTGGCCCTCCGACAGTGTGGCACTCCCTCAGCACTGACCCTCCAACAGTGCGGCACTCCCTCAATACTGACCCTCCGACAGTGCAGCACTCCCTCAGTACTGGCCCTCCGACAGTGTGGCACTCCCTCAGCACTGACCCTCCAACAGTGCAGCACTCCCTCAGCACTGACCCTCCAACAGTGCGGCACTCTCTCAGCACTGACCCTCCAACAGTGCAGCACTCCCTCAGTACTGACCCTCTGACAGTGCAGCACTCCCTCAGTACTGACCCTCCGACAGTGCGGCACTCCCTCAGTACTGACCCTCCGACAGTGCGGCACTCCCTCAGTACTGACCCTCCGACAGTGCGGCACTCCCTCAGTACTGACCCTCCGACAGTGCGGCACACCCTCAGTACTGACCCTCCGACAGTGCGGCACACCCTCAGCACTGACCCTCCAACAGTGCAGCACTCCCTCAGTACTGACCCTCCGACAGTGCGGCACTCCCTCAGTACTGACCCTCCGACAGTGCGGCACACCCTCAGTAATTTACGTTTTCTGTCACGGGTGGGGGACTGAAAGATGTACAGAAGTAAGCATGAGGTGAGCGTTCTCACCTGGAGTCTCGACAAGTTAAAAGGGAACATTTGGAATTTTGTCCCAAAGGCTGCAAATTATTTGTCATCTTGCATTCGACCCCAATGAAATAGCTGTAACAAAGTTTGTTAATGTGTTCAGTTAAAACTCTCATCAGATGACCCATTTAATCAACCAAGCTGTAAATTATTCATCTATTTCATCGATGTCAGGAGTTTATTGAATTGATGGAATGTGTTAGTAATATAATTTATTTATCTTGGTCATTTAATTATTTATTATTCCAGCCAGTAAAGTATAAAACCCAACTAGGAGTTTATTTATTCAAAAGGTCTCGTTAATCTACTAATTGATGCTAATTTATCTCTTTAATCAATTTCAGTCATTAATGAAGTGTTAAGATCAAAGGAAAGGCTATGTGTGATATGATTTTTGAAATTCTATCATTCCACACAATCTGCTCCAATCTAATTGTATTTACTTTTCAGACTCAACAATGAACATCTGGGAAGCCTGATGTTGTGCTGAGTCTCACAGATCCTGGATCCACTCTGAGACTCTCTGTTACCCCTTCACAATACTCCAGCAAGTTGGTTAAATGTGATTTCCCCTTTAGAAATTTATGCTAACTCTTCCTAATCCACCCATTTTTTTTTTCTGCGTGATGACATGCTCTATCCTGAATAATTATTTTTGGATATTTCCCTTCATTGAGTTTTGTCTACAGTAATCTCTTCCGAACCACATACCCTCGGGACATGACACCATCTGTTTTTATGCCTGTTGTTAAGTTGCACTCACATTCCCTTCTTTGTTAGAATTTTCTTGGTGATGTTGTTTGATTGTAACATTCTCCCAACCCAGAGCTTTATTAACTCATTTGACAATTTAATGAGCCTCTTCTGGGTACCTAACCTTACATTTAACTCAGTGTGCTAACCGCAGTTGGGCCCCATTTTTCACTGGACTTGTATTTCATAAAGAAGTGCACATTTATTACAGTTTAATGAACAAATCCATGAAAACATTATTGTTGTTGAATCCACCATCAATGATTTTAACCGAGTTTCCAATCTTCCTTAGCCAGCTTCACCTCACTCAGTGTTGATTTAAAATCTCTATTTGCGTTACAAACTTAATGCTGTTACAACATTAGTAAATATGGACAATTGAAATTAAATTTCCATCACTTGATTCTTATTCCTGAATACTAAATGGATCTTAAAAATGAAACCAACATGAGTAGGACATGAAAGAAAGACCTACAATTGAAATCAGACCAGTCGGAAATATCTCCTTCACATCAATTAGTAATAGAGAGAGCTCACGCCTTGGAGCCAGAGGTCATGGGTTCAGGTCTGTCATCTGAAACATGAGCATAACATTGAGACAAAATCTTTCAGTGCATACTGCCACAGGGTCAGGACTGAAGGACTGCCTTGCTGTGGGAGCGTCAGTACTGAGGGAGCACTGCATGGTGGGAGAGTTAGTACTGAAGGAGTGCCACAATGTTGAAGGGTCAGTACTGGGGGGTGCCCCACACTGTCAGAGGGTCGATACTAAGGGAGTGCTAGACTCTTGGAGGGTCAGTGCTGAGGTTGCGCTGCATTGTCAGGGGATCAATGCTGTGGGAGTGTTGAATAGTCAGAGGGTCAGTACTGAGGGAGTGCTGCACTGTCGGAGGGTCAGTATTGAGGGTGCTCCGCACTGTCGGAGGGTCAGTGCTGAGGGAGCACTGCATTGTTGGAGAGTCAGTATTGAGTGTGTGCTGCACTGTTGGAGGATCAGTGCTGCGGGAGTGCTGGATTCTCTGAGGGTCAGTACTGAGGATGTGTCGTTCTTTGGTGGGTCAGTACTGAGGGTGTGCTGCACTATCGGAGGGTCAACTCCAAGGGAGCCTATATACTGCACTGATGCCTCGAATAGATGAAGTAATGAAGCAGAGATCTGGACAATTTCCTGAGAATTTCCAATCCTTGGAAAGCTGGAGCTTCAACCGGCTGTCAGTGGAGTCTGCAACCCTTTAACTGCTAGGGTCCTCTGGACATCCCATCATTCTGCCAACTGCATTGCTCTTGTGAACACTCATCTCCGTGACTCATTGCCCTGGCAATGTCATTATGTAGGACATAGAACTGTACAGCACAGTACTGGCCCTTTGGCCCTCAATGTTGTGCCGATCTTTTATCCTACTCAAAGATCAGACCAACTTACATACCCTTCATTGTACTATCTTCCATGTGCCTATCCAAGAGTCGCTCAAATATCCCTAATGTATCTGCCTCTACTACCACCGCTGACAGTGCATTCCACACGCCCATCACTCTCTGAGTAAATAAACACCTCTGACATCTTCTCTAACTCTTCCTCCAACCACCTTAACATTATGACCCCTCATGATAGCCATTTCAATCATGGGAAGAAGTCTCTGGCTATCCACTCTATCTATGCCTCTCATCATCTTGTACACCTCTACCAAGTCACCTCTCATCCTTCTTTGCTCCAGTGAGAAAAGCCCTAGATCCTTCAACATTTCTTCAAAAGACAAGACCTCCAGTCCCGGCAGCATCCCGGTAAATCTCCACTGCACCCTCTCTGAAGCTTCCACATGCTTCCAATAATGAGATGACCAGAACGGGGGGGCAGCACGGTGGCACAGTGGTTAGCACTGCTGCCTCACAGCTCCAGAGACCCGGGTTCAATTCCCACCTCAGGCAACTGTCTGTGTGGAGTTTGCACATTCTCCCCGTGTCTGTGTGGATTTCTTCCGAGTGCTCCGGTTTCCTCCCACAGTCCAAAAATGTGCAGGTTAGGTGAATTGACCACGCTAAATTGCCCATGGTGTTAGGTGAAGGGGTAAATGTAGGGGAATGGGAGGGTCGGTGTGGACTTGTTGGGCCGAAGGGCCAGTTTCCACACTGTAAGTATGTAATCTAACTGAATACAGTATTTCAATTGTGGTCTGACCAGGGCTTTATGGAGTCGCAGCATAACCACATGGCTCTTAAACTCAATCCCCCTGCTAATGAAAGTCAACACACCATACAACTTGGTAATAACCGTATCAATTTGGGGGCAAGTTTGAGGGATCTGTAGATGTGGACTCCAAGATCCCTCTGTTCCTCCACACTGCCAAGAATCCTGCCTTTAACCCTGTATTCTGCATTCAAATTCCATCTTCCAAAATGAGTCACTTCATGTTTCCCCAGGTTGAACTCCAGCTGCCACTTCTCAGCCCAGCTCTCCATCCTGTCAGTGTCCTATTGCAACCTACAACAGCCCTCCACATTATCGACCACTCCACCGACCTTTGTGTCATCAGCAAACTTACTAACCCATCCTTCCACCTCTTCATCCAAGTCATTTATAAAAAGCACAAAGAGCAGAGGTCCCAGAGTAGATCCCTGCAGAACACCACTGGTCACTGAGCTCCAGGCTGAATACTTTCTATCTCCCACTACCTTGTGTCTTTTATGGGCAGGTCAATTCTGTATCCAGATAGCCAGATTCCCCTGTATCCCGTGCCTCCTTACTTTCTGAATGAGCCTACCATGGGGAACCTTATCAAACACCTTGCTAAAATCCATATACATCACACCTACTGCTCTACCTTTATCAATGTGTTTTGTCACATCCTCAAATAAATCAGTAAGGTTTGTGAGGCATGACCTGTCCCTCATCTTACTTGTATGAAGGACTTGCATCTTTAGCACCTTTCACATTTATGGAGCACCTCAAAAAGCTTTGCAGCTAATGAAACAAAACAGCGAATTTGTTCATAAGCAGCTTACACCAACATTGCAGCAACCTGGATAGGAAAGGGTTAATGTCTACATGAAAGGTTAATGTCTATAGTAAAGGTTAACGTCTATAGTAAAGGTTATGTCTATAGCTGTGTAAATGCATCTCCCTAATGACGACGGAGAGAGACATAAAATGACAGACAGGCTTGGAGGGAGAAGAATCACGGTTTCAATACTGGAAGATGGGTCATAAGGGTTTGTGGAGAATTCATCAATATATAAAATGTTACAAATCACACAGCACCGGGTTATAGTCCAACAGGTTTATTTGGAAGCACTAGCTTTCAGAGCACCGCTCCTTCATCAGGTAACTGTGGAGCAGGATCGTAAGATACAGAATTTATAGCAAAAGATCATTGTCTTGCAACTGAAATGATACATTGAGCAAAACTAACTTGCTGTTAAATCTTTCATCAGTTAGAATGGGTTGCAGGTTTCAGTTGATTAATTTGTAAATCCCAGAACTGTTTTCAAGTCACATTCTCTAGATAACTTAAGGTTTTATGAAAAAAAGGTGACATCGCAGCTTAGACAATGCAATAAGGTGTAAAGTTAGAGTTGTCTCTATCCCAATCTTGAGTCAGGCTGGTTCTATTTCCAAAGGAGGAATTGATAAAATGTCACATGGATTGACTGCCGACAGATTATGTGCTTTTTGAACAAAATAGAATGTATCTGCAAATGCAAATTCACCCCATAGGATTATATGTGTGTGTGCGTGCATGTAAAGGAAGGAGGAAGAGAGAGAGAGATGTTGTGTATATGCGTGTGTGTGTGGGGGGGGGGGGGGGGGGGGGGGAGGGGGTGTGAGTGTGTGCGTGTGAGTGTGAGAGTGTGTGTTTGCTTGTGTGCATGATTGGTAGAATGTGTGAATGAGTGTGACAGAGTGTGCATGAGTGTAATGGAGTATAAGCCTGTGAGAGGGTGTGTACATGGGTGTGAGAGTGGGGGTTGGATGTGTGTGTGTCTGAGAAAGAGCATGTGTATGAGAGAGGGTCTGCGTGAGTGTGTGAGTATGTAAGAGAGTGTGAGTGTGCTTGTGTCTGTATGTAAGAGTGTATAGTGTAGTGGGGTCACCTGTAGTCTAACATGAACCCAAGGTCTCAGTTGAGGCCATCCTCATGGGTATTAAACTTGGCTATCAGCCTCTGCTCGGCCACTCTGCGTTGTTACGTATCTACCTTGGACGATGGTCACCCGAAGATCCGAGGCCGAATGCCCCGACCACTGAAGTGTTCCACGACTGGGAGAGAACATCCCTGTCTGGCAATTGTTGCACTGTGTCCATTCATCCGTTGTCGTATTGTCTGCTTAATTTCACCAATGTACCATGCCTCAGGGCATCCTTGCCTGCAGCATATCAGATCGACAACCTTGGTGAAGTCACATGAGAACCTGCCACGTACATGGTGGGTGGTGTCCCCACATATAATGGTGGCATCCGTGTCAACAGTCTGACACATCTTGCAGTGGTTGCCATGACAAGGCTGTGGTCAGTATTATCCTGAAGGCTGGGCAGTTTGCTGTGAACAATGGTCTTTTTAAGGTTTGGTGGTTGTTTAAAGGCAGGCAGCGGAGGTGTGGGGAAGGTCAAGTGAGGTGCTCATCCTCATCGATAATGTATTGCAGGCTGCGAAGAACATGGCGTGGTTTCTCTGCTCCTGGAAAGTACTGAGCAATGAAGGGTACCCTATCAGTAATATCCTGTGTCTATCTCCTGGAGAGGTCTTTATGGTTTCTTGCTGTGGCACGTCAGAATGACAATCGATGAGTTGAGCATCATATACTGTTCTTATGAGGGCATCCTTGAGCACCTTCAAGCGCCCAAAAGGTTCCTCCTCCTCTGAACAGATTTTGTGTATGTATAGGGTTTCTCCATAGGGGATGGCTGTTTAATGTGTTTAGGGTGGAAGCTAGAGAAGTGTAGCATCGTGAAGTTATCTGTGGGCTTGCGGTGGAGTGAGGTACTGAGATGTTGATCCTTGATGGAGATGCATGTGTCCATGAATGAGACAGATACGAAAGAGTAGTCCATGGTAATTCTGATGATGGGATGAAACTTGTTGATATCACTGTTAATAAGACACCTTCATAAGAACAGGATATGATGCTCAACTCATCGATTGCCAGTTCCGACATGCCACACTGAGAAACCATAATGACTTCCTCAGGAGACAGGCACAGAATATTACCAGTAGGGTACCTTCCGTTGCCCAGTACTTCCCAGGAGCAGAGAAACCACGCCATGTTCTTTGCAGCCTGCAACACATTATCAATGAGGATGAGCACCTCACCAAGACCTTTGCTATGCCTCCACTTCTCACCTTGAAGCAACCACCAAACCTTAAACAGACCATTGTTCACAGTAGACTGCCCAGCCTTCAGGACACCATTGACCACAACACCAAGCAATCCTGTCAGGGCAGCCGCTGCAAGATGTGTCAGAGTGTTGACATGGATGCCACCGTTATACGTGGGGACACCGCCAGCCATGAACGCAGCAGGTACTCATGTGACTCAGCCAATGTGTCTATCTCATACCCTGTAGGCAAGGATGCCCTGAGGCATGGTACATTGGTGAGACCAGGCAGACACTATGACAACAGATGAATGGACACTGCACAACAATTACCAGACAGGGGTGTTCCCTCCCAGTTGGGGAGCACTTCAGCATCAGGGACCTTAGACCTCAGACTTTCAGGTGACCATTCTCCAAGGCAATGTTCAGGACAGGCAACAACGCAAAGTGGCCGAGTAGAGGCTGATAGCCAAGTTTGGTATTCATCGGGATGGCCTCAACCGGGACCTTGGGTTCATGTCACACTACAGGTGACCCCATTGCACTATACACTCACACACACACACACACACAATTGTAAATCTATGGAATTCCCTGCCCAGTGAAGTAGTTGACGCTACTTCAGTAAGCGTTTTTAAAGCTAAGGTAGATTTTTTTGAATGATAAAGAAATTAAGGGATATAGTGAGAGCGCGGCTGGATCTGAGTCCATGAAGAGATCAGCCATGATCTTATTGAATGACAGAGCAGGCTGAAGGGCCAGATGGCCTCCTCCTGCTCCTAGTTTTACACTCAAGCTCTGAGTAGGATTTAAACCTGAAACCTTGTGAAACAAAAGTAAGATTGCTGGCTGCCTGTCTCGAGCTGTAATGGGAGTTGGTGAACAACTTTGAATTGGCTGCATGGAGTTTTCATAAAGCTCTGGTTAGGTCCCAACTGCAATCAAACTTCCAGCTCAGTTACTGTCTCCTTGACTTGTCCGACCTGCCTATCTTCTTTTCCACCTATCCACTCCACCCTCTCCTCCTTGACCTATCACCTTCATCTCCTCCCCCACTCACCCATTGTACTCTATGCTACTCTCTCCCCACCCCCACCCTCCTCTAGCTTATCTCTCCACGCTTCAGGCTCACTGCCTTTATTCCTGATGAAGGGCTTTTGCCCGAAACGTTGATTTCGCTGCTCGTTGGATGCTGCCTGAACTGCTGTGCTCTTCCAGCACCACTAATCCAGTATTTGATTTTCAGCATCTGCAGTCATTGTTTTTCCCCAACTGCAATCAGTGCCTGGCCACCACACGTCAGAAAGGAGAGACTGAGCTGGACATTACATATCTTATACAGCTAGCTCACTTAGACCACAACTCTCAAAACATTTGTCTGCAGATACTTCAAGTGATTAGGAAGGCAAATATAAGATGGTGGTTATGTATCATACAAGTGGTGCTTCAGTTGGTGAGACAACATCTTGAGCACTGTGGACACTCGTGATCTCCTGAGGTAAGAGAGGATTTGACTACATCAGTAGCTGTTCCAATATAGTTCATTGACTGATTCCTGGGATGAGGGGGTTAGCTGATGAGGAGACTTTGGACAGTCCAAACTGTATCTCTTGGACTTTAGAAAAATGAGAGGTCACCTTGTTGAAACACATAAGATCATGAGAGGATTTGACAGAGTGAATTCTGAGAGGAATTGTCAAGGAGATTCAGGCGAGGGCAACCAATTTAAAAATATGTGGTCACACATTTAAAATGGAGATGAGGGAAATGTTTTCCTCTCAGACAATCAGTATTTACTGTGGAAAAGGATATGGAAGATATAGACTGTTGGGAAATAGGTGGTGACATCTTGCAAAATGTCCAGATTTCAGAGGAGGAAGTGCTGAATGTCTTGAAATGGTTCAAAGTGGATAAATCCCTAGGACCTGATCAGGTGTACCCGAGAACTCTGTGGGAAGCTAGGGAAGTGATTGCTGGGCCTCTTGCTGAGATATTTCCATCATCGATAGTCACAGGTGAGGTGCCGGAAGACTGGAGGTTGGCAAACGTGGTGCCACTGTTTAAGAAGAGCGGTAAAGACAAGCCAGGGAACTATAGACCGGTGAGCCTGACCTCAGTGGTGGGCAAGTTGTTGGAGGGAATCCTGAGGGACAGGATGTACATGTATTTGGAAAGGCAAGGCGTGATTCAGGATAGTCAACATGGCTTTGTGCGTGGGAAATCATGTCTCACAAACTTGATTGAGTTTTTGAAGAAGTAACAAAGAAGATTGATGAGGGCAGAGCAGTAAATGTGATCTATATGAACTTCAGTAAGGCATTCGACAAGGTTCCCCACGGGAGACTGATTAGCAAGGTTAGATCTCATGGAATACAGGGAGAACTAGCCATTTGGATACAGAACTGGCTCAAAGGTAGAAGACAGAGGGTGGTGGTGGAGGGTAGTTTTTCAGACAGGAGGCCTATGACCAGTGGATTGCCACAAGGACCAGTGCTGGGCCCTCTACTTTTTGTCATTTACATAAATAATTTGGAGCTGAAAAATGTGTTGCTGGAAAAGCGCAGCAAGTCAGGCAGCATCAAAGAAGCTGGAGAATCAACGTTTCGGGCATAAGGAGACTTTGGACAGTCCAAGCTGTATCTCTTGGACTTTAGAAAAATGAGAGGTCACTTTGTTGAAACACATAAGATCATGAGAGGATTTGACAGAGTGAATTCTGAGAGGAATTGTCAAGGAGATTCGGGCGAGGGCAACCAATTTAAAAATATGTGATCACACATTTAAAATGGAGATGAGGGAAATGTTTTCCTCTCAGACAATCAGTATTTACTGTGGAATCGACTTATGCCCGAAACGTCGATTCTCCTGCACCTTTGATGCTGCCTGACCTGCTGCACTTTTCCAGCAACACATGTTTCAGCTCCGATCTCCACATCTGCAGTCCCCACTTTCTCCTAATAAATAATTTGGATGTGAGCATAAGAGGTACAGTTAGTAAGTTTGCAGATGACACCAAAATTGGAGTGGACAGTGAAGAAGGTTACCTCAGATTACAACAGGATCTGGACCAGATGGTCCAATGGGCTGAGAAGTGGCAGATGGAGTTTAATTCAGATAAATGCAAGGTGCTGCATTTTGGGAAAGCAAATCTTAGCAGGACTTATACACTTAATGGTAAGGTCCTAGGGAGTGTTGCTGAACAAAGAGACCTTGGAGTGCAGGTTCATAGCTCCTTGAAAGTGGAGTCGCAGGTAGATAGGATAGTGAAGAAGGCGTTTGGTATGCTTTCCTTTATTGGTCAGAGTATTGAGTACAGGAGTTGGGAGGTCATGTTGCGGCTGTACAGGACATTGGTCAGGCCACTGTTGGAATATTGCGTGCAATTCTGGTCTCCTTCCTATCAGAAAGATGTTGTGAAAGTTGAAAGGGGTTCAGAAAAGATTTACAAGGATGTTGCCAGGGTTGGAGGATCTGAGCTACAGGGAGAGGCTGAACAGGCTGTGGCTGTTTTCCCTGGAGCGTCAGAGGCTATGGGGTGACCTTATAGAGGTTTACAAAATTATGATGGGCATGGATAGGATAAATAGACAAAGTCTTTTCCCTGGGGTCAGGGAGTCCAGAACTAGAGGGCATAGGTTTAGGGTGAGAGGGGAAAGATATGAAAGAGACCTAAGATGCAACCTTTTCACGCAGAGGGTGGTACGTGTATGGAATGAGCTGCCAGAGGAAGTGATGGAGGCTGGTACAATTGCAACATTTAAGAGGCATTTGGATGAGTATATGAATAGGAAGGGTTTGGAGGGATATGGACTGGGTGCTGGCAGGTAGGACTAGATTGGGTTGGGACATCTGGTCGGCATGGACGGGTTGGACCGAGGGGTCTGTTTCCACTCTGTGATAGTGAGTCTTTGAAATCCTCACTTCTAGAGAGCAGTAAAGGCAGGGTCAGTCACTGGTTTTAAGGCAAATGTAGATAGCTTCTTCATTAACAAAGAAATGCGAAGCTCAGGCCATAATCAGTCAATCATGACATTAAATGATTGTATAGGCTTGAGGGGTTGAATGGCCTCCTGCTGTTAACATGTATGTAGATTGAGTCATATATCTTTGAATATCGAAAACTTAGTGATTATCAAATCAAGGTGTTTAGGGTAATTAAAAGACTATATAGAGTTAAGAGAGGAACTTCTCCCTCTTGTAGAGGTTTGCTGTGGAACAAGGGACAAAAACCTGAAGAGTCTTAAACCTGAAGGTTTTAAGGTTGTAAAAAACACTTCTTCATGCAGAGGATAAAGCGTACATCACCCTTTAAAACTGTAAACATCTTAAAAAATTAGTGGGTTTCTCATTGGCAAAACATGTTAGTGATTCTGGAACTCAGACAGGTGAATCGGGTTCACATTCCAGTTGACTCTGATCTGATTGAGAAGCGGAAAAGCTCAAAAGGCTGTATGTTCCTCTCCTATTCCTGTGTTCCAAGTCTGTTCTATCACTGTTGTAAATGATTAGCCGAAATGAGTTTTGCAGCTATACAGATAATGGAGTTATTTTGTTACCAGACATAAATCTTGAGAACAGGTGGTTAAATATAACCTGGCAGTTTCTGATTAGAAATCAGTTTAAAAACGGGGAAATAAAACAAGTGGCATCAGTAAACGAGGCCAAGGTTGTTGTAAAAACCTAACTGATTTTAGGGAAGGAAACCCAGTCTGACTGGCACGTGACATCAGATCCCAGATGGTTAACTACCCTCTGTATTGGTCTAGCACGTCCCTGAATTATATCAAAACTGTTACTAGCTCCCTGGGAAGAAAGTTCCCACAACAGTGCAGGCACAGAATCAATTATATTGTGAACACTAGACTTTACAAGATGGGCATGTTTCAAAATATCTCCTTTAACTTAAAGTAAAATTGGAAATGCCAGAAAGAGCCTAGCTCTGAGACCTCGCCACATGACTTGGTTGCATAGAGTACAATCAAAAGTTATTAAAATCAAGTGACAGTTACATTGTGGAACAGAGGGAGAGAGAAATGGTTATGGGGAAGCAGAATTCCTGTGAGTTTACTGACTGTTTCAAAGTAAGGGGGAAGAACAGGTGGGTTGTTCGGAGATTTAAGAAGCAAGAAATTGCCAAAGGTGAGCCTTTCTGGAGAAAGTTAAGTCTGGGAGAGGCAGGCACTGAAAGGAATGAATTTCAAAGAACAATGAAGTTACAATTTAGTGTGGGAGGGAGCAACTAGCCTGCCAGAGTGTCCAGAGCAATATTAGACTTGTTCTTGTAATATTATACATCTGCCAAAAGAGTGGTATGCAGAGAAAGATGTCTTTAAGATGCATCTTAACTTATTTGTCAATTAATGTGAAAGTGACTTCTCTTTCATTCGATGTATTAGTGCCCTATTAAATAATGTTTAATCTATATTCATTTTAGTGTGTTTCTTACAGTAAAAGTGATCAAATGTGAAATTATCCTTTCTGCTGATTACTTGGGAAATTAGCTCCTAAATCTCCAGGGGATCATAATAATTCATTAATAATAGGATAGTTTTTAAAGTTGGAGAAGTAGCAATTACTTTGTTTTCAGTTGTGCAGATTTAGATTTAGCCACTAAACCACTGCGTGAGGTAAACTGCCTTTCCTTTTTCATGCTTACAATTCCTCATACCGAACCAGTTCCTCATCAGTGACTAATAATAAAGAGAACCAACTGCCAGGAGGGAGTTTCCTAATTTGCAAGCAGAATTCAAGAGAAAACAGATAAACTTCTGTGCATGAGGTTTATAAACTGAATCCCAAGTGGAGAGATTACTGGAGCCCAGAGACTTGCCAGGGACGGAGTCTGATGCAAGGCTCGAGTCTTCTGTACATCTGTGTGTGATCCAGGGACAGTATCTTGTTCAGGGGCTGTGTCTGACCCAGGAGCAGTGTCTGGTCTCGGAGAGTGTCTGATCCAGAGACAGTATCTTGTCCAGGAGGCAGTCACCTCTGCCTTTTACAGAGTCTGATACACAGCAGGCATTGAGTGGTAGAAATGGTTTTGGGTGTTGATATGAACTCTCTGTTGAGCTACGTGGAGCCGGTGGTGGTTGTTACCAATGTGGCCAATTCCCTCTTTGATACAGCTCTGCTGATGGAGGTATATGACCAGCTAAATGGGACAGCGGCTGGGAAAAGTGATGTGGTCCAGAAGGAAGTGGCCCGATTCTACATGATTTACAACATGATCTACTCGTTGGCCCCCTTACTGACCACAGTGCTGTTGGGAAAGTGGGCAGATCGGCAAGGCCAGAAGGTGCTGCTGGTAGTGCCGTTGCTGGGCTACCTGCTGGGAAGGCTTTTACTGCTGTTCACCCACATTTTCCAGCTGCCGGTCAATGTGATGTTCGGCTCTGCAGTGATTAATGGATTGACTGGAGGATTCCCAGCGTACTGGAGTGGGATTAATGCCATCACTGCCCTGAGGTCAGAACCAGCCAAACGCAGTCTGAGGTTAAATGTGCTGGAGGTGGCATCGGGGATGGCTGGATTCATTGGCAGCCTGGCATCCGGCCACTTCTTTTTGATGAAAGTTAATAACCAACAGGGGATCTTACTGATCTGCCTGTGCCTGATACTGTACTTACTAAGTCTGCTGTATTCAGCATTTATCCTCCGTTATCCTTCTGTTCAGCCACAACGTCAGCTCCCCACAGAGGTGAATGACCCTAGCCCGAAGAGATACAGCACACAGATAATTCTTCTCTTTATCTGCTACCTCCTGTATGATTTTGGAGTGACTGGTGGTGAGAACATCATCACAATCTTTGTCCTGAAGCCCCCTTTGAGCTGGGGTGCGGTCTGGGTGGGCTATGGTAACGCTGCCGGCTATGTCATGTTTCTGACCAGCTTCCTCGGAGTTCTCATCCTCTCCAAATGGCTGAGTGACACATCCCTGGTGTTGATGGGCATCATCTCCAACACGGCTGGATTCACCACCATGGCTTTTGTGAGGAGGAGCTCAGTGTATTTCATTGGTAAGTATTGCACTTCCCTTTAACCACGCAAATAAGAATTAAACCAACACCCCTGACTAATAGAGCCTTTGCTTTAATTATTCTCAAGATATGGGCATCACGGGCTAGGCCAGGACTTATTATCCAGCTTAATATGAAACCACATTGACGTAGGTTTGGAGTCAAATGTAGGCCAGACCACATATAGGGGGAGGGCAGATTTCCTTCCCTGAAAGGGATTCGTGAATCTGATGGGATTTTGTTGCAATACTTGGCACTGGTTTCAATTAAGCTAACTTTCGATTCCTAATTTTCAATTGAATTCAACTTTCACCATCTGCTGTGGCAGACTTTGAAGCCCTGAACTCAGGCACTGGATTACTAATCTCGTGACAATACCACTACTACACCACCTCCTCCGAGCAAAGGTCTAGGGGTAATGGTAATTAAAGTCAATATTTAGAAAAAAAAAGCAATGAGGTAAAGAAAAGATGCAAGATTGAGGGTAGGGGGCCATTTATACGGTTTCCTGGAATCCTAAATACTGGAAAATCCGAACGACAAATGCAGTTTCCTGTCTTATTAGTAATCCTTCGGGTTGTGAGTACAAGTGCGAACTTAAAATCAGTCAGTTTTGTAATTTGTGAATTGGCTTCAGTGAAACACTTGGATTATTGTCAAACCCCAAGTGATAAACTTTGTGATGTTTTGACATTATGAAATGTTGTTATGTTACACTGTTGACGTAAAGTTCCCTTGACGTGATTCAGATTGAGGGTCCTGGCTCTGTCAACATTCCCACATGTTGAGGATCAATCAAAAGGCAAATTTGAGATCACGGGTTCAAGTATTTGTCTAATATTCACTATTGAGTCATTAATCTGCCTGATGCCATCAGTATTACAGGATTTAAAAAGGTTTTATGATGGTTTATCTCTCGTGGAGATTAGTTCAGCATTCCAAACGCAGTCACAAATCACAAATGGCATTTGAGGTGCAAGATTTCCACCCCTACCCTGAGGAATGCAAAGCAGCAAGGCAGACTGCCTGGTCATGTGACTGTGCTAATTGGCAGGTCATGCAGGTAGGCACTGAGTGAGTGAACTGGGTGCCCCTCCCTGTGACAAACTATCTCTACAGCAGCCTTTCAGTGTTAGTTGCCACCATGTCCTTAATTGTAGGGCTGTGCTTCCAGAGTGGGTACTTAAGAGAGATGGTCATGAGGGGATAGACAAGGGCTGCATGCAGCTGGTGTCCTGAGATGCTGTTTGCTGCTGCATCATGCTCAGTCCATCACCAGAGCCAACCGCCCATCCATTGACTCCATCTGTACTTCCTGCTCCCTCAGGAAGACAGCCCACCCCCGTTATAATTTTATAACATTGTATTCTTCACTGTTGTATTGTATGGTATGATCCTCCTGTACTGCATGAAAAGCTAAACCTTTCACTGTAGCTAGATACATGTGGCAATAATGAATCAAATCAGCATGCAGGCTCCTCACAGCCAGTATTGAGCTGAACTCACCAGGTACTCGCACTGGCTTCCAGGTGGAGACAATGCTCATTCAGTGCCTGTCCCTTGAAGCCAGGGGGCTTCTGACCATGACCAAACCTCCCCTCCCACATGACCCTCCCATCCACAATTTACCATATCCCACCTTGCAGATACTGTTGGCCTCTTCACTATTGTCTTACCCCTCACCCCAGCCTGCAGCTCCCAATCTCTAGGAATACCTTGCCTAGTCTTCCCTCTCATGGCAGCAACAACGTTGCCCACAAATCCCTCCCACCACCATTGCACCATTGTGCACCCCCTTCCCCCCCCCCCCCCCCCCCCCCCACCATGTATGTTACTAGGTCTTGCCTTACCTAAATGTAGGGCATTATCCCCAGGGGTGAAAAAGCACAACAGGTCAGGCAGCATCCGAGGAGCAGGAGAGTTGACGTTTCGAGCATAAGCTCTTCATCAGGAATCTTGACGAGTTCCTCATAAAGGGTTTTTGCCCAAACCGTCGACTCTCCTGCTCCTCGGATACTGCCTGACCTGCTGTCCTTTTCAGCAGCGCACTCTTCGACTTAGATCTACAGCATCTGCAGTCCTCACTTCCTCCATTATCCCCAGAGGGTTTAAGAGCAGGAGAACCTGAGAGGGACAAACAAAATGTTGGGTCTACCTACAGCACATGCCCTGCAGTTCACCACCACCTTCTCAAAGGCAACTAGAGATGGGCAGTAAATGCTGGCCAATCAGCAATACCCACATCTCATGTGAGATTTTTTAAAAATTTAGATAAAGTGCTTCTTTTTTCCTTTCTTCCTGTCAAAGTGGACAATCTCATGCTTTCCCAGATTTCCCAAGGCCAGCACTGCTCACTGTGACACATCATTTCTTACATGTTTCCAACCAGAAGCTGACCTGTTTGTGCCCACTGTTAGCCATGTTACCTCCTGCACCATGAGCTTTTATTTTCCTGAAGAATAATTGATGTGACACCTCATCAAAGGCCTCCTGAAAATCTAAATACGCTGTACAGTACATCCACTGGTTCTCCTTTATCCGCAGTGTGTGTTACTCCCTCAAAGACCTCCAACAGATTAGATTAGATTAGATTACTTACAGTGTGGAAACAGGCCCTTCGGCCCAACAAGTCCACACCACCCGCCGAAGCGCAACCCACCCATGCCCCTACATTTACCCCTTACCTCACACTATGGGCAATTTAGCATGGCCAATTCACCTGACCTGCACATCTTTGGAGTGTGGGAGGAAACCGGAGCACCCGGAGGAAACCCACGCAGACACAGGGAGAATGTGCAAACTCCACACAGTCAGTCGCCTGAGGCGGGAATTGAACCCAGGTCTCTGGCAGTTGATCAAATATGGTTTCCCTTTGACAAAACCATGGTGATTCTGCCTAATTGTCTTGATGTTATCTGAGTGCACTATTATAAGTTCTTTAAGAATAGCCTCTAACATTTTCCCTGTCAAGCTAACTGACCTGTAGGTTCCTCATTTGCCTCCTTCACGTTTTGAAGAAAAGTTTTCCAATCTGGTGGAACCATTCCTGAATCAAGGAATTTTTGGAAAATTAAAACCAATGATTCATCAATCAACGCTCTCACAAACCACTTCTTTTAAGACCCTGGAATAAAGTCTATCAAGACCGGGCACTTGTTAACCCTTAGTTCCAACAATTGACTCAGTATCACTTCTTTAGTGAATGTAAATTTCTTGAGTTACTCCCTTCCATTTCATGATTTACAGCTATTTGTGGGATTGAACATGATTCCTCCTAGAAACTAGGGGGCAGAGTAGGCTATTGAGCTTGTTCTGCCAGTCAGTATGATCATAGCTGATCCTTTAGCTCATTCCTGCTTTCTCCCTAGACTCCTTGAAGCCCGTAAAATTTAATAATTGGTCCATCTCCTTCCATAAGACCATAAAATGTAGGAAACAGAAGTAGGCCATTCAGCCCATCCAATCTCCCTACCCTTCAATGAGATCATGGCTGATTTGATAATCCTCAACTCCACTTTCCTGCCTTATAACCATAGGAATTGATACCCTTTGTGGTAAAAAATCTGTCAGCCTTGAATATACATAACAAAACAGCCTTGACAACCCTCTGAATTCCATAGATTCATTACCACCTGACAGAAGAAATTCCTCCTCATCCTCTGTTGTAAGCAGATGACTCTTTACTCTGAGGTTATGCCCTCTGGTCCGAGACTGTCCCACAAAAGGAGACAACTTTTCCACATCAACCCTGTCAATTCCTTTAAGAATCACATGCATTTCAATCTTATCACCTCTCATTCTACTACACTCCAATGAATATAGGCCCAGTCTACTCAACTTCTCCTCATAAGGCAGTCCCTCCATACCCAGAGTCAACCTCGTGACCTCTCTGGACTGTCTCCAATGCTGGTATGTGTATTCTTACACAAGTGACACAAAACTGTTTATAGTAGTTACAGAATCATAGAGTCATAGAGATGTACAGCATGGAAACAGACCCTTCACTCCAACCTATCCATACCAACTAGATATCCCAACCCAATCTAGTCCCACCTGCCAGCACCTGGCCCATATCCCTCCAAACCCTTCCTATTCATACACCCATCCAAATGCCTCTTAAATGTTGCAATTGTACCAGCTTCCACCACATCCTCTGGCAGCTCATTCCATACACGCACCACGCACTGTGTGAAAAAGTTGCACCTTAGGTGTCTTTTATATCTTTCCCCCTCACCCTAAACCTATGCTCTCTAGTTCTGGACTCCCCGACCCCAGGGAAAAGACTTTGTCTATTTATCCTATCCATGCCCATCATAATTTTGTAAACCTCCATAAGGTCACCCCTCAGTCTCCGACGCTCCAGGGAAAACAGCCCCAGCCTGTTCAGCATCTCCCTGTAGCTCAGATCCTCCAACCCTGGCAACATCCTTGTAAATCTTTTCTGAACCCTTTCAAGTTTCACAAAATCTTTCCGATAGGAAGGAGACCAGAATTGCACGCAATATTCCAACAGTGGCCTAACCAATATCCTGTACAGCCGCAACATGACCTCCCAACTCCTGTACTCAATACTCTGACCAATAAAGGAAAGCATACCAAATGCCTTCTTCACTATCCTATCTACCTGCGACTCCACTTTCAAGGATCTATGAACCTGCACACCACGGTCTCTTTGTTCAGCAACACTCCCTAGGACATTTCTATTAAGTGTATAAGTCCTGCTAAGATTTGCTTTCCCAAAATGCAGCACCTCACATTTATCTGAATTAAACTCTATCTGCCACTTCTCAGCCCATTGGCCCATTTGGTCCAGATCCCGTTGTAATCTGAGGTAACTCTCTTCGCTGTCCACTACACTTCCAATTTTGGTGTCATCTGCAAACTTACTAACTGTACCTCTTACGCTCACATCCAAATCATTTATGTAAATGATAAAAAGTAGAGGGCCCAGCACCGATCCTTGTGGCACTCCACTGGTCACAGGCCTCCAGTCTGAAAAACAACCCTCCACCACCACCCTCTGTCTTCTACCTTTGAGCCAGTTCTGTATCCAAATGGCTAGTTCTCCCTGTATTCCATGAGATCTAACCTTGCTAATCAGTCTCCCATGGGGAACCTTGTCGAATGCCTTACTGAAGACCATATAGATCACATCTACTGCTCTGCCCTCATCAAACTTCTTTGTTACTTCTTCAAAAAACTCAATCAAGTTTGTGAGACATGATTTCCCACGCACAAAGCCATGTTGACTATCCTGAATCAGTCCTTGCCTTTCCAAATACATGTACATCCTGTCCCTCAGGATTCCCTCCAACAACTTGCCCACCACTGAGGTCAGGCTCACTGGTCTATAGTTCCCTGGCTTGTCTTTACCGCTCTTCTTAAACAGTGGCACCACGTTTACCAACCTCCAGTCTTCCGGCACCTCACCTGTGACTATCGATGATACACATATCTGAGCAAGAGGCTCAGCAAGAGGCCCAGCAATCACTTCTCTAGCTTCCCACAGAGTTCTCGGGTACACCTGATCAGGTCCTGGGGATTTATCCACCTTTAACCGTTTCAAGACATCCAGCACTTCCTCCTCTGTAATCTGGACATATTGCAAGATGTCACCATCTATTTCACTACAGTCTATATCTTCCATATGCTTTTCCACAGTAAATACTGATGCAAAATATTCATTTAGTATCTCCCTCATTTTCGGTGGCTCCACACAAAGGCCGCCTTGCTGATCTTTGAGGGGCCCTATTCTCTCCCTAGTTACCCTTTTGTCCTTAATATATTTGTAAAAACTCTTTGAATTCTCCTTAATTCTCTTTGCCAAAGCTATCTCATGTCCCCGTTTTGCCCTCCTGATTTCCCTCTTATAAGTAGACTCCTACTGCATTTATACTCTTCTAAGGATTCACTCGATCTATCCTGTCTATACTTGACATATGCTTCCTTCTTTTTCTTAACCAAACCCTCAATTTGTTTAGTCATCCAGCATTCCCTATACCTACCAGCCTTCCCTTTTACCCTGACAGGAATATACTTTCTCTGGATTCTTGTTATCTCATTTCTGAATGCTTCCCATTTTCCAACCATCCCTTTATCTGTGAACATCTGCCTCCAATCAGCTTTCGAAAGTTCTTGCCTAATACCATCAAAATTGGCCTTTCTCCAACTTTTAGATCTGGTCTATCCTTTTCCATCACTATTTTAAAACGAATAGAATTATGGTTGCTGGCCCCAAAGTGTTCCCCCACTGACACCTCAGTCACCTGCCCTGCCTTATTTCCCAAGAGTAGGTCAAGTTTTGCACCTTCTCTAGTAGGTACATCCACATACTGAATCAGAAAATTGTCTTGTACATACTTAAGAAATTCCTCTCCATCTAAACCTTTAACACTATGGCAGTCCCAGTCAATATTTGGAAAGTTAAAATCTCCTACCATAACCACCCTATTATTCTTACAGATAGCTGAGATCTTACAAGTTTGTTTTTCAATTTCCCTCTGACTATTGGGGGGTCTATAATACAATCCGAATAAGGTGATCATCCCTTTCTTATTTCTCAGTTCCACTCAAATAACTTCCCTGGATGTATTTCCGGGAATATCTTCCCTCAGCACAGCAGTAATGCTATCCCTTATCAAAAATGCCACTCCCCCTCCTCTCTTGCCTCTCTTTCTATCCTTCCTGTAGCATTTGTGTTCTGGAACATTAAGCTGCCAGTCCTGCCCATCCCTGAGCCATGTAATTGCTATGATATCCCAGTCCCATGTTCCTAACCATGCCCTGAGTTCATCTGCCTTCCCTGTTAGGCCCCTTGCATTGAAATAATGCAGTTTAATTTATTAGTCCTATCTTGTCCCTGCCTGCCCTGACTGTTTGACTCACTTCTGTTCTCAGCTGTACCCGTCTCAGATCGATCTCTTTCCTCACTCTCTCCCTGGGTCCCACCACCCCCCCCCCCCACCACCTCTCCCCCCCCCCACCTCCCCCCCCCCCCTCCCCCCAAATTACTAGTTTAAATCCTCCCAAGCAGTTCCAGCAAATTTCCCTGCCAGTTTATTAGGCCCCTTCCAATTTAGGTGCAATCTGTCCTTCTTGTACAGGTCACTTCTACCCCAAAAGAGATTCCAATGATCCAAAAATATGAATCCTTCTCCCACAGACCATCTCCTCAGCCATGCATTCATCGGCTCTATCCTCCTATTCCTGCCCTCACTAGCTCATAGCAATGGGAGTAGTCCAGATATTTCTACCCTTGAGGACCTCCTTTTTAAATTTCTGCCTAACTCTCTGTCATCTCCCTTCAGAATCTCAATCTTTTCCCTTCCTATATCGTTCCAATGTGGACAATGACCTCTTGCTGGCCCCTCTCCCCGTGAGAACATTCTGCACCCTCTCTGAGACATCCTTGATCCTGGCACCAGGGAAACAACACACCATTCTGCTTTTTCTCTGCTGGCCACAGAAACATCTGTCTGTACCTCTGACTACAGAATCCCCTAACACAATTGATCTCTTGGAAGCCGACGTACCCTTCATTGCATTAGAGCCAGTCTCAATACCAGGAACTTGGCTGTTTGTGCTACGTTCCCCTGAGAGTCCATCACCCCCTACATTTTCCAAAACAGCATACCTGTTTGAAATGGGTATATCCACAAAAAACTCCTGCCCTAGGTGCCGACCTCTCTCACCCTCCCTGGAGTTAACCCATCTATGTGACTGTATCTGAGACTTTCCCCCTTTCCTATAACTGCCATCCATCACATACTGTTGCTGTTGCAAATTCCTCATCGCTTCTATCTGTCTCTCCAACCGATCCATTCAATCTGATAAGATTCGCATCCAACAGCATTTATGGCAGATATAATTCGCAGTAACCCTTAAACTCTCTTTAAACTCTCACATCTGACAAGAAGTACATATCACTGCAAAGGCCATTTTTGCTCCTTCACAATCTACAGACCCAGAAAATAACACCATCTTATTCATCTACAAAACACTGCCCCAGGTTAAATTAATAGCTATGGCTTATATTTTAAGTTTAATCAAGAGACTTATCTCCAAAAACATATAATCAAGAAAGAACCCACTATACTCACTACTGCAGCCTTTCTCTTGGACAGACTTAAAACAACAATTAACCTATCTGATTCTGTGCTGTGAACTTGGCCCAACAGTTCCTCCAAGATTAGTTGTGAATTTCACTGTTTGTTCATTTTCCCAGATGCACTCCGATGTCCAGCGATACACGAAATCAAACAGCAAAGGCGGTAACTGTGCAGGTTCTCTCTCTCTCTCTAAGTTTTAATAAGAAATAATGGCCAACATTCCATTGACCTTCACTATCACCTGCTGAACTTAGCTTTATATGATTCATCGATGAAAAGTCATAAATCCCTCAATTCCGAAACAAAGAGAGATTGCTGCAGAAACCCAGCAAGTCTGGCATCATCTGTGGAGAGATAAACAGAGTTAATGTTTTGGATCCAGTGACTCTTCTTCAGAATTGCAATTGAATTTCAGAACTGAAACAGTTTGGGTTCAGTGAGCCTATTTCAGAACTGAAACAGTTCTGAAATAGGCTCACTGAACCCAAATTGCTCTCTCCCTTCACAGATCCTGCCAGACCTGCCAGATTTCTCCAGCAATTTCTGTTTGTGTTTCAGATTTCCAACTTCTGCAGTTTTTAATGTTTTTGTTTTGTGTTTCCCTCCAGCTTTATGCAGCCATTCTCCATTTAAATAAAATGCAGCTCTGCTATTCTTCCTGCCAAAGTGCATGACCTCACATTTCCCCATGTTACATACCAGCATTTTGTCCACTCACTTAACCTGTCTATATCCCTCTGCACGCTCCATATGTCATCCACACCAACTGTGGCCCCTCTAATCCTCTTACCAGTTGCAAGGATCCCAAGGGTTTTATGTGCCAGTGATTTCTGGAATTGGAATGTCAATGCTATGATCAGCATGACATTGCATGGAACATCGGAGTGGCTACACAGCTTAGAGGGAACATTGCTCACCATTTGCCTTTTAACCTGATTTTATGTCATCTGCAAACTTGGAGATAGTTCATTCCTTTTCTCATCCAAGCTATTAATATGAAGAGTCAGAAAGCTGTACAGACGCTTCGGTCCAATCTAGTCCCACCTGCCAGCACCTGGCCCATATCCCTCCAAACCCTTCCTATTCATATACCCATCAAGGTGCCTTTTAAATGTTGCAATTGTACCAGCTTCCACCACTTCTTCTGGCAGCTCATTCCATACACGTATCACCCGCTGCGTGAAAAAGTTGCCCCTTAGATCCCCTTTAAATCTTTCCCTTCTCACCTTAAACCTATGCCCTCTAGTTCTGGATTCCCCCACGCCAGGGAAAAGACCTTGTGTACTTACCCTATCGATGCCCCTCATGATTTTGTAAACCTCTATAAGCTCATCCCTCAGCCTCTGATGCTCCAGGGAAAACAGCCCCAGCCTGTTCAGCCTCTCCCTATAGCTCAAATCCTCCAACCCTGGCTACATCCTTGTAAATCTTTTCTGAACCCCTTTCAACTTTCACAACATCTTTCCGGTAGGAAGGAGACCAGAATTGCACGCAATATTCCAACAGTGGCCTAACCAATGTCCTGCACAGCCGCAACATGACCTCCCAACTCCTGTACTCAATACTCTGACCAATAAAGGAAAGTATACCAAGTGCCTTCTTCACTATCCTATCTACCTGTGACTCCACTTTCAAGGAGCTATGAACCTGCACTCAATGGTGTCTTTGTTCAGCAACATTCCCCAGGAGCTTACCATTAAGTGTATAAGTCCATATAGAACACGTCAACCGGTCTGCCCTCATCAATCCTTTTTGTTACTTTTTCAAAAAATTCTCAATCCATGCCAATATATTATCCCCTTTCATATAATTTCAGTTTACCCACTAACCTCTTTTGAAGGATCTTTTTAAAAGTCTTCTGAAAATCCAAATATACCACAATAACTGGTTCTTCCTTAACTGCTCTATTACTTACATTCTTGAAAGAAAATCCAGGCCATATATGTAGCTATTTAACTTTTGTCAAGAGAAAAAAATCTGTTCTATTTTGTGTTGAGCTCCCTGCCTAAGTGCTGCTTTAATATCAGTTAAATTACATCTCCAAGCATTTTTGCTAACAATATTAAGAAAAATTTCAAGATTACATTTTTAGCTGTCAATGAATCACTGTATATCTTGACCTCAGATTTTCTTCAAGCTTTTAGCCTGGCAAAGGAGAGACCTTTTCTGTGCATATGTACCAGTGGAATACGACTGTCTATTCCCTATCTGACATCTCTGTGTGCACCCCAAACTCTCTTCAGCTTTGTAATTCACGCTGTTTGACAGAGTTTTATTAAGTTGTCTTCTAATTAGTTCACAGCTGCCAAGGTTTCCCAAGCACGTGGGCTTTTGTTTCTGGAAGTATTTCTTGACCTTGTTAAGTTATAATATCATTTTGTTTTTATCTCGTCCTCTTAGAAAGGTTCTTTTCCATGGTTTGTGATCTCTTTCCAGGGAAATGCTCTCTCCAGGAGCTGCTGTCAAGTGTACTCTGCGTTTTCTTGCCCTCTATCTTTGTACTTCACTTTACAATTGACGGACCTCACTTCCTGTACATTCAAACAGATGTTACGTTTTTCACTGGCTTTCCCCTGCTCTAGAAATACAAGGATCATCTTTCTACGGACTAGCTCCTCCATTACCTTGCAGATTTGGTAGCTGTCTTTTGGATTCAATGGCCTTATTTTGATCATCAGAATTTATCTAGCTTCTTTCTAACAAATTGTCAATTGTAGTCTGATCCTCCTAGTTGTGCAGCACATAGTCATAAGCAGTTTATGATTGTTCATGAGTTTCTGCAACTCTTTTACAAACTTTAAAATTACAATCTATGCCCAGCAACCTTGAGGAATATACTCAAACAATCTCGTTTCGCCAAGATTCATAATAATTGTTTCTCCATCTTTACAAGTCATCTATCCCAGACCCCGCCACTCTGGCAGATCGGCCAAGGTTCTATGAACCATCCATCTGAGTGTTTTCTTTCACATGCCTTCTTACTGAAAGGACTTTCTGCTCCTATTTTAATTAGTCATTTTGATTATGTACCTTGTTGTACGCCTATATCTAAGGTCATGGTTAGCAATGTGGTTCAGTGGTTAGCACTGCTGCCTCACAGCACTAGGGATTCTGGGTTCAATAACAGCTTTGGGTGACTCTCTGTGTGGAGTTTGTGTGTTCTCCCTGTGTCTGTGAGGGTTTCCTGTGGGTGCCCTGGTTTCCTCCCACAGTCCGAAGATGTGTGGATTGGCCATGCTAAAGAGATTACGAAGATAAGGTAGAGGTCTGCATGGGTTGCTGTTCAAAGGGTCAGTGCAGACTTGATAGGGATCTTTCTGCAAGATAGGGATTCTATGATTATAATTGTGGAATTTTGTCTATGGTCCTATCCACTTTCTCATTGCCCTGTCTAAATTGTTTCTTATGTTTACTATATATTATTGCTAACGAGCTAAATCAGAAATGTTACTTACATTATCCCACACCTTTAAATCCGTAGCCAGTACGTTGTTGAAATCACAATGTTGGAGCAAATTACTGCAGGTGCTGGAATTTGTATTGAAAGCAAATGCGAGAAGTCACAGTGGGTCAGGGAGCATGTGTGGAGAGAGAGCAAGCTAATGTTTCAGAGCTCTGATGAAGCGTCATCTAGAGTCAAAACATTAGCTTGCTGTCTGTCCACACATGCTGCCTGACCAGCTGTGATTTCCAGCATTTTTTTCGTTTTCAGTTCACCATGTTGACATCTCTCCTGAAGGGCACACTTAGTCTAACAGCGTCCTGTGATTTATTTTTGCAGTTATCAATTATCCCTTTTATAAGATTCATTGTAATCTTCATCTATTATTTCTGCATCCTTCATTAAAATTTGTAACATTTTGGAGGATGGAAAGGCAAATTACCTAAATAGTTTCAATGCAATTGATCTTATGTCTTCCAAATGTCTGTTTCAGTAACACTTTTATTTCTTTATTGAGAGGTTGCATTCCATGAAAGGGTAATATTCCAAAACTCCTTAAATTCTGGAAAATCCCGGAGGATTGAAAACTGCCAATGTGATAACTTTATTTGAAAAGGGAAGATGACAAAAGATAGGTAATTATAGGCTAGTTAGATTAACACCTGCTATTGGGAAAATGTTAAGAGTCTACTATAAAAAGTGTAATAACAGAGCATTTAAAAATGCATAACGTAATCAAACAGAGCCAATGTAGTTTGATGAAGGGGAAATTGTGCCTGACAAATTTACTAGAACCTTTTGAGGAGGTAACTAGCAGAATAGATTAAAAGGAAGCAATGGATGTAATTACATTTAAATTTTCAGAAGTTTTCCCCACATTAAGCTACTTAATAAGGTAAGAGTCCATGGTGTCAGAAACAATGTAATAGCATCGATTGAGGATTGGTTAATAGAAGACAGAATGTTGAGATAAGACAGGCATTTTCAGGATGGCAACCTGTAATTAGTAGAGTGCCAAAGGGCTCAGTTTAGTGGCTACACCTATTTATGATAAATATTAATGACTTGAATGAGGAAAGTGCCTGGTGTTACCAATAAGTTTGCAGATGACACAATGAAAGATGGGATGGTAAACAGCGAGGATGAACACAAAGAGTCTGCAGAGAGATATAGGTTAAGTGATTGGGCATAAACATGGCAGGTGGAATATCATGTGCGAAATGTGAGATCATGCACTTTGGCAGGACGAATAGAGGAGCTGAATATTAATTAAAATAGGGAAAATGTGCAGAAAGCTACAGAACAGAAGGATTTGAGAATCCTTGTCCATGAATCACAAACATGAATCCAAGTTCATTTGGTAATAAGGAAGGAAAGATGGATATTGGCCTTTATTTCAAAGGGAATGGAGTATGAAAGTTATGAAGCTTTGGTAAATGTACAAGGCACTGGTCAGATACAGCTGGATTATGGTGAACAGTTTTGGGCTCGTTATCAAAGGATAGTCCAGAGAAGAATCACTAGGCTGATACTGCGTGTGGTGGGACTGTCTTATGAGGAGAGGTGAGTAGATTAGTCCTGGTCTCATTAGAATGTAGAAGAATGAAAGAAGGCCTCATTGAAATAAACAAGATGGTTAGAGGACTTAATAGTGTAGATGCACAAAGGTTGTTTCCCCTTGTGAGAGAGTCTAGGACATAACCTCAGAATAAGGGCTTGCCCTTTTAAGACAAAGATGAGGAGGAATCAAAGGTTATGGGGTAAAAACAGAGAAGTGGATTTGAGGATTATCAGATTGGCCATGATTTCATTGAATGGCAGAACTGACACGATAGGCTGAATGGCCTGCTTCTGCCCCTATATCTAACGGTCTTTCACTTCACATATTAATAGAAGATTTTATGGTCAGTTTCTAAGTTTGCACTTGGATTATTGTGTACAGTTTTGGTCACCCTGTTATAGGAAAGACATAGTTCAACTGGAAAGAGTGCAAAGAAGATTTACGAGGATGTTACCATGACTAGTAGGCCTGAGTTATAGGGAGAGGTGGGCCAGGGTAGAACATTATTCCTTGGAATGTAGGGTTAACCTTATTCAAGTGTATAAAATCATGAGGGGCATAAATAGAATGAATACATATAGTCTTTTTTTTCCCCAGGGATGGGGAATTGAAAGCTGGAGGGCATAAGTTTCAGGCGAGAGGGGAAAAGATGAAGGAGGACCTAAGGGACAACTTCTTCACACAGCGAAAGGTGTAAATATGGCATAGGCTGCCAGAGAAAGTGGTTGAGGCAGGTACAATAGCAACATCTAAAAGACGTTTGGATAGGTACGTGGATGAGAAGGGTTTGGAGGGATATGGACCAAATGTGGGCAATTGGAATGAGCTAACTGGGCACCATGGTCAGCATGGCCCAGTTTGGGCCGAAAGGCCTGTTGCCATGCTGTATTACTCTATGGCTCTATAACTCTGTGACTCTATATCCTCTTTTATTTTTGCACCTGATAGCATAAGAATAATAGTTATAATTCACACGCACATTCATTAAATATGAACCATTGTTTAACCCAACCTCAGCTCATTTTGTAATGTCTAATCCATATCCACCAATTCACGCCTCATACTCTCTTAGGTCCCTTTGTTTAGACACACGACCCTATTTATGGATTTGACTATTTCAATCTCTACCTTAATGATGAATCCTACCACATTTTGATCGCTGTTACACAACAAAGTTGTCAATTAATCCTTTCTCATTGCACAGTATCCAATCTAGAATAGTCTGTTCTCTGCTGGTTCCTCAATGTATTGATCTAACACAGTCTACACTGAAGACTCATACCAAATACCTGTTCAATTTATCTGCCATCTCTTTATTTTTCATGGTCAATTCTTAGGACTCATGTGACACCAGGCCCACCGTGATGTCGTTGATTGTTAATGTCTAGTGGGCAGTTAGGGATGGGCAATAAATTGGCCCATCCAGCAGTGCCCACATCCATTGAACTAATTGAAAAAAACTGGTCTAGTATAATCCTCTTTGTGGTTGGCCCCAGAACATCATGTTCAGAGGAACTATCTTAAAAACATTCTCTGAATTATTCATCTATGTTACCTTTGTATATCTGACTTTGCTAGTCTATATGTAGATGAAAGTCCCTCTCGATTATTATAATGCCTTTCTGACAGGCTTCAGCTATTTCCTCCTTTCTATTCCACCTACTGTATAGTTACTGTTAGGGGCCTGTCCATCACATTCACAAGTGATTTCTTGCCTTTATCATTTCTCATTTCTACCCAGACTGTTTCTACATTCTGCTTTCCTGAACTTTGGTCTCTCTGGTGTGTTAAAATTATCATTAACTAACAATGCTACCCATCCACCTTTTCATAGCTTTCTCCCCTTCCTAGTGTCGTGAACCCTTCAAAATTTCAGTCCAATTAATGGTATCCTTTGGCCATGCTGCTGAAATTTGATCAGAACCTACTCATTCATTTCTATTTAGTCCATTGTTTCTTGGATAGAACATTATAAGCACATTTTTTAAAATCAGATCCTACTCTAGTTCTCTCTTGAAACCCAGCCTCCACCACACATTCATAGAGGTTTACACGATGAAAACAGGCCCTTCACCCCATGCTGCCCAGTTTTCACAATAATCTAGACCTATTTGCGTGAGTTTGGCCCATGTCCCTCTATACCTATTCAAGTCATGTACCCGTCCAAATGTATCTTAAATTATATTCACTACGTCACTACATCTACAGCCCATTCCAGACACTCACCACCCTCTGTGTGAAACAGGACCCCCTCTGGACCCTTCTGTATGTCTCCCCTCTCACCTTAAACCTATGCCCTCTATTTTTAGACTCCCCTACATGGTGAAGAGCTGTTGGCTACTTACCTTATCTATGCGTTTCGTGATTTCATAGACCTCTGTAACATCACTCCTCAGTCTCCTGGACCCCAAGGAAAGGAGTCCCAGCCTATCCAACCTCTCCTTACAACTCAGTCCAAGTTGCATCCCGGGAAAACTTATCTGCACTCTTTCTAGTTTAATAATATCTTGTCTATAGTAGAGTGACCAGAACTGCAAAAATGTACTGTCATACTCTCAGGCAGTGCATACCAGACAGAATCACTTGTGTGAGGTATTTCCTAGTGTTGTTGTTGCTTATTTTACTCTACACTTTAAATGTGTGCCCTCTTGTCTTTGCTCCCTTTATAAGCAGGGGCGGTTTCTCCCTCTCCTCTCTATCCAGACTCTCCTGATTTCGGGAACCTCTATTTGGTCTCCTCTCAGGCTTCCTTTCTCCAAAAAGAACATTCCCAACCTACCGTCAAAACTGAAGGGTCTTAGTCCTGGAACCATTCTTACAAACCTATTGGACACTTTCTCCAAGGTGTTCATACCCTTCCTAAAGGGTGGCCCCATAACTGTATATGATACTCCAGCTGAAGTGGAGCAAGTGTATTGTACACGTTTGACATCACCTTGTACTCTACACTAATGATGAAGTTGTGGGCACTGTATGTTTTATTAACTGCTCTCTCCACCTATCCAGTCGCCTTCAATGATCTTTGCACATATATGTTAAGGATCCTGTGCCCCGCACCCCCTTTCAAATCATACCTTTTATTTTATAATGTCTCTCCTCATTTTTAATAATCAGCAAACCTGCTCTCAACTACAGTGACTCCCACAAAGTCCTGCTCACATGTCCTCCCTGAGACACACACACTCTGCCAGCCAGGATGGACTTGCACGTTCCTCGCAGCCTCAGCAGAGCTTTCCATGGATCAGATTAATTTCCAGCTGCACTCTGCAGAGCTCTTTCATAAAGTGACATCAGGGGGATCAACTGTAGAATTGACAGTGTCCACAGCATGATGCCTCACAACCTGAAACTCCTCTCAATCCCTCTGTCACTGTCTATCACCTGAACATGGAAACCTCTAGCAGCAATAGGACGATAAGTGTGAAATGATTCATTTTAGTGTGAGAATGATTGTGTATGTAAGAGTGTGAGTGAGAATGAAAGTGTGAGTGTGTGTAAGAGTGTGAGTGAGGATCAAAGAATCCCTATAGTATGGAAACAGGACATTTGGTCCAACAAGTCCACAACGACCCTCCAAAGAGTAACCCACCCAGACCCACTCTCCTACATTTACCCCTGACTAATGCACCTAACCTACACATCCTTGTAGGATACTATGGGCAATTTCTCATGGCCAATTCACCTGACCTGCTCATCTTTGGACTGTGGGAGGAAACCAGAGCAAACCCACACAGGCACAGGGAGAATGTGCAAACTCCACACAGACAGTCACCCGAGGATGGAATCGAACGCAGGTCCCTGGCGCTGTGAGGCAGCAGTGCCAACCACTGAGCCACCGTGCGATGCCATGAGGGTGAGAGGATGAAAATGTGAGGTGTGAACGAGAATGGAAGTGTGAGGGTGTGTGCAAGGTTCAGTGAAGGTGTGAGTGAGATTTTGTGTCTTTATGAGTATGAGTGCGTACATGAGTGTTGAATTTGTGTGAGTGGATTTGAGTGTGAGTGAGCATGATCATAAGTACATATGAACCAGTGTGCATGAGCGAGTGTAAATATGTGTAGAATTGAATGAGTGTGTAAATGCAAGTGAGCATGAGTGTGTGTGATTAAATGTGAGCATTTGTGTTAGTGAGTGTAAGTGTGTTGGGGCATGAGTGTGTTTGAGTGAGTATGTGAGCGTGAGCACAAGTGTGCGTGAGTGAGTGTCAGCACAAACAAGTGAGTTAGTGAGTGAGTGTGAATCTTACTCTTCATCGCAGCTCCTCCCCTCTCTGGTAATAATACAAGGACAACATAAGGACCTATAATCCCATACATAATTTTAAAAGTCACTTTCATAGAACATAGAACAGTGCAGCACAGTACAGGCCCTTCAACCCATGGTGTTGTGCTGAGAGTTTATCTTAATCTCAGATCAACCGAACCTATACACCTCTAAATTTACTGCCATCTATGTACTTGTCCAGCAGTCACTTAAATGCCCCTAATGTCTCTGACTCTACTGCCACCACTGGCAGTGCGTTCCACACACCCACCACTCTCCACATAAATAACCTTGGATTTGGTACTGGGTAATGAACCCGGCCAGGTGTTAGATTTGGAGGTAGGTGAGCACTTTGATGATAATGACTACTACAATTCGGTTACGTTTACTTTCGTGATGGAAAGGGATAGGGCAAGAGTTATAGCTGGGGAAAAGGCAATTATGATATCATTAGGCAAGATTTAGGAAGTATAGGATGGGGAAGGAAACTGCAGGGGATGGGCACAATTGAAATGTGGAGCTTGTTCAAGGAACAGCTACTGCGTGTCCTTGATGCGAATATATCTGTCAGGCAGGGAGGAAGTGGTCGAGTGAGGGAGCCGTGGTTTACTGAAGAAGTTGAATCTTTCGTCAAGAGGGAGAAGGAGGCTTATGTAAAAATGAGACCATGAAGGCTCAGTTAGTAACTCTTGAGAGTTACAAGTTAGGACCTAAAGAGAGAGCAAAGAAGAGCCAGGAGGGAACATGAGAAGTCTTTGGCATATAGGATCAAGGGAAGCTCTAAAGCTTTCTATTGGTATGTCAAGACTAAAAGAATGATGAGAGTAAGGTTAGGGCCAATCAAGGACAGTAGTGGGAAGTTGTGCATGGAGTCTGAGGAGATAGGACAGACTCTAAATGATTATTTTTCATTGGTATTCACACAGGAAAAAGACAATGTTTTCAAGGAAAATTTGGGGCGGCACGGTGGCACAGTGGTTAGCACTGCTGCCTCACAGCACCAAAGACCTGGGTTCAATTCTCGTCACAGGCGACTGTGTGGAGTTTGCACATTCTCCCCATGTCTGCGTGGGTTTCCTCCAGGTGCTCCGGTTTCCTCCCACAGTCCAAAAATGTGCAGATTAGGTGAATTGGCCATGCTAAATTGCCCGTAGTGTTAGGCGAAGGGGTAAGTGGGTCTGGGTGGGTTGTGCTTCGGCAGGTCAGTGCGGACTTGTTAGGCTGAAGGGCCTGTTTCCACACTGTAAGTAATCTAATCTAATACTGAGATACAGGCTACTGGACTAGATGGGATTGAAGTTCACAAGGCAGAGGTGTTAACAATTCTAGAAAGTGTGAAAATAGATAACTCCCCAGGGCCGGATAGGATTTATTCTGGGATTCTCTGGGAAGCTAAGGAAGAGATTACAGAACCTTTGGCTTTGATATTTATGTCATCATTGTCTACAAGAATAGTGCCAGAAGTCTGGAGGATAGTAAATGTTGTACCTTTGTTCAAGAAGGGGAGTAGAGACAACCTTGGTAATTATAGACCAGGGAGCCTTACTTCAATTGTGGATAAAGTGTTGGAAAGGATTATAAGAGATAGGATTTATAATAATTTAGAAAGGAATAATTTGATTAAGGATAGTTAACATGGTTTTGTGAAGGGTAGATAATGCCTCACAAACCTTATTGAGTTCTTTGAGAAGGTGACTAAGCAGGTGAATGAGGGTAAAGCAGTTGTGTGGTGTAAATGAATTTTAGTAAAGTGTTTGATAAGGTTCCCCATGGTAGGCTATTGCACAAAATATGGATGCATGGGATTGAGGGTGATTGAGTGGTTTGGATCAGAAATTGGCTAGCTGTATGAAGGCAAAGGGTGGTGGTTGATGGGAAATGTTCATCTTGGAGTTCAGTTACTAGTAAGTTACTGCAAAGATCTGTTTGGGTGCCACTGCATTTTGTTATTTTTATAAATGACCTGGATGAGGGCGTAGGTGAATGGGTTAGTAAATTTGTGGATGACACTAAAGTCGGTGAAGCTGTGGATAGTGCCAAAGGAAGTTGCAGATTACAGAGGGACAGTAATAAGCTGCAGAGCTAGGCTGAGAGGTGGCAAATGGAGTTTAATGTGGAAAAGTGTGAGGTGATTCACTTTGGAAGGAGCAATAGGAATAAGGAGTACTGGACTCTGTGTTCCACAGGGCTCTGTCCTTGGGCCTCTATTGTTTGTAATTTTTATTAATGACTTGGATGAGGGGATTGAAGGATGGGTCAGCAAGTTTGCAGACGACACAAAGGTTGGAGGTGTCGTTGACAGTATAGAGGGCTGTTGTAGGCTGCAGCGGGACATTGACAGGATGCAGAGATGGACTGAGAGGTGGCAGGTGGAGTTCAACCTGGATAAATGCGAGGTGATGCATTTTGGAAGGTCGAATTTGAAAGCTGAGTACAGGATTAAGGATAAGATTCTTGGCAGTGTGGAGGAACAGAGGGATCTTGGGGTGCAGGTACATCCCTTAAAATGGCCACCCAAGTGGACAGTTTAAGAGTCGTGAGATCTTGTTGCAGCTCTATAAAACTTTGGTTAGACCGCACTTGGAATACTGCGTCCAGTTCTGGTCGCCCTATTATAGGAAAGATGTGGATGCTTTGGAGAGGGTTCAGAGGAGGTTTACCAGGATGCTGCCTGGACTGGAGGGCTTATCTTATGAGGAGAGGTTGACTGAACTCGGACTCTTTTTTCATTGGAGAAAAGGAGGAGGAGAGGGGACCTAATTGAGGTATACAAGATAATGAGAGGCATAGATAGAGTCGCTAGCCAGAGACTATTTCCCAGGGCAGAAATGACTAACATGAGGGGTCATAGTTTTAAGCTGGTTGGAGGAAAGTATAGAGGGGATGTCAGAGGCGGGTTCTTTACACAGAGAGTTGTGAGAGCATGGAATGCGTTGCCAGCAGCAGTTGTGGAGGCAAGGTCATTGAGGACCTTTAAGAGACTCCTGGACATGCTTATGGTCACAGAAATTTGAGGGTGCATACATGAGGATCAGTGGTCGGCACAACATCGTGGGCTGAAGGCCTGTTCTGTGCTGTTCTGTTCTATGTTCTATGACTAATGGTAAGATTCTTGGTTGTGTAGATGAGCAGAGAGATCTCAGTGTCCATGTACATAAATTCCTGAAAGTTGCCACCCAGGTTGATAGGGTTGTTAAGAAGGCATACGGTGTGTTAGCTTTTATGGTAGAGGGATTCAGTTTCAGCCACAAGGTCATGTTGCAGCTGTACAAACTCTGATGTGGCTGCACTTGGAGTAATGTGTACAGTTCTGGTCACCGCATTACAGGAAGGATGTGGAAGCTTTGGAAAGTGTGCAGAGGAGATTTACTGGGATGTTGCCTGATCTGGAGGGAAGGTCTTATAAGAAAGGCTGAGGGACTTAAGGCTGTTTTCATTAAAGAGAAGAAGGTTGAGAGGTGACTTAATAGAGACATACAAGATAATCAGAGGGTTAGATAGGGTGGACAGTGAGAGCCTTTTTCCTTAGTTCCTTAGCATGAGGGGACATAGCTTTAAACTGAGAGGTGATAGATACAGGACAGATGTCAGAGTTGGATTCTTTACTCAGAGAGTAGTAGGGGTGTGGAGTAGTAGGGGCCTGCAACAGTAGTAGACTCGCCAACTTTAAGGGCATTTAAATGGTCATTGGATAGGCATGTGGATAATAATGGAATAGCATTGGTTAGATGGGCTTCAGATTGGTTCCACAGGTTGGCAGTACATGGACAGCCAAAGGGCCTGTACAGCGCTGTAATGTTCTATGTTTTATATTTTATGTTCTAACCTACCTCTGACACCTCCCCTAAACCTTCCTCCAATCACCTTAAAGTTATGACCCCTTGTTACAGCCATTGCTGTCCTGGGCAAAAGTCTACACTATCTATGCCTTACATTATCTTGTACACCTCTATCAAGTCATCTCTCTTCCTTCTTCTCTCCAGTGTGAAAAGCCCTAGCTCACTCAACCTCTTTTTTCATAAGACAAGCCCTCCAGTCCAGGCAACATCCTGGTAAATCTCCACTACACCCCCCTCTAAAGCATCGAAGTCCTTCCAATAATGGGGTGACCAGAACTAGACACAATATTCCTAATGTAGTCCAACCAAGGTTTTAAAGAGCTGCAGCAAAACCTCATGGCTCTTAAACCCAATCCCCCTGTTAATGAAAGCCAAAACACCATACACATTCTTAACAACCCGATCAACTTGGATGACAACTTTGAGGGATCTGTGTATGTGGACCCCAGGATCGAGCTGTTCCTCCATACTGCCAAGAATCCTGTCTTTAACCCTATATTCAGCATTCAATTTCGACCTTCCAAAACAAATCACTTGACATTAAACCAGGTTGAACTCCATCTGCCACTTCTCAGCCCAGCTCTGCATCCTGTCAATGTCTTGTGGTAGCCTGCAACTGCCCTCAACATTATCGACCACACCACCGACCTTTGTGTCATCAGCAAACTTACTAACCCACCCCTCCACTTCTTCATCCAAGTCATTTATAAAAACTACAAAGAGCAGAGGCCCAAGAACTGATCCCTGTGGGACACCACTGGTCACTGACCTCCAGGTAGAATACTTTCCATCCACAACCACTCGCTGTCTTCTTTCGGCCAGCCAATTCTGTATCCAGACAGGCAAATGTCCCTGTATCCCATACCTCCTAACTTTCTGAATGAGCCTACCATGGGGAACCTTATCAAATACCTTACTGAAATCCATATACACCACATCCACTGCTCAACCTTCATCAGTGTGTTTTGTCACATCCTCAAAGAACTCAATAAGGCTTGTTAGGCATGACCTGCCCCTCACAAAGCCATGCTGACTATCTTTAATCAACTATATTTTTCCAAAGAGTCATAAATCCTATCTCTCAGAATCCTTTCTAGTACCTTGCTTACCACAGATGTAAGACTGACTGGCCTGTAGTTCCCAGGGATTTCCTTATTCCCTTTCTTGAACAGAGGAACAATATTCACCTCCCTCCAACCATCTGGTACTATTCCGTGGTGGGGCAGTCTGTGTACACACAGTGACGGGGCAGTCTGTGTACACACAGTGGCGGGACAGTCTGTGTACACACAGTGACGGGGCAGTCTGTGTACACACAGTGACGGGGCAGTCTGTGTACACACAGTGGCGGGACAGTCTGTGGACACACAGTGGCGGGGCAGTCTGTGTACACACAGTGTCGGGGCAGTCTGTGTACACACAGTGGCGGGGCAGTCTGTGTACACACAGTGGCGGGGCAGTCTGTGTACACACAGTGACGGGGCAGTCTGTGTACACACAGTGGCGGGGCAGTCTGTGTACACACAGTGACGGGGCAGTCTGTGTACACACAGTGTCGAGGCAGTCTGTGTACACACAGTGTTGGGGCAGTCTGTGTACACACAGTGATGGGGCAGTCTGTGTACACACAGTGACGGGGCAGTCTGTGGACGTACAGTGATGGGGCAGTCTGTGTACACACAGTGTTGGGGCAGTCTGTGTACACACAGTGACGGGGCAGTCTGTGTACACACAGTGACGGGGCAGTCTGTGTACACACAGTGACGGGGCAGTCTGTGGACATACAGTGATGGGGCAGTCTGTGTACACATAGTGACGGGGCAGTCTGTGGACGTACAGTGATGGGGCAGTCTGTGTACACACAGTGGCGGGACAGTCTGTGTACACACAGTGACGGGGCAGTCTGTGTACACACAGTGATGGGGCAGTCTGTGGACATACAGTGACACTGTGACCTTTGTATCCTCCAGCTCGCAGCATGATGTTATTCTCCTGTATTCCGTTGCCTACTATTCGAGCTCAGCTGTCGAAGCAAATGGAAGGGGCCTCTTACGGTAAGTGTGGAGTCAACGGTTATAGAGGGTGAATGTGATTGTAAAGAGTAAATGGGATTATACAGAGTGAGTGTCCTTATGTGCAGAGACTGTTTGCTTCAATGACAGATCTATCATGCTGTTGCTCATCACAGCCTGTCTGAAATCTTGAATTTCCTCTCAGGTTCCATCTTTGCCTGGCTCCAGTCAGCGATGGCTTTAACAGACGTGATTTCCACCGCTTTGTTCAACAGTCTGTACGCTGGCTCTCTCCAATCGGAGAGTAACTTCCTTCTGCTCTTGGCTGCAGCGATATGTTGGTCCAGCACTGTCCCACTTGTGTAAGTACCCCTCTGTGTGACAGAGCCCACCCTATCTGCCCTCATTTCCCATGTTCCTCTGTTCTTTCAAACATCCTCCACTTCTCCACCCATCTTCTCGATGTTGCATCCCTCTCTATCTCTCTCTAATGGAACATGATCTCACCCCTAGACAGGGGACAAAACGTCAGCAACACAAATTCCCAGCTCGGCGAACAGAACCACAACATCTCACCCCTTTCCCACACTTCCTTTTCCCAAAACACTCTTTCCCTCAGCATTCATCTCCACGCTGCATTAGATGTGGAGGTATCGTGTTGGACTGGGGTGGACAAAGTTAAAAATCAACATGGTGTTGTGTGATTTTTGACAATGCATTAGAGACTGACTCTCACACAGAACCTCAAACTCACCCCCACTCTCACGCTCTCACTGACCCTCACACTCACTGACCCCCCACCCCCACCTCACTCTCACTGACACCCTCACCCTCACCTTCACTGAGCCCCCCACCCCGACCTCACTCTCACTGACCCCCTCACCCTCGCTCTCACTGACCTCTCACCCTCACTCTCCCTGACCCCACCCTCACCCTCACTGACCCCCCACCTCACCCTCACTGACCCCACACCCTCACTGACACCTCACCCTCACCTTCACTGACCCCCACCCTCACCCTCACTGACCCCTCACCCTCACCTTTACTGACACCCCACCCCCACCTTACTCTCACTGACCCCCCCAGCCTCACTCTCACTGAACCCCCAGCCTCACCTTCACTGACCCCACACCCCAAACCTCACCTTCACTGACCCCCACCCTCACTCTCACTGAAACCCCATCCTCACCTTCACTGACCCCCCACCCCCACCCTCACTCGCACTGACCCCCACCCTGTCACTGACATCCCAACCCTCACCCTCACTGACCCCCCACCCTCACTCTCATTGACCCTCAACTCTCAGTTTCACTGACCCCCACCCTTACCCTCACTGACCCCCACCCTCACCCTGACTGCCCCCCCCACCCCCACCCTCACTCTCACTGACTCCCCACCCTCACCCTCACTGATCCCCCCATCCCCACCATCACTCTCACTGACCCCCTAACCCCATCCTCACTCTTACTGACACCCCACCTCACTCTCACTGACCCCCCCACCCTCACTCACTGACCCCCCCATCCCCACCATCGCTATCACTGACCCCACCCGTACCCTCACTGACCCCCACCCCCATCCTCACTCTCACGGACCCCTACCCTCACTCTCACTGACCCCCCCCCTGACCCTCACTGACCCCCCCACCCCACCCTCACCCTCACTGACCCCCCCACCCACTCTTTCACTGACCCCCCCACCTCAACCCTCACCCTCACTGACCCCCCACCCCCACCATCACTCTCACTGACCCCCTCACCCTCACTCTCACTGACCCTCCCACCCTCACCCTCACTGAACCCCACCCCCATCCTCACTCCCACTGACTCCCACCCTCACTCTCACTGACCCCCCACTCTCACCCTCACTGACCACCCCACCCACACTCTCACTGACCCCCATCCTCACACTCACTCTCACTGACCCTCGCCCTCACCCTCACTGACACACCACCCCCACACTCACTGACCCCCCCACCCCCACCATGACTCTCACTGATCCCCACCCTCACCTCACTGACCCCCTGCTGCCACCTTCACCCTCACTGACCCCCCACCCTCACCCTCACTGGCCCCCATCCTCACTGACCCACACAACCCTCACTGAACCCCCACCCTCATTCTCACTGACACCCCACCCCCATACCTACCCTCACTGACCTCCACCACCCTCACTTTCCCCCACCCACACGCTCATGGACCCCTCACCCTCAATGACCCCCCCATCCTCACTCTCGCTGACCTCCCACCCTCACTCTCACTGACCCCCCACCCTCACCATTACTGACCCTCCCCACTCACACTCTCACTGACCCCCACCCCCACACTCACTCTCACTGACCTCCACCCTCATTCTCACTGACCCCCACCCTCACTCTCACTGAACCGCACCCTCACACTCACGCTCACTGACCCCCCACCCCCACACTCACTGACCCCAACCCTCACCCTCAATGACCCCCCCATCCTCACTCTCGCTGACCTCCCACCCTCACTCTCACTGACCCCCCACCCTCACCGTTACTGACCCTCCCCACTCACACTCTCACTGACCCCCACCCCCACACTCACTCTCACTGACCTCCACCCTCACTCTCACTGACCCCCACCCTCACTCTCACTGAACCGCACCCTCACACTCACGCTCACTGACCCCCCACCCCCACACTCACTGACCCCAACCCTCACCCTCACTGACCCCCCCATCCCCACCATCACTTTCACTGACCCCCACCCCCACCCTCACTGACCCCCCCACCCTCGCTCTCACTGACCCCCCCACCCCCACCATGACTGTCACTGACCCCCCACCCTCACCCTCATTGACCCCCTGCTGCCACCCTCACCCTCACTGACACCCCACCCTCATCCTCACTGGCCCCCATCCTCACTGACCCACACAACCTTCACTGATCCCCCACACTCGTCCTCACTGAACCCCCACCCTCACTCTCACTGACAACCCACCCTCATATTCACCCTCACTGATCTCCACCACCCTCACTTTCCCTCACCCACATGCTCACTGACCCCTCACCCTCACTGACCCCCCTATCCTCTCACTCGCTGACACCCCACCCTCACCTTCACTGACCCCCACCCCTACCATCACTCTCACTGACTCTCCCACCCTCACCCTCACTGAACCTCCCACACTCACTGACCCCCACCCTCACCCTCACTGACCCCTCACCCCCACCCTCACTTTCACTGACCCCCCAACCTCACTCTCACTGACCCCTCACCCCCACTCTCACTGACCCCCCGCCACCCTCACCTTCATTGACCCCCCACCCCCACTCTCAATGACCCCCCCACCCTCACCCTCACTGGCCCCCACCCTCATTCACCCACAACACCCTCACTGACCCCCCCACCCTCACTCTCACTGACCCCACACCCTCATACTCACCCTCACTGACCCCCACCACTCTCACTGACCCCCACCCACACTCTCACTGACCCCCCCACCCTCACCCACACTGGCCACCACCCTCACTGACCCACACCACTCTCACTGCCACCCCCACCCTCGCCCTCAGTGACCCCCCACCCTCACTCTCACTGACCCCCCACCCTCACTCTCACTGACCCCTACCCTTACACTCACCCTCACTGATCCCCCACCCCACACTCACTGACATCCCCACCCTCACCCTCACCCTCACTGACACCCCACCCCCACTCTCAATGACCCTCCCCCATCTCACCCTCACTGGCCCCCACCCTCACTGACCCACACCACCCTCACTGACCCCCACCCTCACTGACCCCCACCACCATCACTGACCCCCACCCTCACTCTCACTGACCCCCTATCCTCAGCCTCACTGACCCCCACCCCCACCCTCAGACCCCCACCCTCAGCCTCACTGACCCCCACCCCCACCCTCAGACCCCCACCCTCAGACTCACTGACCCCCACCATCACTGACCCCACCCCCACTCTCACTGACCCCAACCCTCACCCTTGCTGACCCCCACCCTCACTGACCCCCACCCTCACCCTTGCTGACCCCCACCCTCACTGACCCCCACCCTCACACTCACCCTTAAATTCCATCCAGACCATCACCCAGTGACTCTACCTCATGCAATCAGACCTTGCAGTGACAGTCCTTTGTCCAATCACATCGCCCATTGATGAACCCCCCCCGAGGTTAGTAGCTGTTGATGGGGGTGTGGGGGTGGGGGGAGCAGGGCAGGGAATGGAGAAACATGGCGCCATCGGGCAATCGCAGCTTCTTTAACCAGGACAGAGAACCCAGATGACTAGCTGGGGTTGAGAGAAGGGGCCAGTGGTGCTGGAGAGAGAAGGGCAGCAAGCAGAAGCTTATCTTGACAGAGCGTGAGGAGTGAGGATGTTGGTCAGGAGCATTTCACAATCCCCATCGAAACCTGTAACGAGATTCAAACTTCCAGTTAATAGCTGAAAGAATTACACATCAAAATTTCTCAATGTAAGATGCTCACTGTAACAGATTACTACATAAGACTACTAACTAAACGCTACCTTTATAGAGAACTTGCATTCTTAGCCACCAGCAGAATACCATCTCCTCACATGGTGAATCACAACAGCCTTTTGGCCCCTAGCTGCTCCTGACTGAACGATAAAAGCTCTGCCTGCATCATCCAATGGTCAGGTCTCAATGTCCTTCCCTCACACATCCTGTGGCCGAATCGTTCCAATGGCTGCCTGAGAGGGAACTGGGCCCTGTCTGAGTCTCAGAAATGATTTAGAGGAGATTTTAAAAACGTTAAAGAAACATATAATATGAAACATCCATGAAATATCAGGCTGTAGTTGCGAGGACTATCTTTGACCTCATCTCCTCTGGAGACCTCCCCTCCACAGTTTCCCACCTCATAGTCCCTCAATCCCTCCACATCTTCCCACCTCATAGTCCCTCAATCCCTCCACATCTTCCCACCTCATAGTCCCTCAATCCCTCCACAGTTTCCCACCTCATAGTCCCTCAATCCCTCCACATCTTCCCACCTCATAGTCCCTCAATCCCTCCACATCTTCCCACCTCATAGTCCCTCAATCCCTCCACAGTTTCCCACCTCATAGTCCCTCAATCCCTCCACATCTTCCCACCTCATAGTCCCTCAATCCCTCCACATCTTCCCACCTCATAGTCCCTCAATCCCTCCACAGTTTCCCACTTCATAGTCCCTCAATCCCTCCACATCTTCCCACCTCATAGTCCCTCAATCCCTCCACATCTTCCCACCTCATAGTCCCTCAATCCCTCCACATCTTCCCACCTCATAGTCCCTCAATCCCTCCAGTTTCCCACCTCATAGTCCCTCAATCCCTCCACATCTTCCCACCTCATAGTCCCTCAATCCCTCCACATCTTCCCACCTCATAGTCCCTCAATCCCTCCACAGTTTCCCACCTCATAGTGCCTCAATCCCTCCACATCTTCCCACCTCATAGTCCCTCAATCCCTCCACAGTTTCCCACCTCATAGTCCCTCAATCCCTCCACATCTTCCCACCTCATAGTCCCTCAATCCCTCCACATCTTCCCACCTCATAGTCCCTCAATCCCTCCACATCTTCCCACCTCATAGTCCCTCAATCCCTCCACATCTTCCCACCTCATAGTCCCTCAATCCCTCCACAGTTTCCCACCTCATAGTCCCTCAATCCCTCCACATCTTCCCACCTCATAGTCCCTCAATCCCGATACAACTTGCTTCTACCTCTTTCCCAAAGCAAAAATTCCCAGGCAAGACCCATCCTTTCGGCCTGTTTTGATTTGATATTGAGTTGATTTATTGTAGTCACATGTACCTAAAAGTTTTGTTTTGCGAGCAGTACAGGCAGATCATAGCAAACAAGAACATACAGATCATTGGGTGCTCAGACAGAGTGAGGCTACACAGGTTACAGCTGCACAAGGGGTGGACATTATTTGAAGTTAGAGAGTCCATTCAGATGGTCTAATAAGAGGAGGGAAGAAGCTGTTCTTGAACCTGTTGCTACGTGTGTTAAAGCTCCTGCCTGACTCCCCACTCACCTTATTTCTTCCTATCTTGACTCCATTTTCTCCCCCTTTGTTTAATCTCTTCCCACTTACATTCACCATTCTTCTGATGCTTTATATCAGTTCCATAATAATTATGGGATTAACACCAGACAATGGGAAGAGAGGGGTCAGTGGGGCTAGTTTGCATTGCCCTGGTACAGCACATGGATGAAATGGCTGCTTTCTGTATCTATTTTTGTTCTAGGGTTTACAGCTGGAGAGAGAAAAGGGGAACTTATAGCTCAATTGCTGGCACAGACTCAGCACAGCGACTGATCGCAGAGGAACTGTACTACAGTGATGACAGCTGTATGTTGTCTCTTTCGGAATGACAAGTCACAGCTGGGATGTGGAAATCCAATCGACTAAAGTGACTAAGAGGTTAAAGTTCAAGGGAATTACATTGGGACATGCCCAGTAGGAACTTTCATTTCTGAGTCTCAAATTGAAAATGCTTGGAGCCTTGAAGTGGGAGCTTTGTGTAGCTCTCAAACATTCCTTTTGGGAATGATAGTCTGGTGGTAATGTTACTGGACCTAATGCAGAGAAAGGGAATATTGAGCATTTAAATCCAGCTTTAAAAATGTCCCTGAGGTTATCAGGTGGTCAAGAAATCGGCAACTGATTCACTAGTTACTTGAGGGAGGGAAAGCTACCATCCTTGGCCAGTTTGAGTGTTAATGTGGCTCCAGTCCCAAATCAAGATGAAAGGATCTCACAAACCCTTTTTTTTTAATGAGATCTCACAAACCCTTCAGTTTATAAAATAATTCAAAGCAGCTGAAGGACAATGAGGGCCGATGATTCCCACATCCTGCGATTGAATGGAAGATCAGCTGAAGTGAATGATAATTATCTGTTCATTTATTGTCAGATATTGCACCTTGAAAACAATGTTGACCTACCTCACAGTGGGAGCTTTCTGTTTGCTTAATGACCCTGATTTGTTCATACAGCAGAGAAATGTTTCAGGATTCTGTAATAGTGCACACCACTGAGTTATTTTTCCCTCACTGGTCAGAATCGGTCATCCTGCTTACGTTATAAACTGTCAACTCTGGGCAACTGCCCAACACCACACCCTTATTGAAAACAGAAGTTCTGACTTATTCTTCCTGTTATCATCCAGTAAATGCACAATTTACCATCAGAGCAATACAAACCCACCCGGGTCAAGACAAGAGGTTGGCACTGAGTGAATAAGCTGCTCATAAATGCCTGTCTAACCTCTTTCACAGTTGGAACAGTGAGAGGGCAAAGACTGAGCAATTCCCTGGGAAACGTCAGCATGACTTTGCTAAAAGGGAGGTTGTATTTAACCAATTTATTGTGGCTCTTTGAAGGAATAACATGCACTGTGGATAAGGGGGAGCCTGACAATATACAACACTTAGATTGCCAGTGGGGTTTTGATAAAGTGCCATTTCAAGGATTGTTGTGAAATAAAATAAAGTCTGATTGATGTAGGAGGTAACCTACACCATGGATAGAAGATTGGCTTGCCAACAGGAAGTAGAAAGTACAGGTAGTTTTTCTATAACACGACAATTGTGTCCTTGTGCAACCCCGCATTATGGACAAATTGCTCTTTAAAAATAGCACTTAAAGTGTTGTATCACGTTATAGCCAACATAGGTTTTAAAACTTATCACTTTAGAAACCATGCCCCCAATTTGTCAATCGCGTTACAGCAAGTTCAGATGAATGGACCGCGCGTCATAGCAGAACGACCTGCAGTAATAAGTAGCACTTTGTTTAGCAGGATGTGACAAGTGAAGTCCATTATGAATGAAGTTTTGTTGGACCAAAGCTAGACTAGTGTCATTTACATGTTTTGCGTAACTGCCTGATGTTTGCACTCTATGTCTATGTTGAATTATCCCAAATGCTTTATTAATGGCTTAGTTAACTTGTACCTTTACTTGGAAAAAAAAGTTTGCAAACATTCTCTGACGTCTCTTTTCTTTCAACTCCTTTAAAACTAATTGTCTGTCCTCATTCTTCCTGCTAAAGGACATGCCTTACAATATTGAATTCCATCGACTATGTCTCTGTCCGTTTCACCAGTCCATGTCCATCCCTAACTCCTCACCATTTATTACACATGCGGATCGTGTCATCTGCCAAATTCAAAACTGTACCCGAGATCCCCAAGCTCTAGACATCAGTTTGCATCATAAACTGTCCTCACCAGTGTCCCTGTCCTCACCAGTGTCACTGTCCTCACCAGAGCTATCATCACCAGTGCTACTGTCCTCACCAGTGCTACTGTCCTCACCAGTGTCCCTGACCTTACCAGTGTCCCTGTCCTCACTAGAGCTATCATTACCAGTGCTGCTGTCATTGCCAGTGCTGCTATCATTGCCAATGCGGTGCCTCAGCCAGTGCCGCTGTCATTGCCAGTGCGGTGCCCCAGCCAGTGCCGCTGTCATTGCCCAGTGTGGTGTCCCAGTCAGTGCTGCTGTCATTGCCAGTGCGGTGCCCCAGCCAGTGCCGCTGTCATTGCCAGTGCGGTGCCCCAGCCAGTGCCGATGTCATTGCCCAGTGCGGTGCCCCAGTCAGTGCTGCTGTCATTGCCAGTGCGGTGTCCCAGTCAGTGCCGATATCATTGCCCAGTGCGGTGCCCCAGTCAGTGCTGCTGTCATTGCCAGTGCGGTGTCCCAGTCAGTGCTGCTGTCATTGTCCAGTGCGGTGCCCCAGCCAGTGCTGCTGTCATTGCCCAGTGCGGTGCCCCAGTCAGTGCTGCTGTCATTGCCAGTGCGGTGCCCCAGCCAGTGCTGCTGTCATTGCCCAGTGTGGTGTCCCAGTCAGTGCCGATGTCATTGGCAGTGTGGTGCCCCAGCCAGTGCCGATGTCATTGCCCAGTGTGGTGTCCCAGTCAGTGCTGCTGTCATTGCCAGTGCAATGCACGATTTTGGGCATCTGAGCAGTCCTGTCTGATCTCTTCATGGGTGTCTATGGATCAAGAATAATATTAAAGTGTTGACAGTGTTACACAGAGCTGTCTGGATTTTACCTGCCCAGTCGTTAAGGACAATACGTCAGGCAACAAGAACATGATACATTGATGATTTCTAAAAATGAGTAATTAATAAATATGACCATTAAAAAAGGTGAAGTAGTAGAACTAACCATTAAAATCTTTCTTGTCTTCTGTATTGTTAGGTTGAAAATATCTAATGGTCTGGTCAAAATGATTACAAGAAGGCACGTGTATTTTGACATAAAGCAAATTTTTTAGGTTAATCTACTTATACAAGTGAATCTATTATCTGAAACCTCATAATATACATAGTCCGGTGGTCTGAGATAGCACAGTTGTTAGCACTGAGTGTTTAATGACAGTGGGTCTCACTGCCCTGTCCCCGTCGGGGACCCCTCTGTAATTGCTGGTCTGGGAACTCAAAGTTCCTGGCACCGTGCATGATCCTGCTCCAAGGTCAAGCCTGATGAGTGGGACAGAGTCCCTGATATCAATACTGTTCTGGTTACGTGCTGTACCACCATTTCGTTGTACTCTTAGTACGTTTGCAGATATTCCATAGTGCTGACAATAAGGTGAAAATATCATCCTGGTGGCCCTGGGTCGATTACACTAAAGAATACTTCCCATTGACCATCAAGGTTATGCAGTTAGCCAACAGCCAAAAGAAGTTGTTTCTACACCAGGCCAGTAATTTTCCACTTGTCTCCAATTGCCCATTGTCATGTCCAATTAACCCTGAGTGATTCACGCTCAATGGTCAGGTGTGGAGCCTAACAGTACATCTTCTCAGACATAGCAAAGCCAAAGAGGGACACACAGACCCGATGCCAGCTCTTGGTCATGAGGGTAGGGGACGACCAAGGCAGTTGGTTTGAGCGAGCACTGATCCCGGTGTTCACTTCTGATAATACACACTCCAAGCTGGCCTCGTCAGAATGCATACACCAACAGGGATCAGAGAGAGCTCACCTTTCAGACAGGGCTTCCCTCCTTTCCTGGAGAAAGTGAGGTCTGCAGATACTGGAGATCAGAGCTGAAAATGTGTTGCTGGAAAAGCGCAGCCTGACCTGCTGTGCTTTTCCAGCAACACGTTTTCAGCTCTTCCCTCCTTTCGTGGTCCAGAGTGTGGAGGTTGGGAAGAGCCAGGAGAAGGGACATGCACGCGCGCACACACACACACACACCCACACCCCAACACACACCCACAGACACACACACACACAGCCCAACACACACCCACACACACACAGACACACATACATACCCACACCCCAACACACACAGACACACACACACACCCACACCCCAACACACACCCACACACACAGACACACACACACCCCAACACACACCAACCACACCCCCATACACACACCCACACATACACACACCCACACACACACCCACACCCCCACACACACCCCCACATATCCACACACACACCCACACCCCAACACACACACCCACACATACACATCCACACGCACAAACCCAAACACACATACCCACACACATATACATGTGCACACATGCACACACAAACACACACCCGTGCACACACACACACGCATACGTGTACACACATACACACTCACACTTACATGCACACGCGCACACACATACACACATGCACCCACACACATATGCGCACACATACATACACATACTCGCGTGCACACACACACACGCACAAACATTGACTAACTCACTGAGATGAACTTACACACTTTCAGCAGGGATACCAGCAATTTGCAGCACAATACAGAGAGCGGGAATATCCCGGTACAGAGAGTGGGAGTGGTCCAAGCTCAGGGGCTCTCTCCAATACCTTCACCGCAGTTCTTTGTGGCCTCTACCATGCATTTCGATAAAGATCTCATGTTGAACCCATTACTACGTCATTACACTTTAAAAATAGTGACAGAAGTGATACTTAGGTGAGTGTTGCAGAGCCACGGGCACATGCAGGGCTGCGAGCGGCCACTGTTAAAACATGTGCAGGAAAAGGTGGCTGCAAGATTCGCCCCCCCCCCCCCCCCCCAACTCGCTCCTGTTGAAATGTTGGAGGATATGAAGCAAAACTGTAATTCCTTCCAATCACCACGACAGAATTATGAAGCAGCGACAAACCTGATGAGCGAACTAGAATGGTTACAAGTCTTTACGTTTTTGTCGCTATCGGGAAGAGACAGTTTCGAAACGCATTCCACCTAAATCTCTCTGAAGAACCAAAAATACACACAGCACAAGTTTTAAAAGCTTTGAAGTCACACATTGAAACCAAAGTGAACATTACATAGGAATTATACTAAATATTTGAACCAAGGTGAAAGACAGTCCATTGATCAATATGTTGTAACTGAGCTCATAGAAACCTGTGGAAGTTTGCAGCTAAAAGTTGAGCTCATTGCAGATAATATTACCTAAAGTATAAAGGGGTCCTATTGTGACAGCACAGCTTCAGAGAGAAGAGAATTGCACTCTCACAGAAGTCAGGAGCTTGTATATCAACAAGTGAGTCTGCCCACATCATAAAGAAACAGCTCAGGCCTCCCCTCAATGTTGAAAAGCAGCCTGGACTTCTCAAGTACAACACTCTGCAAAAACATAACAAGCGTCTGTTGAAAGGCCCAGGTTAAAAGACGAGGGCTGCTTGAAAGTGGAGTCGCAGGTAGATAGGATAGTGAAGAAGGCGTTTGGTATGATTTCCTTTATTCGTCAGAGTACTGAGTACACATTAAGTGCATTTCTGGTCTCCTTCCTATCGGAAAGATGTTGTGAAACTTGAAAGGGTTCAGAAAAGGTTTACAAGGATGTTGCCAGGGTTGGAGGATTCGAGCTACAGGGAGAGGCTGAACAGGCTGGGGCTGTTTTCCCTGGAGCATCGGAGGCTGAGGGGTGACCTTATAGTGGTTTATAAAATCATGAGGAACTTGGATAGGGTGGGGAGGGGTGAGGGAATCTAGAACTAGAGGGCATTGGTTTAGGGTGAGAGGGGAAAGATTTAAAAGGGACCTAAGGGGCAACCTTTTCATGCAGAGGGTGGTGCGTGTATGGAATGAGCTGTCAGAGGAAGTGGTGGAGGCTGGTACAATTACAGCATTTAAAATGCAACTGGATGGGTATATGAATGGGAGGGGTTTAGAGGGATATGGATCAAATGCTGTCAAATGGGAGTAGATTAGTTGAGGATAACTTGGTCGGCATGGATGAGTTGGACCGAAGGCTCTGTTTCCGTGCTGTACGTCTCTATGACTCTATAAGTCTATAAATATTGCTGCTGACCTGAATGTATAACACAGCTGTGTGTTCAACTCAAGCTCTTTATTGAAGTGAAGCTAAGATGTCAATGTAGAGGTTACATGACTAAGGACATTTGTACACAATTGCATTTCAATCCAAACATCCCCATCTTGTCCAAAAAGATTTGTATGTATTATTTGTAAATATGAGTGACCCAAGCTATGACCTAAACAAGCAGCAGATCTCAGTCCTTAACAATAGTTTGCTGTTACTTGCTCATTTCACTTTTGTTCACGAATTTGCACACGTGGTTTACAAGATCTTTAAAGTGTTTCTAATGGTGTATAACAGCTGGTGTCTTTTTCTCCAATACCTGCTGGAATGTTGCTCTCTGGGTCAGTTCCAACATCTCCTCGGCTGACTGCTAATTCGTCGGATGCTGCCTGAGCTGCTGTGCTATTCCAGCACCACTCTAATCTTGACTGTTAATTTATGCCATTGCATTACCTTTGCACTCCTGCAAGTCAGAGCCTCTTTCTTTGTTTGTCTGCTCATCAAACGATGCGGCCTGAGAAACCCTGCCAATTTCCTCTGGAGCATGAAGGGTTCTGAGCTTGAGTTTGCTCCTTGCTTCTGCTGAGATGAGGGGCTTAGCTTTGTGTCCACTCTCTGGGATTCCAGGTCTGCAGTCTTGCTGTAGCATTGGGCTCTCTGACTTGTTTATGCCCTCAGGGTGAGCATCGCTCCATCTCAGAGCCACAATATTAACTTTGTGGGTTACATCTTCAGATCATCATCTGGTATAACGTTACTCAGGTCTGTGAAGCTCATTATGTTCCAAGACTCAGCAGTGTCTATCTGCTTTTCATATTCACTTGTTGCTCTTATTCTGTTGTCTTTTTCACAAAACAAACCATTTTTTTGCCTTTATATTTAGCATGGTCTCCTTGAGTCATCCCTGTAAATCTTTGCTGAACCGTTTCAATTTTCACAACATCTTTCCGATAGGAAGGAGACCAGAATTGCACGCAATATTCCAACAGTGGCCTAACCAATGTCCTGTACAGCTGCAACATGACCTCCCAACTCCTGTACTCAATACTCTGACCAATAAAGGAGAGCATACCAAACGCCTTCTTCACTATCCTATCTACCTGTGACTGCACTTTCAATGAGCTATGTACCTGCACTCCAAGGTCTCTTTGTTCAGTAACAGTCCCTAGCACCTTACTATTAAGTGTATAAATCCTGCCCTGATTTGCCTTTCCAAAATGCAACACCTCACATTTATTGAAATTAAACTCCATTTTTTCATTTCTCGGCCCATTGATCCAGCTGATCAAAATTCTGTTGTACTCTGAGGTAACCTTTTTCGCTGTCTACTACACCTCCAATTTTGGTGTAATCTGCAAACTTAATAACCATATCTCCTATATTCACATCCGAAACATTTATATAAATGACAAAAAACAGTGGACCCAGCACCGATCCTTGTGACACACCATTGGTTACCAGTCTGAAAAGCAACCCTCCACCACCACCCCTGTGTCTTTTACCTTCAAGCCAATTCTATTTCCAAATAGCTAGTCATGGAGTCATAGAGATGTACAGCACAGAAACAGATCCTTTGGTCCAACTAATCATGCTGACCAGATATCCTCAACTAATCTAGTCCCATTTGCCAGCACCTGGCCCATATCCCTCCAAACCCTTCCTATTCATGTACCCATCCAAATGCCTTGTAAATTGTGTAATTGTACTAGCCTCCACCACTTCCTCTGACAGGATCCAGTATTCCATGTGATCTAACCTTGCTAACCAGTCTACCATGAGGAATCTTGTTGAATGCCTTACTAAAGTCCATATAGATCACATCCACCGCTCTGCCCTCATCAATCAAAAAACTCTTCAAAAAACTCAATCAATTTAGTGAGACATGATTTCCCACACACAAAGCCTTGTTGACTATCCCTAATCAGTCCTTGCTGTTCCAAATGCATGTCCTATCCCTCAGGATTCCTTCCAACAATTTGCCCAATACTGACGTCAGGCTCACCATCCTGTAGTTCCCTGGCTTTTCCTTACCACCTTTCTTAAAACAGTGGCACCATCTTAGCAAACCTCCAGTCTTTCAACACCTCACCTCAATGATACAAATATCTCAGCAAGGGGCCCACCAATCACTTCCCTAGCTTCCCACAGAGTTCTAGGGTACACGTGGATGTATCCACCTTAACGCATTTTGAGCATCCAGCACCTCCTCCTCTGTAATATGGACATTTTTCAAGATGTCATCACCTACTTCCCCACATTCTATATCTTCCACTTCCTTCTCCACATAAACACTGATGCAAAATACTCAGTAAGTATTTGAAAACAAGGATAAGAATTTCAAAATCAACTTTTACTTGGCCTGGAGCCAATGTAGTTCAGAGAGCCCAGGGGTGATAGGGAAATGGGACCAGCTACAGACAGCAGACTGCTGAATGATGTCACATTTAAGGTGAGTGAAATGTGTGATATTGGCCTGGCGTGTGTGGAACAGTCGAGTCCAAAGGAAATAAATCTATGAATGAAGGGGTTTCAGCAGCTTATAACCAGGTGTGAGACTGAACAATGTCATGGAGGAAAAACAGGCAATCTCAGAGATGGAAGAAATAGGAGGACACAAGCTCATCCAGTGTACTGGGCTCTCCAACCACTGGTGGTGATAGTGAGGGATGGAAGCTGGAGTCGTCAAATGGACACGCACTGGAAAAAGGGGCATAAGGAGGGCTGATGGGAAGAGGGGACAGACAGGCAAAGGATTCCTCAGCCCAATGTAATCCACAGACTTCATTTCATGTACACACTTTCTGGTTTAATCTTAACTTCCCTTCATCTTAGTCATGATCTGATGCTAGCAGAATACAGAATCCTTGCTTCATGATCTTTAGGCCGTCCATGTATTCAAAATTCATCAGGATTTAATTTGTGAAATTAAAGTTGGGAACAAATTGTATTAACTTCCATGTTGCTAGGGAGAAGAATGGAGTCAGTCACCAGGGAACAAAGTTGGAGCAAGGACTGAAAACAATAACTTCAGTTTGCCCAAGGTTTAATTTGAGGAAATGTCTGTCCATCAAATGCAGCCTGTGTCTGACTGGCATCGCTCAGGAACAGCGACTTTCATTCTCTCTCAGAAAGCCTGAGGGAAACATTGAGTGGGCCATTGCCGAACAGTGGGGGCACTTCTACCTGGATTTTGACATTCTGAGGGGCGTCCAGTCTGAGTGACACTCCTGGACTTTGACATTCTGAGGGGGTGTCCAGTCTGAGTGACACTCCTGGACTTTGACATTCTGAGGGGGTGTCCAGTCTGAGTGACACTCCTGGATTTTGACATTCTGAGGGGGTGTCCAGTCTGAGTGTCACTCCTGGACTTTGACATTCTGAGGGGGTGTCCAGTCTGAGTGACACTCCTGGATTTTGACATTCTGAGGGGGTGTCCAGTCTGAGTGACACTCCTGGATTTTGACATTCTGAGGGGGTGTCCAGTCTGAGTGACACTCCTAGATTTTGACATTCTGAGGGGGTGTCCAGTCTGAGTGACACTCCTGGACTTTGACATTCTGAGGGGGTGTCCAGTCTGAGTGACACTCCTGGACTTTGACATTCTGAGGGGGTGTCCAGTCTGAGTGACACTCCTGGATTGAGAAAAGTAAAAGTGCTGTCCAGAGCTTTTTTGAATTGGTTCCCCTCAGCAAGGTCTTAGGGAGACCGCATGACTCCTATGTTCTGAAGCACTCTCATGGTCCTGCATCTTTCTCAGTGCCCTTAGTGTATACAGGGCTGGTTTTTCAAACAGGACTTCGTCAGGACCTGGTACATGATATCTGTCATGAGTCATCAGGGGATGTACAAACAAATCCCCCATCACTGGAGCTCCATTACTTTGAGTTGTACAAGCTCTTCCCTTGTATCCCCTGCTAAGGATTGCGGAGATCTATATCACAACTGGGTACTGCCTGAGAATGTGTGGCCTGCCTACAGAGATCCCAGCCCAAGGAATGAGCTTTCTTTCCTTCAGCCTGTAGTTTCCAGCTACATTTCTACATGACTTCCATACATGACCTGGGCTGGCTCACTGACTCTCCCAGACCCAGAGACATCCCTTTAACCTTATTGGATTGAGGTCAGGCCCTTGACCACACTCTCAGGAGCCTTGAGTGTATTCGCCAAATGTGAAGGCTGTGTTTTTCTGGCTGAGGCGACCAACATTTGGCACACACCTTACTGATAGTGTGAGACAACCAAAGGTATCCCAGTGGAAAAGCAGCCTGTCCTTGTGAAGATGTTGCACTTCAGACAATCACATCAGCAGTGAAATGAGACTACATTGTCTCGGGGAATTAAGGGCTACGGGGAGAATGCGGGTAAGTGGAGTTGAAGTGCCCAGCAGCCATGATTGAATGGCGGAGTGGACTCGATGGGCCGAATGGCCTTACTTCCACTCCTATGTCTTATGGTCTTATGGTCTTACGTCAAACATGAGAACAGTACCCTCCGCTGAGTGCGGAGGGTATCCATTGGTTAATGTGCCACTGAGGTTTCTTTTTGCCCTTTGCCTCCCACTACATCCAGGTGCTAACCAGACATGCCCAGCTAGTGGGAGGGAGCCTGCCGAAGACTTTGGCAGGTACTCTCTGGGGGTTCAGAGTCCCTGCACTGCACCTTCCTGAGGCTGGGCTCCAATAGAGTGTCTGCAGCTAAAGCTCCTGGCTTGTCTGGCTGTCACTCCTGCTCCCTCCTAAGCTGCTATTGGCTGCACAGAGCAACAGAAGAGACCAGAGAACATTAGCTTGTGAGGGAGCACAAAACTTTCTGTAGAGGAGTGTGGGAGAATGGCGCACCTCTGGTAGGAGCAGTCAGTGATGTTTCTTACTGGCTTTTGCCTTCTCCTTTGCTATCGGACTGGTCTCTGTCCCCACCAGCAGCCCTTGTGCCTGTTCGTGAATGGAGGTGACGATGGATATCTCCAGTGGTCTAGAACCTTCCTCACTTACCACTCCCTCCTCCCCCTCCCATGCTTCCTACTCCCCTGCCATGCCCACCACCCCCCCAAAACACACAAACACACAGACACAGACACACAGACACACACACACACGCAGATAGACACACACACACATACACACGAACACCCACACGCGGACACACATGCACGCACACATACACACACACAGTGAGACATACATAGAGAGATGCACACACACACACGCAAACACACACATACAAACAAATACACACACAGAGTGAGGCACACACACACATAGTCGCACACACACACACAGAGTGAGGCGCACACACAGAGTCACGCGCGCACACACACACACACAGAGTCGCGCGCGCACACACACACACACACACAGAGACACACACACAGACACACACACACACACAGTCGCACACACACAGACACACACACATAGACACACTCACACAGAGTCACACATGCCTGTTTGTACTGCAGTGAGACAAAGTCATAGAGTCAGTGTGTTATACAGTATAGAATGAGGGCTTTTGGCCCATTATGCCAATTCCAGATACCCACCTACCATTTTAGCCAGTTCCAGCATAACCCCCTTGCTCTTGTATTCAATGGCTTGACTAATCAAGGCAGATATCCCTAATGCCTCATTAAACACCATCCCCCATATCTTGCTGCCTTCAGTGATCAATGGACATGAACACCAAGGTCCCTCTGATCCCTGCTGCTGCAGAGAGTCTTATCATTTAACCTTGCTTTGGTATTTCTCTCAAAATCACTATACACTTAATAGAATTAAATTCCATTTGCCGTTGTTCTATCCCTATTTGCCAAGCCTGTTTATATCATCCTGTAGTCTAATGCTTTCCTCCTCTCTATTTACTACAACACCAATGTTCGTATCGTCCGTGACCTTACTGATTACACTTTGGATGTCCGTGTCTAACTTATTAATGGACACAACAAGGGAGCTAACACTAGTACACCACTGGACACAGTCACAAGAACACTCTTTGACCATCACCCTCTGCTTCCTGTCACTAAGCCTATTTTGGATTCACGTTGCCAAATTACCATGAACACCACGGGCTCTTACCCCCTTGACACAGTCTGCCATCTGAGGCCTTGTCAAAAATCTTACTGAAGTCCATGTAGACTACATGGACCCACATGAATACCCTCATCCACACATCTAGTGTCCTCCTTGAAAACCTAGCCTAATCTAAAGCCCTAAAGACCTAAAGCCCTTCATCAGGAATTGCCCAAAACGTCGATTTTCCTCAGATGCTACCTGTCCTGCTGTGCTTTTCCAGCACCACTCTAATCTTGACTCTGATCTCCAGCATTTGCAGTCCTCACTTTCGCCTAATCTGTAGTCAGATATGATTTGCCTGACAAAGCCCGATAGACTGCCTTTGACTAATTCTTGCCTCTCAAAGACAAGATGCATTCTGTTCCATACAATTTTTTTCCCAAGTTTCCCTACCATCTATACTTTATTGTATTCATGTAGGGGATGAGGGCATCGCTGGTAGGCCAGCATTTATTGCCCATCCCTAATTGCCCAGAGGGCAGTTAAGAGTCACAACTAGGCCCGACCAGGTAAGGATGTCAGTTTCCTTCCCTGAAAGACACCTGTGCGCAGCTGAGTTTTTCTGACAGTTGACAATGGTTTCATGGTCACCGTTAGACTCATCATCCCAATTTTTTATTGAATGCAAATTTCACCCTGGCGGATGGTGGAATTTGAATCTGGGTCCCCAGGACATTATCTGGGGTCTCTGGATTAACAGTCCAATGATCACCTCCCCTTAACTCACTGATATCTCTCATTGTTTTGTTTGACCCTACTACCCTTCTTGAATCGTGAGACCACAGTTAGCTGTTCTCCAGGCCCCAGCTACACACTCCTGTGGCCAGAGAGGATTCGAAAATTAATGTTTTGACCCCTGCAATCTCTTCCCTTGGCCTCCCATAGCAGCCTTGGCTACGTCTCATCTCAATCTGGGGTTTATACAATTTTAAACCTGTTAAAACTGCTAATACCTCCACTGAGGGCCTGCTCCTGTACTGTCTCATTCTAATTTGTTCATGTATATCACAGATGCACTCCCTGATTTCTGCACCTTCTCTATTGTGAATACAGATGTAAAACCTCAGATATATCTTTAGGTTCCACCCACATATTGCCACTTGGGTCCCTAACGGGCCCCACTCTCGTTGCCCTTAATATGCTTATAAAGTACCTTTGTACTTTTCTTCATTTTACCTGGCAGTGGTTTTTCATGTCCCCCTCTACACTTTCCTAATTCCTTTTTTTAAGTAACTCCCTGCACTTTCCGTTCGACTCCAGGACCTCTGGGGTTCCGAGCCCTCAGTTCCATAGCCTGTTTCTCCTTATCCAATCCTGTACAGTCCGCAGTATCCAGGATCTATTGGTCCCATTTTTCACCTTTAAGGGAACACGGTCCTGCATTTTCACTATTTAATTTATGAAAGGCTCCGAGTAGATTCGCCTGCATGTAGCTGCTTGTAAGAGAATGCAATGGGTGGAGAGATGGCGATGTGTGTATGAACACTGGTTCATGCAGGGTCTTGTCAGTGAGTGAGTAAAGAACATGGACAACATAAAGTGGCTGTAAGCCATTCTATACACGTCACAGATGGGATGTTGAATCTTTTGACCTTCTCCAGGTGATGTGCCTGTGTAGCAGGGTTTGGCTTTGGGATCCCTCTCTGAGTCTCAGGCTCTGTGAGAGGATGGTGCCATGTCCCTTTCCACAGCACAGGCTTCGTTCCTCCCCGTTATTCCAGTATCAGTTCTGGACCCTTTAATGCAACTATCAGCCTGCCCTGGAAGAGATGCTCCTTGCTGTTTCTGACAAACAAGACCCTCCCTTCGTTTCTTAACACTAACCTTAACCCTGAATAGATCCCCTGGTAAGGTGGTGCTGAATGATAGGGGAGACACCCTGCTCTGGTCAGGCACAGCAACAATTACAGACGTCCCCTTGTGCTGCTGGTGCACAGTGAGTGGAGGGGTATATAGATGGCCTGTGGATACAATGTCACAACCTGTGACTCTGTGTATATGTGTGTGTGTGTCTGTGTCTGTGTATCTGTCTTTCTTCCTCTGTGTATGCGTGTGTGTGTGTGTGTCTGTCTTCCTGTGTGTGTGTGTCTGTGTGTCTGTGTGTCTGTGTGTACCTGTGTGTACCTGTGTCTGTCTGCCTGTCTGTCTTCCTCTGTGTGTGTGTGTCTATCTGTCTGTGTCTGTGTCAATGTGTGTGTATCTGTCTGTCTTCTTGTGTGTGTGTCTGTCTTCCTGTGTGTGTGTGTGTGTCTGTGTGTACCTGTGCCTGTCTGCCTGTCTGTCTTCCTCTGTGTGTGTGTGTCTATCTGTCTGTGTCTGTGTCAATGTGTGTGTATCTGTCTGTCTTATTGTATGTGTGTGTGTCTGCCTGTCTGCCTGTTTGTATGTGTGTGTCTGTGTGTCTGTCTGCCTGTTTGTATGTGTGTGGGTGTCTGTCTGCCTGTTCGTGTGTGTGTGTGTGTCTGTCTGTCTTCCTGTGTCTGTGTCAGTGTGTGTATCTATCTGTCTTCGTGTGTGTGTATGTGTGTGTCTGTCTGTCTATATGCATGCCTGTTTGTGTGTGTCTGTTGTCTGCCTGACTGTCTGTCTTCCTGTGTCTGTGTCGGTGTGTGTGTGTGTGTGTCGGTGTCTGTCTTCCTCTGTGTGTGTGTGTGTGTATGTGTCTGTCTCCTACCTGTTTGTGTGTGTGTGTGTGTCTGTCTGTCTGTTTGCCTGTTTGTGTATGTGTGTGTGTGTGGCTGTCTGTCTGCGTCTGTGTGTGTGTGTGTGTGTGTGTGTATGTATTCCCCTGGCTGATTGTCTGATATGATCGATTGCTTCAGACAGCCAGAACTTGCTTGTGTGTGTAACGAGGTGAAAAGCTCACGCAGGGCATGGCAGAAGAGACGCCCTCCTAAGACTCCTGACACCATCATTTAATTCCTTTCAACTGAATCACTTTTTGAGGTGTAGTCACTATTGTAGTAAGGAAAACACGGCAGCCAATTCATGCACAGTAAGATTCCACAAGCAACAAGAAGACAGGAATCACATCACCTGTCGAAGTGAAATTGGTTGAGGGATAAATATGCACCAGGATACCAGGCAGAACTCACCTGATCTTCCTGGAATATGGGGGCTTCCCAAAGTGTGACTTCCCAAAGTGTGCGCTGGTGGCGAGTGGGAGACTGGCAAACCTCTGTGGGAGATGTTGCAGTCTCGGATCTCATGACCCTGCTCAGGGTCTCCCCTCACATATTCCCGAATTGCCCTGCCAGCTGAGAGTGTAAAGGGCCTCAGCTTAACTTCTGATGGAAGGAATGCCCCTCCAACAGTGTAGCACTCCCTCAGTCCCACACTGGCAGCATCAACCGAGACCAAATGCTTCGAGGGACTTGACCTCATGACTCAAGAATGAGAATGGGAAGCACAGAGTCACAGTGAAGGTACATTGCCCAGGATTAACAGCACGGTTCTATCATTGGCTAGTGCATCGTTTGAGTTATTAAAGCCTGTGTTCTTAGCCTTCGAGCTGTTTGAGATCTATTGCCACTTCTGTTTCCAACACTATGTTCATAACCTCCTGAACAAGTTTCATAGTGTTATACAACAATATTCTTAATTTTAAGAAAGCATATTTTTCAATTAATTTCCAATCAGTAAAATGAAAAGAGGCTGAGTGATTATATCAATGCTAATAGAACATTCTGGAAAGCCTGCTTGCAGCTTCCTCTGGTGTTGCTGAAATTGCTCTGGAATAAGAAGGTTTTAGCCGGTGTTGCTGGGAAAAGGTGTGTTATTGGGCTGGCATTGCCTATTTAATCCTTTTGTGAGGCAATAGGCTCTGGGCTAAGTTTTTTTTTTCCCCACCCACTCCCTCTGGAGAGCTCTGCCAGAAGAATCAGCCAATGTCTCAGGAATTTTTCCAGTAACTTACCCTCAGCCTCATTTTGAACCAATTCCCTGGAGCCACAGACTATGCCTGAAGTCCCTCCTCCTGAAGTAGATTTCCCAGAGCAGAAAACACACTGCTATATATAACTGTACCCGGCTGTGTATGTATCAATCACAGCCCAGTCTGGCCTCATCCTGACTCTGGGGAATGTTAACAAGACCTTGTCCTTGAGTTGGACGATTGTGAAGAGTTTCTCTTGGCTGCAAATCCAATCCACAAGCAGCCAGATGTTCTTGTGCGTGAGAGGTCTTGAATTCCACAGAGAATGCCTTACTCAATAGCTCTGAAGCACAGTGTAGTCAAGGCCAGGCAGGCAGTTTGACCTGAGGTGAAAGGTCACTGCTGGGACAGAGCCCTCTTCCCAACTCCAGGGAAGGAGATTGAGGCTTTGCAACCAGATAAATAAGCCCATTGGGAAAGGCGACCTTCTGTTGATTGTGTGGTGGTGATCAGTTGAAGACGTGATCATGTGACAATTATGTGTCAATTGTGTGGTGATCGGTTGATGATCCAGTGGTGAGAATGAGGCAATTGTATGATCATCATGTAGAGACTGTGTGGCAGAAGGCAGGTGGTAACTGGGTGGTGATCGGGGTGATCATATGGCAATCCAGTGGTTGTTGTGTGGTAATCATATGGTAATCCAGTGATGATCAGGTGGTGATCGTTGTGGGAATGATGTGGTAATCCGGTTGCGATTGTGGTGTCATGAGGTGATAGTGTTCTGATCTTGTGGTAAACTGGTACTGGCTCTCTTGAGAGTCACTCAGTCTATCCTCCTCTCTTACCCTAAGGACCTGCAAATATTCTGTTTCCTCATACTTATCAAATTTCATTATGGAAGCCAAGAAAGAATCGATCTCACAGGCAGCATCTTCCAGGCCCCAACCACTCACTGCATAAAAGTAATCTCCTCATGTCACCAGTGGCAAAAGAACTATCATTTGGTTCTTCTTGCTCTGCCACATCAGCCCGACTTCAGCCAGAGCCCCTGTCAGGTTGAACTTGTCTTGGGATAAACAGATTTGCAAACAGTTTGTTTGCTGCAGTCACAGTATTTTGATCATATTCAGATGTGGTTATCATGATGATTTAGTTAATTGCCTTGCCAATTGACTAGGTTTCAGACAGATGAAAGGAAGGAGCAATGCCACAGGTGCATCAGCAAATGGGTGAGTCACATGACTACCTGGGCCTAGTCTGCTGCAGTGTTAAAAGTCAATTAGTAAAGGTTAGATAGGGCTGAACTTTGGCTTTATTTTTAACACTGAGCAATATTAATTTCAATATTAAACATTCCGCACTGCCCTGTGCACCTCAGTACATTTATTAAACTCTCCCAAATGTTGTGAGGCATTTCCTGTTATCTTAGTGACCAGAAGGCACAGTGACAATCATCGGGGGTGGGGGGCATTGTGTAACTTGCTGCCTGTATTTAATAACCACTTCAGGAGGGAATACAACCTCCAGTGCCATTCCTATATTCCTAAAGGGATTCACCTACATCAATCCAACCGTTCCCACCCACATGAACTAGAAAGGCAACCTGAAGGCATGGTCTACAAATTATGAAGGTCTCGAAGGCATCAAATTTATTTCTAACAACATCATTCTGACACTCCCCATGCTGTCATTTACACTTTCACATGCAGGGATGTGGATAGGGAGAGCTAGCTGACTGGTTATTTGTGGTGGGAGAGTTGAGAGGGTATATGGGAGGAACTGGGAGAATGTGTGACAATGCTGTGGCTTTAAGAGGTGTATTTTGTCCTTGTTTCTTTTAAGCGAGCGATTAAATGAGAGGTACAGAGCAGTCTGTAGTGATGTGAACAGCTTGTGAGACATTGGGTTTTCTTGAAAGTTGGAACAACACAAGCAACCTGGCCGGGTGTGGCCACTCACAGACTACACTCACAGACCAGGATTTCTAGTTTTTAGTTTTTTAACGTTGAAATTCAGCAGCAGTTGCTACTGGAGTGGCAACAGGGTTAGAAGCTGCAGTAAATCTCCCCTGGCTGCTACTTTCTCTAAACTTGCTCTTGATGTTTATTCCTTCTGGGTTTTTAGAGGTACCTGTAAGACAGATTTATTTTCTGAATTTTTTCAAGGGATGTGTTTATGGGATGTTACTAATACTGGAACAATTAATTAGTAATAGTTCTGTTTCTATTATTCTATTAGGTTTTCCAGTACAACAAAGTTATTCTAAGCTCTTCTTTCTTTTAACTTCATAGTGTTTGAATAAATTGTTTTGCTTAACATCAAATAGTTTGGCCAATCAAATCTATATTTGTCTTCAAAATAAGAAAAGGATAGGTTCTAGGCTATTTTCTAAAATATTTTGAAGGGATCTGGTCTAGTCTATAGCAAGCAGAATTAAAATCAAGACCACTCTTACACTGTGTGCCTGCATTTTGCCAATGAGCCTTTTGTTAGGAATATTCAGAAAGATATTGTATTTTGGTAAAACAAGCAAGGGCAGGACTTACGCAATTAAAAGAAGAGCTTGTGATAGTGTTGTAGAACTTCGGGGTTCAGGTACATAATTCTTTAAAGTTTGTGTCACACAAAGACTGGATGGTTAAGAAGGCATTTAGCATTTCTGCCTTCATTGCTTAGACCTTTGAGTATAGAAGTTGGAACATCATGTTGAGGTTGTACAGGACGTTGTTGAGACCTATTCTGGATTACAGTGTCCAGTTCTGGTTGACCTGTTATAGGAAGAGTATCATTAAGCTGGAGACAGTTCAGATTTACCAGGATGCTGCCTGGTATGAGAGGCTGAATAGGCTAGGACCATTTTCACTAGAACGCGATTAAGGAAATGACCTTATGGAGGTTTATAAAATCATAAGGGGTATCAGTAGGATTAATGGTAAGTGTCTGTTCCCTTGGGTGGGGGATTTCAAGGCGAAGGGACACATTTCTAAGGTGAGAGGAGAAAGATTTTAAAAAGGCACGAGGGGCAATTGTTTTACAAATAGAATTGTTTGTGTGTGGAATGAACTTCTGGAGGAAGTGGTGGGTGTGGGTACAGTGACAACATTTACAAGGCATGTGGATAAGTACATGAATAAGAAAGGTTTGGAGGGATATAGACCAAACACAGGCAGGTGGGACTAGTTTAGTTTGGGATTATGGTCGACATGGTCTGGCTGGACTGAAGGGTGTTTCCGTGCTGTATGACTCTATGACAAACACATTATTTTACAGTAAAACAAAGAAGTGCGGATGCTGGAAATCTGAAACAAAACCAGAAATTGGAGATCTGGGAGTATTTGTGGAGGGAAAGCTGAGTTAACATTTCAAGTCCAGTAACCCTTCTTCAAAACTCTAACATTAAGATAGATCAATCAGCAGGGCCTGATGGGATCTATCCCAGGATACTGAAGGAGCCAAAGGAGGAGATTCCTGGCTCATTGACAGAGACCTTTGTATCCTCTTTAGCCACAGGTGAGGTCCCAGAGGACTGGAGAAAAGCCAATGTTGTTCCTTTACTCAAGGAGGGAAAGGGATAATCCAGGAAATGATAGTTTGGTGACCCTCATGTAATTGATAGGGAAGTTATTGGAGAAGATTCTCAGGAATAGGTTTTACTTGCATTTGGAAAAAAAATAGACTTGTTAAGGATAGTTAGCATGGCCTTGTACAAGGAGGCCTCGTATCACAAATTTGTTTGAGTTTTTTTGAGGAAGTGACAAAGGTGATTGATGAGGGTAAAACAGTGGATGTTGTCTGTATGAACTTTCCTAAGAGTTCCTCTTGCAAGGTTCCTCATGGCAGGCTGGTCCAGAAGATTAGGTGAAATTGAGGACTGCAGATGTTGGAGATCTGAGTATAGATTAGACAGATGCTGGAAAAGCACAGCAGGTCAGGCAGCATCCAAGGAGCAGGAGAATCGACATTTTAGGCTAAAGCCCTTCATCAGGAATGAGGCAGGGAGCCTCAGGGGTGGAGACATAAATCCTCCCATTTATTTCTCCACCTCAGAGGCTCTCCCTTGCCTCATTCTGATGAAGGGTGTTTGCCCGAAATGTCAGTTTTTCTGGTCCAGAAGATTGTAACATGGGTTCCACAGTAAGTTGGTAAGTTGGATACAAAATTGGCTTGATCATAGAAGACAGTCGATAGTTATGGTGGAGTGATTTGATTTATTTTTGATTTGATGTATTGTAGTCCCATGCTGATAAGTAAAGCAGAAAGCTTTCTCTTGTGAGCAGTACAGGCAGATCATAGCAAGCAAGGACATACAGGTCATTGGGTGCTCAGACAGAGTGAGGCTACACAGGTTACACGGGACAGGAAGTGCACAAAGCAAGATCAACATTAGAAAGATCAACATTATTTGAAGTTAGAGAGCCCAATCACCAGTCTAATAATTGCAAGGAAGAAGCTGTTCTTGAACCTTTTGATGTGTGTGTTCAAGCTTCTGTATCTCCTGCTTGGTGAAAGAGGTTGTAGGAGAGCATGACCGGAGTGGGAGGGGTCTATGATGATGTTGGCAGCCTTTCCGTGACAACAGGAAGTGGAAGTGGAGTCCGTGAGTGGGAGGTTGTCTTCTGTGATGGTCAGGGCTGCACACAGAACTTCATGTCATTTCTTACAGTCCTGACCAGGGCAGCTGCTGTATCAGGTCGTTATGCACCCAGATAGAATGCTTCTGTAAAAGTTGGTGAGGGTCCTTTTGGACATGCTGAAGTGGCATAGTTGTGCCTTCCTGACCGTCTCACCTACGTGGGATGTCTAAGACAGGATGTCAGTTGTCGTTACTCTGAGGAACATGATGCTCCCCACCCTCTCAACCTCCACCCCTTTGATGTAGATGTGGCACATTCTGCTCCTTTCTTCCCAAAGTCAATGATCACTTCTTTGTTTTGCTGACACCAAGAGAGAGACTTGTTATCATTGCACCATGTCACCAAATCCTCTATCCCCTTTCTGTGTTCTGACTCATCGTTGTTTGATATCCATTTTACCACGGTGATGTCATCAGTGTTTCTCTGACTGGAGGTTTGTGGCCATGGTGTTCTGCAAGGATCAATGACAGGACCTCTGTTGTTTGGAATATGTTCATAAATAACTTGGATGAAAACGTAGGTGGTCTGATTAGCAAGTTTGCAGACGACACAAAAGTTGGTGGAATTGTGAGTGATGGGCAAGATTGCCAAAGAATATGGCAGAATATAGATCAGCTGGAGACCAAAACTGGCGAAGTGACAGAATTTAATCCGGACAAATGTGAGGTGATGCATTTTGGGAGATCAAATGCAATAGGATAGTGTACAGTAAATGGCAGGACCCTTAGGAGCACTGACATACAGAGGGATCTTGGGCTCCAAGTGCAAAGCTCCCTAAAGGGGGCAGCACAAGTGGATAAGGTGGTAAAGAAGGTGTATGACATGCTTACTTTCATCAGATAGGCATTGAGTATAAAAGTTAGCAAAGTTATTCTGCAATTGTGTAAAACCTTTGTGAGGTCACATTTGGACTACTGTGTAAAGTTCTGATCACCACACAATAGGAAGGGAGGTGGAGGTTTTGGAGAGGGTACAGAAGAGATTTACCAGGATGCTGCCTGGATTGCGTGATGCTAGAGTGTTGGAGGCTGACAGCTGACCTGATAGAGATATACACAATTATGAGAGGGATGGATAAGATGGATAGTTGGAGTCTTTTTCCCAGAGTGGAAATTTCAAATATTAGGGGGCATAGGTTTAAGGAGATGGCGACAGTAGAAGTAGAGATGTGAGAGGCATGGCTTTTTACACAGAGGGTGATAGATGCCAGGAGCATGCTGCCAGCGGAGGTGGTAGAAACCAATACAATAGCAAAGTTAAATAGACATTTAACTACACACATGAGACAGGGAATAGAGAAAGACTGACCATGTGTAGGCTGGTGGGCCTGTTCCTGTGCTGTACAGTCTGTGCTCTCTGACCTATCTAGGACTGCAGATGCTGGAAACCAGAGTCTAGATCAGAGTGGTGCTGGAAAAGCACAGCAGGTCAGGCAGCATCCGAGGAGCAGGAGAATCAACGTTTCGTGCAAAAGCTCTTCATCAGGAATAGAGGCAGGGTGCCTGCAGAGTGGAGAGATAAATGAGAGGGGGGGGGGGGTGGGGAGAAAGTAGCATAGAGTAAGACCATTCCCTCCATGACTACCTGGTCAGATCCATGCCTCCCAACAACCCACTCTCCCATCCTGGCACCTTCCTCTGCCACCGAAGGAATTGCAAAACCTGTGCCCACACCTCCTCCCTCACCTCCATCCAAGGCCCCAAAGGAGCCTTCCACATCCATCAAAGTTTCACCTGCACATCCACCAATATCATTTATTGTATCCGTTGCTCCTGATGCGGTCTCCTCTACATTGGGGAGACTGGATACCTCCTAGCAGAGCACTTTAGGGAACATCTCCAGGACACCCGCACCAATCAACCACACCGCCCTGTGGCCCAACATTTCAACTCCCCCTCCCACTCTGCCGAGGACACGGAGGTCCTGGGCCTCCTTCACCACCGCTCCCTCACGAGGAAGGACGCCTCATCTTCCACCTTGGAACACTTCAACCCCAAGGCATCAATGTGGATTTCACCAGTTTCCTCATTTCCCCTTCCCCCACCTCACCCTAGTTCCAAACTTCCAGCTCAGTAACTGTCCCCATGACGTGTCCTACCTGCCTATCTTCCTTTCCACCTATCCACTCCACCCTCCTTCCTGACCTATCACCTCCATCCCCACCCCCATTCACCTATTGTACCCTATGCTACTTTCTCCCCATCCCCACCCCCCTCTCATTTATCTCTCCATCCTGCAGGCACCCTGACTCTATTCCTGATGAAGGGCTTTTGCCCGAACCGTCGATTCTCCTGCTCCTCGGATGCTGCCTGACCTGCTGTGCATTTCCAGCACCACTCTGATCTAGACTCTGATCTATCTGTTAAGTCTGTACGGGATGGTAAGGCTACAGAGCACCATGCTCTGAGCTATACAGGTTCCAACCTGCACATTCCTGGTGTGTTTTACTGAGGTCACAGCTTAGCTCAGATGTTTTGCAGTGAAGCCGATCTCTACAGTCTCCAGGCATTCCCCTCTCTGACGTCTTTCAGCAGTTTAGGGCTGAGTGATGCCTTCTTTCGTTCTCCTTCTTTGACATCACTTCACTTCCCCATTCTATTCCCAAACGCGAATTCAAACAATGTTCATTCTCACTGAATACTGATTATGGTGAGAAACGGGGCTGGGTTAGAGTTGGATTACACATTTCGTTCACATTCTGGATTAGTGGTGCTGGAAGAGCACAGCAGTTCAGGCAGCATCCAAGTAGCTTCGAAATCGATGTTTCGGGCAAAAGCCGTTCACATGCAGTGCTTACAGAAATTCAAACTACTGTGGCTCCTGGAGATCTGAAATAAAACATGCTGCCTCTGAAGGGAGGAACACAGTTAATGTTTCCGCTCAAGGACATTTCTGAAGAATATTATTTTTGTCTAGTTTAGTTTATCAAATATTGTAGAGTTTTACACTCAGGCAACACAGCACAACCAGTCAGTGCTAGCACTTTAAAAGCAGTATGTTTGTCCCCACTGTTTCCCCACTGGCCCTGCAGTGTTTTCCTTTTTAATTATTGCTTGGTTGTACAGAATGTAAGTATTGCTAAAAAAAGATGCAAAGTCAAAGTTTTTCAACTTGCACACGTCAGGGCGAGGATGCAAGGCCAGAAGCCTGAAATCCAGGGCCAGAAGCTTGAAAGCATTAGAAGAATTTTGCTGAAAATGGTGTCCTTTTTCTTTTCGCTTCTTACATCCTACTCCTGATGAGTACAAGGTAAAAAAAAATTGACTTTGTGTCTCCAATGAACAATGTTTTCCTTTTTAAGTAAACGTCCCATTCCTTTTTGAAGAGTTATGATTATATCTGTCGCTGCCCTTTCAGCAGCACAACAACTCACCGTCATTTAAAAAAAACCCAGACAGCTTCCCTCTTCATTCTTTTACCAGTTAACGTCAATCTGTGCTTCCCCCAGCCTCTTGCCAGTGGCTACAGTTTCTCTATATTTATAAGAATCCCTCATTCATTTTCATAATTTTAATTACGTCTCTCACTTGCTGTTCCAGTAATCCCTCTGTTGGTTTTCAATATTTCTCTGTCTACACATCTCCACCTCTGTCTGCCTGTTACTGACCTCCCATGATCAGTGAGAACTGCACTGGCCTCTCCTGTACAGACTCTGATGTATCACAAAATCCTACGATAATTCCTTGTAGAACTGTAAATGGAATCTCCCCCCCACCCCCCACCCCCCCCCCCCCCATGAACTCTCTCATGCCATACCCGTTACCCTTTCCTTCCACACATTTCCTGGAATGTTGTCATTATTCGTAACATTAAATTCCACATAAAATATCTCCGCACAGCGACTGGATTACAGCCCTCTCTGAACCCTTCCTTCTTGCCTTAAATCCCATGCTCTCAGCTCCATCCTGAGCCCAATGCTACCCTCCATTCATTTCCCTACTTCACTTCTTTCAATCTCTCACTTTTCTCTCTTCCGCCCCTCCTCCAAACATTATCATTTCTTCCTCTTTCACAGGTTGTTCTTTTCCCTGTGTACTGTGCTATTTGCTTTCCTCTCTCGTTATGGGTATAGCAACAGGAGGAGACCATTCTGTCCATCAAGTCCGCTTTGTCAGAAACAAAACATGCTGGAGATCACAGTGGGTCAGGCCGCATCCATGGAGTGAGAGCTAGCTAATGTTTCGAGTCTCGATGACTCTTCATCAGAGCTGCTGTGAAGTGTGGAGGGGACAGCATTCTATGCAATGGTGGGAGGGTTAGGCAGACTGTGGGTGGAGTGCTGGGGGCGACAGGCTATTAATAGTTCAGGTTAAGTGATTGGAATGTGAGAATGGCAGAACAATGGTGTGTCTAATGTGCAAGACTGGGAAGAACAGATGGTCCAACTGGGGGAGGACGTGGTGACAGAGAATGTAGCAAGCAAAGCTAAATGACAGGGAAGGAATGGGAGTGGGTTCATAATTTGAAGGTATTGAACTCAATATTAAGCCCAGAAAGTTGAAAACTGCCTAGACTGAAGATGAGCTATTGTTCCTCCAGTTTGCACTGTGATTCATTGGAACGTTGTAACATGCCAAGGACAGACAAGTGGGCATGCGAGCAGGCCGCTGTGCTAAAATGACCGGCTATGGGAAGTTTGGGATGGTGCTTGCACATGGACCAGAGGGATTCTGCAAAGCGGTGACCCAGTCTGCGTTTGGTTTCTCCAATGTAGAGTGGGCCACATTGGGTGCAGCGAATACAATACACAAGAGCCCACTGTGTCACTCAGTACAACCCTGGCTGATCAGAGATTCCAATGCCTTTGACCCACATTATTACCCTATCCCTTTATATCATGGTATTTAACAAACAGTCATTCTAACATTTGTTAGTCTGATCCTGGAGTATGCAATTTGTGTCTGGGATCCATATGATGCAAGATGTAACAAGATTGAAGTGAGTCTAAGATGGGTTGCACCATTCTGTAGGAATCAGTCTGGGAAATACACCAGTGTCACCACCTCAATCAAACACTTGGAACAGGAATCGCTCCAGCTGGGGTGGGGGATAATTCACTGTCCCGAAAAAACGAATGGACTGGTGAGAGTTGACAGAAACTTTGACTGCCTTCCACCACTGGCAACATATATGTTAGCAATCCACCCAAACTACAGACTTAATTCCACGACAATCTCTCAACAATGTTTCTTTCCCAGAATAATCCCACAATGGAACAGGCTGCCAAAGGAAATTAGTCACAGATCGACATTGAAATAAAACCAAAAGATCATCAACTTGATCCTGATTTATCCCCATAACTCTTCAATTCATTACTGATTAAAAATCTGTCTGCCTCAGTTTTGAATATTTTTAATGGCCTAGCCTTGACACCTTTCAAATTTTAATAACTCCAGAGATTCACTGCCCTCCAAGGGAAGAAATTCCTCCTCATCTTTTTTTTAAACATGTGACTCCTTACTCTGAGATTATGTTCTCTGCTCCTGGACTCCCTCTTGAAGGGAAGTAACCTTCCTGTGTCAACCCTGACAAGTATGTTTTAATAAGGTCACTTCTCATTTTTCTAAATGTGAAAGCGTGTAGACCAAACCTATTCAATCTCTTCCCATAAGGCAGCCCTCTGAGAGTGCCTTCTCTGAATCCCCTCCAATGCCAATATCTTTTCTCAGGTACAGGAACCAAAACTGCTCATAGCATTCCAGCCGTGTCCTGACTAGTATATTGTATCGTTTTAGCGAAACCTCTGTGATTTCAGACTCAATTCCCTTTGACATAAAGACCAAAATTCCATTTGCCTTCCTAATAACCCCCTGAAATTGTGGTGTCACTTACATGATGCCAGTGTTAGAATGATGGCAGTGTTACAATGATGCTAGTGTTACTGTGGTGATAACCAGTGACACCAGTGTGTTGCAGTTATGCCAGTATATTACAGTGATATTTGAGGTACACATGATGCCTGTGATAGGGTGATACCAAGTTTTCAACAAGACCTGGGTGTCCTCATACACCAGTGGCTGAAAGTCAGTGTGCACTAATGTCACTGTATTGCAGTGATGACACTGTATTGCAGTGATGACAGCGTAATGCAGTGACACCACAGTCTCAGTGATGCCATTGTGTTACAGTGATGTGTGTTAAAGCAACTAAGTCTGGGTAGCAGGCAGTAAAGAAGGGTTATGGGCAAGGCCTACCAAATATTTTAAGAAGGTAGCCTAGGCCCGAACATTTTCTGACTTTAACGGCAGATGTGAAGTGGATATTCCAGGTGTGATGCAGCTGGGCTAACCACCCAGCTTTGAGCAAAACAGCATTTATTTACACACTACAATTGAAACACAAACAAAGCAGAATTTATAGTAATTTAACTATTAGAAAACTTAACCGACACAATGCAGCAACTAATTACCTGTTCCAATACAGTAACTTCGGATCCTAGAACGTAGAACTTCAAATCCCTACAGTGTGGAAACAGGCCCTTCAGCCCAGCATGTCCACACCAACTCCCGAAGAGTAATCCACCCAAACCCATTCCCATATTTCTCTACATTTTCCTTGACCAATGCACCTAACACTACAGGCAATTTAGCATGGCCTTAACCTGCACATCTTTGGACTGTGGGAAGAAACCGGAGCACCCGGAGGAAACCCACGCAGACACGGGGAGAATGTGCAAACTCCACACAGACAGTTGCCCGAGGCGGGAATCGAACCCAGGTCTCTGGAGCTGTGAGGGAGCAATGCTAACCATTGAGCTATAATAAACACACCCCTTGCCAAAAAAAAGTAAATTCAAACATATGTTCACACAGGCAGGAGGGAGTAGCATCCAGAGAGAGATTTCAGAAGAAAATCAGAGGAGTTCTTCACTGAAGCTTACAATTCTCCTGGACTCATACATCTTGTGACTGCTACAGCTAAAACAAACGAGATAAAACCTGAACTGGGACAACGCAACACTCCCCTTCCATTGTTAAAGCAGGCACTCCAGCACATCTACCTTTACGACCTCTTTTCAAAAAAAAAAGAATCTTTTTAAAGTGACAGCGTCACCTCAGAAGGCAAACAGTGTGATTGCCTTCATGGTGAGAGAATTCAACTTCAGGAACAACGATGCAATTACAAAGGGCATTGGTGAAGTCACACCTGGAGTATTGTGTGCAGTTTTTGGTCTCCTTATCTGAGGAAAGATGTTCTTGTTGTAGACGAAGTGCAACGATGAACTTATGAGGAGAGGTTGAGTCAGTGAGGATTGTATTCACTGGAGTTCAGAAGAATAAGGGGAGATTCTCATAGAAATCTATAACATTCTAATATATTAGCTATAGGAAGGCTGCTCCTGATGGTGAGGGAGTCCAGGTTAAGGATAAGGAGTAGGACTGAGATAAGGCGAAATCTCGTCCACCTTGTGGAATTCACTGACACAGGAAATGTTTGAGACCAGAATGATGAAAATAAAAAGAAGGTAAATATGGCTCTTGGTGCTAAAGAGATCAAAGGATATGGTGGCAGGCGGGGTGAGGGTATTGGGCTCAATGATCTGTCATGATAATATTGAATGGCAGAGCAGGAGGGAGGGGTCAAATGGCCGAGTCCTGCTTCCATCTTCCATGTTTCAGTGATGCTATTGCAATAATGATGACAATACTACTGTCATGCCAGTGATTTGCAGTGAGGCCAGTGTGGTACAGTGACTCCAGTATTACAGTGGTGCCAGTGTAATAGTGATAACAGTGTTCAGCAATGCTGAGAGTGTATTGCAGTGATAACAGCGTATTGCAGTGATGCCACTGTTTCACTGATGCCAGTGTGCTGCAGTGACGTGTGTTACAGCAATTCGGGACAGGCAATAAATGATGGCCCAGCCAGCATCACTCATGTCTCATGGGTGAACTTTAAAAAGTGGTGCTAGTCTATTACAGTGATGCCAGTGTCTCAGTGATGTCAATGTATTACAGTGATTCCAGTGTGTTACAGTGATGTCAATGAATTCCTGTGTTGCCAGTGCATTACAGCAGTTCCGATGTGTTACAGTGATGTCAGGGAGTTACAGTGATGCCAGAGTGTTTCGGTGATGTCAATGTGTTATAGTGATATCAGTGTATTACAGTGATGCCAGTATATTACAGTGATATCAATGTGTTACAGTGATATCAGTGTGTTACAGTGATGCCAGTATATTACAGTGATATCAGTGTTTTACAGTGATGCCAGTGTGTTACAGTGATGTCAGTGTGTTACAGTGATACCAGTGTGTTACAGTGATGCCAGGGTGTTACAGTGATGTCAATGTGTTACAGTGATGTCAGTATGTTACAGTGATATCAGTGTGTTACAGCGATGTCAATGTGTTACAGTGATGCCAGCATATTACAGTGATATCAGTGTGTTACAGTGATGTCAGTATGTTACAGTGATATCAGTGTGTTACAGTGATATCAGTGTGTTATCATGATGCCAGTGTGTTACAGTGATGTCAGTGTGTTACAGCAATATCAGTGTGTTACAGTGATGTCTGTATATTACAGTGATAGCATTGTATTACAGTGATGTCAGTGTGTTACATGATATCAGTGTGTTACAGTGATGTCAGTGTGTTACAGTGATGCCAGTATGTTACACTGATATCAGTGTGTTACAGTGATGCCAGTATATTACAGTGATGCCAGTGTGTTACAGTGATGCCAGTATTTTACAGTGATATCAGTGTGTTACAGTGACGTCAGTATGTTACAGTGATATCAGTGTGTTACATGACATCAGTTGTTACAGCGATGTCAGTATGTTACAGTGATATCAGTGTGTTACATGATATCAGTGTGTTACAGCGATGTCAGTATATTACAGTGATATCAGTGTGTTACATGATATCAGTGTGTTACAGCGATGTCAGTATGTTACAGTGATATCAATGTGTTACATGATATCAGTGTGTTACAGCGATGTCAGTATATTACAGTGATATCAGTGTGTTACATGATATCAGTGTGTTACAGTGATGCCAGTATATTACAGTGATGCCAGTATATTACAGTGATATCAGTGTGTTACAGTAACCCATCACTCAGCTATAGAGAATTCCTGAAGAAAGTGTCTTTTGCCATTAGCTGAGAGAGTGGTCATCTGATCTGTGCTTAAAAATCAACCATAAAAGAGAAAATTTAAAAACACGCTATTTCAGCAAATTTATTAAATATAATTTCAACAACCCAGTGTGTACACAAGAGCCAAAGAATAATACAGAGTGATACAGTGTGCTTAGGCCTGGGGACAAACACAGATCTTACTTTCAATTGAAATAAAATAAAGAACAGTGGACGCTGGTGGTGTGAAACAAACAAGAAACAGAAATTGCTGGAGAAAGTCAGCAGGTCCGGCAGCAGCTGTGTGGAGAGAAAGCAAAGTTAATGTTTCAAGTCCAGTGACTCTTCATCAGAACAAGGTCTCTCTACACAGATGCTGCCAGACCTGCTGAGTTTTGCCAGTAATTTCTGTTTTTGTTTCTTAATTTCTTTATGTCCTGCCCAGACACAGCTGGCATATAATGAGCGAAGTGCCCAGTGATTCACTGTGAACATTCACTGCTCCCTAGTCAGAGATCCCTGACCACAACAGGAGCAAGGTGTTTCTGAGACTCATTGGGAACTGAGATTACTCACTCCACATTGCACTCATGTGTCCAAATAGCTTTTGACAGAAACCTCAATGACAGAACCCCTCAATGAAAGGTTTCAATGTGGCTCATAAGTTCCCAGTCTTCCCTGTGAGAATGACATGAATTGGTGTCAGAATTCACAGCATGAACAGTCCTCCTCTGGCTATAACACCTCTATTCCAATAATCGTTGAGGTTGCTACTTTACAGTGGTGGTATTTGTAATACAGTTTTATTGGGGAAACAGCCATATTTGCTGAACAAAAGAATTCCATTGGATGTTAACCTGGAATTCTGGACTCAGAGTGTCATAGAATCACAGAAAAAGGCCTTTGGCCTAAACACACTGGTCACAAACAGCCTTGTAATTATTCTTATCCCATTTTCCAGGACTTGGCTCATGGCCTTGTATGCCTTGGCATCACAAATGTACATCTGAATACTTCTTAAATAATATGAGGGTTTCTGCCCGTACCACCTTTACAGGCAATGAATTCCAGGTTCCCACCACCCTCTGGGTGAAAAAAAACCTCTTCCTCAAATCCCCTGTGCCCCTGATCATTGATCCCTCAATCAAGGGGAAAGGTTCTTTCCTATCCACGACCCTCATAATGTTACACATCTCGAACATGTTCCCATCTCTGCCCGAGGGAAACAAGCCCAATCTCTCTTCACTGGGACAGTTTGGAATGGGGCACCTTCTGACCAGAGATAGATTGACCAACAGTTTGTTTTTTCACAGTCCCCACCACACACGCAGTCTTCCTCCAAGGGATTCCATTTGAGATCCATCCATTTCCCACTCGATTGATGTCACTACTTGTGTCTGCAGTGGAGTAGCATGAGAACTGCTGACCGGCTTGGTCACATGTTTCTCCAACAGTGTCTGGTGATTGATCAGCTCAGGTACCCTGGTCAGAGGACAGAGAAGCTTCTGGAAGAACATCCACCCGCTCAGAGCTCCCCGAGTCTATGAAATCAAGGTGGACTTTTCTCGCCATTGTCCCTTGCTGAGACTAGCTGGATTTTCTTTCATTCTAGACAGTTTCAAAAGAAAAATGAAGACCTCTCTTAGCAGTTGTTATGAGTTCCCATTTCAGATTTACAGTGTTTGAATCTAAGAAACTGCACAGCAGTCATAAGTTCAGTCTGAGAAACCTATCTTTATCAGGAAACAATTCTGTCCCAATTGTTTTTAAATTGGATGTTGCAATTATCTCTCCTGATCTTTTTTTTGAAGGTGGAGGTCTTACACCTCCCCATGTTTAGATTAGATTAGATTACTTACAGTGTGGAACCAGGCCCTTCGGCCCAACAAGCCCACACTGACCCGCCGAAGCGCAACCCACCCAGACCCATTCCCCGACATTTACCCCTTCACCTAACACCACGGGCAATTTAGCATGGCCAATTCACCTAACCTGCACATTTTTGGACTGTGGGAGGAAACCAGAGCACCCGGAGGGAACCCACACAGACACGGGGAGCATATGCAAACTCCACACAGACAGTCGCCAGAGGCGGGAATTGAAGCCAGGTCTCTGGCGCTGTGAGGCAGCAGTGCTAACCACTGTGCCACTGTGCCACCCTGCTTTTTTTCCTCTGTGGAAGGAGAAATGCATATGACTAATAACCAAACAGGAACATCGTTCAGCCTTGCATCAATGCTATTCATCCCATTCTGAGTTAACCCAATAACACTTGATCTTTTATTAATCTTGTACCAGTATGAGCTCAACAACAACTTGTTCATGCATTTATGAGACACCTTTCACATAGTGAAATGTATCCAAACTGCATCAAAGGAGCCTCATGAAATGTGGTAGGTCCAATTAACACAAAAGGGAGGCTCTTAGGGTAAGGGTTAGAAACTTGATCAGAGAGGTAAACACTGTGGAAGAGACGGCTGCAATTTTTTAAAAACGAGCTGCCAACACTTCTTGTGAATGCTGTTTACACTGTTCATAGGATTATTGAGTACAAGAGACGCCCTTCAGTCCATCAAGTACGCAGCATTGTCGCTCAGTTGACTGTTGACTGTCTGTGTGGAGTTTGCACATTCTCCCCGTGTCTGCGTGGGTTCCCTCCGGGCGCTCTGGTTTCCTCCCACAGTCCAAAAGATGTGCAGATCAGGTGAATTGGCCATGCTAAGTTGCCCATAGTGTTAGGTGCATTAGTCAGGGGTAAATACAGGGTAGGGGAATGGGTCTGGGTGGATTGCTCTTTGGAGGGTCGGTGTGGATTTGTTGGGCTGAAGGGCCTATTTCCATACTGCAGGTAATCTAATCAAGTACATATTGATACAACTGTTATAAATCTACACTAATCCAACTTTCCCGCACTTAGCCATAACCTTGAATGCTGTGACATTTCAAGTGCATAGCCAAGAACTTTTTTAAAGGTTGTGAAGTTTCCTGCCTCAACCACCCTTCCAGGCGTTCCAGACCCCCAACAGCTGAACATCTATTGTTGGAAAAGTATTCGAATTAGCTTTGATCCTATTGATCCGACTGAAGGAACAGATTCAAGGGGCTGAATGGCCTAATTGTGTTACCATTTCTAATGGTCTTATGATTATGCCAAAGGACAAACACTTGGCAGATGGATTGAACATAGGAAAGTGTTTGTGCCCTTTGTCAGGAGGGACAGAGGAACTGAATATGATTTAAATACAGAACGTTTACAGAAGACTGCGGCACAGAGGGATTTGGGAGTCCTTGTGCGTAACTCATAAAAGCTTGAACACAATGTCAACAGGTAGGAAAGGCAAATTAAATATTGGCCTTGCTTAAAAGAAAGGAGTATAACATTGGAAGACTTGGAAAACTATATAAGGCATAAGTTGGACTATGCCTAGAATATTGTGAATGCAGTTTTTTAAAAAAAACTAGATTCCCTACAGTGTGGAAACAGGCCCTTCAGCCCAACAAGTCCACACTGACCCTCTGAAGAGTAACCCACCCAGACCCATTTCCCCCTGACTAATGCACCTAACACTACGGGCAATTTAACATGGCCAATTCACCTGACCTTCACATCTTTTGTATTGTGGGAGGAAACCGGAGCACCCGGAGGAAACCCACGCAGACACAGGGAGAATGTGCAAACTCCACACAGTTGCCTGAGGTGGGAATCGAACCTGGGTCCTTGGCACTGGGTCCAGTGGCAGCAGAGCTAACCACTGAGCCACTGTGTAGGGAAATATATACTGTCATTGGAGGTAATCCAGATAAGATTCACTTGACTAATCCTGGCTATGGAAGGATTTGTATATGATAATGTGTTGAGTTGGTTGGACCTGTACTCATTAGAGTTTATAAAAGTGAAAAGTTGACTTGAGTGAAACATACAAAGTCATTACAGAACTTGACAGAGTAGATGTGGAACGGATGTTTCTGCTGTGGGACCAGAGGGTACCATCTCAGGTTAAGGGATTTTCCAGTTAAGTCAAAGATGAGAAGGAATTTCTTCTCTCAGTAGGTACTGAATATATGGAACTACTGTAGACGCTGTTTCGTCAATATATTCAAGGCTAAAGTAGACAGATTTTTAATCCAGAAGGGAAATAAGGGTTATGGAGATAAGGGAGGAAAGTGGAGTTGAAATATCAGATCAGCTGTGATCTCATCGAATGCTGGTGCAGGCTCAGTGGGCTGAATGGCCACCTTCTGTTTGTGCATTTTATAGTCTTCAACTGAGGCACAATCTAACTTGCCAGAGGAAAATATAGGATCCCTTGGCATTATTTGAAGAAGAACAGTGAAGTTATGTCTGGTTCCCTGGCCAATATCCACATCATAAAAACATCCATCTCGTCATTGTCACATTGTCATATTTGTGAGGCCTTGTGGTGTGTGAATTCCCTGCTCTATTTTCTACATTACAAGCGACTACACTTCAAGCTATTGACTGAAAAGTGCTTTGGGACATGTGGTGGTTGTAAAAGGCACTATAAAAATGCAAAACTCACCTGCCTTATTCCAAACACTCCAGTAGGGTGACCTGGTGTTCCTATTGCCAACTCCCTCCCCACAGCTGGTGACAGAGGGTCTGGCTCAGAGCACCCACACCAGGTCACTGTTCTGGGTAGCCAGGCAAAGGTGACAATCAGTTATAGATCATGGAATCCCTACAGTATGGAAGCCAGCCATTTGGCCCATCAAGTCCACACCAACCCTCTGAACAGCATCCCAGCCAGACCCACTCTCCAACCCTAACCCTAACCCTAACCCTAACCCTATCGCTAATCCACCTTACACACCTCTGGACAATTTAGCGTTGTCAATCCACCTAACCAGCACATCTTTGGATTGTGGGAGGAAACCCGTGCAAACACGGGGAGAATGTGCCATCTCTACACAGGCTGTCACCCAAAGCTGGAATCGAACCCAGGTCCCCGGTGCTGTGAGGCAGCAGTGCAAACCACTGAGCCATCATATCTCCCTAGTTGGAGCTGAGAGAGGAATAAGAACAAAAGAGTCAAATCTCTTTCTAAACTGGACCATACAGATTGGCCACAGATGACCGGACAGCTGAATACCATGGTAACAAGACAGGAATGAAGGAACGAACTCCTTTATTAATGAGGAAGGCAGGATAGGATTGTTGAGGTGCACTCACCATTCCTGACTAATATAAGCACTGATCCTGTTGTGATGTGGTTTTCTTCCAGTGTCTCATTTTCTCCCAGTTGATTGCCTCTGTACGTGAAATCCATCTTCCAGGATGTGACTCCTTGCCTCACCAAGTGTAGCCGGAGACGTTTGATGGTGTCATTTGGCCTGACCCGGATAGTGACCATCCGCTGACCATCAGGAAGTTGGACACAGACATCACATCGCATCCAGTGAGCCATCAGCTTCTGCATGGTGTTCATTGTTGGTCAGTGTGGCACGGGTTTCCTTGCAAACCCTGAACAGACACACTGACTGCTGAGAGCTGACTGTGTTGAGAAACCAGGCAATCTCCCCACCCTTTTGGTTTACACCCAACAACTGGTTCTCCGACATTCCTTCACTCACTTACCGGCATGTGCCTGAACTCAGCAAAACATTTACTGGCAGCACAGAAACCTGCTGGGTCAGTGTATCTGCCCCAACACTGCACAACACCAGCTCTGGAGTTTCCCAACAACATATACAGTCAGTGTTGCCACTCCCATGTCTGTTACACCTGGATCTTTTTTTTTGGTCCTTTCTGTGTTTCTAGGTTTTTCCATTCAAAATCTAGGTTTATATTCATCGGTACCGTGTTACATGAACCAAATCCATGCATTTAAACGTTAGATTTGATCATTTTCCTGCATTACTCTATGATATTGTCACTGACTACGTTTGTTCCCATCCCGTGGTGATAATGCTGAAGGTGCAATATATTGTTTTTGCCCTTGGATTCTGCACCCAAGGCCCAGTGCATGCCCATAACCTGGTGGTCATCACTAATTTGGTTTAGAAATTAAGTTCACTCGTTGAGTTATATAACATTCGTGTAGTTTTTTTTCATCAGAAGTAAAAGGGCGGTCTATGTTTTAATTGTTCAGTGTGACAGTGTTCTGAAAAACAACTTGGTAATATGATGAATGAGTCATTCATTATAACCATGAAAATATGATAAATATCGAGGAATAGCTGAGTTTAAGGTTGGGTGTTTTTTAGGTTTTTTTGAAGACACTTTGTGGGTTTTTCCCAAAAGAATCTTTTCATGTGCTGAGGTCCAAAAACTCTCTACATTTGAATAAATTACCCTGCATGGACATATCCTGAACTCTCTAGACAGAGTTATATAGAGTGTCGACAATATAAACAGATATGGTCAGAGCATAAAAATCAAAGATACCGCAGGTGCTGGAAATCTGAAATCAAAGCAGAAAATACGACTCAGCGGGTCAAAGCAACAACCATATTGGAGGACTGTGCTTTCTTTTTTTGTGCTTTTGTAAAATACATTGGACTGAAATGAGAGAGAATTGTTTTAAACCAGGGATTTACAAGGACAGGTACATGTTTTGTAAGTGAGGAATTTGATACCCATCATGAACTTTGTTTATGCAGCTTTAGGTTCCAGCAACGTGCAGATAAACTGGAGTTGAGGGGCTTGTTTGTAAGTTAAGGTAGTTTCTGGATCAGGGGCCAGTTATCAATGACAAAGGTCCTATGCTTGCCAACAACAAGGTGATTTCAATGAGCTGAACAACCAGTGCTATACTTAGCAAAGGTCCTAGTTTTATATCTGCATCCCCACCTTAGTGAAGTTTGGGCACAACGTGATGTTGAACTCTTCTTCCATTGCCTTAGCCTACAAGCCCATTTGTTTGGACAATAGTCTGCTCCCCATCCCACAGACTTGTTCCGACGCTCTCCCTCAGTATGGACTCTTCCCTCTGGCCTTTTATTGGCACTTGGCCTGTTCATTGAGAACTAATGGCGTAGCATTGTTCACCTCAAATTCTCTGCAACCCCTCCCCCACCCATTTGAACCTACCTCCCTCTGAACTGACTGCAATCTGTGCTCTCAGATCCAACCCTAACTTTGTAATTAACCCTGTCAGCAAGGGTGGTGCTGTTATTGTCTGGTGGACTGACCTCTGCATTGCAGAGGCTGAACGCCAGCTCTGAGATTACCTCCTTCTATTCCCCCCCCCCAGACCATGACCTCAGTATGGACATCAGGGCATTGCATCTATAGTAGTCACTAACCTCAGTTCAACCTATAATGCCCCCTCTACTGCCTCCAAGCAGATAATCCCTCAAACCCGCCCAGCCTGCTCCTATCTCCTTCCCAAATCCCACAATTAGGACTGCCAGTTCCTGCCTCTCAGAACTCATCTCTTCCTACTTTGACTCAGGCTTCTCTTCCTTTGTCCAGTCCCTTCCCACTTACATCCGTGATCCTTTACGCCAGTTTCGGAATTTCCAGATTGCGAGCTCCAGCTGCCTCTTGACCATGGATGTGCAATCCCTTTACACATCCATCCCCCAGCAGGACGGGGTTGAGAGTGTGGGGCTGGAAAAGCTCAGCAGGTCAGGCCGAATCCGAGGAGCAGGAAAAGAGACGTTTCGGGCCGGAGCCCTTCATCAGGCCTGAAGCGTCGATGCTGCCTGACCTGCTGTGCTTTTCCAGCAACACACGCTCAACTCTGATCTCCAGCATCTACAGTCCTCACTGTCCCCCACCAGGCTGGTCTCAGGACTTTCCATTTTATCCTGGAACAAAGGCCTGAACTGTTCCCACCCACCACTATAACCCTCCTCCGCCCAGCCAAGCCCGTCCTCACACTGAACAGCTCCTCTTACTTTCTTCAGGGTGGCACAGGTACCCACAGGGCCTCCAGTTACACCAGTCTCTTTGGGGGAGGGTATGTCAAATATTCCCTCCAACACTTTCTCTGGTACATCAATGACATCATCAGTGCTCCTTACCTCTCTCATCCAGAATTGGAAAAACTCATCAATTTTTCTTCCGATTTTCACCCTGCTCTCATCTTCACCTGTCCATCGGCACGGTAGCTCAGTGGTTAGCACTGCTGCCTAACAGAACTAGGGTCCCAGGTTCAATTCCAGCCTTGGACGACTGTCGGTGTGGAGTTTGCCCATTCTCCCCGTGTCTGTGTGGGTTTCCTCCGGGTGCTCCGGTTTCCTCCCACAGTCCAAAAATGTGCAGGTCAGGTGAATTGGCCATACTAAATTACCCGTAGCGTTAGGTGCATTAGTCAGAGGGAAATGGGTCTGGGTGGGCTACTCTTCAGAGGGTCGTGTGGACTTGTGCTGAAGGGCCTGTTTCTACACTGTAGGGAATCTAAAAGAAAATCTCAGACTCCTCCCTTCCCTTCCTCGACACTCTGTATCCATGTCTGCGATTAGACTGGCCACCAATATCCATTACAGACCCACAGACTTCCACAGTTACCTTGACTGTCCATCCCGTAAAGGCTCTATTCCAATCTCCCACTTCCTCCACCTTCAGTGGGATGCCACCTTTATACACACATCTCCTTCCTTATCAACCATCCGCAGGGCTCATTCCCTCTGGGACATCGCCCAGCAGGGATGTACTTCTGTGGCTTTATAAGGCTGTGGTCAGACCACATTTAGAGTATTGGGAGCAATTCTGGGCCCCATATCTCAGGAAGGATATATTGCCTCTGCAGCAGGTCCAGAGGAGGTTCATGAGAATGGTCCCAGAATGAAAAGCTTAATATATGAGAAATGTTTGAGAACTCTGGGTCTATACTTAATGGAGTTTAGAAGGATGAGGTGGGATCTGAGTGAAACTTACAAAATACTGAACTCCCTGGACAGAGTGGACAATGGGAAGATATCTTCACTGGCAGGAGAGACTAGGGCCCGAGGCACAGCCTTCGAGTAAAGGGAAGACCATTTAACATGGAGATAAGGAGAAACTTCTTTAGTCAGAGAGTGGTGAATCTGTCGAAATCATTGCCACTGAGGGCTGTGGAGGCCAGGTCATTGGATATATTTAAAACAGAGATGGATAAATTCTGGATTGCCAAGGGATCAAAGTTTACTGGGCGAAAGCAGGAGAATGGAGTTGAAAAACCTATCAGCCGTGATCAAATGGATGTGATGGGCTGAATGGCCTACTTTTTACTCCTATGGCCTTATTGTTTTATAGACTTACCCTGGTCCACTCCTCCTTCACTCTGACACCCCCTCATCCCCGATCGAGACTGTCCATTGCAATGGCAGAAGGTGTAAAACCTGCCTGTTGACCTCCTCCCTCCTCACGATCCAAGGGCCCAGACATACCTTCCAGATGAAGCAGTGATTTACATACACATCATTCAATCTCATCTTTTCTATTCACCGCTCACAATGTGGTCTCGACATTGGGAGATGAAGTGCAGAGTGGGTGACCGCTTTGCAGAACACTTATATTCTGTCCTTGAAAATGTCCCCAAGCTTCCAGCTGCCTCCCATTTCGACACACTGGCATGGCCAGCATTGCTGTCTCAAGCTTGCTGCAGTGATCCAGTGGGGCCCAGTGCAAGCTGGAAGAACAACGTATTGTTTTCTGCTTGAGAAACCTGCAACCTTCTGGACTTGATATTGAGTTCAATAATTTTAGGGGCTGAGAACCTTCCTCCATGTCCTTACCCCAATCCCCACACACACCAGGCCTTGTCATCACATGGACAGCTGCCATAAACAGCCCATTATCAGCCACTAATGACCCCATTAGCACCTACTCATTCTCCCAGCCTGACCAGTAGCCATTCCTTTGCCTGCCCTACTGCTTTTCTCTCTCTCTCTGGGGTCCATCTCCCATCCATCATTTACTCCTTCCACCTCTTCCCACCCCACCTTCAGTATATATATCAACCCTTTCCCAGCCACAATTAATTACAAGAAAAGATCACTGGACCTGAAAGGTCAATTCTGATTTCTCTCACCGACGCTGCTGATGTTTTCCAGTGATTTCTGATTTTGTTGCTAAACAGCTTGGAACGTGAATAAAACAGAGAGCAGTAGGTTTGTAACAGCCAAAAATAAAACCCTCTGTCGCTCTCATCTTCAACCTGAGAATATCAGCTTACCTTTCCAAGTTGTGACTTTGACTTGGAGAAATTAGCGATCTTTCATAAGTCACCCAGCCACCCTGTGCCTCTTGCAAACCAGTGGAAGTATTCAGAAAAAGGAAAGTCTAGGAGAAACCTTTGGATAAGCAAGAACCAGCCCAACAGGTCTTGTGAGCAAGGACAACAGAACTCTTCCCACAGTTTTCCCTCTGCCCATATTTTATTTATTCCCCTGTTTATATTTGTCTGTGTATCTGTGTAAATTAAGAGTTTTTAAGGGATTTAGAGCTTTGATTTGTAGTGTTTATTTAATATAGATTAATTGTTTAGCTGTAGCTAGAATCTAGCAATGTATAATAAATAGTGATTTCTTGTTACATGAAGAAACCTGGTCTGTGCTTTCCATTAACCTGGGGGTGATGGTCAAGTACTTTATATTTCTTTTTGAAACCTTTATATTTGTGATGTCTCAAGGAATAACAGGATTTCCAGAATGCTATTGAATGCAGAGGCTCTTGCCCTGGATTGGATTGGAAACAAAGGTATGGAGGATTACAGGAGTGGTATTAATAACTAACACAGATGAAGGAAAACAACAGGTCCTGTACTGTGTTTAAGACATGGCATCGGAAATGGCAAAGGATTTCCTGCAGGTGGCAGAGTTGCTCTGAGGGAGCTATCAAATCCCCAGGTTGACCAACTTGACAAGTAAACTGGAGGTGGCATTGCCTGACAGACTGAGAAAGGCAATGGAACCTGAACTTATATGACTTAGATTTAGTTAGCGTGACTTTAGTAACCCAGTGATTTTGTGAAGATGGCTAAGTACATTGAAAAATGAGAATCAGGTGATATCAGTAATAATTAATGAAGCTGGAGCATAATGAGACAATGCAAAAACTGGAGCTGGAATTCCAAAGGGAAGAGAAAGAGAAGGAAAGGAAGGCGGATATGGAAAAGAAAAGGCAGGAATGGAAATGAGAAAAGTAGAATTCAAAGTGAAGAGGAAGTAAGAGAGCATGAATATAAAGCTAACATGAAACACAAAACGCCAGAGAGATACTGACGCACACCCTGGCAGGGAGTGGTAATTTGAGGTCCAGTAAGGAAATGTTGAACTTTGCACAGGCCCTACTGAAATTTCAGAAGAAAACTGTGGAGGCATTTTTCATGTCATTGAAAAAATAGCTAGACAAGCATTCTCCACCACCTTTGTTTACATTATGAGGAGTATATGAATAGGAAGGGTTTGGAGGGATATGGGCCAGGTGCTGGCAGGTGGGGCTAGATTGGGTTGGGATATCTGGTTGGCATGGACGGGTTGGACCGAAGGGTCTGTTCCTATGCTGTACATCTCTATGACTCTAGGACTCTAAGATGGTGGCATTTGGTATGCTTTCCTTTATTGAGTTTTAAGTATTGATTACAGGAGTTGGGAGGTTATGTTGCGGCTGTACATGATGTTGGTTAGGCCACTTTTGGAATATTGCGTGCAATTCTGGTCTCCTTCCTATTGGAAAGATGTTGTGAAACTTGAAAGGGTTCAGAAAAGATTTACAAGGATGTTGCCAGGGTTGGAGGATTTGAGCTACAGGGAGAGACTGAACAGGTTGGGGCAGTTTTCCCTGGAGCATCGTAGGCTGAGGGGTGACCTTATAAATGTTTATAAACTCATGAGGTGCATGGATAGGATAAATAGACAAAGTCTTTTCCCTGGGGTAGGGGAGTCCAGAACTAGAGGGCAAAGGTTTAGGGTGAGAGGGAAAAGATATAAAAGGAACATAAGGGGCAACTCTGATCAATAAAAGAAAGCATACCATATGCCTTCTTCACTATCCTATCTACCTGCGACTCCACTTTCAACGAGCTATGAACCTGCACTCCGAGGTCTCTTTGTTCAGTAACACTCCCTAGAACCTTACCATTAAATGTTTAAGTCCTGCTAAGATTTGCTTTCCCAAAATGCAGCACCTCTCATTTATCTGAATTAAACTCCATCTGCCAAGTCTCAGCCCATTGGCCCATCTGGTCCAGATCCTGTTGTAATCTGAGGTATTCCACTTCGCTGTCCACTACACCTCCAATTTTGATGTCATTTGCAAACTTACTAACTGTACCTCTTATGCTCCCATCCAAATCATTTATGTAAATGACAAAAAGTAGAGGGCCCAGCACCAATCCTTGTGGCACTCCATTGGTCACAGGCCTCCATTCTGAAAAACAACCCTCCACCACCACCCTTGGTCTTCTACCTTTGAGCCAGTTCTGTATCCAAATGGTGAGTTCTCCTTGTATTACATGAGATCTAATCTTGCTAACCAGTCTCCCATGGGGAACCTTGTCAAACCCTTTTATGAAGTCCTTATAGATCACGTCTACCCCTCTGTCCTCATCAATCCTCTTTGTTACTTCTTCAAAAAATCAGTGAAGTTTGAGAGGTGTGATTTCCCACACACAAAGCAATGTTGACTATCACTAATTAGTCCTTGCCTTTCCAAATATGTGTACATCCTGTCCCTCAGGATTCCCTCCAACAACTTGCCCACCACCAACATCAGGCTCACCGGTCTATAGTTCCCTGGCTTGTTCTTACCACCCTTCTTAAACAGTGGCACCATGTTAGCCAATCTCCAGTCTTCTGGCACCTCACCTGTGATTACCGATGATACAAATATCTCAGTAAGAGGCCCAGCAATCACTTCTCTAGCTTTCCACAGAGCTCCTGGGTACACCTGATCAGGTCCTGGGGAGTTATCCAATTTTATGTGGTTCAAGACATCCAGCACTTCCTCCTCTTTAATATGGACATTTTGCAAGATGTCACCATCTATTTCTCTACAATTTATACCTTCCATATCCTTTTCCACAGTAAATTCTGATGCAAAATACTCATTTAGTATCGTCCCCATCTCCTGCGACTCCATAAAAAGGCTGCCTTGCTGATCTCTGAGGGGTCTTATTCTCTCCATATTTACCCTTTTGTCCTGACAAATACATTAAGATCCTTTGGATTCTCCTTAACTCTATTTGCCAAAGTTGTCCCCTTTTTGCCTTCCTGATTTCTCTCTTAAGTATACTCCTACTTCCTTCATACACTTCTAGGGACTCACTCGATCTATCCTGTCTATACCTGACATATGCTTCCTTCTTTTTCTTAACCAAACCCTCAATTTCTTTAGTCATCCAGCCTTCCCTATACCTACCAGCCTTCCCTTTCACCCTAACAGGAATATACTTTCTCTGGATTCTTGTTATCTCATTTCTGAATGCTTCCCATTTTCCAACCATCCCTTTACCTGTGAACATCTGCCCCCAATCAGCTTTCGAAAGTTCTTGCCTAATACCGTCAAAATTGGCCTTCCTCCAATTTAGAACTTCAACTTTTAGATCTGGTCTATCCTTTTCCATCACTATTTTAAATCTACTGTAATTATGGTCACTGGCCCTAAAGTGCTCCCCCACTGACACCTCAGTCACCTGCCCTGCCTTATTCCCCAAGAGTAGGTCGAGTTTTGCACCTTCTCTAGTAGGTACATCCACATACTGGATCAGAGTTTTCTTGCACACACTTAACACTATGGCAGTCCCAGTCTATGTTTGGAAAGTTAAAATCCCCTACCATAACCACCTTATTATTCTTACAGATAGCTGAGATCTCCTTCCAAATTTGTTTCTCAATTTCCCTCTAACTATTAGGGGGTCTATAACATAATGCCAATAAGGTTATCATTCCTTTCTTATTTCTCAGTTCCACCCAAATAACTTTCCTGGATGTATTTCCAGGAATATCCTCCCTCAGTACAGCTGTCATGCCCTTATCAGAAACACCACTCCCCCCTCCTTTCTTGCCTCCCTTTCTATCTTTCCTGTAGCATTTGTATCCTGGAATATTTAAGCTGCCAGTCCTGCCCATCCCTGAGCCATGTTTCTGTAATTGCTATGATATCCCAGTCCCATGTTCCTAACCATGCCCTGAGTTCATCTGCCTTCCCTGTTAGGCCTCTTGCATTGAAATAAGTGCAGTTTATCAGTCTTACCTTGTTCTCTGCTTTATCCCTGCCTGCCCTGACTGTTTGACTCACTTTTGTTCTCAGTCTGGACCAGTCTCAGATTGACCTCTTTCCTCACTAACTAAGGGTAGGTACTAGCCTTACTACCTACCTACTTTTCCTCACTACCTCCATCATGTGTAGTGACCAGAACACTGGTGAAGCAAAGTATTCCACCAGAGCTCATGATAATACCATTAGGTCAAAAATCACATGACACCAGTTTATAATCCAGCAAGTTTATTAAAAACAGATTTTTGATGAGGAAGTGGAGACATTCCCTGCGAATGAAGAATGGACAATTGTTCATCACAGACAATGGTACCACCCAGATAAGATGAGATACTGTGAGAAACAGGAGAGGTTCCAATGCCAGGATATATATAGAAACATAGGGCAGCACGGTGGCTCAGTGGCTAGCACTGCTGCCTCACATCACCAGGGTCCCAGGTTCGACTCCAGCCTCGGGTGACTGTCTGTGTGGAGTTTGCACATTCTCCCTACATCTGCGTGGGTTTCCTCGGGTGCTCCGGTTTCCTGCCAGTCTAAAGATGCGCTGGCCATGCTAAGTTACCCATAGTGTTAGGTGCATTAGTCAGAGGGTAATGGGTCTGAGTGGGTTACTCAATGTTTCCACATTGATAAACAGGTAATTTTACACAGCCAGAATTTTACAAAACCTGGTCATTCATGACAAATGGTAGAAAAACTTCAACATGTTGTTACAACACAGAGACAGACAGCTGAACAAAATCAGCCTCTTTATCTCTGTGCTAACAGAACAGTAAAATTAAAACCTATCAAATACCCTCAAAAGTTATTCCAATGGTTCCTAACCAGACTTTTTTTTTTAAAAAAAGAATAATCAATCCAGACCTTGCAAACACAGTCAGTCACAGCACAGAAACAGACCCTTCGGTCCAACTAATCCATGCTGACAAAGTTTCCCAAACAAAACTCACTCCACTTGCTTGCTTTTGGCCCATATCCCGCTAAACCTCAAATTCCCGTACCTATCCAAATGCCTTTTAAATGCTGTAACTGTACCCGCATCTTGCCACTTCGTGGTGGTTCATTCCAAATCTGAACCAGACTATGTGAAAACGTTGCTCCTCAAATCATTCTCCTCTCACCCTAAAATATGCCCCCTAGTTTTGACCTCCTCCACCCTAGGGAAAAGACCGTTGCTATTCACCTTATCTATGCCTTCATGATTTTAAAAGTCTCTAAGGTCACTCAACTTTTCACGCTCCAGTCAAAAAAGTCCCAGTCTGGCCAGCCTATCCTTATAACAAACCCTTCAGTCCTGCAACATCCTGGTAAATCTTTTCTGAATCCTCTGCATTTTAATAGTATCCTTCCCACAGCTGAACCACCAAAACTGTGCATAGTACTCCAAAAATGGCCTCAGCAATTTTCTGTACAATCTCAACATGATGTCCCAACTCCTATACTCAGTGGTCTGAGTAATAAAGGCAAGTATGCTAATGATCTTCTTAACAATCCTACTTGTAACAACTATGTAATTGAACCCCTAGGTCTCTGTTCGACAACCAGGGGCCTATTATTTACAGTACAAGTCCTAGGAAAAAGTGAGGGCTGCAGATGTTGGAGAGAACAGTCGAGAGTATGGTGCTGGAAAAGCACAGCAGGTCAGGCAGCATCTGAGGCAAAAGAGTCGATGTTTCAGGCAAAAGCCCTTCATCCTGAGTGAAAGATCTCTGATGAATGGCTTTTGTCTGAAACGCTGATGCTCCTGCTCCACGGATGCTGCCTGACCTGCTGCGCCTTTCTAGTGCCACACTCTCGATAATGTATAAGTCCTGCCTTTATTTGTTTACCAAAATGCAATATCTTGTATTTATCCAATTAAGCTCCATCTGCCCCTCCTCAGCCCATTGGCCCAATTAACCAAGATCCCTCTGAATTCTTAGATAGTCTTGTTCACTATCAACTATACCACCAATTTTGGTGTCATCTACAAACTTACTAACCATGCCTCTTAAATTTGCATCCAAAACATTTACAAAAGTGATAAACAAAAGGGGACCCAGCACTTATCCTTGCAGAACACTGCTGGTCACAAGCATCCATAATTAATTGCAGACATTAGTTCTGCATCTTAAACAAAAGACTTAATTTATTAAATATACCACAATTTTAGCAGAGAGAAAAAAAAATTAAACAACATAATCTAATTAACGCTTTAAAGCTGAAACTTCTGTTTTTAGTCCCCATTCACACACAAACAGTTAATGGTTAGCGGATGAATAAAAGAACAAAACTAGCCAGATTACTTAAATAGTTTTCATGATTAATTGTCAGATTCCTTACAGTGTGGAAACAGGCCCTTCAGCCCAACAAGTCCACACCGACCCTCCGAAGAGTAACCCACCCAGACCCATTTTCCTCTGACTCATGCACCTAACACTATGGGCAATTTTGCATGGCTAATTCACCTTGCCTGCACATCTTTAGATTGTGGGAAGAAACCAGAACACCTTGAGGATACCCACGCAGACACAGGGAGAATGTGCAAACTCCACACAGACCAGCCAGAGGCTAGAATCGAACCTGTGACACTGGTGCTGTGAGGCAGCAGTGCTAACCACTGAGCCACTGTGTTAGGCAAAGATGTGGAATCCTTGACTGTTTTTCTGGCAACATTGATCAGGGTTATCTTTTCCGTTCACTCAGGTAAAGGTAGCAATGCTTCTAATCTCTAGACTTCGGAAGCTGGTGAGGGAGTTTAGGCAGGGAAATTTCAAATTCTCAGACTGTGTCATCAACTCTTCTCCGTAGAAAACTCCAGTAAAAAAAAACTCCAACTCTTTCCCCATGCTGATCATCTTTCTCCAAGGCATCAATTATCATTCAACCATTGTCTTCTGCTTGAACATAGGGTCTCTTCCAGAGTTGCTAGAACCAGTTCCAAGGTATTGCCCTCATCAGTAGCCAACTTCAGCTATCTGGTTAAAAACAATGTTCTTCCTGGGATTACCATGTCTGCTGAAGCCTCTTTAATTAATTAATTTGTAGGCCTTGCCAAAAGCTTGTTTGGTCTGCTCTTTTCCTTTCACCACAGACTTTCCTTTCATTCCAAAAGGTCATCTTCAACTCACAGTGCCCAGTTCTCATCACCAAATACGAATTGATAGAATGAAAAATAAAAGCATGAAAAAAATCAGCAAAGGTTCTAACATGCCTCCCCCCTCAAAACATGAAAGACTTTTGTAAAAAAAAAGTGCATTTCGCAACATGGTTAGCAACACTTAAATGGCAAACAAGATACAAAACCCTCACCTATTCATTCTTCTTTCCACACCAGATTCTTATTCACTATTCAGCTTTCTTGGTCATATTCTTAAATTTACAGCAGTTTACATTCAAGATAAGGTATCAATTACATTTTATTTGTGGAAATATGAACAATTTTCTTATTAAATGGCTGCAGACCTTTAGAAATAAGACTCCAAGGTTTTCAGTTGGACTAAAGTGTTCCATGAATCCCAGTGGATTATGGCTGTAAAATGCCAGTTTGAAAGATTCTATTTCACATTTAAGTGTTTCAGACCTCTTAACACCACACCAATGCTTCCTTTTTAATCATTGATTTTTTTCTGTTGATGTCTATTCAATTTCTTCAAAAAGTAAATCATTTTCTATTCCAGTCTCACCATCCTGCAAGAGTACTGATCCAATTCCAAATAACTAGTGTCTATTGCTAATTTAAATGATTTGTTAAAGTAGGTGCAGTTAATACAGGTTCATTCATTAAAATTGCTTTCAGCTTTTCAAAAGCTGCCTGGTATTCTGTAGACTATACCATCTTCATTTGTTTACGTAACAAATTAATCAAAGACATGGCTAGTGTACGAAAATGAGGCACAAATGTTTGATAAAAATCCATCTGCATAGCTCCAAGGACTTATCTCTCATTTTCTTTAGCAGTGGGAAAGTGAATTATTGCTTTTTCTTTTGTTCTCGATGACATTTGTCCTCCAACATGTCCTAATTACATCACCTTGGCTTTGTAAATTCACTTTTTGTTAGATTGGACTGTAATTGTGTAAACAAGTTTCCTAACAGTTCTATATATCCCTTCCATATCATACTACATATTACAATGTTATCCAAGTAAATAAAAGTGAAAAATAAGTGAACTGTAATTTATCTTCCACCAATCACATTAGCACTTTAAGTCTCATTGAACTCTTGAGGGAAACCCAAATCTTATCCAGGAAAAGTGATTGTGCTGTGCTGTCCCTGTATCTCTGTTTGGTTATAGGTTTAACTATCTCACCTGAAGTAAAAGGAGTCGCCATTCCTTTAATAAAACCCCCGCATATCATTTATCTGTCTTACAACTTTACTAAGAACAGAATTCACACTGGCCTTTTTGTTATAGTCAGATACAATTTGGTGCATGGTATTATGTTCCCTTCTATGACTGATTTTTAACTAACTCCTGTAAGCCTCATGGATTTACCCATCTACTTCCAACATTCCATATGCACATAGCCAGACTTATTCTAATGGAAACATTTAAGCTATTGAGCATCACCCTCAGCAATTTCCTTCCTAATGTGAGTTGTTGTTCTTGGGAAACTCTCGACTATCCATTCCTTACCCTGGCTCCCTGCCTTCCTTTTACTCCTCTCACTTTCTTTTTCTCAAGTTTCTGATGGGGAGGGGTGGGGGTTGGAGAAAGAAGAATGGGAAAAAGGTTTATGGATCATCAGCCATTATAGCTGCCTGTCTTGCCGTTACTTCCCTTTGGTCTTCTACACAAGTTCTGATTCAGTTTAAAGTTCTTCTACAAGAATAATGTCTCAGCATTGCGAGTATTCTCAGCCTTTAACATTCTTTTACGCCATTAATATTAACCTGCTTAATTCTTTCAAACTTGGTATAAGTTTATCCGCACTATTTCCCCACGTTCTGAAACCTTTGCCTGTATGCTGCTAGGACCAACGCATCTGTATACAGAATAGCCCTTTTCACCTCAGTTCCTAGAATACTTCTCTAACAGATGTCAGATCTCATGCACTTTACCAATTGATATACTTTGCATGGGTAAGATCCAATCTGCTTTTAGCTATTTGGTTTGCATTGCTAAGTTAATTGCTTTAAGTGGCCTACAGAAAGTCTGCAGTAGTGAGTAGAGTGGGTTTTTTCTTGATTATAATATTTTGGAGATATGGCTCTTGATTAAACTTAAAATGTAAGCCATAACTATTAATTTAACCTGGAGCAGTGTTTGTAGAGGAATAAGACTGTGTTATTTTCTGGGTCTGTAGATTGTGAAGGAGCAACAATGGCCTTTGCAGTGATATATACTTCTTGTCAGATGTGGGAGTTTAAAGAGAGTTTAAGGGTTACTGCGAATTATATCTGCCATAAATGCTGTTGGATGCGAATCTTATCATATTGAATGGATCAATTGGAGAGACAGATAGAAGCGATGAGAAATTTGCAACAGCAACAGTATGTCATGGATGGCAGTTATAGGAAGGGGGGGGGGGGGGGATGTCTCAGATACAGTCACATAGATGGTTAACTCGAGGAAAGGTAAGAGAGGTAGGCAGTTAGTGCAGGAGTCTTTTGTAGATATACCCATTTCAAAGAGGTATGCTGTTTTGGAAAATGTAGGGGGGTGATGGATTCTCAGGGGATCGTAGCACGAACAGCCAAGTTTCTGGTATTGAGACTGGCTCAAATGCGATGAGATGTACGTCGGGTTCCAAGAGATCAATTGTGTTAGGGGATTCTCTAGTCTGATATACAGACGAACGTTTCTTTGGCCAACAGAGAAAAAGCAGAATGGCGTGTTTATTCCCTGGTGCCAGGATCAAGGATGTCTCAGAAAGGGTGCAAAATGTTCTCACGGGGGAAGAGGGGTCAGCAAAAAGTCATTGTCCACATTGGAACCAATGACATAGGAAAGGAAAAAGTTGAGATTCTGAACGGAGATTACAGAGTTAGGTATGAATTTAAAAAGAATGTTCTCGAGAGTAGTAATATCTGGATTACTCCCATTGCTACGAGCTAGTGAGGGCAGGAATAGGAGGATAGAGCAGATGAACGCATGCATGGCTGAGGAAGTGACTTGTACAAAAAGGACGGATTGCACCTAAATTGGAAGGGGACTAATATGCTGGCAGGGAAATTTGCTAGAGCCACTCGGGAGGATTTAAACTAGTAAGGCGGATGGGGTGGGACCCAGGGAGATCGTGAGGAAAGAGATCAGACACTGGTACAGTCAAGAACAGAAGTCAAACAGTCAGGGCAGGCAGTGACAAGGTAGGACTAATAAATTAAACTGCATTTATTTCAATGCAAGGGGCCTAACAGGGAAGGCAGATGAACTCAGGGCATGGTTAGGAACATGGGACTGGGATGTCATAGCAATTATAGAAACATGGCTCAAGGATGGGCAGGACTAGCAGCTTAATGACCCAGGATACAAATGCTACAGAAAGGATAGAAAGGAAGGTAAGAGAGGAGGGGGAGTGGCGTTTTTGATAAGGGATAGCATGACAGCTGTGCTGAGGGAGGATATTCCTGGAAATACATCCAGGAAAGTTATTTGGGTGGAACTGAGAAATAAGAAAGGGATGATCGCATTATTGGGATTGTACTATAGATCCCTCAATAGTCAGAGGGAAATTGAGAAACAAACTTGTAAGGAGATCTCAGCTATCTGTAAGAATAATAGGGTAGTTATGGTAGGGAATTTTAACTTTCCAAACAGACTGGGACTGCTATAGTGTTAAAGGTTTAGATGGAGATGTATTTGTTAAGTGCGTACAAGAAAATTTTCTGACTCAGTATGAGGATGTACCTACTGGAGAAAGTGCAAATCTTGACCTACTCTTGGGAAATAAGGCAGGGCAGGTGACTGAGGTGTCAGTGGGGAAGCATTTTGGGGCCAGTGACCATAATCCTATTAGATTTAAAATAGTGATGGAAAAAGGTAGATCAGATCTAAATGTTCCAAATTGGAGAAAGGCAAATTTTGACTGTATTAGGCAAGAACTTTCAAAAGCTAATTGGAGGCAGATGTTCGCAGGTAAAGGGACAGATGGAAAATGGGAAGCCTTCAGAAAGGAGCTAATGAGAAGCCAGGGAAAGTATATTCCTGTCAGGGTGAAAGGAAAGGCTGGTAGGTATAGGGAATGCTGGATGATGACAGAAATTTCATGAAGAAAAAGAAGGAAGCATATTACAGTATAGACAGGATAGATCGAGTGAGTCCTTAGAAGAGTATAAAGGCAGTGGGAGTATACTTAAGAGGGAAATCAGGAGGACATGAGATAGCTTTGGCACATACAATCAAGGAGAATCCAAAGGGTTCTTACAAATACATTAAGGACAAAAGGGTAACTAGGGAAGAGAATAGGACCCCTCAGATCAGCAAGGCAGCCTTTGGGTGGAGCCGCAGAAAATGGGGGAGATACTAAATTAATATTTTGTATCAGCATTTACTGTGGAAAAGGATATGGAAGATACAGACTGTAGGGAAATAGATGGTGACATCTTGAGAATGTCCATATTAAAGAAGAGGCGGTGCTGATGTCTTGAAAACACAAATGTGGATAAATCCCCAGGACCTGATCAGGTGTACCCCAGAACTCTGTGGGAAGCTAGGGAAGTGATTGCTGGGCCTCTTGCTGAGATATTTGTATCATCGATAATCACAGGTGAGATGCTGGAAGACTGGAGGTTGGCTAACGTGGTGCCACTGTTTAAGAAGGACGGTAAAGACAAGCCAGGGAACTATAGGCCAGTGAGCCTGACCTCTGTGGTGGGCAAGTTGTTGGAGGGAATCCTGAGGGACAGGATGTATATGTATTTGGAAAGGCAAGGACTGATTAGGGATAGTCAATATTCCTTTGTGCGTGGGAAATCATGACTCTCAAACTTGATGGAGCTTTTTGAAGTAGTAACAAAGCGGATTGATGAGGGCAGAGCAGTAGATGTGATCAATGTGGGCTTCAGTAAGGCATTCGACAAGATTCCCCATAGAATACAGGGAGAACTAGCCATTTGGATATAGAACTGGCTCAAAGGTAGAAGACAGAGGGTGGTGGTGGAGGGTCGTTTTTCAGACTGGAGGCTTGTGACCAGTGGAGTGCCATAAGATTGGTGCTGGGTCCTCTACTTTTTGTCATTTACATAAATGATTTGGATGTGAGCATAAGAGGTACAATTAATTACAGGTGTAATGGACAGCAAAGAGGGATACCTCAGATTCCAACAGGATCTTGACCCAGGTGGGCTAATGGGCTGAGAAGTGACAGATGGAGTTCAACTCAAATGAGAGGTGCTGCATTTTGGGAAAGCAAATCTTAGCAGGACTTATACACTTAATGGTAAGGTCCTAGGGAGTGTTGCTGAACAAAGATCTTGGCATGCAGGTTCATAGCTCCTTGAAAGTGGAGTCGCAAGTAGATAGGATAGTGAAGGCGGCGTTTGGTATGCTTTCCTTTATTGGTCAGAGTATTGAGTACAGGAGTTGGGAGGTCATGTTGCCGCTGTACAGGATATTGGTTAGGCCACTGTTGGAATATTGCGTGCAATTCTGGTCTCCTTCCTATCAGAAAGATGTTGTGAAACTTGAAAGGGTTCAGAAAAGATTTACATGGATGCTGCCAGGGTTGGAGGATTTGAGCTAAAGGGAGAGGCTGAACAGGCCAGGGCTGTTTTCTCTGGAGCGGAGGTTGAGGGGTGACCTTATAGATGTTTAAAATTATGAGGGGCATGGATAGGGTAAATAGACAAAGTCTTTTCCCTGGGGTCAGGGAGCCCAGAACTAGAGGGCATAGGTTTAGGGTGAGAGGGGAAAGAGACCTAAGGGGCAACATTTTCCACACAGAGGATGGTACGTGTATGGAATGAGCTGCCAGAGGAAGTGGTGGAGGCTGGTACAATTATAACATTAAAAGGCATCTGGATGGGTATACGAATAGGAAGGGTTTGGAGGGATATGGTCCAGGTCCTGGCAGGTGAGACTAGATTGGGTTGGGATATCTGGTCGGCATTGACAGGTTGGACCAAAGGGTCTGTTTTCATGCTATACATCTCTATGACTATGTTCCAACTTGGTACCAAGGGGTAGCTCGCAGATGAGAAATAGGTAGGTACGTGATCCACCTGAGGAGACAAACATGTCTCGCCAAAAAGAGATGTGCCAGTGAAACTGAAATTTTGATTCCACTGACACTCAAAGCAACAATTCCTAGATTAGAAACAGAAAGATAAGATCGAAGATAACACTTCCAAATAGAGACCGAAAATTCTAGAATGACAACTGATCTGGCAGCATTCTCAAAGGGTACCAGCAGATTAATGCTCGAGTGTAATCTGTTGTCAAAACTGGGGATTAGGATTAAAGATACTTTCCCAAAACCAACTAGGATTCTGGGTAATCCAAGATGGAGGACAGGGAAAAGTTGTGGCTGTAAGAACTGCTCCTTCTATTTTGAAGTATTAAAGGTGTTGGAAGATTTCCTCAAATTCCAGGAGCAGTAATTATGGTTTTATAAGCAGTTGCATTGTTTTGGAACTCTGGGGGAGGGAAGATTAAAACAACAGCACTTTTAAAAAGGAGAAAGAGAGACAAAGGTAGTGACCACATGGTCAGATAAAGAAACCTGCACTGCTGTCTGACGCAGTTATTGTCTCTGCTGTTTGAATTCAAGGACCTCTGGACATAGGAGTGAGGCTAACAAAAATTAACAAACAGCAAAATTCACAGCTGACCTTGGAGGAACCTATGTGGGAGAGCTCACAGATCGGAAGCAGCTAAGTGTATATTTTAAGTATAACTTTGCTGTAAATCTACAATAGTGAGTAGATGGGTTCTATTTTGAATATTTTTTTTCTGGAGGCATTTGGAAGGGTTGGGAGGGATATGGGCCGGGTGTTGGCAGGTGGGATATCTGGTTGGCGTGGATGGGTTGGACCGAAGGGTCTGTTTCCATAAGACAGAGGAATGGAAGTAAGGCCATTCGGCCCATCAAGTCCACTCTGCCATTCAATCATGGTTGATGGGCATTTCAACTCCACTTACCCGCATTCTCCCCGTAGCCCTTAATTCCTTGTGACATCAAAAATTTATCAATCTCTGCCTTGAAGACATTTAGCGTCCCGACTCCACTGCACTCTGCAGCAGTGAATTCCACAAGCCCACCACTCTCTGGCTGAAGAAATGTCTCCGCATTTCTGTTCTGAATTTACCCCCTCTAATTCTAAGGTTGTGTCCACAGGTCCTAGTCTCCTTGCTAACGGAAACAATTTCCTAGCGTCCACCCTTTCCAAGCCATGTATTATCTTGTATGTTTCTATTAGATTGCCCCTTAATCTTCTAAACTCCAATGAATACAATCCCAGGATCCTCAGCCGTTCCTCATATGTTAGACCAACCATTCCAGGGATCATCCGTGTGAATCTCTGCTGGACACGTTCCAGTGCCAGTATGTCCGTCCTGAGGTGTGGGTACCAAAACTGGACACAGTACTCCAAATGGGGCCTAACCAGAGCTTTATAAAGTCTCAGTAGCACAACAGTGCTTTTATATTCCAACCCTCTTGAGATAAATGACAACATTGCACGGACTCAACCTGCATGTTTACTTTTAGAGAATCCTCGATTAGCATTCCCAGATCCCTTTGTACTTTGGCTTTATGAATTTTCTCATCGTTTACAAAGTAGTCCATGTCTGTATTCTTTTTTCCAAAGTGCAAGACATCACATTTGCTCACATGGAATTCCATCAGCCATTTCCTGGACCACTCTCCCAAACTGTCTAGATCCTTCTGCAGTGTCCTCACTTCCTCAGTATTACCTGCCTATCCAACTAACTTTGCATCATCGGCAAACTTTGCTAGAATGCCCCCAGTCTCTTCATCCAGATCATTACTTGAACAGCTGCGGCCCCAACACTGAACCCTGTAGGACACTGCTAGTCACCGGCTACCATTCTGAAAAAGAACCTTTTATCCCAATTCTCTGCCTTCTGTCAGACAGCCAATCCTCAATCCATACCAGTAGCTCATCTCAAACACCATGGGCCCTCACCTTGCTCAGCAGCCTCCCGTGTGGCACCTTATCAAAGGCCTTTTGGATAGACCACATCCACTGGGTTTCCCTGGTCTAACCTACTTATCACCTCTTCAAAAGAATTCCAACAGGTTTGTCAGGCACGACCTCCCCTTACTAAATCCATGTTGACTTGTTCTAATCCGACCCTGCTCTTCCAAGAATTTAGAAACCTCATCCTTAATGATGGATTCTAGAATTTTACCAACAACCGAGGTTAGGCTAATTGGCCTATAATTTTCCATCTTTTGTCTCGATCCTTTCTTGAACAAGGGAGTTACAACAGCGATCTTCCAATCATCTGGGACTTTCCCTGACTCTGATCCTGTACTAACTTCTCAAATGACAAAAACTGCTTCCATGTCATTCTCTTCAGATTTTGGCAAAGTCTAGATACCTTAAGCTTCTTCTGACTGACCCATGGATTATGTAAAGAGCTGGCTTCTTCCAGGTTTCTCCAAACCTCTGGTTGAGCTTGTTGAGGCTGTATTGTTTTGTTTTGTTTTAAATTAAATTTGTTTTCTCTTTCTTCCCTTTCCTTCTCTTCTCCTTGGAATTCCAGCTTTTTAAAGATCAACTCTTTGCAATTCCTTTCCTATAATCTGTGTCACTATCACAAGAAAGAATGCACAGCTTTTCCACTATCGCTCCAGCTGGAACTGCCCTTAAAAGAAATAGCTTCCAGGGAATCAAGTTGTCACGTTCATGATCCTGAGAATATGATCAGAAAAGGAATCAGTTATGTCACTTCAACACATTGAAAAGATATCATCGTAGGTAAGAGGATAAGGAGGAACAAGTGTGTCAGAAGGTAAGGTTGGCAGAGATGAGTGAAGTACGAAAGGTAGTTAGTTCTCAAAGTGAACCTCTTCTGGGTTTTACTAGCTACACAGTGTCTAACTATTTCAGTGTTTCTATGTTTTCATATTTGGAGAAAGGACCATGGGAGAATCTTGAGAGCACAGAGCTAATCTGTAAAGGTATACCTGGATGCACTACATTAGCAAAACATGACATGAATGTGGAAGAGTCAGTACGGATACAACATTGTTAATGGTCGAGCCCAGAAAAGTGGTTGGTTGAAGGGAAAACAGATGATATTCAGGTCATGCTGGGTGAAGGGGTGTGATAAACCGCCCCGTGTTTACCGTGGAGCAAGGCCCACATCGGGAGAGCCAGCAGTATCCATTTTAAAGCAAACAGTATTCATTTTAAAATAGCAGCTGCCAGCCCGACCACATGATCGGGAGAAGGGGGCCCAAAGACAGATCCGAATACACACTGGACCAGACACTAGTCAGGACTCCAGACAATGGTCATGACTCACAGATCGAAACCCACCTTATAATCTCGTCAAGGTTCCAACTGACACACACCCATAACCTGATCATGCAAAACAGTCCTACACAAAAAGGCAAACACCAAACAGGATGAATCTAACAGACACTTTGGAAGTAACAAAGTGTCCAGCCCTCACGGAGAGACAAGCAGATAGCACCCGGACCCATTTACGTAAAGATAAACAGCACACCTTTTGTGTATGCTGCCGACTCTCAGGACGGCAGGAAGCTTGACATTCACACATACTCCAGCCATGATTGCCACCATTCACGCTCATTCATACCCAATCTCCTACATCCTGACTCATGAAGTAAATAAATTGTAACATCGCGCGGGGAACAGGAGAGCGATCGAGATTCGGACCTTGGTTGGTCTCCGCCGGCGTTAAACACTTTAATAAAATTACCGATTGTCGAACCGCACTCTGGGCTCAGACTGAGATCATTTCATCCGCGCTAACACTGGGAAATCACCTGATGGAACCTAGTCAAAACAACTAGTGCTCACCAAGAGAATTGGTTCCTAAATTAGGCGAATCATCTCAACTCTCTACTTCTTAAAGAAAGGTGAATATGATCATAAAGACCGATTCATACACCAAAGTACATGATTGCAAGTCTGCTTTGATGGGGTTGACAGTGCCTCATTTCTTTCTAAGAGTCATCCATTGGAGAGTTACTAGCACATACCATTAACACTGAAATAAATATCCACTTCGGTATAACCCGTTGTTACACCAAATGCCAAGTGTTAACACGATTAGATTAGATTAGATTACTTAGTGTGGAAGCAGGCCATTCGGTCCAACACGTCCACAGCGACCCTCCGAAGAGCAACCCCTACTTTTATCCCTTCACCTAACACTACGGGCAATTTAGCATGGCCAATTCACCTACCCTGCACATTTTTGGACTGTGGGAGGAAACCGGAGCACCCGGAGAAAACCCACGCAGACACGGGGAGAATGTGCAAACTCCACACAGACTGTTGCTTGAGGCGGGAATTGAACCCAGGTCTCTGGCGCTGTGAGGCAGCAGTGCTAACCACTGTGCCACCGTGCTGCCCATATAAGTTAAGAATGCCCCAGTTACATTCCAGAGGCTTATGAATCAAGTCAGCTGAAATTTGTAATTGTGCAGTTTATTTAGATGTTACAGTTTATACATAGGCAAAATATAGGAGACAAGTTAAAGATCTGTTTAAGCAATTATAGCTGGCTAGTTTAGTAATAGGTTTTAACAGTTTGCGTGGGTTTCCTCCCGGTGCACTGGTTTCCTCCCACAGTACAAAGATGTGGTCAGGTGGATTGGCCATACTAAATTGCACATAGTATTAGGTGCGTTAGTCAGAGGGAAATGGGTCTGGATGGATTACTCTTTGGAGGGTTGGTGTGGACTTGTTGGGCTGAAGGGCCTGTTTCCACTCTGTAGGGAATCTAATCTAATCATTTAATGTGGAAAAGCAAGAAAACTGGGAGATATTGTATTGGAAACACAAGCGTTGCCAAAGTGAAAGCTCTAATACAATTCTGTTCTTAAAATTAAAATGAGAAATCATGAGGTTTCTAGGAACACGTGGGTTCCTTTACTGGAAAGGTATGTAATTGCAGAACGATAGCTGTAATTTTAACAAATTTGTTAACAAGTAAAGGTGCCCTGGTCAGCAGAATGCCCAGCAGCATTGGAGAAGGTGAAGGTAGTCCTGATTGATGATCCACTGTTGGCTGTCCCCAATTTATCCAGGAGTGCTATCTTACTAGAGGATGAGATGTTGGGAATAGTAAGAAATTTCTTAGAAACTAAACCACTCAAATACTCTACTATAGTAAGAAATTGAGATTAAAAGATGCAAACATAGGGGATACAGTTAATAAGTTTGCAGGTGATACCAAAATTGGAGGCATTGTGGACAGTGAAGGAGGTTGCCTGTGTAGAACAGGATCTTGATCAGATGGGCCAATGGGCTAAGGAATGGCAAATGGAGTTTAATTTAGATAAATGCTGCATTTTGGAAAGGCAAATCAGAGCAGGACTTATATACTTAATGGTAAGGTCCTAGGGAGTGTTGCTGAACAAAGACCTTGGAATGCAGGTTCATAGCTCCTTGAAAGTGGAGTTGCAGGTAGATAGGATAGTGAAGGAGGCATTTGATACACTTTCCTTTATTGGTCAGAGCATTGAGTAGAGGTGTTGGGAGGTTATGTTACAGTTGTACAGGGCATTGGCTTGGCCACTTTTGGAATATTGCGCACAATTCTGGTCTCCGTCCTACAACGAAGTTGTTGTGAAACTTGAAAGGGTTCAGAAAAGATTTACAAGGCTATTGCTAAGATTGAATGGTTTGAGCTATAGGGAGAGACTGAATAGGCTGGGTCTGTTTTCCCTGGATGGCTGAAGGGTGAGGTTATAAAATCACGAGGATCATGGATAGTATAAAATAGACAAAGTCTTTTCCCTGGGGTTGTGTGGGTCCGGTCCAGAACTAGAGGGCATATGTTTAGGGTGAGGGGGCAAGATTTAAAAGGGACTTAAGGGGTAACTCTTTGACAGAGGGTGGTGTGTATAGAATGAACTGCCAGAGAAAGTGGCGGATGGTTCAGTTACAACATTTAAAAGCATCTCGATGGGCACATGAATAGGAAGGTCTGAAGGGATATAGGCCAAGTGCTGACAAATGGGATTAGCTTAATTTAGGATATCTAGTTAGCATGGCCGAGTGGATCAAAGGGTCTGTTTCAGTGTTGGTACATCTCTAGGTCTTTAACTGGCTTTTTAACATGTTCAAGTCCAGATCTGACAAGGAAATGCTAAAAATCATAATCCACTAGCCCTCTAAGAATATTAAAAATTGAAATACAAGACTCTAGGTGAAGTCTTATGTTATAACCATTTAAAATATTATAGGAATGAATATAACTGAATGCATTGCCCCCAAATATAAAATATTTGTATGTAAAATATTATGGGCAGCACAGTGGTTAGCACTGCTACCTCAGTGCCAGAGACCCGGGTTCAATTCCCACTTCAGGCAACTGTGTGGAGTTTGCACATCGTTCTAGTATCTTCGTGGGCTTCCTCCGCGTGCTCTGGTTTCCTCCTACAGTCCAAAAATGTGCAGGTTTGGTGAATTGGCTATGCCAAATTGCTCATAGTGTTAGGTGAAGGAGTAAATGTAGAGGAATGAGTCTGGGTGGGTTGCTCTTTGGAGGGTCGGTGTGGACTTGTTGGGCTGAAAGGCCTATTTTCACACTAAGTAATCTAATCTTAATTAAAAGCTTAAGTTTGCCCAAGGATCGGAAGAATTAATGAACCGACATTAAATTGTAAAACTAAATGTTCACATCATCTGCTGAGGGGAAACATTTTTGAAATGTTTAATTTGCTTGTAAAGATTGTAGAAATTAGACTATGGTTTAAAAAAAGGTTGCGATTAACAGCACAACTCCATTGCTAATCTATACTAATATATTACCCAGACCTATGATTTTATATTGACAGCAACTTCCTGTTGAATAATCTTCCACATTCATGTTTAAGTCACCATAAAATAAAGGAGCAGGAATAGGCCATTTACCTGCTTCACCATTCAACAATGGCACAACTAATCTAACGTCCCTCAAAACATTAACTGAGCTTTCCTCCCCACAGATGCTGCCAGACCTGCCGAGTTTCTCTAGCAATTTATTGCTTGCTTCAGATTTTCAGCATCTGCAGTTGTTTTATTTCAGTCCCTACTGTTATACTCCATTCCCATTGAAAGAAATGCCTTCATTCAAACTTCTCTTATCAGCTGAACATGAAAGCTAGCTTCTGGAATTGCATACACAATTACCACAGTAAGTAGATAAATGCTGAAGGCAGAGACCCCAGCAGTTAAGACTTTTTTTGGGAAGTTATGTATCTTGCCAGTAGTATTGAAATGCAGAGTTTGAAATATTTCTGATCAAGAATACAGCCTCTACTACTTTCTCACTGAAACTCAGTTTGAGTTCTGCTGGGGCACCTAATTACAGTCTTGGTTCAAATGTGGACAATAAGAGCTGAATTCCAGAGGGGAGAGAGTGCCAACTCTTAACAAGGCCATCAGAGACTCCGTTTTAGGGGACTGTGCAGTTTGCACGCTCTCCCCATGCCTGCATGGCTTTGCTCCAGGTACTTTGGTTTCCTCCCACAGTCCACATAGACGCAGGTTAGGTGGATGGGGAGAAAGTAAACTCTGCTGATGCTGGAGATCAGAGTTGAGAATGTGGTGCTGGAAAAGCACAGGTCAGGCAGCATCTGAGGAGCATCAACATTTCAAACATAAGTTCTTCATTGCACTTTTCCAGTGCCACACACTCATCCTAGAAGCACATCCAGGGATGTGAGACCTAAGTGAATTTGGCATGGGAAATGCAGGGATAGGTGTTGGGTCTGATTGAGTTCACACCAATGGGTGGAATCGTTTGCATCCACACTGCAGGGATGCTATGATTCTATGAAACTCTGATGGTTGGAGTCCTTTCAGGCACAAGTGAAAATGGTGATAGTTGTTGGAGGTCAGTCATCTCAGCAGCAGGATCTCTCTGCAGTAGAGTCCTAGGCTCAACCATCTTCAGCTGCTTCTTCAAATGACCTTCTCTCCAGGAAGGTCAAACGTGGGGTCATTCATTGATGATTGCATCACTTCATCAGTACTGACTCTTCAGAAACTGAAACAATATTTTTAATTGCAAAAATTGCTTGAGCCAACACATGGTAAGTAATATTCACAATCACACAAGTGTCAGCTAATGACCATCTCCAATAAGATGGAATGTCACTGCCACACCTTGACATTCAAATGGTGTTACCATCACTAACTCACCCCAAATAACATCCTGAGGGACTTGCCATTCAGAGACTCAACTGGACTCACCCTAAACAGTAGCTACAAGTGCAGGTCAGAAGCCAAGAATACTGCAGTGAGTAACTCTCCTCCTCACTCCCTAAAGCACAGGTCTGGAGTGGGATAGAACACTCCCTACTCGTGAAGAAATTCAGATCTCTACTTTTCTTGATCCAAAATAGATTATGCCACTTGGGTTGACACCCACCTTTCAGCATTTATCATTGCATGTTATGGGCCCTTTTATATTACACAATGTTACTAACTATTGCACATTAGTGAAGTTAGGGATACAGCTATAATATTGTACTCTAAGACCACAAACAGGTGCACCTGCAATGAGATCTAGTACAGGTGATTTCTGGCTGGGGAACAGTGGGTTGATGGGTGCAAGGTCACTCAGCTAAGGGTAACCACAAGGTCAGTCACGTGTTTTAGCAAAAAAAATGACGGTCACATGGGATCCAGGGAGAGCTAGCTAATTGGATCAAAATAGGCTCGATGGTGATGGTTGAAGGTTGTTTCTCAGACTAGAGGCCTGTGATGGCTGGGGTGTGCTTCACAAGGGGTGTTGGGACCTTTGTGAATGTACAAGGCATGTTTAATTAGTTTGCAGATGATACAAAATTAGGTGGTATCATTGATAGAGAGGAAGATCAAAAATTACAGTGCGAACCTGATAAGATGGGAAGTGGGCTAAGGATTGGCAAATGCAACTCAATACAATTATATCACTTTAGAAAGTCAAACCAAGGTAGGACTTGTCCATGCAAGGTCCTGAGGAATGATGTGGAACAGAGGGGCCTAAGAGTACAAGTACATAGTTCTTTGAAAGCAACACAACGGGTAGACAGGTGATGAAAAAAAGCATTAGCATACTGGCCTTCATTGGTCATTAAGTGTAGGAGTTGGGACGTTAAGTTACAATTGTACAAGTACTGGTAAGGCTGCACTTAGTGTAGTGTATCGTGTACAGTTTTAGTCATCCTGTTATAAAAAAAGACTAGTTAAACTGAAAGAATGCAAAGATGATTTAGGAGGATGTTGCCAGGACTAGTAGGGAAAGATTGGCCAGGATAGGAATTTATTCCTTGGAATGTTGGAGAATGAGGTATATAAAAGCACAAGGGGCATAGATAGGATGAACATATATAGTCTGTGTCTCCCAGGGATGGGGAATTGAAAACTAGAGGGCATAGGTTTAAGATTTGAGGGGAAAGATTTGAGGAGCATCAACTTTAGAGCAGTGTGTATATGAAATGGGCTGCTAGAGACATTGTTGCTATTGTGACTGCCTCAACCATTTAAAAAAAACATTTGAAGGGACATATGGACCAAAGCAATTTGAACTAGCCAAAATGGGCACCATGGTCAGCATAGACCAGTTGGGTTAAAAAGGGTGGTTTCCATGCTGTATTACTCTATGACACAGATCCAAAGTGATTTGCAAGAGGTAAATGCAGCAGTAAAGAAACTTGACAAAGTGGATCTGGAATGCACTACCCGAGTACAGTGGAGGCAGTTTCAATTAAGGCATTCAAGAAGAGGTTGGATTACTTAAATACAGAAATAATATTGAGGTAAAAGCATGAGAACGGCACCAAGCCATGATGTTCATTTAGACAATGAACCAAATAGCCTCCCTCTGCAAATAATAAAGATTTGGAAAAAATTCTCCATTGTGATCCTAAATGACAATCAAGTCTAGATTCTCCAAGAGGAAACATCTCTTTCACATGCATTGTCAAGGTTTCAATGACAAAGCGGCCAAAAGATCCATCACACCACAGTAATGATCTCCCACCACCTGTCAAGCAGAAGATAAAGACTGAAGCAGGATCAGGTACTGCTTCTTCCTAGCCAATATCAGACTGAAGAACAGACTCGCTAGCCTCAAAAGGTGGTTCATCGTGCCAGCACTGATCTCACCTCACACATGCCCTGTGCAATGTATTAATTGGACCTTGAAGTCTTTTTGATCTGCACATCCTTGTTTACTATGATCTGCCTGCACTGCTTGTAAAGAGAGCTTTTCACTGTACTTTGGTACACGTGATAATAAATCAAAAATCAAAATTGGTTGTCTCACTGGTTCAATGGTTAGAAGCTTAGCATGTCCAACCTTAGCATGACAAGCAGGAGGCTGGAAGAACACAGCAAGCCCGGCAGCATGATGTGGAGGAGAGGTCGACATTTCTAGTATAACCCTACCCTGAAGAGTTATACCCAAAACATTGACTCCTCCACCTGGTGTGTCCAGCTTGCTGTGTTTGTCCAGCCTCCTTTTTGCATACTCAGGAAATGTTGTACATGTTTGTCTACTTTGGATTCCAGCATCTGTAGGTTTTTGTCTCTAACCAACCTTTCCTGACCAACCTATCCATTGTCTGAACTGCTCCATGTATTTACATTCTTCCTTCATTAAAACTATTAAATCAGGTAGAATACTCCAGTCTCAGAGCCCTGCAGAGTTAAACTTAATTTTGCATCAATAACTTTGCAACAAACCACAATTTTTCTTCTTAATTACTTGCTATATCTGCATAATCTTGTGCAATACATGCATCTCAGTTCTGCAATCTAAAAACCTTTTAGATAGCTTATTCTTCCTACCAAAATGGATGTCACACCTTCCCATATACCAGATATTTTCACTTGCATATATTTGCAACGGTTGAGGCTCCAGCATACATCCCTGTGGCACAATACTTACATTTGCCAAACAGAAAGAGACATTCCGACCATCTTTGTTCTATGATGTTACACTGCCTTCGGTTTCTGCGATCTTTGGCACCTTCTGAAAAGCTGAGTACATCTACAGTTTTCCCTTTATCCACAGCACATTACTTCCTCAAAAAGTCATTAATAAATTCATTGAATCACAGAATACCTACAGTGCAGAAACAGTGGCACAGTGGTTAGCACTGCTGACTCTCAGCACCAGAGACCCGGGCTCAATTACCGCCTCAGGTGACTGACTGTGTGGAGTTTGCATGTTCTCCCTGTGTCTGCGTGGGCTTCCTCTGGGCGCTCCGGTTTCCTCCCACAGTCCAAAGATGTGCAGGTCAGGTGAATTGGCCATGCTAAATTGCCTGTAGTGTTCGGTAAGGGGTAGATGTAGGGGTATGGGTGGGTTGCGCTTCGGCAGGGCGGTGCAGACTTGTTGGGCCGAAGGGCCTGTTTCCACACTAAGTAATCTAATCTAATCTACTCTACAAGGCCATTTTGACTCAAGTGCACTCTGAAGAGCAACCCACCCATACCCATTCCCCGATCTTATTAGTCCTCATTTACCTGTGACTAATACACCTAACCTACACATTCAATGGTGAGTACAAAAAGCTGTAAAACCTGGGGAGTTCTATTACAACCAACACATACAGGATGGGCCAAGTGGCCTCGATCTGTGCTATAACTTCCTGATATTGCAGATGATATGAAGATAGGTGGAGCTGTGGACAGTGAGGAGGGCATTTGTCGTTTGCAAAGGGACTTGGATATGATGCCGAGCTGGGCTGAGGAGTGGCAGATGGAGTTCAACCCTGCCAAGTGTGAGGTTGTCCATTTTGGAAGAACAAATAAAAATGCGGAATACAGGGTTAATGGTAGGGTTCTTAGTCAGGTGGAGGAACAGAGGGATCTTGGGGTCTATGTACATAGATCTTTGAAAGTTGCCACTCAGGTGGATAGAGCTTGTAAGAAGACTTATGGAGTATTATCGTTCATTAGCAGAGGGATTGAATTGAAGAGTCGTGAAGTGATGTTGCAGCTGTACAGGACTTTGGTTAGGCCACAGTTGGAGTACTGTGTGCAGTTCTGGTCGCCTCACTTTAGGAAAGATGTGGAAGCTTTGGAGAGGGTGCAGAGATTTACCAGGATGTTGCCTGGAATGGAGAATAGGTCGTACGAGGATAGGTTGAGAGTTCTCGGCCTTTTCTCGTTGGAACGGCGAAGGATGAGGGGTGACTTGATAGAGGTTTATAAGATGATCAGAGGAATAGATAGAGTAGACAGTCAGAAACTTTTTCCCCGGGTACAACAGTGTTACAAGGGGACATAAATTTAAGGTGAAGGGTGGAAGGTATAGGGGAGATGTCAGGGGTGGGTTCTTTACCCAGAGAGTGGTGGGGGCATGGAATGCCCTGCCCGTGGTGGAGTCCGAATCATTGGCGACCTTTAAGCGGCATTTGGATAGGTACATGGATGGGTGCTTAATCGAGGATAGAAGTTCGGCACAACATCATGGGCCGAAGGGCCTGTTCTGTGCTGTATTGTTCTATGTTCGATTCCTGAACATTACAGCAATTTAGCATGGCCAATTCACTAGTATATCTTTGTATTGTGGGAGGCGGGGTTGCTTCGTGCACAGGTCTTGGAGATGTTCTGAAATGTTCCACAAGCAGGCACCCTGCCTCCCCTGTAAAGGGAACCACACAAGGGGCAGAGACATGATCTAGAAGAGTTTGACCAGCTAATGCGATGGTCATTTGCAGCATGCATTGTTCTAAGATGAACCTGAAAGCATTCTAAGCTACTTTTACTGATTTACTCAAATCATGTAACTGTTCATTTCATAGAAGCTGCCAGACCAGCTTTGTTCAAATTTCCAGGACAGTACACTGCTTTTACAATACATTTTCGTACTGCATCTGACTGATTACTATTGAGTGGGGCTGTTCCTTTTATAATTTCTCATCTTGAATCAACCTGCTTCTAATTCTCAGTTCCCTCTAGTTTGGTCATCTCACATTGCCCTTCAATATGGAGGTCCAAATCTATCACATCCAGCAGCCTATTTCTGTAGTGGCTGTAAGATCATGCTTGTTTAGTTCTGTTTGCACCATATGTTTTATCCTGAATGCTTTTGGGTTCAGATAAAGCCTTTAAGTTCTGCCTGTTTGCTATATTTTTGAAAACTCTAACCCTCGGTTTTAATCATTTGTACCACCTATCCTTTTCTGCTAGGTTTTTATTATCAGATAATATCTTACTGTTCACTGATACATCACATCTTCTCAAATTTGCTCTATGAGTTTAAAGTCATCAGTTACCTCTAGCAATCACCTGGTCCCAACATGCTTCAGGTGTAGGGAAACAAAACTGCCCAGATTCAAATTATCTTTGAGGCTTTTTTAAAAAAATATGATGCCTATTTCTTCATACTGCCAACATACCTTTCCTTATCCTGCCTATGACTTTGATACCTACACAGAACATGACAAACTAGTCCCTATCCTCCAGGTCCTCTTTAAGTGCATCAACTTTCTCAGGGAAACTGGGACTGCAGAATGATCTCTCAAAGCAATATGCACGTCCTACTAGATATACCCATTTCAAATTTTGTTGTAAACCTGTTTTATAGAAACTCTTGACTTCAGTTATAAATTCCCTTACCACCTTGATTAAATAGAATTCAAATTATTCTTTCTGTTCAGAACATTATATATTGTGCAGAAGCTGAGTGAACAGAAATCAGCAAACTAATTTAAGCCATGCATTGCACTGAGTTTAAACTAACAGAATGCAATTAAATGTAAAAATGAATACTTACAAAATCTCACTGTTGCTTCTAAAACATCCCTTAATTGCCTGAAACTTGCACTGATATCCTATCACAATACTTTCTATACCCCTTTACAAAAATGCTGTAATGAACCCTCTACTGGTTCCTTTTCACCCCTCCCTCAGTGCTACTTTACATCCCTTGACATCCAGGGCAACACAATGGTTAACACTCTAGCCCCCTCAGCACCAGGGATCCAAGTTCAATTCCAGCCATGTGCAATGTGTGGAGTTTGCACATCTTCCATGTCTATGGGGGCTACAGATCAAATGATGCACTGCTTAGGTGGACTGGTCATGTTAAATTGCCCATAGTGTCCTGAGATGTGCAGGCTCGGTGGATTGACCGTGGGAAATGCAGGGTTATAGGGCACAGTCTGAGTGGCCTTGGTGGGCAGAGTAACCTGCTTCCATATTGTAGGGATTCTATGATTCAGGACTCTGGCCTTGGCCCCAACTTTTGGTTTTTACAATATTTAGCTTGTACATTCACAGCTGACAAGTAACTAGGTTCCCAGTTCACCTGCCTTGGAAATACTCAGCATAGCTGAGAAATGAGGAAGATGACCTTCCATCAGAAATGAAGTCTGAAAGTACTTAATTTAACTAGTATTAATCAAGTATACAATGGTGTTGCACTGGAGCAGTGCAAGAGAATTAGGACAAAATGTTCACAGTAGGAACGAGATATGACTCTGTAAATGAAGGGAAGAGTGGAAGTGAGAAGTTTGAAATTTCAGTTCAAGGACAGGAGGAATTGATATATGTAAACATACTTTAAAAATGGGACTACATAGGACCAGAACAAAAATGTTCCATATAAAACATTCAAGTGTTATTACAAGCTCTGAATGTACTGGAGCCCAAAGGGTTGATCTAATTTCCCAAGTTTCTTAAACCTAGATTACAAAGTAAAGAACCTAGAACTAGAAGCCCAAAAATTAAGATAACAGTGAAACTAGGAAATAATTGGCAATTATTGCCACACTAATTGTAAGATTTCAATCTTGGGTTGGATTTCAAAATGGGAGCAAAGCTATTTCAGGCAAGCCAAGATACACTTGATTAGATTCCCTACAGTGTGGAAACACACCTTTCAATCCAACCAGTCCACAGTGACCCTCCGAAGGGCAACCCACCCAGACCCATTCCTGCTGACTAATGCGCCTATCACTATGGGCAATTTAGCATGACCAATTCACCTAACCTGCACATCTTTGGATTGTGGGAGGAAACCGGAACACCTGGAGGAAACCACTCTGGGAGGCAGCAGTGCTAAACACTGAACCACAGTGCCACCTTCCAAAAGTGAAATCTACTTTCCAATGTTGAAAAGACAAGATTGCAGAGTGTAACATTTTACAGCAAGTGATATGAATGTTGCAATGAGTCTTTCTTCTGCTCTGGAGATTTACAGTTTGCACGAATTTGCCCCAATTTGTTTTTATGTAGTATTAGGTTACATACAAAAACCTTTCATTTGAGAGACCCTCATTACATTTAGCCCTTTGATTTATGGTGCTCCATAGGAACTGTACCAACATATGGTAGATAGACTGAACATTTATAATAAATTGACGAATGGATACGAAGGAGAATTCTTGACTCCATGCAAGGGTTGACTCTACCACAATTAATTTGAGCAAAATTGAAGATGTACATTACATTTCTGATTGTGGGCCAACTTGGAGAAGTCACCTTGGTTTTCCCTTATTGCAGGAGCAAATAGAATTAGTTCACCTTCCTCTGAAGATTGAAAAAATGGCCAATGAGACAACCCTCATTATTTGGGCAAAGAGTTAATGAAGTAGCACTGCAGGAGAAAGATAATGATTTAGCGATGAAAGTCAAAAACAAAAAATACTGCAGACAAATTCAGAAAATACTGGAGAAAGTCAGTAAATTAGCAGTACCTGGAAAAATCATACCAGAATCAAAACATTAACTTTCTCTTTCTGAAAATGCTGCCAGAAGAGACAATATTTTCGATGTCCCACTCCTACCTTTATCCTGGCCCCAGTCATACTTCAAATAAATTTCAGCTAGGTTCAACTCCTAGCATAAATTTCAACATCCTTGATCTAAAACTGCAGAATGGGACCAGAAAGGAGTTGACATACCACAGTGTAAGCTACAAATCTGCCAAAATGTCTACCCAGTAACACTAGGTCATTAAAGAACCAACTCTGAATATTCACACTAAACTGGCTTTCCAACAGTCAGCAAGTTGTGTAAAGTGGAGGTTTTTTTTCGCGGGGGCGGGAAGCCTTCTGAAGTGAGACAGATAGAGATACTCTCAGATCACAGGACAGGAGAGAAAGGCCAAACAAGGTGCACTGTAAAAGATGACCGCTGCTTTAGAAAAACTACAGTTTAAATTTGAGAAGCAATTAAGTGAAAAACAGGAAACTCAAACAGAAATAGCAATGCATTTTCTTCCCAACATGGGGCCGTTAAAAAAAGCCCTTAGTAGCTGTGATGATAGTTATAAATAGTAGTCAAGCTGAAATATTTAGATAAAAAGGAACAGCAATCAGACACAAAAAGATCAGAAAATAAAGAATGAAGCAGTTTATTGAAGGTGCAAGTACTACATTGGCCAGAGCTGTTAATGGTTGTAAAATAAAAATGGCATAATCTGAAATGGTGGTACACTGGTGAATGGATTCATACAGCTACAAATTCATTAGAAAATTATCTTTTAATCTTCTCTTTGCATTACAAACATTCAATAGAAGATGAATTGTTTTCTGAAAAACCCTTTACATATGAAACCTGACAGCTGTTTTTTTTAATCAAAATATACAAGACAATGCTTCCATATAAAAACCGGTTTTGTTCCCCTTAGCCTCTCTAGGTAAAAAAGTTATGAATATTTACACCTTTTTCCTCAAACATTCTTTACAGCTGAAAAAGAGGGACTATTTCAAGAAACCAAAGACAAAAACAGGTGGAGTTGTACTAGTTTGAAAACTGCACATATTGAGTAGGCAGCTCCTCCAGCAATTTTAAAGGAACACAGATTGACCAGCAGTGAATCCCCTAATCATACAACTACCAGTCTAGGTAGATAATGCATTACAGTCACCACATTTGAGGACTTGAAGAGGAATAGCAAAACGTGAAGAACCAAGACTTCAGAAGGCACAACAACTTTGGTCCACAAAACCCTGAAAACCTAAAAAATCCATTAAGCAGGTGACATGCATCAAATCAGAACATTGTACTTAAAGTAAACTATTGCTCATTAGTTCAGGCACAAGATCACTAACATGGTCATTAATGAGCACCCATACACAACATCAGGCAAAAGCAATCAATGTCTACCATAACTCCAGCATTTAGCCCAAACTACGGAATGTTTGGGAAGTGGATTTTCACTAAGAAAGAGATTCATCACACTAAGATAAAAAGGGAAATGATTGGTCAGCAAAAACATTTGTTTTAAGTCAAATGCCTACAGATTTTACAGGAGTGGATGGTAGTTTCCAGGTGGTGGTGGGGCTCAGTACATTCTAGAAGGGCTTGACATGTCAAGTTACTCTTACCATGTCAACTTGCAAGCTACACAACTAAAGCAGAAGTGCCCTTACCCATTCAAAAAAAAGTTAGATTCTGCAGCAAGGTGACCTCAAATGCTATAGGGTTGCTACAGCATGTCAAAAACATCTAGACGTAAACCTGAAATTACTACATCAGACCGAAAGCAACATCTGTAAATAAAAAAAACTTTCCCCATAGAACTAAAAATCTTACAGGTAGCTTAAGAAATTATTCTACCTGAATACACATTTTGCAAATGGAACATTAAATCTATCCCACACTACTGTGCAGACTTCCAACTTTCTGGAAACCCACCATTTTACTCCCACTGTGTTCCTGCTAATTTATCTGCTGAATCATACTGTAAAAAAAACTCTACCAATGCCTTTTTGCTTAAGTGCATCAATAAAGTACTTGTACATGGCCCAATGTTCAATGCTTGATAAAGGGTCAGAAATAGCCAAATTATGGACATGTACATAATCAGAAGCTAAGTACTTCAGTGAGCACAAAACTGTGGGAACCTCTTTGTCAATGCTGTACATTTGCAGAAGGGAACAAGGCAGGGTAAAAATGGAATCAAATACTAGGTGGCCAAAGACAGATCAACAATACAAATCTGTTTTCATTTGAACCCAAAAATGAATATATAAATCAAAAGCAAAATTAAATGAAAGCAAATTAACAGAATTAAAATAATTGCACACCATGCCAGAACTTCAGCTGACTTAAGTCAGTGAGGTGATGGAGCACACGGCAGGACAATGACATTACTGCCAATCTCACTTAATGTAGGTGTACAGAGTAGAAATACAGCTCAAAAACAGATTAAAATCAAAAACCTTACTAAACAAAATACAAGTAGAAAATGCACATTCTAAGATAATAAAACACCCCCAACTATAAGATACATACAAGCTATTGAATATAGAGGAAACAAGCCTAGGTCATTTAAAATTGTGACTGTTCCTGGTTACTGGACAACTATTTTCTTTTGTAAAGGAGGAATAGAAAAAGCTCCCACCAGAGGGTATTGCACATCACTAAGACCACAATGGTATCTAGAGCCCTTCTGGATAGAGGCTGACAGATTCACATTTCATCACGAACAACTGGGTGATGCATGTGGGATAGACAAAAAGCAGCATGTAAATTTATGCAATTTGTTGGCTGTGCATCGGTATTAAACTAGATTAAGTGGTACCTAAACTGCCACAGAGCTAGGTCATTTTGTTTAGAGGAAAACTTCTTTAAGCTATCAAGCTGAAATTAAACACTGCTGTATTACAAATATTACAGCCGCTCAAGCTGTAGCAACCTTCAAATCTATACTGCTTCAATTGGTTAAATGAATATTCAACAGCACAGCTCTGCTATGGTTGAAAAACTTGTAGATTAAAGGCAAGACCACCAGGTAGGTGAAAGTAATTAATCACCCCCAAAATGGTGGGAAAAGGAGATTGAAAAGGAAAGAGGTGAAGGAGGAGGAGATAAAAACTGGTGTCCAGAACACTTGCTGCCCCAAAGGCAGTAGCAGAATGGCCAATACATCTAAACTATAAAATTAGATGGGCAAAACTGTAGCTTGGATAGTCTTACTAATTCAAAGCTACTACAGGCCAATTCCATCCAGTTCCTCACCTCCACTGACACTCTATATACCTCCTGCAAATTGGGTAAGTAATAACATCAATGAGCAAACAAGCAGAAAAACACTGCTCAAAAACAAACCGTAAAGCACATAACCAGAAACAGACTTAATTTATAAAATGGCCCCTGGTTCGTTATAAAGACATAAGGCACAGGATAATCATTTAAATGAAAGTAGAATATATGTTTAAATTATCCACACTTCTGTATTATAGTGGTATGGATACCCAAAGGGGAAGAATTAAAAGGCTTATTACACAACCTGATATTAGATGCACAGGCTTGAATGATCCAAGAAAATCTGCAACCTGTAAACTTTTAGAAGAATTTCAAAGGCTGAATCAAGAGCAACACTAGCAGAAGCCAATCTGTGATAAACGGATTGAAACCGGCAGCATTGCTACCATAAAACAGGATGTCATTGCAGTTTTTTTTAAGAAAGAGAACTATGGTCACTTTTGGGTAATTTCAGCTATGTAGCTGCTTTTGAGGTCTAGTGGTGTCTCTGAAATAGGATAATCATTGAGCCCATAGGCTAGGCAGGACTCCAGAGAATGGCTGGAAGTCCACGTCAGAGCTTTAGATAGTTGACTTGGAAAAAGAAACTCTGAGGTGATGGTTTTCTCCAAGGTCATGATTATGAAGGTCAATGAGAGCCTGGATTGCTTCTTCCACTGAACCCATCTGGATAAGAGCCATTTTGCGATCCTTCCTAAAAGTCACAAAGCAATATTCCAATATTAAAGACTGAGCTCAAAGTCATACAGTGCTCAACAGAAAAAAGGTCACAAAAGGTATAATCCAGTGATAAAAATCACATCAAGACTTACTGAAAGAACTTGAATGCTTTGACCATGCCAGTTGTGCTTGAGAAAAGCAATTTCAGATCATCTTCAGTTATAGATGGTCTGGAATATAAAAAAAACCAAACCTTCACAGATGACCCCAACAAGATCAATTCAAAACATATTCTAGAGCTAATTCAGTTCATCCCATTTAACATGGCATATGTACCCAAGACTGGCCCAGACTGTGCACTGCAGCTCTGCCCAATGCTGCACAGCTGCAGGACATGGTGACCCAAAACGTATAAAAAGGAGTGCAAACTAAATGCCAGATATAATAAAATTTAAGCTACATATTATTCAGCATCTACTTGCAAACCAGTCACTTACGGAATATTAGAGAGATGGAGTGTAGCAGAAGGAGGGAAGATGTTCTGGAAGTTTTTCGACCCAGGCTTCTTGAAGCGATGCAGTGGAGAGCTGCTGTAGTCTTTGGTCAGACCCTGATCCTCCTGGCCCTCACGGGGAAGCTGAACTGTCTGATGTTTGGACATAGTCACTCGCATTGCCTTCCCATGAAGCCTCTGACCATTCAGATGGCTCATAGCTACAGAAAGTCCAAGAATTAATCTTGAGACAACAGGGATACAATACACAAGTCAAAAATAAAACAGACCAGAATTTAAACAAACGAAGATAGATTTAGGTTGGCTGCCAGACAGGCAAATGCTAGATGGGCTGTTGCCTTGTGGGGTTCAGACTTGATCAGCTCTGTTCAAAGATGAATGGAATAAAATTACAGTTCCTGTAACGCAAGTTCCAAAAAGCACTTCACAACAAAAATGACTTATCTGGCCAAACTAGTCAGATGGATTTGAAGCAATATTGGAAAAAGGAGGAAAGCAAAGGGGAGAGAATTCTAGAACTTAGTAGCAACACCAACAATGGTGAAGCAATTAGAGATAAGAATACCACAAAATAGATAGAGGGTTGCAGAATGGAGACCCCAGGTACATAGAAATATGTATGAACATTTAAACAGCATCAATTTAGGCTTGACTACATTGTATCAAGTTCTGAGCACAACAGGAAACATGTGAAAAAGGCAAAAACAGTCCAGAAAATATTCAAACAGTTCTAGTGGGATTTCAGTTGATGGAAAGAAAACAATCAATCAGCTTCTTTAAGAGGATATGCAATAGAGGTGCTCAAAAATCATGTTAGCTGCAATCAAAGATAAATTACACAATGGAGAGAATATTAGAACCACAGAACGCCAATTTAAATGGCAAACAGAACAAAATATTGCAACAACAGTTAGGAACATACCAGAGTACGGTGGCAGCACGGCTTGCAAAGTAAGTTGGTTATATATCTGAAAAGAAAGCAACTACAGGGCAAAAGATAGGGGAGTGGGTCTAATGGTTACTTTAGCAGAGAGCAGGCAGATATGACCAGCTTCTCCAACTGCATTCTATTGCAACCTATAATTTAGTTTATTCAATAATAAATACTCAATAATTGGGATTAGAAAAACAGAGCACTGAGCATTAGTTCAAGCAGAATTAATTACACAACCTCCATTTAAAGTGGTTAATATTAATAAGTGAAATATAATTCATGAAATCAATTTTAGTACAAAAACAGTAGGATTAGCACATCTTGGCTGACTTAGTGGAGACATACCCAGTTGAGCTTGTGTACAGTCAAACATCTGTACCAAGGCATTTTCTTTCTTGTTGAAAAGTATCTTCACGCGCTGCACATCACCATACACTCCTTAACAGAAAATACAGGAAGTTAACAGGTGTCCTCCTACTCCATACCAATTCAACCCAATCACAACCAAGTTTCAAAAAAAAAAAATCAATGTATCCATTTTAAATCCTAGTTAAATTCAGAATTAGGATGCCATGAAAATCATAGCACTCAGGAGAATGGAATTCAGTGTCAGGCTAAATTAAAAGCCAAAGAAATTACTGAGATCACCAATACAAGTTTAAAGATTTACAAAGGCATGCAAAGCACCCAAACATGCATTACTGAGCAATGTATGCAAAAATCAAAGAATAAAACTAATGTCAAATTATAGTTGAACTGAAATTATGCATTGAAATAGCAAACTGCAAACTTCAAATATAAAGTTTCCAACAAGAAATAATAAAACAGATAATAAAGTGCTAAAGATAACATACCGAAAAGAATAAAGAGGCATTGGGGCGTAACTCTCTTTAGAAGGACAGCAGAGCAAGGCAGCGGAAGACAGGAAGAGGAAAGGAATCGAGGGAGAACGAAGATGGAACGAATCATCCATAACGAAGGGTGGTTCCCACAGAATGGTGAATTGGTTCATGGATCATGGTTCAAGATGGTTAATTGAGGGGCAGGTTGGTCCGAAGAGCATTGTTGAAGCACAGGAAGCATGGGGACCGTGCAGTCAGTTCACAAAGGAATCCGCATCAAGTTTGGGAAGGGAGAAAGGGATGGGGAAGGGAAGAAAGAAAAAAGTAGCATAAAACAGGTCAGTATACATAAGAAATATGTAGTGTTCCATCTGGTTGATCAATGCATTCTCTTCCATTACTTCATAAAATAAAAAGCTGTATGGCTTCACCTAGAGGAACACATGCTAAAGGAAAGGGTTTAAAATGTAATACAGAAGGTTAAAAAGAGACTGTATCCTTTTACTGCTCAAAGGCTGTAGATAACATCTCAAATCTGAAATGTACAAAAGTTTTAGCAGCTAGTGAAAATGAATCTTGTCCCCACCCAAATTCAAATCCAGCTTTATGCATGACATCATAGTTTGTATTACCAGTGTAATGAATTCAGCTAAACATTGGAAACGGATATCGAAGAATTTCAAATGTTTAGAAATTTCTGAAAACAGAAATCAAGATAACCTACAATTTATGCTAGATTCAGCAGGGCTCAATCTAGAGCTGAATCCAAGCTTCAGAGGTGTTATATTTTATCCCACAATATACCTCCATACTTTGAAGTCCACCTGCAAGTTAGACTCCCCTAAGCATATAGCAGGGACTCTTGCAGATTATACTTCAACAGCTCTAAAAACCGACAACCTTAGAGTTGCCAAATGATGCAAGTCTCAAAATATAAAACAAAACAGGAGACCATCACACAAGCATGCATAATAGTGCATCTAAAATCAGTTAGTTCACAGCACTCAAACTACAATTAACTGAATAGATAGCTAGAACACAATACTGGGATTATTGAAAACAAGGGAAATGGCATATGTAATTACTTCAGTATCAAAATGCAACACAAACAGTTGCCCCACCAGGGATGAGACGGTCAGTCACTTACACACAAATCAGAAGCTAGTTACCAATAACAAATTGATGTATTACAAGCCTATCTTGCAGAATCATCCCAAATCCTGACATTGGGAGTGTCACTTTCGTTGGTAGAACAGTCAAGTAATCAACTTCATCTGTGCCTCAGTGCTAAGCAGGTTTATCTTGGAACAAATCTCAACTAGACATGGGAATGTGACAGTTAGGAGGAAATATTGTACTGGGTGGCCCTATATTTATTGGGAACTCAAAATTAAGGGTGATTTATTGAAATACAAGACCCTGAAGGAACTTGACAAGGTGAATGCTTCCCCCGAGACATGGAACTAGGGTTCAGCTTAAAAATAGGGGTCGCCCATTTCAGAATGGGAGAAAAAAAAAGGTGTTGATTGTGCAATTCTTTTCCCCAGGGTGTGGAGATGAGAAGAAAGTCAAAGTCAGCAATAAAAAGAAAATCAAAAATCCAAGGTGTGAGGCAGACAGGAAAAGTAGAATTGAGTTCAAACCATGTCAGCCTGCAGAGTAGGCTCAAAGACAAATGGCTGAATACTAATATATTCATATACAATTAAGGCAAGTAATTAAGAACAAATTAAAGTTAGGTTTAATGATAGAGAATTGACAAGACAAAACAAACTTCCTGAAAATGGATTCTACACAAGTTCAGAGAAACCAGTTCTAAACATATGGGAAGCTGTGGCCAGAAATAGCTCTCAAATGTATTCTATCGTAATGTGGGTAACAACATATGGCAAAAAAAAAAGGGTGATAAAGTTACAACCAAATAGCCAGTACCAAAGACATATCAGGAAAAAAGGCAGAGATTAAGCAGGAAACCCTTCAGAGACTGAGGGAATACATTCAGAATTGTTGGCATCAAGAATTACAGGATATATTTGCATGCCCTTACTTCCAAGCCAAGAACAAGTTTGTATATGAACTACTATATATACTGAAATAACAGGCAATTTTTGACAATTTTAAAGTTAAACCTATGGGTTTGATTACATGGATACCACTTTTGAGTTGCTGAAATTCATGCTGAAAGGTCATACCATATTAGCAAAAGCCCAACTGATCTCAAATGAATGAAGAAAATGAATTATGTTAATTCTCAAAACAGAGTGATGTGGGGGAGCCAAGTCGTAAATAGCAATCTGTTAACTGAAGAACTTGGGTCAACTTTTACACGAGATATGGAAAACTATGCTTTTTGGCCAGAAATAGGGGGTTGATATTTACATGAGATTGACTATTACTCGAGTATATGCTTCAAGTTATTTCTAGGAGGATAGTTGTAATCGCCTCTGTTGGTTGTACAGTCACCGCTGTACAAGCTGGCAATAATGGATATTAGCTACAATGTTAAACAGTTACAAAGGGAAAAGAAACGCAAGACAAAAATTCACACAATTGGTTGAGCTTTGCTGGTCTGTGATAAGTCATTTAATGTGTTAGAAGACTCGTGTCCAGATCCCACATCAGGTGCTGCATCTACTAAGATGTGATGTTTGTTTACTAAAAGCCACCCAAATGCTAAAAATAAAGTCAAGGCCAAATCTTAATACATGCAGTACATGAAGGGCAGCAAAGTAAACAGGCTACAAAATTCAAATAGCAACTTTGCTTCATCCTGTTATATTCCTAAACTTCTGGAATTCAGTTAGAAGTGGCATGCAAGATTACTGCAAAGTGTCTAACTGAAGAGACACCTACTGTTGTGTTTATACTAGGATATTACTGGTGTCAAACCCAGACAGGCCAGGAAAGCAGTACCTGCAAACCATAAAAACCATTGGAAACCTGGAGTGCACAGAACTGCAAAAGACTGCAAAATGTAAGCAATGTATGTGAAAGAATCAAATTTCAACTGAATACAAACTGACAAGACCAGAGATTTGTGGTGTGGGGAATTAAGGAAAGAAGTCATGACTAGTCAAATTACATTTCCTTCTTTAAAAAAAAAATCACATTTGAGAAGCTTCTAGATAAAGCTGAACAAAAGACAATAAGGCATTAAGTTAAGGGTGGGGAGGGTGGGAGAACAGAAGAGAGATACTTTCAAAGCCAATTAGTTCAAAAGGAGATAGCCACAGAGAACATCTTCAGTCAATCTAAAACATGTCTGGGGTAGCTGCTGCCAAGATTCAGGCAAGGGGACTGAGATGAAGGAGACATTTAGTGCAAAACTAGGACACCACACTAACCTCAGGATTCAGATTGCTAACCAGCAGGACAGCATTGGCTGCAGAGGCAAATCCCGGAATGCCAATACGACTAGCTGCTGCTGCAGCAGCCGCTGCTGCTGACGGCATGCCAAGTGGAGCCAAAGCTCCATGAACCCCTGGGACGGACAAACCTATTGATGAGAAACTAAAGTCATTAGACAAAACATTTCACCAGATAACATTCAGTTTTGTTGAATGCACACTGTAACTAGATAGACAATGTGGAGTGTTCAGATTTAGCAATGTCCTTAAGCTGTCCAAATCTACCTGTTAAAATTACAGCAGTTAGGCTGAAGCCTGACTACCAGACCCAAAACAATCCTGCCCACTGCAAGGGAACAGGCACAAAGTCTTAACTTCACGATAGCAAGCTATGTGAAACCCAATAGAGATGGTGCAGCCACGTACAGAGAATTTCTAATTAGATACCAAAAGGAAAAAAAGCTACCCACCAGCATAGAAAATTGCACCCAATACTCCACATTTTGCCCATTCACAAATGTGGTTGCACATTTCCTTCAATATTGTACCCAAACTTTTGTCCAAATCTGAGCAGCACAAATGCCATTGTAAACAAAGCAGTTAAAACGTTGAATATATAGTATGGCAGAACGACACTGGCAATAAGGCAGAGTCTATGAGTAGTGTACATACAGTAATCTGATGGATGTTGGAGAAAGTCTGTAGAGACACAAGTTTTCAAATAATAAGCAACTTCAAAATATAGAAGAGGTGCCTGTTGAACTGTATACTTTTAATAAAATGACCTTCCTGAAGTGCAAGATCAAGTTTGAATGTGTGGCTTTCCCAAGTCTGGATTTAGATCTCCACTTGCGCATATTACAGGCAGATGCAACAAGCCACTCAATAGAAGGGAATTACTTTGACAAGCCACAAAGCAGCTTGGTCCAAAAGGGTTCATCTAGGGAACACCTGAGCTCAAAGCTTTCAGGGTTATTTCATAGCACTCCAGACTACTCAAGAATGTTAGGCCCGAATACAGAAGATGTTTAATACACAAGGCCATTCAAAAATAAAATTCCTGCATTAGCAACTCACCAGCTTGCTGGAAGGCAATACTAGGAGGGAAACCAGCTCCCCCTCCGTAAGGCGAGGAGATGATACCTGGTGCACCTGACGAGAGAACAAGTCTGTCAGTAAGCACTTTTGTAACAAAAATAGCTTTTACAATCCATCTCTCTGCCTGCACTGCCTCCTGTCAAGTGTCAATAAGTTTCAGGAATGCTGCAGAATTCCACTTCAATCTTAAGCTGCTATCAGGTCAATTTTGCAGCACTTACAGCCAAGCTTTTGAAACAAGCATTGCTGAAACACCCTAGCAATGCTATTAATTCACAGTCAAAGTTTAGCAGCAAAATTCTGGTTAAGTACATGTTGGTCGGTTTTGGATTTCACAGCACAGGCCAAATGTCAGTTATAGATTCAGAGTTACAGATTTAAACATGTGGAAAATTAAACTCAGCTGGGAAAACCACCATTCAATCCTGTATTTTGGCAACAGTCCAGACACCAGTGTACAGTTTGGACAGCTAAGCAACAGACAAGTTATACTGAACTTAAGTATTACTGAAACTAAAACCAATATGCAAATTAAGCTAGGAAAGTTCCACCTGTAAAACAAATCAGATAACTGACAGAGGAGGTTAAACATTAACAACAGCAGTCTCATTATAGTATGATCTTCATTCTACCATATACTTCACCTGTGCCATCTACTTCCCAATGACTGGTTTTGTAGCCACAAGAATTAAGATTAAATCAACATGCCTAGTACATCAATAGCCAAAAGTCTACATGTTGGAATTTACAATTAAGTTTTACTAGTATAAACATAGTATAATCTACATTTCCAGATTTGCCCTTTCAAATTGACTTTGCAAAGACTTAAGGGGCTAAACACAGAAGCATGCTTACCTATTTATCAGTACAGTTCCATGAAAGGACATGAGGAAAGATACCAGGGGCCCTGCTGTCTAGCAACACCTCTACAATAATCAACTCTCCAGGCTAAAATGTAACCTGACAGAACACTGTTTCCAAAAGCAAATATAGGTTCTGCTGTCAAGTTGAGCTTGATAATATATGGACAGTGACTTTCTGGAAGTAGCAATAACCAAGGTCGACAAAAAAGGTCAGTGAAAACAAAGACATCCCTTGAGTACTTATTTCCTCACTAAGACCAGGGAGGATCCAGTCCTGTGGATTGAAGACAGCTCAGCTAAAATCTTCTCATTCCTTCACAATGAAAATGCTGCTAAAAAGTTTACATACTCTCACAGCATCAAGGAAATGGCCAAAAACGTATCTCCTACTCCCTCACCCACATCCTCAGAGTTCTAAACCGTAGAAATTTATGAAATTCCAACTGTTCACTGCTCCAGGTCACTCAGTATTCCAGCTATAAATAAATATGTAGAAAACAGCCCATTGAATCCCCTACAGTTTGGTTATATGTGCTATATTTTAAAAACAGCACTGACAAAGTTGCTTGAACGCACATGAATCCACTGTTGTAATGTTAGCAAACAGCAAAATCACAGAAGATGTATTTACCTAGTAGGGAGGCATCCTTACCAAAAGCGGCTGCCATGGTTTGGTCTAAAGTTGGTTGATTGTCACCAGATGGTAGGTCAGGACGTGTGTAGTCTCTGCTTTTGTCATTATTGTACTTAACATTAAGACTAGTCAATTTAGAGAAGTCAATACGCAGAGTGCAGCAGGCATTATAGATGTTCTGTCCATCTAGGGCCTAGAAGGAGGGCATGTGGAGGTTAAAACAATTATTCAAATGAGCTCACGTTATTTTTCAGCCTTGTCAAGAAGAACAGATACTATGTTTAATATTTACTAGTGCTGAAGTCCTGTAGAATTAGACTATTCTTTGCTAGGTTGGGGGAAAAGAGTAGATAAGCTTAATTGTTTTCTGTAGGGCAGCAGATTCATGTAAAGACTGGAACTGGTTTATCTATACCTTCAGCAAACAGCATACTGACAAGGGTTGATGAAGTGCACAAGTAACAACAATATTAAATGCAAAAAAGGGAACAAAAGGTATAAAAAGGGTGAAGAACGTTTATGAAGTGATTCAAAAGTCATCCACTTTCACAATACTTAAACACAATGACTGGCCTTTTCCTAACATTTTACTATCTAAAGATACTTTCATTAGTTTCCTTGAGTAAATAAAACTTGCACCCACAGACAGCATTGATAAAACTCCCAGTTCAGAGAACAATTAACATACCAGCTTTGCATGTTGTGCACTGGAGCCATCAGCATATTGCAGCAAGGCCTGGAATTGGTTATTCTTTGTAAAAGTGATGATCTTCATTACAGTGCCAAACTTGGAGAAAATCTGAAATCCAAATAATTTTTTAAAAACATTTTGAATGCTAAGTAAGCTGCATAGTTCTTGCATCAAAATGAGTCACCATGCACAGAACCAAGCAGATCCTCTGGCCATTCTACCTCTGTGTAATGTAGACAAGCAGGACGCCAGAAGAACACAACAAGCCAGACAATATCAGGTGGTGGAGAAGTCAACATTTTGGGTGTAAGCATTCTTCAGAGCCTCAGTGTAATACCTGCCTTCGAACCAGACCATTTTATGGTCTTTAAGCCATCCATGCTGGACAATTAACATGGCTCACAAGGAACCACACTGTCCTCATTTTGATGGCCTTATTAATCAGGACAGTTGTGCTTTCCGCAAGTCCCATGAAAACACTTGAGCTTTCGTTGTAGTTTGAGCTATATGTAAAGAATAGCAAAAAACCACAATATAGTCAATCATCCAGCATGCAAACAAACCCTGCAGTCAACTAGTCCATGCAGACCATGCTCCCAAACTAAATCTGGCCTGCATTTGGCCCATATCCCTCTAAACCTTTCCTTGTCAAGTACTTAATGTCTTCTAACTGTTTTAACTATAGTTGCATCCACCACTTCCTGGCACTCCATCCCAAACACAAACAAAACTTGCCCTAATATCCTTTTTGAAATCTCTCTCTCCTCACCTAAAACATGTCCCATGGTTTTGAACACCTCCACCTTAGGGAAGAGGCCTTTACTATTCACTGTATCAATGTTGTAGGCAATTAGTTACTCGCGATTTTATGAACTTTAAGGTCACCCCTCAACACTGTACACTCCAGTGGAAGTCCCAGCATATACTTATAACTCAAGGCATCAGTAGCACCCCTGTCCAAACTTACAGCAAATTTACTGCTGTATCCCAACCCACCAGGCAAGACTCACTTCCCAATGTTCAACATCCACACACACCCTCCTCAGATACAAACTGCCAGTTAGTGTTTCTCATCATTTCTACATCCTGAGGGGTGATAAATTATCATTGAAAACTTGAGAATTAGGATTTACCTGGTGCAACACATCTAGAGTAACAGGATAGAAGAGATTTTCCACAATGATGCGAAGAACAGGGCTCTGACCAGCAAGACCAGCTGCACTATCTGACACACCACTACCAGCAATAGCCATGTTAGCAGTCTGCACAGCATTGACTGCCTGAAGAGCTGCTTGTGCTCTCTGAAAAAGAAACAAACAGGAAGTTAAGCCATTGATTTAAATATCATGCACATTGCTGCTCAAGGTACAACTGTCTTCAGCCAGTTTACAATAAACCAAAGTTAAGAAAGGCCTTTTGAACTGACCAGCCTTAAATTCGCAATCCCCTCTCAATAGAGTCACGGTGGTGTACAGCATGGAAACAGACCCTTTGGCCCAACCAGCCCATGCTGACTAGATATGTCAACCCAATCTAATCCTACCTGCCAACACCTGGCCCATATCCCTCCAAACCCTTCCTATTCATATACCCATCCAAATGCCTCTTAAAATGTTGCAATTGTACTAGCCTCCACCACTACTTCTGGCAGCTCATTCCATACACTTACCACCCTCTGCGTGAAAAAGTTGCCTCTCAATAGAATTCTGATTCTTCACGCCTCCCAACCCATAAAAAAAGAGAGCAGAGAAAAGGCAGGACCATCAATATGAGGCAAGAGAACAGCAAAAAAAAAAGCAACAAAAGCACCACAGGTCTGCAATCAACCCTAAAGAATCACCATTAAGCAAAAGGCTAAACAGGTTGGGACCCTATTCATTAGGGTTAAGACAGACATGATTAAGGGCCAGAGGGCTTAGTCTCAGAATTATGGGACACCAATTTAAGGCTGAGAAGAGTTTGGAACTCCTTGCCATAGGTAAATGTAGGGGTAAAATCCTTGCATATATTTAAATATGAGATAACCCTCGACTCCCCTATTAATCAAGAAGTTACGAGTGATGAAAACAGACAAGCGAAATGTTCGATCAGCTGATCCCATTGAATGGCAGAGCAGGTTTGAGGAAACAAACTGTCTCCTCCTGTTCCTCTCTCATTGTCCTAGAGAAAGGATCTGAAACTACACTTATGTTGGGAGTTGCAACTCTTACTCATTTTGATCGCTATGCCTAAAAATTCTACTTGGCAAACACTGGGTGCAGTGAAGGATCAAGGGATTGATTTCTGAGATGGGAGGTTTGTAATAAGAGAAGACCGTAGGCAGACCAGGTTTTATTCATTTGGGTTTAGAAGAACAAAGAGAAGCATGAATTTAAATGCTCAAATTTCGAACAAGGCCAAACAGAATGGTGTAGAGATATTCCCCTGGCTAGTGGGGCCAGAACAAGGGGGTCAGTCTCCACATATGCTACAAGCCATTTCAGAATGATGGAGGACAGATGTCTTCCTTGGGTCATCATCCTGAATGACAACATGGAAAGCTATAGAAGCCATGTCATAAACATTTAAATTTTTAAAAGGCACCAGGATGTGGTACTGGGGAGGAGAATCAGCCATGATAAGGTTGAACAAATCAACATAGCCTATTCTTGTTTTAATGTTGCACAGATGTCCAGTTAAGCAACATAGGAGTCTTTGAAGTATTAAAATTTTATCCAGCAATCCTTAAGGAAGCTCCCTGTTAACTATGCTAAAATGGACAACTCTAGTGGGAGTGGCATCCTAATAAATGTGAACTTCATGACCTAGTTTTAAAAAGCTCAAGAGAAACAGATAGGCAAGCTTTGCCAAGCGACCTCTTGTGGCTTCATCCTTTATCACACAGGAAGGTTAGGAGGCAGAAGACAGTGCAGTGCAACGACACACTGACTAATACTCACTGTACGTCAGTCCACTCAAAGACTATTGATCTATTAACTGTCACATGCCTTGTCTATTTACCTGATTTGCACAATTAAACTAATAAACTACTTCATCAGAAGCCTGATTTTGAGGGCACTAGAAGACAGTTGAGGGGAAAAAAGTGGCCTCAAGGCCAAATGCCGTTCACTAGTTACTTTCAATTAACGAAACCAGGTTTGAATTGAATTGATTTGATCAAATAGTAGTCAGAGTGGTTATTTCTGGCTTAAATGAGGTGTTTGGACGTGTGTACAGCTTGTGGGCTCAACATTGACACCCCCTTCCCACTTAAGTCATGACAGCAAGTAAATCAGCTGCAGTCCAAACTTCCTCAAAACTCAGAGCTCAAGCCAGTCATTAGTAAATCAAGGTACACTTAATCCTACAGAAAGGTCAAGAGTACTCACAGCCTGATTGGGAGAGTTGTCAGTCTTCAGTTCCTTGTGGTTAGAGTATTGAATGTAAATAGGATGGCTTCTCAGGTATGGAGTGACAGTGCTATAATAGCTCACCATTGTGTTAGCAGCTTCTTCAGTGTTCATTTCTATGAAAGCCTGAAAATTAGAAATTCACACCACTCAAATGTCATGAGGTATCTCAACAACAGAGCAAACATTCATTTAAACATACAACAATCTTCTAAAACAATCACAAGTGTGCAGAGCATAGTGGAGCAACTGTATAAAGCAAACTAGAACTTGAGGATTATACAAGTGTCTTCTCATGACTGCCTGGAGACATTGAAAAGCTACTTATTAAACTTAGTGGTTATTAACATTTCAGCCAACAACAAATGGTTCAATCATTGCATGAAGGATTCTCTTCAAATCAATAACCCAGATAGAAAGTTTACCTTTAGGCATTTTTAAGCAGCGTTTGTTTGCCATTTCAAAGAACTTGCTTAGGCATGGAGAAGTCAAGAGTTACCCACCTGGTTTTTGCCTTTTAACATGAGAAGATTGGTTACTTTGCCAAAAGGCAAGCCCAAGGAGATGACCTCTGCCTCAGTGACATCATTGGGAAGTTTACGGATGTGAATGACTCTAGAAGGTAAGATTCCTGACGTTCTGTTCTCTGCTTTGAACTTTTTGCTGTCGTTGCCATTGGCTAGAAAGGTTTAAGACAACGTGAAGGCACTAGCATTCTCTCGGCATGGTATATTAAAAACACTTATGTTTTTCATTAATCATCAGCCCAAACAAGTTTACTGCTAAAAACAAAACTACAGTTAACTTGCGTCAAAATTCAGCTAAAAAGCATTTCAAAAAGAGATATCGATTTCATGCTCAACCCCACGCAATGGGGCTAATTTCTCTCAATCTATAGCTTAAAAAAGTATTGTTTTTAAAAGATACTTACTGTACTCACCAGATGGAGCAGAGTTGCTCATGATAAAGGGACCGTTAGTAGCACAAGCAGATAGAAGCTCGTCAGATCCCCGCTGCAAAACAAAAGAAAGAAATCCAATTTTCCATCTCCCCAAGCAGTGTTTCCCAAAAAGAAAAGAAAGTACTGGAAGCCCCCATCAGGTAGCTTCCCTGTGGAAAGGGATGTGAGAATTTTTTCCACTTAATGACTTTTCTCCAGAACCTTGTTTTTTTTTCCCCTTTCAGAAGCTGCTAAACTTCTACATTGATTTTAAAACTGTTCCAAACCACAGTATGCCCTCCATTTCTCATTGTCATCAAGCCTACTTCTGTTCACTGTGATCAGCTGTTTGTGACTTAATACAACAGCCAACAGTGAACTACCTTATCTATTCCTTGGTCACTAAGCTATATCCTGCATCACTTATTAAGCAATGGTTAAATTCTCTCTGCACAGATGACTGGAAGCAGTTGACAGGTAATGAAGTGGTAAACCAGGCATTGTGTTTGGTGCGAGGGCCACTTTCCACTTACTAGCCACTAACTGATTTGAAGCTCTAACTGTTAGAACATCAGAAACAAGGACTTGGCACCTCAGTTGTTGCACCATCCAATTAGACACTACTAGCACTAACTAAATCTCAAATCGATACCCATTAATAGACTCCCAATAGCAGGCATTGATCTTACAATTAAAACTTAGAACCTGCCTGTATAGAGGTCTCAACTTTACTTCACCAGGTGTCAAGTTTTACATGCAGTTAAACTACGCACTCTATTCCTAGAGATGCTCAGAAGCAAATTTCAAAAAAAGTGTATTAGAAAGTAAACCTGCAGGTCTACAGGACTTCAGTACGACAACAACTGGATTGTTCTGAAGGGCTAACCCAGTCTTGTTGGACCGAATGGACTCCTGTTACCAGAGTCCCCTAGCAGTAACTGCCTGAGTCAGCTCACAACCTCTCATCCAAATAAATACAAGGAATGTGTTAAGTTAAGCATTGCAAGACTTCTAGTAACGATCCATCAATTACATTGGTAGAAATGATCCATGTTTGATTAGGGCAAGAGAAAACAGCCTTTAGTTTTTCTAGCTATGAAGAAAAATTGATATTTTAATTAGAAACAGATTCAAGTGTGTCCGCTCAAAGAAATGGGGTTTTCAAATCATAGAATGCACCCATTACAATGGAATGCTTTTTTTGCATAATCAGAGCTGCAGAGGGATCTAACATGCCTGCCCTCAGGAAGCGACCAGTTCAAAGTAAACATTTAAAATTACGCCACAAGGCTATAGCACAGCAGAGCAGTCAGTCATGGTATGAAGTTACACCACTGAGTCAAAAGATAACAGCAAACCTCCTCTCACCTTCAGTAAAAAAAACTTCTTTAAAACACTGGATAACTTCAAAAATGGGAAATCCATCTAACAATCAAGGTCTTAGACAGGCAAGCTAAAAGCCTATCACATTCCTACCCATCACTACACTTCACCTACCTGTAAAGCAAATTACTAAGCAAACCACTTGATGACAAAGAAAGTCACTGCCAATTTTCCTTATTGATAGTAGATACATTGTAATGTTTTAGTCAGCTAGGATAGTCAGTAGTTAGTGCCAGGCCAGCTCCTTCAAATAAAGGTAATTTGAGCATGTACAATTCATACTTGGTCTAGGAGAGGGGCCAACACTTTCACAAAAAAAACTGTCAGTGCACACAACTTGGTGTTAGTAGAAATCTTAACATTCTCTAGCAAAATATAATGTGGGAGCAACTACTATGTACTGGTCACATTAATTTTCCCTCCTACAAAGATGGGACAATCTATGTAAAATAATTGAATGCAACTTTCAATAAATAAACATTGAAAGGGTTTTGTTTCATACTAGCAATGTCTCAAATTTGATGGCAGGATCACAACAGTGATAGTCAACATCTATTATTTACACTACGATACTGAAGACATCAACCATACGACACCTACTGTACGGTTCATGAGGTCTCAAAAGACTCGACCATACTCTCCCTATTCACCCCCACTGTCCAACTGAAGCTCTGAATTGATTATGGTAGTAATGTTAAAACAAAAGTTTGATCATCTAAATGGATTGGAATGAACTCTCCTGCTCAAATTTTTAAATTGGAGAAATATTTATCAGCTGCTGGCTGACATTAGATTAGCTGCAACCCATGTCTGGGACTTTATGGAGCATCAGCAAATCTGTGTGAATTCAGCAGCAAGATCAACCCTCAATCCCAGATCTGACTGCATGTTAAGGCTGGATTGCAGAGTTTGGGGACCTATAACTGAAAGGTCAAATGGAGTGCTATACCAACTTTACATCTAAAAAAGGAAACTAATGGCCATTTTACATGGCAACCACAGCTTTGATAGAAATGCTACGGAAGTGTCCTATAAACATTAAGTTAGCCTACAGCACAAGAAAACATCCAGAAACACTGAAGATTTCTGCACATCCCTAGAGTGTGTTTGCTGTAGGCCATTAATTACTACTTCCTTACACAGGACCTTAAAATTAGTATTTTAAAAAGTGCAGCACCTTGACAGTGCTGACATGGGAGATTCATGGACTTCACTAGCCAATGATAACATCCATTCAAAGTTAGAAGCCTTTCCAAAATTTATGTAACACTGGCATCCCGGTCTCAAAACCAATGAAGCAGTTTAAACATGGTACTATGCAGCTTGCCTATATCACTTCCACATTTTCAATGGGACAATTAGACACATTTTAAAACTTGGAAAACCACTGCTAACCAAAACAAACTTAAAATTAATAAGCTTTTAAAATTGTGATCCTTGAAACTATTTCGGTATACAGGCAGGCACTAAAAAAAACTGAACGTACAAAAGGGAGTTGCTATGACAACAGACAATCAATTGTTTACTGAAACTTTACAGCTTCAGTAGTGTCCAATTACAGGAAAACTAGAGTTAATCTCAAGGAAACAAAAACAAAATTGGACCAACTTCGAACCCTGCATTTGAAATGTACTGTGCCAAATGCACATGGTTTATGCTTAAGGATCACCATAATTAGTACTTTAAAAGGAAAAAGCAATTCATATCAGGTTAGAAGCTATTAAGACAGCTAAATAAGCTCAGTCAACAAAAAAAAAGCTCAAATGAAATAAACAGACACTGCCTTGTTTGCCCAGCATCTCATTTTTACCAATATAGACTTGTTTCCTCTTAAGATTCATTTCAGATATTTGATGCCTATTTGAAATGTTACAGGGGAGAAGGTGTATAGAGTGAAACAAAAATTCCTGCTAAACAGGCAGCCTATACACTTCCTTTGTGGAAAGCTGTACTGAGATCAAATAATGAAAGGAAATGGCTACCAAATGAGTTTGCAGCAAAAACAGGATGTGAATGCCCCCAAAGCACATCAGACATAGCTTTGGGCAATTTCCAATAATCACCACATCAACTCACTAGATTAGACTTTGGCACATGTGCCAACTCAAGACCAGGCGGAACATCTCAAATACACCCTTGCTAGCATATTTCTCTTCAAAATTCCAAGAGTTCTTTGAATGCTAACCAAAACACCTTTGCCTTATTGTACATGAAATACACTAGTTTAGCTTTCAATTTCAAATAAATTCACAGCCTGGCACTGAGACCAGTCAATTTTCAAATTAAATCCAGATCCACTTCTGTCTGAAATAGTTTCTACAGCATGCACCACTACAGAAGAGTAACTAGGTTCACAATAATAAGCAATAAAAGACAATCTACATGAAATTAACTTAATTTCCTAATTTAGAAGATCCACTGTGAAATGAACACAATATGGCAAAACATGCTTAGTATTTTAAAAAATTTCTACAGAAACCAGAGATACAAAACACTATTGAAAAATTGGAACTTCAAACAAATTCCTCATTCTGAAAGAGGAAACAGATGTTTGGCTGATTGCATGCAAGGGTGTTAAATGCATCTTTCCAGATTTTAGCATTAGTGTTTGCTTGACATTTGCCAGAAAACTCTGGACAAGGCTACAATTAGGCATAATAGTGCCAAGGAACAGGAAATGTACAATCTAAGTTAACCTGAACTCATTTTGCATAATATTTGTTTCAAATAGCAATATAGCAGCAAAGTTTCTCCTGCACCAAAGCGGTGTTTTTTAAAAAACTTTTACACTGCGCATTGCTGTGACAGAACCTTGTAAGCCACAAGCTCCAGACAGTCACCTCTACATTAAAACTGATGGATGTGAAACATAACTCCCTGGAACGATTGAAATCTCAGGTCCATAAAACAGGATAAGTAATTGCAAATTAAATAAAGGAATGTTGTAGCAAACAACTGCAATGAATATTTTGTCACTGAAACCAGATTTCTGAATACCAGAAAAAATTAGCATCAGTCAACAATGGACACCAGTAGCCCAGAATTAGTCTCAATAATTCATCTGTTGCATATTCAAACATCCAACTTAAAGCCAAGTGTCTTATGCTTTGAAAAGCGCAGCAGGTCAGGCAGCATCCAAGGAACAGGAGAATCAACGTTTCAGGCATCAGCCCTTGTTCAGGAATGAGGAAAGTGTGCCCAGCAGGCTAAGATAAAAAGGTAGGGAGGAGGGACTTGGGGGAGGCACACTGGAAATGCAACAGGTGGAAGGAGGTCAAGGTGAGGGTGATAGGCTGGAGTGGGGTGGGGGCGGGGAGGTCAGGAAGAAGATTGCAGGTTGCCATGGTCTGGCGATGGAGTCGTCCAAGGACCTGCATGTCCTTGGTGGAATGGGAGGGGGATTTGAAGTGTTGAGCCACGGGGTGGTTGGGTTGGTTAGTCCAGGTGTCCCAGAGGTGTTCTCCGAAACGTTCCGCCTCTGGGACACGTCAGCTGGAGGAAGAGCGTCTCATCTTCCGCCTGGGAACCCTCCAACCACAAGGGATGAACTCAGATTTCTCCAGTTTCCTCATTCCTCCCCTCCCCCCACCTTGTCTCAGTCAAAAGCCCTCGAACTCAGCACCACCTGCCTAACCCACTCCAGCCTATCACCCTCACCTTGACCTCCCTCTACCTCTCGCATTCACAACACCCCTCCCCCAAGTCCCTCCTCCCTACCTTTTATCTTAGCCTGCTGGACACTTTCCTCATTCCTGAAGGGCTTATGCCTGAAACGTCAATTCTCCTGTTCCTTGGATGCTGCCTGACCTGCTGTGCTTTTCCAGCAACACATTTTCAGCTCTGATCTTCAGCATCTGCAGTCCTCACTTTCTCCTCCTACGCTTCGAGTCATAATATCAGAGCTGCTTTGCCACCCTCGATTATCTGTGAATCTGCATTTAAGCATGAATTAGTTGCTCCCCAAAAATCACAACACCAATCAACTGCCTCACCATAAAATTTCTCCAAAATGCAGACTCTTCCTCAATAAATGGCAGCTACCATATGGCTTCAATTTCATTAGCATTTGTCCTCATGACAGTGAACCAAATAGTACGAACCAAATGTAAAAATTCACAATCTATATTCAAAGACCCCCAGTCAAAAAATAGATCAATGATTGTTTTAATCCTTAGTCAACTGCAATCCTCAGTTGCCACCACCCACAATTTTACACACTTTTCATCTCAGCAAAAGTACATAGATTTATAACTTTAAATCAATTCACAGAATGGGGACATCACTGGTCAGCTCAGTAACTTTAGCCTATCCCTAACACCTAAGGCCAGTTGGGTGTCATTAACTGAACAGATTTCAACAACTGAGTACTGCCGCTGGAGATCAGTCAAGATTAGAATGGTGCTGGAAAAGCACAGCAGGTCAGGCAGCATCTGAGGAAAAGTGACATTGTGGACAAAAGCCCTTCATCAGGTTCATAATCTTGCAAGAAAATTGCACCTTCTGTACTGTATCGTTTTTCTTCTACCATTACCATCCTCTACCACTCTGGAGAATGCACATCTAGAAAACTACTTCAATCTAAAGGACACGTTATTCTACCCAATCTTTTCAGTTCTGTCCATCAGCATCAATATTCCAGTCGTAGAAATAACTTAAATAGGTTCTCTTCCAATTGTTTTTTTAAAACTGTGGACAATTATTTTACTGTACTGATCATTACTACCATTGAACTACACTCCATCTGCATTGCTTTATTCTTAAGATCTTGATCCAATCCTTCCAGTGTGCAGATGAATTGAATAATTTTACATAATGCTGCATGCTTGCCTTTTACTGTTCTGAATTTTGCCTGTATCTGGCCCTTACTTTAACAGTAGGTTGTCTCCCTCTCCAAACTCCAGCTCAACTTTAACCACCTCCTTTGCAGCAGGAGAGAAAAGGAAATGAGGAATAATAGTAGTCACTATACCATGTTCACTTGAAGTCCAAAATTTTGGTCGAAACACTTATTTGGGAATTAGCCAGCACAGATGCCAATTTGAGCTCCAGTAACAGCATCACAGGAGAAATATTGCCTGCAAACTTTAGACAAGTCACTGAAATTAGAGCAGATGCCCAGCTCAGTACTAGCATCAAATTACTCAGAAGACCATTCAATATTAATGGAAGCTCAAGATAAATGCTCATCTATATCCCAATCTCACTTTCACAGCTTTATCCTTCAAATATACACTAATCTCACAAGTTAAAACAAAATTTCAAAAATATCACAACATTGAATTACAACCAGACAGCGTCCACAACCACATTTTAATACCCAACTCCATTTCAAACTCTTCAAAAGGTCACAGCAGACATCATGAAACAGATCAAGGGGTTACAATCAGCTGCCAGCTCTAGATTTAGTTAGATGAAACAGCAGCTGCTTAAATGACTTCAAACCCATCACCACAATTGCATTTCATTAATCAAGGTCTGCATCACTACTGGTAAACCATATTCCAAGTGGCTTGTTAGATTATAAATACCACAAGGACAGCTTCAAAGTGATAACATCACTATTTGTTATACCATCATCTTACTGGATCTAAAACGCAAAGGGCTACAGAACAATTCTTAAAACAATTCACAACATGGAATGGATCAATGGGTTAATAAAACTCAATACTGCAGATGTTTAAATCTGAAATAAAAAGTGGAGAAACAATTGCCACAAAGAGGAGTTATGTCTGAATCAAAACATCAACTTTCTCTCAGATGCTGCTTCAAGACCTGTTGATTTCTACAGCACCAATGCTTAAACAAAAACCATGCCAAGTTGACAAGCCCAGTGAACAGAGGGAGCGTGTGAAAATTAACAAACATTTAAGAGTTCATACAGCTCTTCATAAAAGGCAAGCTTACTAGCTTGTATCAGTCTTCTAAATAAGCACCGAGCTCCGAATTAAAAAAACTATCTGCAAACTTTAACTGAACTGGGCACAAACTCAAAGATCTGAGAAGAGCCAACATTCGCAGTCTGTTACAACATAATTACACTATGACAGTAGAGTCCAAAACGTTAATCCACAAAGTGGCTTTCTCGCACCTTCGAAGGCATTTGGAGAAAACAAGCCTTACTCTCCAGCTACATTTCCAGCTGGTACAAACTTGCACAAGTAGAAATATCAAGAGTGTGCGCAGTATGTCCAGATACGACCGTTGCAGCACATTCCAGAAGCATCAACAAGCCCTAGATAGGTTGAAAATGAACTTTAGACCTGCTCACTCACATCGTTAATGCAAGTTTTTAGTTTGCAAAGCAGTGTAAGCCTCCTTTCTCAAGAAGGGAATCAACAGATGAGCTTTCTCAAATAAAATATAAACCATCAAGATCACCTCTCCAATGTATTGTCTGCAACATCGGTAGGCTATTGCTCAGTTCAAGTCAAAAGGTGAAGCATAAGCAAACATACCAGTGAAACCAAGTAACATGTCTTCTCATGCAGTTGGATGTTTCACCAGAAAGTGGAATTGCATCCCAAGTAGAGACCATCTCCCAACAGAAAAGACAGTTGATACTAAGGATGTAAAGCTATTGAAAATAAATGCTGGAGATCACAACCTATCAAACACAGCCAACATCAGTGGAGAGACAGCAGGGCTAAATGTTTCAAGTCTAGATGACGCCATCAAATGTGAAATAGTTCTCTCCTGACTCCAGAGAGGAACCTGATTGGAAGATCTTCAATCAACATCCAGCCATCAGTTCAGATCAGGAAATAAATCAGAAGTTCCACACAACAGTTATACCTTTAGCCTGGAGTAAATTATTTGAAAATCCAATACTCCCACTTTAGAAAATTGTGACTACTGAACAGATTTAAAATCCAAGCTAACAAGAAATGAAAACAGGTAATTACATCCGTGTAAGTGAAGCCAAACATAACAGTTATCGCATTTGAAAATACAAACAGTCATAGGATCAGGTTCGAAAGTCACAGCAACAATGCCTACCTTTGTACCAACTGTTATATCTTGGACAATGCTGTAGAAGAAAACAGAATTTTTTTTAAGCAAATGCATTATATAAAGGATCTATAAGAACAGAGCAAAGCATTCAATAAAAGCCTCAAGTTAAGGGATGGACCAGGCATCGCCATAGCCAGTCAGCCTAACACTTAAATTTACCTCACCTCCAGTGCTGCAACAAGCTTTACTTTTAAAAAATGGAATTTAATCATAGGGTCAACAAAACCTCCTGAAAAAAATAACTAAAATTTATAAAGCAAAAAATCAATTTACAACAAAAAATTCTCACTCAAATTTAAGAACCCATGTTACACAGGTGCTGGCTTTCACATTTGGAAGTATAATTTGCCCAGAACTCACTGCATCTCCTTCAGCGCAACTCTGACTAAATTTCAGAACAGAATGTCCTGTAGAGCCAGTGATCCAAGCAGAATAATTGTAAGATAATGTTAAAAAAGCATGGTTAAGGAGAGGTCAGACAGCGGTATACAGATCAGATGTACTTAAGACTCCACAAAATAAAAGGATTTTGGATACAAATGCGGCATCACCATATAGGAAATCAGTTTTTATTAAACCGAAGCTACATATTACAAAAAGGGAACTAAATCAGCCATTGTCTACCAAAGACTGCAACCATGTGGACAACAGACTAAATCCAGCACCTACCTACCTTCCCGCTACTGGGCCCTAGCACTATACCTTTAATTCACGATAAAAAAACCAGAAAGCAGTTTCATTATTTCCCTGCACCCCACAGACTGACGGCCATGTCTATACAGGACACAGGAATGTTAAGGGTTGTGCAACCGATCTCAAAGAAGCACGCCCATATCAGAAGGGTGGAGTCATTTTTAAACCAATTTCCTCATTGTAAACTGCTCGGTCGCATGACGAGAGGTAGGAATGCTTATAAAGAAACCTACTGTGAAACATTAGATGATTCAAGGGGAACCCCCCGATCGCAGACTGGACTGTAGAAGTAAGCTCCATCTATAGGGAGCACTTCTTACATCTCAGCGAAACTGGCCTAAAGAATGATACACAACTGGAACCAGCATGCAAGCTCTCCAGCACCGCAATTTTAACAAATTAATCCCCCAATAACAATACAGTGCCTAAATTGCACACGGCTCTAAGGACAGAAATCTTTCTATTGAACTACGGTGACATCAAAAAAAGTTTGCAGACTACGTCTCAAGTTAAGTCGGAGACCTGGGAGGGCACCTCAACAGACAAAGAGCGGGGACTGAGCCAGGGCCTGGAGCGTGGAAAGTGCGCGGGCTGGACGAGCAGCCACGTGCCCGCCCGCCCCGAGCGCAATGAGAGCGAGGCGGCCCCGGCAAAGGAACCGGCCGACCCCGGGGGTGGGGGGGGGAAAGAAAAGAGAAAGAGGAGAGAGAGAGAGAGAGAGCTTCGACCCAGAGTCGGCCGCCATTTCGCGAAGCCCAACCCCAAGCCCGGAAACCCGCCGAGAGCTGGGCTCCGGATTCGAAACCTTCAACAGTACGGGCCGACGATCAGGGAAAGACGGGCGCAGACTGGGGGCAACCAGGGTCTCTTGCCCAGTTTCTTTTCCTCTCTCTCTCTCTCTCTCACACACTCTCTCTCTCCAGGATCCCCTACCCGCTGCCCCTCGACAGACTCCTTCGCACTACCACCCTCCCCCTCCCCCCCTCCCGCGGGCCTTGTGCATCCGCGCAGCCCGAGTTCGCCGCTCGAGCCCAACTTTTCCGAGACTTTTGCGTCGACGTCTGCGTCGATCTTCAGACCCGACTTTCCCCCTCCCCGCCCCATTCTCACTCCCGCCCGAGGCACGACACCCTCGGTGTAGCGTGACAAAGCCCGACGGCTTGCTGCGGTCAAGAAGTTAGATCTCCTTACCCGTCCATTGCAGACCAGAGATCGCAGAAAGAAAAGCCGCGACCGTGCCCTCCCGTCTCAGATATACCCACACAAAATGGCGCCACGTCAATCACGGCCCGCCGCCGCTCCCCATTGGGGGGGCGGGTGACCAAGGGGCGTGGCTATTGCCCTTCTGATAGGAGGGCTCCAAAAAGTAAACGTGGAGCCTCCTGTCAATCCAGTCTGCAGGCCGGAAGTGGGGCAGCGTGTCTGTCAATCAGACCAGAGACCGGAAACAGAACCCCAACCGCCATCAATCAAACTCAGCCCGCCCTATTGATTGGACAGAAGCTCATAGGGGCTGAGGATGGACCCGCGCGCCAGCACAACGCGCCATGGGATCGGAGAGTGGACTCTCCCACTCCAACGGCCAGCGATCAACCGTTAGAGGGGGAGGGGCTGGAGAATGGAGGCACGATAAGATGATGGAACGGCGTGGTGAGAGGGTGGAAAGCTTGGAGATGGAGGAGTGCCCTTCTTCTCTTGGGAGGATACTAGTGCATCCCCGATGTTGCTGTAAATCACGAGTCAGAAATGACCGAGGGGAACCTAAGAAGGCATACCGTGTGTTAGCTTTTATTGGTAGAGGGATTGAGTTTTGGAGCAACAATGTCATGCTGCAGCTGTACAAAACTCTGGTGTGGCTGCACTTGGTACAGTTCTGGTCACTGCATTATAAGAAAGGTGCAGAGGAGTTTTACTAGGATGTTGCCTGGTATGGAGGGAAGGTCTTGTGAGCAAAGGCTGAGGGACTTGAGGCTGTTTTTGTTAGAGAAGAAGGTTGAGCAGTGACTAAATTAAGACACTTGTCTGGTGGACAGTGAGAGTCTTTTTCCTCGGATGGTGATGGCTAGCACAAGAGGACGTAACTTTAAATTGAGGGTGCAAGATGTCAGAGGTAGTTTCTTTACACGGAGAGTAGTAGGGTGTGGAACGCACTGCCTGCAACAGTACTGGACTCGCCAAGCAGAGAGTAGGAATAATTGAGTTTTTCAGGCTGTCAGGATTTCGCAAGTGGTATGCCACAGGAGTCTTGATAGGGCCTGAACTCTTTACAATTTGTATACAGGGTCAACAGTTTGCATGAAGGGACCAAAAATACGATACCAAAATTTGTTGATGACACAAAGATAGGTAGGAAAGGAACTTGTGAAGAGAATACAAGGAGACTACAAAGGGATATAGATTAGTTTAAGTGAGTTAGAATGTAGAACATTACAGTGTAGTACAGGTCCATTGGCCCTCAATGTTACGCTGACCTGCAAAACCGCTACACTTCCATTCTTGTCCACATGCCTATCCAATGACCATTTAAATGCCCTTAAATTTGGTGAGTCTACTACTGTTGCAGGCAGTGCATTCCACACCCCTTTTACTCTCTGACATCTGTCCCACATCTATCACCCCTCAATATGTCCCCTTGTGCTAGCCATCACCATCACAGGAAAAATGCTCTCACTGTCCAGAGTATCTAAGTGTCTGAATATCTTATATGTCTCAATTAAGTCACCTCTCAATCTTCTCTCTAATGAAAACAGCCTCATGTCCCTTAGCCTTTCCTTGTGAGACCTTCCCTCCAAACCAGGCAACATCCTAGTAAATCTCCTCTGCACATCCTTTCTATAAGGTTCCCCATGGTAGGCTTATGCGGAAAGTCAGGAGGCATGGGATAGAGGGAAATTTGGCCAATTGGATAGAAAACTGGCTAACCGGTCGAAGTCAGAGAGTGGTGGTAGATGGTAAATATTCAGCATGGAGTCCAGTTACAAGTGGAGTTCCGCAGGGATCAGTTCTGGGTCCTCTGCTGTTTGTAATTTTTATTAATGACTTAGATGAGGGAGTCGAAGGGTGGGTCAGTAAATTTGCAGATGATACAAAGATAGGTGGAGTTGTGGACAGTGAGGAGGGCTGTTGTCGGCTGCAGAGGGACTTAGATATGATGCAGAGCTGGGCTGAGGAGTGGCAGATGGAGTTCAACCCTGCCAAGTGTGAAGTTGTCCATTTTGGAAGAACAAATAAGAATGCGGAATACAGGGTTAATGGTAGGGTTCTTGGTCAGGTGGAGGAACAGAGGGATCTTGGGGTCTATGTACATAGATCTTTGAAGGTTGCCACTCAGGTGGATAGAGTTTGTAAGAAGGCCTATGGAGTATTATCGTTCATTAGCAGAGGGATTGAATTCAAGAGTCGTGAGGTGATGTTGCAGCTGTACAGGACTTTGGTTAGGCCACATTTGGAGTACTGTGTGCAGTTCTGGTCGCCTCACTTTAGGAAAGATGTGGAAGCTTTGGAGAGGGTGCAGAGAAGATTTACCAGGATGTTGCCTGGAATGGAGAGTAGGTCATACGAGGATAGGTTGAGAGTTCTCGGCCTTTTCTCGTTGGAACGGCGAAGGATGAGGGGTGACTTGATAGAGGTTTATAAGATGATCAGAGGAATAGATAGAGTAGACAGTCAGAAACTTTTTCCCCGGGTACAACAGAGTGTTACAAGGGGACATAAATTTAAGGTGAAGGGTGGAAGGTATAGGGGAGATGTCAGGGGTGGGTTCTTCACCCAGAGAGTGGTGGGGGCATGGAATGCGCTGCCCGTGGGAGTGGTAGAGTCAGATTCATTGGCGACCTTTAAGCGGCATTTGGATAGGTACATGGATGGGTGCTTAATCTAGGATAGAAGTTCGGCACAACATCGTGGGCCGAAGGGCCTGTTCTGTGCTGTATTGTTCTATGTTCTATGTTCTATGTTCTATAATGCAGTGACCAGAACTGCACACAATGCTCCAAGTGCAGCTGCACTAGAGTTTTGTACAGCTGCAGCATAACCTCATGGCTCTACCAATAAAAGCTAACACACTGTATACCTTCTTAACAACCCTATCAACCTGGGTGGCAACTTTCAAGGATCTATGTACCTGGACACCAAGATCTCTTTGCTCATCCACACTACCAATAATCTTACCATTAGTCCAGTACTCTGCATTCCCATTACTCCTTCCAAAGTGAATCACCTCACACTTTCCCACATGAAACTCCATTTGCCACCTCTCAGCCCAGTTCTGCAGCTTATCTACGTCCCCCTGTAACCTGCAACATCCTTTGTCACTATCCACAACTCCACCAACTTAGTATCATCCACAAATTTATGAACCCATCCTTCTATGCCCTCATCCAGGTCATTTATAAAAACGACAAGCAGCAGTGGACCCAAAACAGATCCTTGCAGTACACCACTAGTAACTGATCTCTAGGATGAACATTTCCCAACCCTCTGTCTTTCTGCAGTTGGAATTAAGAGTGGAGAGGGATGGGGGACATATTTCTGGTGGAGGTTGGCTGGGAAGTGGCAAGGAGTAGGGCAAGGGGAAAGGTGGAGGGTTAGGGAGAAAGATGATGTGGGAATTCAGAGGGAAAGGGGAAGAGATGGAGGGAGGCCAAGAGCAAGAGGCCAGAACAGGACAAGGAGTGAATTCCAAAGATTCACAACTTTCTTGAGTTAATAAATAAAATCCTCATCTCAATCACTCTCTAATCATCTGTGGATGTGGGTGTTGCTGGCTGGACCAGCGTTTATTGCCTATCCCTAGTTGTCCTTAAGAAGGTGGTGGTGAGTTGCCTTCTTGGCCCGCTGCAGTCCATCTGCTGTGGGTTGACCCACAATGCCATTAGAGAGGGAATTCCAGGATTTTGACTCAGCGGCAGTGAAGGAATGGTTTGTGGCTTGGAGGGGACCTTGAAGGCAATGGTGTTTACATGTATCTGCTGCCCTTGTTCTTCTAGATGGAAGTGGTCGTGGGTTTTGAAGGTGCTGTCTGAAGATTTTTGGTGAACTTCTGCAGTGCATCTTGTAGATAGTACAGACTGCTGATACTGGGCATTGGCGGTGGATGGAGTGCCAATCAAGTGGACTGCTTTGTCCTGGATGGTGTCAAGCTACTTGAATGTTATTGGAGCTGTATCCATCCAGACAAGTGGGGGGTATTCCATCACACTCCTGATTTGTGCCTTGGATTTGATGAACATGCTTTGGAGAGGCAAGAAGTGAGTTACTTGCCACAGTATTCCTAACCTCTGACCTGCTCTTGTAGTCACTGTGTTTATGTGGTGAATCCAGTTGAGTTACTGGTCAATGGCAACACCAGGCTTTTGATAGTGGGAGATTCAGTGAAGGTAATACCTTTGAATGTCAAGTGGCCTTGGTTAGATTGTCTCTTATTGATGATGGTCATAGCCAGGCATTTGTATGGCACGAATGTTACTTGCCACTTGTTAGCCGAAGACTGAATATTGTCCAGATCTTGTTACATTTGAATATGGACTTCTTCAGTATCTCAGGAGTTGTGAATGGTGCTCAACATTGTGCAATCATTGGCAAGTATGCCCATTTCTGACCTTATGTTGGAAAGAAGGTAATTGATGAAGTAGCTGAAGATGGTTGGGCCAAGGACACTACTCTAAGGAACTCCTGCAGAGGTGTCCTGGAACTGAGTTAACTGACCTACAACAACCTCAACCATCTTCCTATGTGCCAAGTATGACTCCAACTGGCAGAGTGTTTGCCCTTGATATCCATTGATTCCAGTTTTGCCAGGGCTCCTTGATGTCACACTGTAGAGTCATAGAGATGTACAGCACAGAAACAGACCCTTCGCCAACCAGATATCCCAACCCAATCTATTCCCACCTGCAAGCACCTGGCCCATATCTCTCCAAACCCTTCCTATTCATATACCCATCCAAATGCCTTTTAAATGTTGCAATTGTACCAGCCTCCACCACTTCCTCTGGCAGTCCATTCCATACACGTACCACCCTCTGTGTGAATAAGTGATGTCAAGGCCTGTGACTCTCACCTCCCCTCTGGAATTCAGCTGTTTTGTCCATGTTTGAACCAAGACTGTCAGGTGCTGAGGGGCCCTGGCAAAACCCAAACTGGACATCAAGGAGCAGGTGCTGCTTGATACCACTATCGATAACATCTTCCATACTTCACTGATGAGCGAGAGTAAACTGACGGGGTGATAACTAGATGGGTTGGATTTGTCCTGCTTTTTATGTACAGGGCACACCTGGGCAATTTTCCACATTGTCAGGTAGATGCCGGTGTTGTAACTGTCTTGGAACAGCTTGGCTAAGGGAGTGGCAGGTTATGGAGCACAAGTCTTCAATACTGTTTCTGGAATGTCATCAGGGCCCATAACCTTTGCGGTATACAGTGTTTCCAACCATTTCTGGATATTACGTGGAGTGAATCAAATTGGCTGGAGATTGGTATCAGTAATGCTGTGCACCATTGGAGGAAGCCGAGATGGATCATCTATTCAGCACTTCTAGCTGAAGATTGTTGCAACTGCTTCAGTCTTATCTTTTGCACTGATGTTCCATCATTGAGGATGGGGACACGTGAAGCCTCCTCCTGCAGTGCGTTGTTGAATTGTCCACCACCATTCATGATTGGATGTGGCAGTACTGTAGATCTTAAATCTGATCCACTGATTGTGGGATCGCCAGTAATGTCCTGACAAAGCTCAAAAAGGTTATCAAAAATGATTTCCCAATCACAAGTTCATGTTGACTATACCAAATTAGATAATTATTATCCAAATCTCTATTTATTACATACTTTACAATAGATTCTAGCATATATCCTATTATTAATGCAAGGCTAATAAGTCTGTAGTTTCCCATTTTCTCTTTCCCTCCAATCTTAAATAGCGAGGTGACGTTTTCTAACTTTCAATCAATTTTGTAAGATGACCACCTTGAACTGCTGCAGTCTTTGGATCCCATTTAATATTATTTATGAATAATATTGATTCAGCATCAGATTTCAGAGGAAAGGGAGACATTTTGACTAGAATGTGATGATCTAACTGAATCCTGAGGGTTTGGACAACTGAATCAATTTGCATCAGATAGGATTGTCCCAACATGGAGCACATCTGTTCAGAAGGGAGAAGCATATTTTCTAGAATGTTATGTTATTAACATGTGCAGAAGGTCTTGAAATGTCAAATATTAGCCTCAACCTATTCATGGGAGAACAGACAAGACATTATGCTGACATTCCAGGATGAACAAAAACAACATTTTGGAAAAAAATGTTTGCAGAAGATCCCGCAGAAAACTCAAACCAGAGAGTAGGATGTAATACTGTGGAGGACATTACAGAAAGAAAAGGAAGCAGATCTAGCTTAGCGAAAGCAGTCCTTTATCAGCAAGAACTTGAATCACTTTGCACCTAAAATATTCAGCAAGAAAGAAATAAAGCAACTCTATAAAGATGCCTGCAGGAAAGATGTCAGCTGATAATGCCACACCATACAACAAGTTGGCAGCATCAGGTGACCCTTTCCCGCATTCTGATAATACTCTAGAACTAGCTGTGACCTATCCAAGCTGTTCCAGTATAGTTACAATGCTGGCATTTGCCCAGTAATGTGATATATTGGTTTGTAATTGTTCGAATTACGACTGCAAAAGAAGAGCATCAAATTCCCATGAAGTGTAAGTCATTAGGGCTTCATGCAATCTCTTGAGCTTGCCAGACCTGGGAAAAATGGCACAAAAACAATCACAAAAGAATGAAGCCCTCAAAAATAAGGTTAAAAATATAAAATGATATTCATCTCAAGATGACTAATGAAGATGAGAGGCCAATACAATGCAATGAAGATCAGTAGTTCCAGATAGTACACTGTGATGAAGTCCTTCAGTTATATCCATTTGTGTTGTGCTAAACAAACAAGCCATCCATGACTGGTACATTTATCAACCATGTAGTTCCAAAAGTTGCTCAGCAGAAACATTCAATACTGCCCAGAAATAGGGGAGGGACTTATTGCAAGCTTTTCACTCAGTCTTTCAGGCAGTTTTTTTCGAAGAACAGTTCAAAAGATTGCAGACAGAGACTGAAAATATGACTGAAAAAGATGTTCGGAGTGCTGATCTTATAATTAGTTCTGTGTGGTTAGAATGCTCAGAGAAATCCGAGAGAAATCATTAACTGAGTAACTGGACTGAGGGAAATCATAAGAGAAAGAAAAACAATCTTTATGCAGAAATTACTTTTTTTTAAAGTTATTCATTCACAGAATGAGATTCATTGGCTGGGCCAGCATTTAATGTCCAGCCCTAATTACCCAGAGACCAGTTAAGAGTCAACCCAATTTGCTGTGGATCTGAAGTCACGTGTAGGCCAGACCAGGTAAGGATGGTAATTTCCTTCCTTAAAGGACATTAGTACTACACTGATTTTGTGTAATTGGACTGTGCTGTTGGAGCTCAGGTCAAGTTCGAGGAGTTACTCTGTAGTAAAGTGTTGCAGCTAGAGTTTAGGAAGAGTCCTGGAAGTTGTGATGGTTCACAAGCAGCAGAGTGGTATAAATAGGTCAATCCAGGCCAGAGTGGGAATTGAAAAGCTCATTGGCATTGCTTTCTACATTGAGCTAGATTAAGGGGCCTAACTGGGAAGGCAGATGAACTCAGGGCATGGTTAGGAACATGAGACTGGGATATCATAGCAAATACAGAAACAGGGCTCAGGGATGGGCAAGACTGGCAGCTTAATGTTCCAAGGTACAAATGCTACAGGAAACACAGGAAGGGAGGCAAGAGAGGAGTGGTGGGGGTGGCGTTTTTTGATAAGGGATAACATTATAGCTGTACTGAGGGAGGATATTCCCGGAAATACATCCAAGGAAGTTATTTGGAGGAACTGAGAAATAAGAAAGGCATGATCAACTTATTGGGATTGTATTATAGACCCCCCCCAATAGTCAGAGGGAAATTGAGAAACAAACTTGTAAGGAGATCTCAGTTATATGTAAGAATAATAGGGTGGTTATGGTAGGGGATTTAAGCTTTCCAATCATAGACTGGGACTGCCATAGTGTTAAGTGTGGAATTTGTTAAGTGGGTACAAGAAAATTTTCTGATTCAGTATGTGGATGTACCTACTGGAGAAAGTGCAAAACTTGATCTACTCTTGGGAAATAAGGCAGGGTAGGTGACTGAGGTGTCAGTGGGGGAGCACTTGGGAGCCAGTGACCATAAGGATAGACGAGATCTAAAAGCTGAATTTCTAAATTGAAGAAAGGCCAATTTTAATGGTATTAGGTAAGAACTTTCAACAACTGACTGGGAGCAGATGTTCGCAGGTAAAAGGATTGCTGGAAAATAGGAAGCCTTCAGAAATGAGATAATGAGAATCCAGAGAAAGTATATTCCTATTAGAGTGAAAGGGAAGGCTGGTAGATTTAGGGAATGCTGGATAACTAAAGAAATTGAGGGTTTGTTTAAGAAAAGGAAGGAAGCATATGTCAGGTATAGACAGAATAGACTGAGTGAATCCTTAGAAGACTATAAAGGCAGTAGGAGTATACTTAAGAGGAAAATCAGGAGGGCAAAAAGGGGACATGAAATAGCTTTGGCAAATAGGGTTAAGGAGAATCCAAAGGGTTTTTACAAATACATTAAGGACAAAAGGCTAACGGGGGAGAGAATAGGGCTCCTCAAAGATCAGCCTTGGTGTGGAGCCACAGGAGATGGGGGAGATACTAAAAGAGTATTTTGCATTAGTATTTAATGTGGAAAAGAACATGTCTCACAATCTTGATTGAATTATTTGAAGTAACAAAGAGGATTGATGAGGACAGAGTGGTAGCCGTGATCTATATGGACTTCAGAAAGGTGTTTGACAAGGTTCCCCATGGGAGACTGATTAGCAAGGTTAGATCTCATGGAATACAGGGAGAACTAGCCATTTGGATACAGAACTGGCTCAAAGGTAGAAGACAGAGGGTAGTGGTGGAGGGTTGTTTTTCAGAGTGGAGGCCTGTGACCAGTGGAGTGCCACAAGGATCGGTGCTGGGTCCATTGCTTTTCGTCATTTACATAAATGATTTGGATGTGAGCATAGGAGGTACAGTTAGTAAGTTTGCAGGTGACACCAACATTGGAGGTGTAGTGGACAGCGAAGGAGGTTACCTCAGATTACAACAGGATCTTGATCAGATGGGCCAATAAGCTAAGGAGTGGCAGATGGAGTTTAATTCAGATAAATGTGAGATGCTGTATTTTGGGAAAGCAAATCTTAGCAGGACCTTATTTAATGGTAAGGTCCTTGGGAGTGTTGCTGAGCAAAGAGACCTTGGCGTGCAGGTTCATAGCTCATTGAAAGTGGAGTCGCAGGTAGATAGGATAGTGAAGAAGGCATTTGGTATGCCTTCAGAGTATTGAGTACAGGAGTTGGGAGGTCATGTTGCGGCTGTATAGGAAATTGGTTAGGCCACTTTTGGAATATTGTGTGCAGTTCTGGTCTCCTTCCTATCGGATGGATGTTGTGAAACTTGAAAGGGTTCAGAAAAGATTTACAACGATGTTGCCAGGGTTGGAGGATTTGAGCTACAGGGAGAGGCTGATCAGGCTGGGGCTGTTTTCCCTGGAGCGTTGGAGGCGGAGGGGTGACCTTATAGAGGTTTATAAAATCATGAGGGGCATGGATAGGGTAAATAGGCAAAGTCTCTTTCTTGGGGTGGGGGAGTCCAGAACTAGAGGGCATAGGTATAGGGTGAGAAGGGAAAGATATAAAAGACACCTAAGGGGCAATTTTTTCATGCTGAGGTTAGTACGTGTATGAAATGAGCTGCCAGAGAAAGTGGTGGAGTCCAGTACAATTGCAACATTTAAAAGGCATCTAGATGGGTATATGAATAGGAAGGGTTTAGTGGGATGTGAGGCGGATGCTGGCAGATGGGAGTAGATTGGGTTGGGATATCTGGTCGGCATGGACAAGTTGGACCGAAGGATGTTTCTGTGCTGTACATCTCTATGACTCTAAGTCTCTGAGAAAACCCAGGGATAATCCTGGAACTCCCTCCATTGTTGGGTGTCCCTACACCCCCCAGAACTACAACAGTTCTGGAAGGAAGCTCACCACTACCTTCTGCAGGATTATTAGGAATGGGCAATAAATGCTGCACATCCCATGACCATCTCTGCCATCGCTTCAAACGAGAAATCCAATTCATGCCAAGTTCCTGTCTTTCCTCAGCCTTCATAAAAATTTCCATTCATGTTTTATCAAAGTAACTTCTGAATTTTACTAGTGGCAGTAAAGTTTAGGCAATGAATTCATAACTTGCTGTGGTGGGGAAAACACCTTTAAAAGATGGTTTTGCCATTTCTTTGGTTACTTGGGCTTAAATCAGTATCTTCTGGCTACTAATCATTCAGCCACTGGTGACTGTGCTCCCTATTGATCTGTTGGAATCTTTCGTGGATTTGAATGTCTCTCTTAATCCCCTCTGATTTTTGTTCTGCTGGAGAGAGAATTATCTCTGCTTCACAGTGTTGAATGTTACTCCATTCTGCCTCCAGTACAGATTTGTCACAAACTTGTTTTTGCTCTCTTTGCGTGAGCTGATTTTGAAAACAATCCAAGAACAGAAGCCTGAGTGTAAACTCCAGGACTCCCGGAAAGAATTGTTTGGATAAAGTATCCAGCTCTCTCCAGTGTTTAGAAATGCTGTGATGGTGGTCATGTTATCATTGGTGTTCACTGCACACTTCCAGTCTGTGCATATCTTCATCAATTCCAATCTAAGGACCATTCATTAACCCTGCACTTGATTTTGGAAACATTTACCTCAACCTCAGAAGTAACTCCAAGGTCATGGTAGGATACTTGAGTAATCAGCAACATGTCTGAGCCAGTGAGTCTACCCAATTGAGTTGGTTACTTTCTCAATCGATGAATAGATTACAATGTGTTGTAAAAATCCCATGGCCCAATTTTGAAGAGTTCTTTATGCTGTCCAGGGCAAATATTTATACTTCAATTGATATCTCCATTAAATGGATTGTCTGGTCTTTATTATATTGCTGTTTGTGGGAGCTTGCTGTGCACAACTTGGTTGCTGTGTTTCCTACAGTGCAACAGAGGCTACACTTCAAAAACGTCTGAGATTTTCAGTCGTCGTTAAATTTTTATATTCGCTCCCCCAACTCCACATACTGCATCGATATTTGCTATTTATGTTCTCCCCTCCCCACAAGACAAGAGCAGAAATTAGGTAAAGACAATGACTGCAGATGCTGAAAACCAAATACTGGATGAGTGGTGCTGGAAGAGCACAGCAGTTCAGGCAGCATCCAACGAGCAGCATTGGATGCTGCCTGAACTGCTGTGCTCTTCCAGCACCACTAATCCAGGAGCAGAAATTAGGCCATTCAGCCCATCGAGTCTGCTCCGCCATTCAATCATGGCTGATAAGTTTCTTAACCCCATGCTCCTGCCTTCTCCCTGTAACCTCTGATCCCCTTAACAATCAAGAATCTATCAATCTCTGTCTTAAATACACTCAGTGACCTGGCCTTCAGAGCAATGCATTCCATAGGTTTACTGCTCTCTTGCTGAAGCAGTTTCTCCTCACCATGGTTCTAAAGGATCTTCCCTTTCCTCTAAGGCTGTGCCTTTGGGTCCTGATTTCTCCTGCTAATGGAAACATCTTTCCAAAGTCTGTTCTATCCAGGCCTTTCAGTATTCTGTAAATTTCAATTATATCTCTCCTCATCCTTCTAAACTCCATCGAGCATAACACAGAGCCCTCAAACGTTCCTCATATGTTAAGCTTTTCATTCCTTGGATCACTCTCATAAACCTCCTCTGGGCCCACTACAGGGCCAGTACATCCTTCCCGAGATATGGGGACCAAATTTCCTCACAATATTCTAAAATGTGGTCTGACAGGGCCTTATAAAGCCTCACACGTACAGCCATGCTTTTATATTCTAGTTTTTTCGAATTAAGGGGCCAACGTTGCAGTTGCTTTCTTAACTGCCAACTCAACCTGCAAGGTAACCTTAAGAGAATGCTGGTCTCAGACTCCCAAGTTGCTTTGCACTTCAGATTTCTGAATTTTCTGTCCACTTAGAAAATAGTCCATGCCTTGATTCTTCCGACTAAAGTGCATTCCTACCTTACACTTTCCCACATTGTATTTCATCTGCCACGTCTTTGCCCACTCTCCTAACTTGTCTAAATCCTTCTGAAGCTCCCCCACCTCCTCAATACTTCCTGCCCCTCCACCCATCTTGGTATCATCTGCAAACTTAGCCAGAATGCCTCGATTCCTTCATCTCGATCATTAATGTATAAAGTGAAAGGTTGTGGTTCCCAGCACTGAGACATGAGGAACACCACTGGTCACCAGCTTCCATTCCGAGAAGGACCCTTTTATTCCCCCACTGTCTGCTTTCTGCCAGAGAGCCAATCTTCTATCCATGCTATTACTGTGCCTCTAACACCATAGGGTCTTATCTTATTCAGTAGCCTCCTGTGTGCACCTTGTCAAAGGCCTTCTGGAAGTCCAAGCAAATAACATCCATTGACTCATTGTTACCTCTTCAAAAGAATTCTAACAGATTTGTCAGGCATGACCTCCCCTTGATGAAACCATGTTGACTTTGCCCTATTTTAGCACGCATTTCTGAGTATTCATAAATCTCATCCTTCACAATGGACTCCAAAATTTTACCAATGACTGAGGTAAGGCTAATCAGCCTGTAATGCCCCTAGTTTTGCCTCACTCCCTTTTAAACAGGGGCATTACATTAGTGATTTTCCAGTCATCTGGGACCATCCCTGACTCTAGTGATTCCTATAAGATAATCACTAATGCCTCCACTATCTCTTCAGCTATCTCCTTCAGAACTCTGGGGTGTAGTCCATCTGGTCCAGGTGATTTATTCACCCTCAGACCTTTCAGTTATTCTCGCACCTTCTCCTTGGTGATGGTTCATACTTCCCTCTGCTCCTCCAACTCCTTTGGACTTTTGGGATATTATTCAAAACTTCTACCATGAAGACTGACACAAAGTGTTCAGCTCCTCTGCCATTTCTTTGTTCCCCATTACTACTGCTCCAGCATCATTTTCCAGCGACCCAATATCTACTTTTGCCTCTCTTTTACCTTTTCTATCTCTAAAGAAACTCTTGTAATCTTCTTTTATATTACTGGCTATCTTATCCTCATTTAATCTTCTCCCTCCCTATTTCTTTTCTAGTTGTCCTCGGTTGGTCTTTGTAGGCTTCCCAATGCCATTGGCTACATTATGTTTTCTCTTTTGCTGTCCCTGACTTCCCTTGTCAGCCGTGGTTGCCTCATTTTCCCTTTTGTGGGCTTCTTTTTCCTCAGGATGCATCTCTGCTGTGTCTCCTAAATTACTCCCGGAAACCCCTGCCATTGTCGTTCCTACTTCACTCCTCTCCCAGTCAATTCTGTCCAGCTCCTCCCTCATGTCTCTGTAGTTACCTTTATTCAATGATAATACCAATATATCTGATTCCAGCTTCTCCCTCTCAAATTGCAGAGTAAATTCAATCATATTATGATCACTACCTCCTAAGGGTTCTTTCACGTTAAGCTCCCTTTATCAAGTCTGCCTCATTACATATCACTAAATCCAGTATTGCCTGTTCCCTGCTTGGGTCCACCACAAGCTGTTCAAAAAAACCATCTCCTACATTACACAAATTCTTTTACTTGCGATCCACTACCTGACTTTCCCAGTCTACCTGCATATTAAAATCCCCCGCCCACCCATGCTCACTATAATCTTGCCTTTCTTGCATGCCTTTTCTATCTCCTGGTGTATGGTGTGCCTCACATCCTGACTACTGCTCAGAGACTTGTACACAACTTATGGTTATTATGATTTTTTTCACCTTTGCGGTTCCTCAACACTACCCCGTCAGTTTCTACATCATCTGCTCCTACGTCGTTTCTTGCTATTGTTGTGAAGCTGAGCAGAGTAATTGCAGATTGGGAGGCGGGAAGTTAAAATGTGGTGTTTGTAAAATTCTAAAATGCTTGGGGGAAAGCATAGCCTGGTCCTTTAAAAGATGGTGTTTTTTTTCTGTGCTTAGAGATTTAAAATGCAAGTACATAGAGAGCCCAAACTGAAACATTTCATAGAATCATAGAATCCTACAACACGGAGACAGGCTCTTTAGCCCAAACTGGTCCATGCCGACCAAACTGTTCATCAATGCCAACCCCATTGGCATTGCACTTGGCCCATATCCTCCTGATCCTTTCCTATCCATGTATTTGTCCAAATGCCTTTTAAATGTTTTTAACGTACCCCCCTCAACCACTTCAGATGGCAGCTCATTCTATATGCGTACCACCCTCTAAAAAGTTGCCCCTCAGGTTCCCTTTTACTCTTTGCCCTCTGACCTTAAACTGATGCCCTCTGGTCCTCAATTCTCCAACACTGCATTAACCCTATCCATGCCTCTCTCAATCTTATAAACTCTGTAAAACTCCCCCCCCCCCCCCCCCCACCCCCCTCCTCAGTCTCCGAAGCTCCAAAGAAAAATGCCCTAGGTTGTCCAACCTCTCCCTACAACTCAGACCACTGAGTCCTAGAAACATCTTTGTAAATTTCTTCTGCACTCATTTCAGTTTAATTACATCCTTCCTATAGCAAGGTGAGCACAATACTCAAAGTGTGGCCTCTCCAATGTCCTGTACAACTGCAACAGAACTTTCCAACTTCTATATATAATGCCCTGAGTAATGAAGGCCAGTGTGCCAAAAGTCTTCTACACTGTTCTGTCTACCTGTGACTCCATGTGCTTGAACTCCAAGGTCCTGCTGTTCCACCACACTCCTTAAGGACCTACCATTCACCATGAAACTACTACCTTGATTTGACTTTCCAAAATGCAAGACCTCACACTTATTTAAATTAAACTCCATTTGCCATTTCTTAGCTGACTTCCCCAAGTGACCAAGGTCTTGCTGCAATTTCTGATAACCTTCCTCACTGTCCACGATACCTCCTATTTTGGTGCCATCAGCAAACTTACTGATTGTGCCTTGAACATTCTCATCCAAGTCATTGATCGAGATAACAAACAGCAATGGGCCTAGCACCGACCCTGGGGTACTCCAATAGTCACAGGCCTCCAGTCCAACAAGCATCCTTCCACTATTACCCTCTGCTTCCTACCATCGAGCCAATTGTGTATCCAATTTGCCAGCTCCCCCTGAATTCCATGCAATCTAATCTTCCAGAGCAGCCTACCGTGTGGAACCTTATCAAAGGCCTAACTGAAATCCATACAGACTAAGACTACTGCCCTGCCCTCATCAACCTTCCTGGTCACTTCAAAGAACTAACTAATTTGGGAGGCAGGATCTCCCACGCATGAAGCCCTGCTGACTATTCCTAATGAACCCTGTCTTTCCAAATGCATTTATATTTTATTTCTCAGAATCTTCAAGTAACGTACCTACCACAGATGTTATTGGTCAATAGTTCTCAGGTTTTTCTTTTCAGCCCTTCTTGAATAAGGGCACAATATTTGTTACCCTCCAGTCTTCCGCAACCTTACCCGTGGCTAATGATGTTGCAAAAATATCAGCCAGGGCCCTTGCAATTTCTTCTCTAGCCTCTTGCAGTGTTCTTGGAAATATCTGGTCAGGACCAAGAGATTTATCCATCTTCATACATTCTAATACATCCAACACCTCCTCTATTGTGATATGGACTGTCCCCAAGATATCACCACTAAATTGTCCAAGTTCCCATGTCTTCATGTCTTTCTTCATGACAAACACAGGAGAAATATTCATTGAAGACCTCACCCATCTCCTGGGTTCCACACATAAATGTCCACTTTGGTCCTCGTGGATTCTTATTCTCTACCTAGTTGTTCTTTTTCCTTTAATATACTTAAAGAACCTCTGATTCACCCTACTCTTCTCAGCCAAGGTTATCTTGTACCCCTTTTTTGCCCTAATTTCCTTCTTCAGTAAACTCCTGTATTCCCTATAAACCTCCAGGGATACCCTTGATCCCATCTGCCTGTACCTGAGCCATACCTCCACCTTTGTTCTGGTCAAAGCCTCAATATCTCATCATCCGAAGTTCCCTATTCCTGTCAACCTAGCCTTTCACCCTCATAGGAACTGTATGAAAAGGCCATACTGTGAGCAGGCCAAGCAGCAGTTTTTACCAAGACAACAGGTTTTTGAATTTAGCCAATCAATTCGAACCAGGCACTTAGATACTAAAAACCTATTAAATTTAAATGATTGTTTTGACAGTATAGGACCAATCTTATCGGAAGAAATATTGATCATGAGTATAAAGAAAGGGGGCAGTTGGACAAAACCCCCAGAGTTAACTGCCATCTGCCACAGCTAACAGCCTTTAGCTCCCAAGAGAGAATCACTGGCTCTCACAGTCATCTATGTGTTAGAGAAAGCACCATCTAAATAACAACAATACCAAGGAGAAGAAAAGAAGAAAGGGTTCCTGACAGAAGAAACAATGGGGAAGGCACAGAACATTTTGGAAGACATGTAGCCTGGCTGCAATTTTGAGATGAATTTTCTTTTGTATCTGAGTGGGACTTATATTTATTGGAACAGCATACCATGAGCACCTTGTTTTATTGAGGAATAGTTAGTAATTACAAGAGATTGATTTGGTTTGTTGTTAAGTAAATGAATTGTTACTTGATTTTAAAGTGAGTGTCAGGGATTAATTTTGTTTAACCACTAGAAGTTGCTGAGAAGCAGGTTACGTCACTTTTAACAGATTGGAGGGAGAGGTGCTTCTCTTCAGGTGTTTCAGTTTTATTTCTGAAATGAAGGTCAACCTCCACTTTATAACAGACTTAGAGCTCAGGTCCAGGATGTGGACAGATTTAGTGTGTGGAAGGTCCAAACCAATTTAAACAGACCTGGGGACTCATGTCCTAGGACTTTAAATAAAACTTCAATGAGAAGTGGAAAATCAGTTTAATTTTAGATGCATGTTGTTGGTTAAATCTAAAGTGAGGAAGTGGCTCTTAACATTGCTAAAGAGGTTCTGGGGATCAAAAATACTTCCTAAATTTGCAAAGAAAGCTTTGAAAGACAGAAATTGACACTTGTGGAATTAGTAAATGGGCTAAAATTGGGTTTAACGCGGGATAATAAGAACGCTGAAAACTGTAACGGAGTTAGCCAAGCTTTAGGCGTACCCGAGAATTAGAGAAGTGCCATGGAGTCAGAAAAAAATCAAATTGCAAATGAGACAACTGGAGTTAGAAAGGGAACTTCAAAGGCTGCAGTCAGAGAATAAGGAAAGGGGAAAAAAATGTTTGAACTTCAGAAGTTGGTAATTATACAGGAAAGTTGGCTCAAAGGGATAGGGATGAAGATAGGTTTGTTTAGTGAGGAGGATAGTGATGATGAGCAACCCCATTGCAGCCAAAGGTTTTGTGGGCACCTGTTTAAAAATATCCAAGCATTGTTTTCATCAAATTGAGGCAATGGAGAAGATTTTTTCATCTCACTTGAGAAAGTGGCTAAACAAATGAAGTGGCCAGACACTATGTGGGTTTTGCTGATCCAAACAAAGTTGGTAGGTAGTGCGAGAAGTGTTTGCAGTGCTGTCAGGAGAATATGAAGTTTAAAAAAGGCTATTTTAAGGGCCTATGAATTGGTATCAGAAGCTTATAGATAACGGTCCAGAAATAAAAGAAAGCAACCAGGTCAGACTTCTGAGTTTGAAAGAGTTAAACAGAGCAGGGCGCAAGGTCCCAAGGTGGAATATGAGGCGTTCCTCCTCCAGGCCTCATCTTTCGCCTTGGGATTCTGCAACCCCATGGGATTAACATGGATTTCACCAGTTTCCTCATTTCCCCCACCACCCCTCCTTATCCCAGTCCCAAGTTTCGTCGGCACCGCCCTCTTGTCTTGTCCATCGTCCTTCCCATCTATCTGCTCCACCCTGCCCTCTGACATATCATCTTCTCCCTTACCTTTATCTCCTTATTGCATTCAGAGCTACCCTGCCTCCAGCCTCACCCCACCCCACCCCACCCCACCCTCCCATTTATCTCTCAGCCCCCCTGGCCAGCAAGTCTCATTCCTGATAAAAGGCTTATGCCCAAAACATTGATTCTTCAATCTCCTCTGATGCTGCCTGACCTGCTGTGCTTTTCCAGCACCACACTCTCGACTCTGATCTCCAGTATCTGCAGTCCTCACTTTCTCCTACTAGAAACAACGTACCACATGTGAAAAAGAAACCAAAGAGGGTGGAAATGAGGTGAAAGATCTCACATTTTCACTGCAATAAAGTGGGACTCAGTCAGTGTTAGTGGTTTAAGGAAGGCACTGGGAGAAAGGATGTGGTAAAGAGGCTAAACCAGTGGGATTAGTTAAGGTAGTGAAGGAAATCCCAAGAGAAGTCAAGGAGCTGAAGGGGAGTGCACAGCCTAGTCTCACGCTGGGTAGTAATATAGCACCCAATCTTTTCACAGACTTCATCTTTGTGGCTAAGATTTACTCAGACCAGGGAGAATAGATAAAGTAGTTAAAATATTGAGATTGGGGAGCTAGTCTGTCTCCAATTGTAAGAGACGCAAATATTTGCACTCCTGAAATATTAACCAAGAGAATGGTAATCTGTGGAATACAGAGAGAGGAGAAATATAGCCCTGTGTAGGAGAACGCTAGAAAGTTCAATCAAGCCTGGGGAAGTGGCAGCAGGAATGATAGGAAACATGGCTACTCCAGAAATAGTATATTGGAGTCAGATGTACAGGGTGAGAACAGGCCCTTTGGTCCAACTCATCCATGCGGACCAGATATCCTAAACTAATTAGTCCCATTTGCCAGCACTTGGCCCATATCCCTCTAAACCCTTCCTATTCAGATGCCTTTTAAAGTTTTGTAATTGTACCAGCCTCCACCACTTCCTCTGGGAGCTCATTCCATACACACACCACCTTCTGCATGAAAAAGTTGCTCCTTGGGTCTCTTTTTTGACTTTTTGCTCTCACCCTAAACCTATACCCTCTAGTTCTGGACTCCACTAACCTCAGAAAAAGACCTTGTCTATTTACCCTTTCTATACCCCTTATATTTTTATAAATCTCTATAAGGTCATCCCTGAGCCTCCAACACTCTAGGGAAAACAGCCCCAATCTATTCAGACTCTCCCTTAAGCTCAAACTCTATTCATGGAAGTGAGACAGCCCTGTTCCTCATCCACACAGGGAGTAAGTGCCTCATACCTATTAGATAAGGTCTACAGAGACTCCTCTGTTCCCAAATACAAGATCTCTATCTGCCTCACTTGCAGTCACACCCTGCTGTCCCTGAGCACTGACCAAAGTAGAGGTACTTAATCTACCAGGTGTGACCACCCCTGAAATAAAGATCCAGGTAATTCTCCCACTCCCAGCTAAGCAGCAGTGTCTGAAGCTTGGACTCCAGCTCAACAATTCTGAGTCAGAGTTCCTCCAAGAACCAACACTTGCTGCAGATGTGGTCACTGTAGCTCACAATAGGATCAGCCAACTCCCACACCATACAGCTACAGAACATCACCTGCCCAACCATCTCTACTAATTAATTAATTAGTTAATATTCACATAGTTAATTTACTAATTGGCTTTTTTTTTCCCAAACTTAAGACAGATTTCCTATCAGCCAATCAGGTCACAACTCTCCTAAGATATCACCTTTTTTAAACTTTGGCTTCAGTTACTCTGTATACACTACCTATGTTCTTCCCTCTGACTCTGCTCCTTGAAAACAAGGCCATGAATCTCTAAGGTAAGTTAGTCATTGTTTCTACCCGTGTGCCACAAATGTCACTTGCCATGTATTAGCCTTTTCACAACAAAAAGTTGCTTGATATTTCAGAACTTAAGGGCTGCTGGAAAGAAAAGACATCTTATCAAAGCTTTTCACTTTATGCTCATCAGTACAATCCACAAAGATACCAATGCAAGCAGGAAACCCTTTATACTGCAAGAGAAAGGTGTGCTGATTGGGCAGCAAATGGAGTCTGGGTGAGAATTTGCTACAGAGAATTAAACAACTAATGATGATTGTCAGTTTGTTTAAATTTTAAACCAGGCAGGTTAACTCTGATTAGTTCTCAGTAATAAATCTGTGAACTGCTGTCACCTATTTTGATGCATTTACATCACAAGTTGTTTGCTGCAAATAGGATGCTGCTGTCAAACCAAGAGGATGGTCTGCCTCTCCCATAATGGGTAATACGGTGTATGAATTTCAGTACTTGTTTGATGCCAGGTAGGAATGTTGCACGCCCTAAAGACAGGCAGATCATAGCAAGCACTGTATCCTTTTGACTATTGTAAGGACTACATTTTACATTTTTGGACTGTAGATTAAAAATGGGAAAAAGTATTGTTTTAAACCAATGAAAATGTAAGATGTTTGTAGCTTTAAATAAAAGTTACTGGAACACAATTGTATTACAATGTTGCCTCATTGGGGCAGGGAGAGGGAGAATTCCAAACAAATTGGCACCATGTGTGTATGTTCAGGGTAATTTTGCCCAGAGTCTTTTGATTGATTGATTGGGTTTCAATTGATGCCAGTTGTTTTGGGTTCAGGACAGCTTAGCATAGTAACAATATCTTGATAAGTTCCAGTACAAGTTGTTACAGCCTTGTGGGTGGAGAATACAGCAGAAAATATTTAGCTTCAAAGCTCTGTATGCAGAGAAGTAAAAAGTTCCTAGATGTTTGCTACTCTCCCCCACCTTATCCTGAGAGCTGCTTTCTCTGCAAATCCCCTGTTAAAGGACAAAAACACTTTCCGTGATAGTGAAAGGTCAACTTTTCAATTACTAAATGAAAGATGAAGAATTATAGTATCAACAAATGCTGTTCATTAGCAAAGGGTCAAAGAAACTGAATGCAAACAATTTATCATTGTGATCCAGACTGTAAATCTATGACATTTTCCCCCTTTCCCCACCCATAACACATGTCTCTTGTCTTGTACATTTGTGTAATATGTAAGTTTGCAAGTATATAGGAAATGGTACTGTTTAAGTTGTAGATATGTTAGCAACTCAGTTTCTTCTTGCTATTGATTAAAAACAGTTATTTACTTGTTGATGGAAAAGACCTAAGGTACATTTTCCTTAAATGTACTTAGATAGTTAGGTAGAATTAGGCAATTCATTGGTTTAATCAAATTTTCATATTTATGAAAACATTGAAAATAGAGGGGCTTGATTTCCAATACATTATACTGGTGAGTCATGACACTGTCCAACCAGTTCAGGTCTGCAAAGCTGAGTCCAATGTTAAATATGATTCTACATTTGGACAACGTTAGCTGGATAATCCTGCGTATACAAATAATTACACTGACCAGCAATTTAGAAACGATATATAAATGTAGGTTGAATTGTTATTCTTGTGAATTGTTCTGATGAGTGCAAGATGAAAACCTACATATTTTGAGGAATTCTATTAAATAGTTAATCATTACTAATAAATAACCTAATTTTTTTTCTTATTGTTTTTCATGGGATATTCCTGTAATTTGTTACTATATTTCTAATATTATAAAAAGTACATTTCATAAAGGAATTCTGCATAATAATTGTACAGTTGTGTAAAGTATGATATGAATCCAGGTCTTTTTTTTTTACATTCCTTCTGCACATGAATCCTCCTTGAGATAAGCATAGGGTGTGATGTCTGCTATTGAGCAGTACATGTAAAGTCCAAAGGTCCAGTAATAAAGATGTTTCTCAGCACACCTACTTGCAAATCATGACAGACACCAACTGGGATCAGCAAGACAACCCTAGTAAGAATGGGGGACCTGGAGGTCAGTCAGAGTTGTAGAGATGTACAGCACAGAAACAGACCCTTCAGTCCAACTCATCCATGCTGACCAGACATCCTATCCTAATCTGTCCCATTTGCCAGCACTTGGCCCAAATCCCTCTAAATCCTTCCTACTCATATACCTATTCAGATGCCTTTTAAATGCTGTGATTGTACTAGCCTTCACCACTTCCTCTGACAGTTCATCATACATGCACCAGCCTCTGCATGAAAAAGTCACCCCCAGAGGTCAACTCCACTCCATCATTGACCCCAAGATTCCATAGGCTTTTTAATTCTTCTTCCCACTGTGACTCCTCTGACTTGTCTCCTATAATCATTCCAGAGAAATGTAATATTGGCTTGTGTTTCAACACACTGTAGAAACTCCTTTCCTCCTTGGCTCCTGTTCTCCTGTAATTCCCATCTCTAACGTTTGGCTCATTTCCACTGGCCCTACACCACTAACCCTTTTCTCCATTTAATGACTGTGCTTCCCATCCTTGCCTACTTTTAATAAAAGGTATTAAAATAAAATTAGTTTCAAAAATGAATCGAGAAGCATTTTTTTTTGACAAATTGCAGTGAAAAATCTCCAAAAAGCCTGTCGAGAATAAGACCAGTCAGACATTCTTGTAATGGGATCGATGATTCTCCTTGGGTAAGGGATATGAAGCTAAGAAGGACAAATTAAAGAATTATAGAATTTTGCAGTACAGGAGGCCATTTGACCCATCGTGTCTGTACCAGCTCCTGAAAAAGCTAAACAACTAGTCTCACTCTCCAGTCCTATCTCCCGAGCCCTCTGAATGCATCTTGCAAATATATATTCAGTTCTTTCAAACCCTCCCTGGAATTTGCCTTCACCACTCTCCCAGGCAGCACATTCCAAATCCTAACAACAGAGTAAGAAGTTTTTCCTCATCTCACTCCTAGCTCTCGTGCTGACAATCTTGAAATTGTGAGCCCTAGTTATTGACACAATAAGTGGAAACAAAGTATCCTTCTTTACATTGTCAAAGTTGCTCATAATTTTGAACACCTCAATAAAGTCATCTCTTAATCTTCTCTGCTCCAAGACAAATACGCTCAATCTCTCTAATCTTTCCTTGTATCTAAAATGACTTATTACTGGTATCATTCTAGTAAATCTCCTCTCCACTCTCTGGAAGGCTTTAACATCCTTCCTTTAAATAATGGGTCCAGAGCGAGAGACAATACTCCAAATATGGTCTGACTAATGATTTGTAGATGTGTAACATCACTTCCTTGCTTTTATAATCATCTATGCTTCTATTTATTGATCAAAGGATTCTATAAGTCTTAACAACTATTTTAACTTCTGAACACATTCAGAGGACCTGCACATGAATCCAGAAGTCCCTCTGCTTCTGTACTCCCCTCAAAGTTGTACCATTGAACTTGTATTGTCTTCTACCAAAATGCTTTGCCTCTCATTTCTCTGCATTGAAATTCATCTGTCAGGTATGTGCCCATTTGGCCAACTTGTTACTATCCCTTTTTGAAGTTGTTCAGCATCATCCTCACAATTCACTGTTCTCCCTTGGTACCATCTGCAAATTTAGAAATTTTGCCCTCAACACCCATCTCCAAATTGTTTTATATATAATAAATCAGAAAAAGTAAGAGTCCGAACACTGATCCCTGGGGAATAACACTTTTAACTTGCCTCCATTCTAAGCATGGATTAAGCAGGAACTGGAATGTTTGTTGCAGGCTCTGGGGTTTAGATCTTTCAGTAAGATCTGAGAAGGTGGTAAGAGGGGGAGGTGTGGCATTGTTAGTTGAGAACAGTGTTACGGTGGCAGAAAGGACGTTTGATGAGGACTTGTCTCCTGAGGTAGCATGGGCTGAGGTTAGAAACAGGAAAGGAGAGGTCCCCCTGTTGGGAGGTTTCTGTAGGCCTCCAAAAAGTTCCAGAGATGTACAGGAAAGGATTGCAAAGATAATTCTGGATAGGAGCAAAAGTAACAGGGTAATTGTTATGGGGGCTTTAACTTTCCAAATATTGACTGGAAACACTATAGTTTGAGTACTTTTAGATGGGTTAGTTTTTGTTCAATGTGTGCAGAGGGTTCCCTGATACAGTATGTAGACAGACCAACAAGAGGTGAGGCCACATTGGATTTGGTACTGGGTAATGAATCAGGCCAGGTGTTAGATTTGGAGGTAGGTGGGCACATTGGTCATAGTGACCACAATTTGGTTATATTTACTTTAGCAATGGAAAGGGATAGGTATATACCGTAGGGCAAGAGTTATAACTGGGGAAAGGCAATTATGATGTGATTAGGCAAGATTTAGGATGCATATGATGGGGGAGGAAACTGCAAGGGATGGCTACAATTGAAATGTGGAGCTTGTTCAAGAAACAGCCACTGTGTGTCCTTGATAAATATGTACCTGTCAGTTAGGGAGGAAGTGGTCGAGTGAAGGAGCTGAGGTTTACTAACGAAGTTGAATGTCTTGTCAAGAGGAAGAAGGAGGCTTATGTAAAGGTGAGATGTGAAGGCTCAATTAGGGCACTTGAGGGTTACAAGATAGCCAGGAAGGACCTAAAGAGAGGGCTAAGAAGAGCCAGAAGGGAACGTGAGAAGTCTTTGGCAGGTATGATCACGTAAAACCCTAAAGTTTTCTATAGATATGTCAGGAATAAAAGAATGACCAGGAAAAGATTAGGGCCAATCAAGCACTGTAGTGGGAAGTTGTGCGTGGAGTCTGAAGGAGATAGAGGTGCTAAATGAATATTTTTTGTTGTCTTTTTCCTGTGTGAATACCAATGTTTTCGAGGATAACACTGAGATACAGGCTACTCAACTAGACGGGGTTAAGTTTCACAAGGAGGTGATGTAAGCAATTCTGGAAAGTGTGAAAATAGATAAATCCTCTGGGCCAGATGGGATTTATCCTAGGATTCTCTGGGAAGCTAGGGAGGAGATTAGAGAACGTTTGGCTTTGATCTTTGTCATCATTGTCTACAGGAATAGTGCCAGAAGACCAGAGGATAGCAAATGTTGTCCCCTTGCTCAAGAAGGGGAGGAGAGACAACCCTGGTAATTATAGACCAGTGAGCCTTACTTCTGTTGTGCGCAAAGCTTTGGAAAGGATTATAAGAGATAGGATTTATAATCTTCTGTTTTTGTTAGAGAGAATAAGATTGAGGTGACTTAATAGAGGCATTCAAGATGGTCAGAGGAATTGATAGGGTGGGCAGTGAGAGTCTCTTTCCTTAGATGGCAATGGTTAGCACAAGGGGCCATAGCTTTAAATTGAGGGGTGATAGATGTAGGACAGATGTCAGAGGTAGGTTCTTTACTCCGAGTAGTAGGGGTGTGGAGCGCCTAGCCTACAACAGTAGTGGACATGCCAACATTAAGGGCATCTAAATGGTCATTCCATAAACATATGAATGATAAAGGAACAGTGCAGGTTGGCTGGGCTTCAGATTGGTTTCACAGGTCAGCACAGCATCAATGGCCAAAGTGCCTGTACCACGCTATTATGTTCTGAGAAATGCCTATCTATACCTACCCTCTGCTTCCTATCTTTAGCCAGCTTCTAATCCATGCTGCCAAGGACCCATCAATCCCAAACATTTCTAATTTGCTCACCAACTTGCCACATGGCACCGTATCAAATGCTTTCTGAAAATCTAACTATACAATACCCATAGCACTGTCCTCATCCACTGCCTGTGTCACCTTATCAAAGAATTCAACTAAATATGTCAGACATGACCTGCTTTGCCAAAGCCATTTTGACTCTCTAGTATTAACTTTTTTTCTTGTAAGTGTATATTTATCCATTAATTTCCCACTATTGATGTCGAGCTGACTGGTCTGAAGTCTTCTGAGTTGTCCTTTGCCCCTTAAACAACAGTGCCATATTTGCGACCCTCCAGTCCCCTGAGGTGAATACTGTATTCAGACTGGCCTGTGCAATTTCTGCCAGTGGCTCTGCAATTTGCTTCCTTAAGCAGTCTCAGCAATCTGGGATGTATTCCATCTGGGCCTGGCGACATCTTTACCTGGAGTGCTGCCAGTCTTTTTAGCACCTCTTCTTTATCTATCACTGTACTCCATGCCTATGTTCTCAACTCAGCTATTGTCACCATCTTCTAATTTGGCCAAGACTGAAGCAAAATAAACTTGCACCTCGACCATATCATTTGCTTCAATGAGTAGCTTGTCCTGTTTGTTCCTTATGGGGTAAAAACAATGACTGCAGATGCTGGAAACCAGATTCTGGATTAGTGGTGCTGGAAGAGCACAGCAGTTCAGGCAGCATCCAAGTTCCTTATGGGTCCCATTCTACCCTTCACTATTAATATGCTTGAAGAACATACATTCCTCATGGTAGGGCCCTGGATAGAGACACCTAGGGGTTCAGGTACATAGTTTTTTTGCAAGTGGAGTCACAGGTAGACAGGATGATAAAGAAGGCATTTAGTATGCATGCCTTTCACTCAGTTCATTTAGTATAGGAGTTGGGACATCATGTTATAGTTGTACAGAACATTGGTGAGACCATTGTACTGTATACACTTGTAGTTGCCCTTGGAGAAGGTTCCGAAATAAGTTTACAAGGGTATTACTGGGACTGGAAGGTTTTATTTATAAGGAGAGGCTGGGGCTTTTTCCATCAGAGTAAAGTATGTTGAGGGGTGACCTTACACAGGTTTATAAAATCCTCAGGGGCTTAGATAAGGTGAATAGCAAGTCTTTTTTTATCCCCCTGCGGGGGGAGTTCAAAACTTGAGAGCATGGTTTTAAAGTGAGAGGAGAAAGACTTAAACGGAACCTGAAGGGCAACCTTTTCCACATCGGAGGTGGTTTGTACATGGAATGAACTGTCAGAGGAAGTGATAGATGCAGGTACAGTTACAAAATTTAAAAGGCATTTGGACAGATACATGAATAAGGAAGGTTTAGAGGGATATGGGCCAAATGCAGACAAATGGGACTAGTTTAGTTTAGCAAATTTGGTCAGCATAGACGAGTTGGACCAAAGTACCTGTTTCTGTGCTGTAAATCTATGACTTTTGACTTCCTTATTCCAGCCTTAGCCCTTCTCCTGTATTTGAGATACTCTCCCTGATTTCTATTACTGTTATTATTCCAGTATGTACCATATGCCTCCTTTCTCGTCCTTACCTTCTCAACAATACCCTTGGTCATCCAGGGTGCTCTAGCTTTAGACATCCCATGTTTATTTCTGATGGGTGTGTACCCAGCTTCCACCCAATTCATCTCCCCTTTGAAATTATCCCATTTATCATTCACCTTTTGTCCATGAAAGTGTATTTCCAATCAACATGGTCCATTTCAATGTTTAGACCCTTTTAATCGTCAACTGATTCCTTTGTTTCCAACTTAATATTGAACCTTATTGTATTATGATCACTATTTCCCAAATGCTCCTCAACTCTGATGGTATCCACCTGGCTTGTTTCATTTCCTAGGACCATATTCAGCATAGCCCCCTCCTTGATAGGAAATACTGTTCTAGAAAGTTCTCCTGCACAGGAATTTCTCCCTTTCCATGCTCCGCACTCTACCTATTTCTCAGCCTACCCTTGGTAATTGAAATCAACTACTACAACCCTACTCATCCTGCAGCTTTCCATAATCTGCCTACAAATGTTCTCTTCTACTGTCTCCCCATTATTTGAAGGTCTATAATAAAAACCTGACAAGATCACTGCTCCTTCCTTGTTTTTCAACTCTAACCGGATAGATTCTAATTCAGGAACTGGGTCTCATTCCAGAGCAGTGATACCATCTTTGAGAAAGACTGCTACACCACCTCCTCTTTTACCCACCCTATTTCTATTAAAAAGCCTCATAAATCAGAGGGCAACCGAGACATCACTGAGAGCAATTCTGGGAGATGGCAGTGCAGTCACTCTGGTCTGAATGTCACCGAGGAACTGGTGATTAAACCAAAACACTAGATTAGTGTAGTGTTTCTCCCTGTCCTACCTCTTCTAACCAAAATATAAAGACATGGCAAGCTAAGTTTCTTTTTTTAAGTGCACAGGGCAGAGATGGCAGTTAGGGCAGTGGTATGATCCTTTTGCCCAGATGTGGGAAATCAGGGAGCAGTCTGGTGTCCCTGACAACCACATCTACAGGCAGCGAGATCAGCTGCAGCCGCTCACAGACTGTGTGGTTCAGTTGGAGAAGCAGCTATATGCATACAAATAGCAGAGAGGGATTGTTACCAGCTCTAGGGAGGTGGTCACACTACAGCTCCAAACAGATGGGTGACCGCCAGGCGAGGCAGGAGTTTCCTGTGGCTATTCCCTTCTCAAACAGGAATACCGTTTTGGATACAGTTGGGGGAATGGGGGTGGCAAAAGCCTCTCAGGAGATAGTGAAAGCAGCAGCTAGGCCTGTGCACTACAACTGGTTCTGCGATAGAGCAGGGCGGGGCAAGGTCCAGGAGAATGATAGTAGTAGTTGACTCAATAGACAAGGGCACGAGAGGCACTTGTTTGGCTGTGAACGAGGCTCAAGGATGGTACGTTACCTTCCTGGTGCCAGGGTCCTAGATGTCTCTGAGCAGGCACAGGACATCCTGAAACAGGAGGGTAAATAGAGAAAGTCATTGTCCACATTGGTGCGAATGACATAGGAAGAAGTCCTGCAAAGATAACTCTCGGAGTTGGGAAGGAGCAAAAAAGCAGGACTACCAGGATAGTAATCTCCAGGATTAGTACCAGTGCCCTGGGCTAGTGAGGCTAGGAATAGAGAGAGCTTACAGTTGAACATATGGCTACAGTGCTGGTGTAGGAGGGTGGGCTTTAGATATATGGATCATTGGAACATCTTCTGGGGAAGATGGAATCTGTACAAGGACAGGTTGCACCTGAACTGGAGGAGCACCAATATCCTGGGTGGGAGGTTTGCTCAAGCTCTTCAGGAGGGTTTAAAACTAATGTGACAGCAGGGTGGGAACCTGAATAAGTGTAGGGACTGGGGACACAAGTGAGACTGAGATCTGCATAGCACAGAGTAAGAACAGGCAGAGGGAAGTAGAGGGGCTCAAAGGAACTGGAGGTCAAGAGTGCAAGAAGCATAAAAGGTAAAACAGATGAACTAAGAGCATGGATTACTGCATAGAATTATGATGTTATTGCCATTACGGAGACGCGGTTAGAGGAAGGACAGGACTGGCAGCTTAACATTCCAGGATATCTCTGTTTTAGATGGGACAGAAAGGAAAACAGTGGAGAGTTGCATTGCTGATTAAGGATCACGTCACAGCTGTGGTGAGGGAGGACACATCAGAGGGATCTTGCAGTGAGGCATTATGGGTGGAGCTCAGGAATAGGAAGGGAGAAATCACAATGTTGGAAGTTTTTCCAAGTATGGTGACGGTGAGCACGAGGGGGCATAGCTTTAAATTGAGGGGTGATAGATATAGGACAGATGTCAGAGGTAGTGTCTTTTCTCAGTATTAAGGATATGGAATGCTTTGCCTGCAATGGTAGTAGATTCGCCAACTTTAAGTACATTTAAGTCATCATTGGACAAGCATATGGACGTACATGGAATAGTCTAGGTTAGATGGCCTTCAGATTGATATGACAGGTTGGCGCAACATCAAGGGCCTGTACTGCGCTGTAACGTTCTATGTTTTCTATAGACTTCCCAACAGCCCATGGGAGAAAAGGAAGCATACATGTCGTCAGATACTGGAAAGGTGTGGGGAAAAAAGCAGGGTAGTTGTGGTGGGTGACTTCAACTTTTCTGACTGCGACACCCTTATAGCCAGGGGCTCGGATGGAGAGCAATTTGTTAGATGTGTCCAGGAGGGCTTTTTGAGATAGTATGTTGACAATCCAACCAGAGAGGAGATCATACTAGACTTAGTGTCAGGGAATGAGTCAGGACAGGTGATTGATGTTTCAGTAAGGGAGCATTTTGGGCTTAGTGACCATAACTCCATTAGATTTTGAGTAGTCATGAACAAGGGCAAGAGTGACCTCCGGTGAGGGGGTTGAATTGGGCAAGGGCCAGTTACATCCAAGTTAGACAGGAACTGGGAATGTGGATTGGGAGCAGTTATTTGAGGGTAAATCTATGTCTGGCATGTGGGAGGCATTTTAAAGACCAGCTGATTAAAGTGCAGGACATGGTGGCACAGTGGTTAGCACTGCTGCCTCACAGCGCCAGAGACCCAGGTTCAATTCCTATCTCAGGCAAACTGTCTGTGTGGCGTTTGCACATTCTCCCTGTGGCTGCGTGGGTTTTCTCTGGGTGCTCTGGTTTCCTCCCACAATCCATAGATGTGTGGGTTAGGTAAATTGGCCATGTTAAATTGCCTGTAGTGTTAGGTGAAGGGGTAAATGTAAGGGAATGGGTCTGGGTGGGTTGCTCTTTGGAGGTCGAAGGGCCTGATTCTACACTAAGTAATCTAATCTAATGACTATCCTTGCAAAACTGCAGGATAGGAATGGCAGGATTCAGGAACCATGGATGACAAAGGAAATTGTAAGTTTAGTCAAAAGGAATATTATGCTAGTTACTGTGAGAGGCAAGGGTAAAATAGCATTAGCAGATATTTTTCACATCCTTATTACTCACAGGTGACGTTTCTGAAGCCTGGGGATGAGCCGATGTTGCTCCCTTGTTTAAGAAAGGAAGCAGGGATAAACCAGGAAATTATAGGCTGGTTAGCCTGACATCTAGGTGGGGAAGCTTTTGGAGAAGACATTGAGAGACAAGATATATGCACATCTGGAAGAAAATGGCCTAGTTAGTGATAGGCAGTGTGGTTTTGTGTGGGGAAGGACATGTCTGACCAACCTGACTGGATTTTTTGGAACGGTGAAAAAGATAATTTGGATGTAGTTTATCTGGACTCTAGGAAGGCATTTAATAAAGACCAACTTAGTTATTGTACCAACCTGCTAACATCACATGGGATTCAGGGTGGGCTGGCTAGATGGATACATAACTGGCTTGGTCATAGAAGACAGTAGCAGGAGAAGGGTGTTTTTTTTGTTTTAGGATGGAGAGCGGTAACTAGTGGTGTTCCACAGGGATCAGTCTTAGGTTTTCCGTTGTCTGTAGTGTATATATAAATGATCTGGAGGAAAATGTGGGTGGTCTGATTAGTAAGTTTGCAGATGACATGAAGATTGCGGGAGTTGCTGATAGTGCCGATTGTGAAAGGATACAACAGGATGTAGATAGTTTGGCGACTTGGGCACAGAAATGGCAGATGGAGTTTAATCCAGACAAGTGTGAGGTGATACATTTTGGAGGATCAAATGTAGATGTGAACTATACTGTAAACAGCAGAACCCTTAATAACATTAATATCCAGACAGATCTGGGCATGAGGTCCACACTTCCCTCAAAGTGGGAACACAGGTGGCCAAGGTGATTAAGAAGGTATATGACCTGCTTGCCTTCATCGGCTGGGGCATGGAATACAAGAGTTAGCAAACCATGTTGCAGCTATATAAAACCCTTGTTAGGCCGCTTTTGGAGTATAGTGTACAGTTTTGGTTGCTACACTACCAGAAGGGTACGGAAGCTTTTTGGAGAGTGAGTGCAGAGAAGGTTCACCAGGATGTTGCCTGGTCTCAAGGGTATTGGCTAGAAGGAAAAGTTTTTAAAAAGACCAGGATTGTTTTTTTTTCTGGAAAGACAGCAGCTGAGAGGAGACCTGATAGAGGGCTACACAATTGAGAGGCATAGATAGGGTGGATGGTCATGAGGCTTTCTCTCAGGGTTGAAGTTTCAATTACAAGGGGACACAGGCTCGAGAAGAGAGGGGGACAGTTTGAGAGACGTGCGAGGAAAGTTTTTCAGTGTGGTAGGAGCCTAGAATGCATTGTCAAATTTATATAAATGATTTGGATGTGAGCATAAGAGGTGTAGTTAGTAAGTTTCCAATGACACCAAAATTGGAGGTGTTGTAGACAGCAAAGGAGGTTACCTCAGATTACAACAGGATCTTGATCAGATGGGCCAATGGGCTGAGAAGTGGCAGATGGAGTTTAATTCAGATAAATGCGAGGTGCTGCATTTTTGGAAAGCAAATCTTAGCAGGACTTATACACTTAATGGTAAGGTCCTAGGGAGTGTTGCTGAACAAAGAGACCTTGGAGTGCAGGTTCATAGCTTCTTGAAAGTGGAGTTGCAGGTAGATAGGATAGTGAAGGTGGCGTTTGGTATGCTTTCCTTTATTGGTTAGAGTATTGAGTACAGGAGTTGGGAGATCATGTTGCGGCTGTACAGGACATTGGTTAGGCCACTGTTGGACTATTGCGTCCAATTCTGGTCTCCTTCCTCTCGGATGGAGGTTGTGCAACCTGAAAGGGTTCAGGAAAGATTTACAAGGATATTGCCAAGGTTGGAGGATTTGAGCTATAGGGAGAGGTTGAATAGGCTAGGGCTGTGAGGGGTGACCTTTTCATAGAGGTTTATAAAATCATGAGGGTCATAGATAGGATGAATAGACAAAGTCTTTTCCCTGCGGTGGAGGAGTCCAGAACTAGAGGGCATTGGTTTAGGGTGAGAGAGGAAAGATATATAAGAGACCTAAGGGGCAACTTTTCACACAGGGTGGTACGTGTATGGAATGAGCTGCCAGGGGCAATGGTGGAGGCTGGTACAATTGCAACATTTAAAAGGTATCTGGATGGATATATGAATAGGTAGGGTTTGGAGGGATATGGGCCAAGTGCTGGCAGTTGGGACTAGATTGGGTTGGGATATCTGGCTGGCATGGATGAGGCAGACCAAAGGGTCTGTTTCTGTGCTCTAAGAGGTGGTGGAAGCAGGCATGTTGGTGACATGTAAGAGGCATCTGGATGGTTACATGATCAGGGAGGGTAAAGAGGGATATGGACCAAATAGGGGCAGAAGGCTTGGTTTTTTTTAAAAGTTTAAAAATCTCACAACACCAGGTTATAGTCCTCCAGGTTTAATTGGAAGCACACTAGCTTTCGGAGCGACGCTCCTTCATCAGGTGATAGTGGAGGGCTCAATCCTAACACAGAATTTGTTAGGACTGAGCCCTCCATTACCACCTGATGAAGGAGTATCCCTCCGAAAGCTAGTGTGCTTCCAATTAAATCTGTTGGACTATAACCTGGTGTTGTGTGATTTTTAACTTTGTACACCCCAGTCCAACACCGGCATCTCCAAATCATGGTTTCTTTTAGTTCGGGTAGAGAATGATGATCGGCACAGGCTTGGATGGCCGAAGGGCCTGTTCCTTTGCTGTACTTCTGTTTTGTTCTTTTGCAACTCAGGACGTTAAGTATTGAACCACATTTCTGTCAATGCTACTCTGTCATATCCCCCAGAGCAATTTCTGATTTTAGTTCACTATACTCTGACTTTACATACATATGATTTAACCCTACCCTTATCTCTTTCTTGCCCATTGGAAGGTGTTCATTTCTTTGCACACTGTACCCTTCCCTCTCTTCTTTCCCCCACTTCTCTCTTTTGCCCTCTCTGGTATTTTCCAAACGAGACCCATTTTACAAATGTGAATCTACTGCCACAATGCTATTTACTCTCTCAGCCAGGATATTCATCTCTTTTCTGCTCAGGTGAAATCCATCTCCTCTTAACAGCTTTCTCCTTTCCCAGGAATAATCCTAATGTCTCAAAAATCTATGCCCTTCCCTTCTACACCATCCTTCAAGCCATACATTTCATTCTGATCTAACTTTTACCTAAGTGACCAAGCTTGTAGCACGGGTAGTATTTGTGAGATTACTGCCCTGGAGGTCCTGTGTTTCAACCCACTCCCCAGTTCCTGAAACTTATCCTGCAACTTCTCCGCTATATCGCTCCCCATATTGTTGGTTGCCACATGAACCCTAAGCTCTGGCTGTTCACCCTCCTTCCTTTGGTCTTTTGCGATACCCTTCTGAGACATGGGGACTGAGTTGACTTCTCCCGGTATCCTCCTGAGTTGTTTCTCCGTGCTGGCCTCTGTATGACGTACAGACCATGATTTCATCAAAAAACTCAAACTGTGTGGAGGGCGCAAAGACCTCCCCTGTCCCTAACTAACAGACAACACTGTTTCTGAAATGGTGGTTTGAGAAGAATGCTATGGGGTGGGGGTTACAGACTCTGCTAGCGAGTTCAGGCTGAATAAACAGATTGAACTGCTTCCAAAAGCAGGCATGCTGCCCATGACAGTCCACTCTGAAAACTGATCATTTGTGAAGACTGACATGAAGATTGCAGATCCTCCTGAGTTCTATGGCAGAGTGGTTGATCATTGCTGATCTTTTTTCTTTTCTTTCTTTCCCTCCTCATAACAGGACCACAGACTGGCTGTGGCCAGCCAACTCCGTCAGTCCTTAAACAGAGGAGATTTTAATCTCCTGGTTATATTTTTATCTATAAAATCCCCACACTATTGCCTAACAGCATTCTGATCAATACCATAGTGCTTGTCTGAAGTTCTATACAGCAGCTTTGTGAGCAGTTCAGCAAAGGCTTAAATTTCTTATGGATGCTCATTACACCTGTCATAATCAATGTGACCATTTATTTATTTTGGAAGGGAAGGTACACTGTTATGGTTTCTTGGTCATTTGAAAAGTGACCTCAAATTCCATAACTCTGGGGCTCTGGACGAAATGCTGGGTTGGCTTGCTCTGACGCTTTCTGATCAGCTTGTTCTTTGGCAATTGAATATTACTGAACTCATAGATACTAATCCATCTAAACCTCTCTTCTGGCCATAGTGTGTCAGCTCAAAATATGATCAAGCATTCAAGTGAAGGCAAAACTGAATTGTGAATCTAATCTGAGGGACAGTCAGCATAGAAATTTGTGCGAGAAGTCATGTCTGACAAATCTCTTTGGTTATGTTTTTGAAAAACCCTAAGAGATAGGTGAGGTTAGGGCAGTGGATATTGTCTATATGGACTTTAGTAAGGCTTTTGACAAGGTCCCACATGGCTGGTTAGTCATAAAGGTTAGGTCGCATGGGATCCAGGGAGAGCTAGCTATTTGGATTCAAAATTAGCTTGATAGGAACAGAGGGTGATGGTTTAAACTTGTTTCTCAGACTGGAGGCCTGTGACAAGTGATGTGCCACGGGGGCTAGTGCTGGGACTTTTTTTATTTGTTGTTTACAGTGGGAAAAGATCTGCCACCCTCCCTACCCACAACTTGGCCACATAGAACACACAAATCAAGCCTGTCCAAACTATACAAGAAACACTCAGAATGCCTCAGCATTGACCAAACAAGCTGATAAGAGAAACCAGACATGACCATAGTTACTCGCAGACCAGGGAATACCCTTCCCAAGACAAACTGACAATAAACTTCCTGGACCCAATCAACACAGCCGTCCCAAAGCCCTAAGGGCAGTCTCGTACCTCAGTGATACCAAGGCCCCACAAAGGACAGGTCAGATGGAGAGGCACCAGAATACCTCGCTCACAGGAGAGCAACAATGGGAATACCTTACTGCCAGGAAAAGGGACCTTCTCCCCTCCCCTCGAAGAGAGCTGAAATCTCATGATGCTACCACGATGCTACGTTCTCTACAATCAGCACATTCTTCTGATAACTGCTTTGCGATTATCACCATTGTAACTAGATTACTTAATTATCAAATACATTATATTTTCCCTATTTTTAATTAGCAGCATTGCACGAGATTCCTATAAAACCTGGTTTGAGTTTCAGCTACCTGGACAGACTGTCTGTCTGTGCTGTTTCAGCCTAGTTAATTTCTCTTCCATGATAGCGCTGTGTTAATTAACTGTTGATTTCATTTCGATCTGTTTTGTGATCTCTGCTTTATTGGGCTAATTTCTGGATGTAAACATACAAGGCATAATTAGTAGGTTTGTGAATGATACAAAATTAGGAGGTATTGTTGATTAGTAAGGAAGGAATAATAAAAATTAGAGGGATCTTGATAAAATGGGGGGAGTGGGCTGAGGACTGGTAAATGCAATTTAATGCAATTTAAGTGTGAGATGTTGCACTTTGGAAAGGCAAACCAAGGTAGGACTTGTACAGTAAATGGTAAGGTCCTAAGGAGTATTGTGGAACAGAGGGACCTCAGGACAAGTACATAGTTCTTTGAAAGTAGGTGTCACAAGTAGACAGGGTGGTGAAGGCAGCATTTAGTAAAGTATTGAGTATAGGAGTTGGGACATTATGTCACAGTAGTATAAGCTGGTGAGGCTGCATTTGAAGTATAGAGGGTACAGGTTTCAGGTGAGGGGGAAAGATTTAAGAACCTGAGGGGCAACTTCTTTACATAGAGTGGTAGGTATATGGGATGGGGCTGCCAGAGGAAGTGATTGAGGCAGGTACAATAGCAACATTTAAAAAAAACATTTTGGATAGGAAGGGTTTAGAGGGATATGGACCAAATGTGGGCAATTGGAACGAGCTAAGTGCCGTCATGGTCAGCATAGAGCAGTTTGGGCCGAAGAGCCTGTTTTCCATGCTGTTTACTCTAACCACAGGAATGGACTGTAGCTGAGAGCCTGGCCTGCATTCCTGTTCTAATCTGTTTGTTTAACTAACAGGGAGTGGCTGTGATCAAGCCTGTGGCAAGGCTCAGGGTCCATCACTTACTCCTCAAACCAATGAGGAAACAAGCAGTGTCTGATTACTGAGTCAGTACCCCATTGCACCTTTCCTTCATTCTGTCCAGAAATAAGTGTATGCACAACTGGTAAATTAAGCAGCCTCTAACTCTGCTGTCCCTGTCCTGGGGATAGTAAAGATGGAGCTTTACTCTGTAGATAAACTCATGTGTCTGTGTCCTAGGAATGTTTACTGGGAATCGTGTCGAGGTTCCTTTACTTTTATTTTAAGAGTCTGTAACTAACCCATGCTGTTCCTATGGTGAGAGTATGTGATGCAGACAATGTTGAGGGAACTTCAGTTTCAGTTTAAAAGAGGTGAGGGAGCTTTACTTTCTGTTTGCTTTTTAGGTTAAAGCAGTAGAGCAGGCTTTACTTTGTATTTAACCCTGTTCTGTACCGCCCTGGGAATGTTAGATGGGGACAGTTTAGAAAGGTCTTTACTCTATCTAAACCCGCTTTGAGAAAGTTAGTTTGACAAGGACAGTGTCAAGGTAGCCCTACTTCCAGTTTAAGCAGAGAACAGTCAGCTTTACTTTGCATCTAACCCAGTGCTGTAACTGTCTAGGTAATGCCGATTTGGGGCAGTGTAACGGCAGCTTTATTCTGGCTCCAAACCAACTCCGACACACTCAACTCCTACAACTATATTGATCAGGAGTAAGGGTACACCATTCAGCCCCTCTGGTCTGCTCCACTGTGCATTAAAACCTTAGCTAACTTGAGATAGTACAATCCGGACATCAGTAAATCAGACCATATGGTTTCAAGCAATAAACCCAACTGCTTTCAGAATATTCCTTACAGCATTAACATACTCACCTCTCATTTTAATAGTTAAATGACCATCACATTACTTCAGAAGCTGGAAGTTCTTGGTCACAGGCCAATTTCTGGTGGTTAGGATGAAGTCAGAAATCATATGCATGAATATTAATGTGGAAAACAAGATAAATGAGTTTTTCACACTGCAGCAATTTTCAAATGTTTTCTGTCCCACAGTCCTGACAAAATTTTGAGAAGGAAATCGAGGAGATCATTCTGATCTTTGTACTGAACATCATTACTTTCCCAAAAATTAAATGCTCTACATTCTCTTTCTTGAAATGTTAACAGTTTCCTTTGACATTATTCTATTATTTGGGAGGAGCTGGTGTTGGACTGGGGTGGACAAAGTTTAAAAATCACACAACAGCAGGTTATAATTCAACAGGTTTAATTGGAAGCACTAGCTTTCAGAGTGCTGCTCCTTCATCAGATAACTAGTGGGGCAGGATCATAGGACACAGAATTTATAGCAAAAAGTGACATCTCCGCTCAGACAATCCATTAAAGCTGAGGTTAGACTCTGTCTGTCTGTATCCCAATCTTGAGTCAGACTAGTTCTATTTCCAAAGTAGGAATTTATAAAAATGTAACAGCAAATACAATTCTGCAAATGCAAAGTCACCCGTAGACTTGTGTGTTGGTGTGTGTGTGCACGTGCCTGGGAGGAAGGAGTGTGTTTGTGCATGCTTGGTAGAGCATGTGCATGAATTTGACAGTATTCACCTGAGAGAGGGTGTGTCTGTGTCTGTGTCTGAGAAAGTGTGTGCATGTGTTCCCTGACTGGGAGGAAACACTTTGCCTGGTGATTGTTTTGCGCTGTCCATTCATCCGTTGTCGTAGTATGTGCTTGGTCTCACCAAGGTACTGTGCCTCATGGCATCCTGCCGTGTATGAGACAGACGACACTGGCTGAGTCCGAGTACCTGCAGCATACATGCTGGGTGGTGTCCCCACACATAATGGTGGTATCTGTGTCAACACTGACACATCTTGAAGCGGTGGTGGTGGTTGATGTTATCCTGAAGGCTGGGCAGTTTGCTGTGAACAGTGGTCTGTTTTGAGGTCTGGTGGTGGTTTTAAGGAGAAGTGAAGGCAGAGGGAAGGTCTTGGCGAGGCGCTCATTCTCATTGAGGTGTTGCAGGCTGCGATGAACATAATATAGTTTCTCTCCTCCCCGGGAAGTACTGGACAATGGTTGCAACCTATTGGTTGCATCTTGGGTCTATCTCCTGAGGTGGTCATTATGGTTTCTTACTGTGGCACGCCGGAACTGGTGAGCGATGAGTTGAGTATCATATCCTAATTGTGAGGGTGCCCTTCACCTTCAAGAGTCTTTCACGTTCCTCCTTGCCTGAACACATGCTCTAAGTGTAGGGCATGGTTGTTTTAATATGTTTTGGGGGGGAGAAGTGCAACACAGTGAGGTTCTTCGGATCTTCAGGTGACCATCCTCCAAGGTGGATTTTGGGGTAAGCAACAATGCAGAGTGGCTGAGCAGAGGCTGATAACCAAGTTTAGCACCCATGAGGATGGCCTCAACTGACCTTTGGGTTCATGTGACACTACAGGTGATCCCTCCCTCCCAGTCACACAGACCCAGCCTGCACATACACAAGTTCCCTTCCTCATGAGCGTGTATACACACACACACTGAATTTGCTTTTGCACATACATTCTATTTTCACTCAAAAAGCACACCACCTGCAAGCAGTCTATTCATATAGCATTTTATAAATTCTCACTTTGGAATTAGAACCAGTCTGATTCAAGATTGGGATACAGACAGACTCTAACCTCACACCTTTAATACATTGAGCTGAGATGTCACTTTTTTAAAAAATAAAACCTTGAGTTATTTTGAGAATGTGAATTAAAAGTAGTTCTGGGATTTACATATTAATGAACAGAAACATGCAACCCATTCTAAAAGATGAAAGACTTGACAGCCATCTAGGTTTGTTCAATATATCATTTCAGTTGCATGACACTGATCATTTTATATATTCTGGGTCTTATGATCCTGTCCCAGCAGTTACCTGATGAAGGAGCAGTGCTCCGAAAGCCAGTGCTTCCAAACTCTGGACTATAACCCGGTATTGTGATTTTTTTTTTAACATTAAAATTCTTATAACTACTTCGAAGACTTCAACTGATGTTTTATCCTTTTTAGCAGACATGCTGTGGAATCACGTTTGAGGGATCAAAAAAAAGTGAGTAAAGGTAAACTGAGGTAAGTAGCAAAAGAATTAGAAACTAGGTAAGGAAACATTCTTTCTTACAGCACGCACGCACACAAACACCTCCGTTCCTGCCCAATGGCAGTGTATTAATGTAAGAGATCCAACTGGTCCAATAACACAGTCCAGCATGCCCTGACTTCCCGCCGCCCTGATTCCAGCGTGCCCCATAAGAACAAGTGTAAAACAAAATGGAAGATGCTGGAAACTCAGTTCTGAAAAAGGGTAAGTGTACTCGAAATGTTAATTTTGCTTTCTCTCCACAGATATTGCCAAGGCTGCTGGGTTTCTCCAGCAATTTGTCTTTTTGTCACAAAGACTAATGATAGAGACCAATTCCCAGGAAGATATACAAAGTCAGAAGTCTACAGCACAGAAAAAAGCCTTTCAGTCCATAGATTCTGCATCAGTCAGAAACCTCATCACTGTTCTGATATTAATAATAACACTTCAAATATTCTAACACTCAACGACACAAGTTACTATGGCTATTGCGAGGGTTCTGATTTTGTAAATAGATGCTCTTCAAAGAAAACCTACAAAGTTCATGTGGGACTGCAATGAAGTTGCTCAGCATTATTCTGAAGGTACACCCTCCTGCTGAACTCTTATGGTGCTGGAGAGACTCTGGAATTCATTCCAGCCTCATGGTATGCAGACAGCAATATTGACTTCCTGTAGATGATGCTCATTGTTCTACCTGGTGGTGGCCATATAATTCAGCCTTCATCCAGACAGGAGAAACCTGTCTGAAAGAGTGATTGACGTAGAAAATCTTAGAATCCCTACAGTGTGGAAACAGGCCCTTCACCCCAACAAGTCTGCAATGACCCTCAGCATATTCCACCCAAACCCAATCCCCTTTACTCCACCTATACCCCTGATTAATGCACCTAACCTTCACATCCCTGACCACTTGGGGTAACTTAGCATGACCAATACACCTAACCTGCACACCTTTGGACTGTGGGAGGAAAGCAGACCACCTGGAGGAAACCTACACACAGGGGGAGAATGTGCTGGGAGTGTCACACTGTTGGAGGAGATTTCTTCCAGTCATGAAACTAAACTAAGCCCCTGCCTCCGCTCTTAGGTGGAGATGAAGGAGAGGCTGGAATCGAACCCGGGTCCCTGGTGCTGAGAGGCAGCAGTGCTAACCACTCTGCCACCTGGAAACTCCAATCATTGTCTCGGTTTATCCTCCTCTCCCTCATGATTTATTTAGCTTTGTTTCTGCATTTGTAAGATCTACTTTCCAACAACTCTCTGGGTCAGATTTCTCCCAAACCATTGGTAATGTAGAAAACCCTGTATAGGAAGCCCTTGCGAGGATTCAAGTTCCTTCCTGAACTTCACACATATAGCCAGGGTGACTCTCTGGTGCAGTACTGAGGGAGTGTCACACTGTTGGAGGAGATTTCTTCCAGTCATGAAACTAAACCAAGCCCCTGCCTCCGCTCTTAGGTGGAGATGAAGGATCCTATGTTATTTTGGTGTCCTGGTCAACATACATCCTTCAACCACCTTCACAAAGCAAATAGCCTGATCATTTTTCACATTACTGTTTCTGGGAACTAGCTATATACAAATCGACTCATTCTCTGCATTACAATAATTCAAAAAATAATTTATTTAGAACATTAAAATGCTGTACAAATGAGAGTTTCTTCTATGGTCTCTTTATACAAATAGTCTTGGTGTATACAATTCTTTTTGCAAGGTTTGTAGGTCAGGTTGAGGTTTAGGGTGTAGGTTTGATATCCAGACATTTCATTACCTGGCTAGGTAACATCATCATCAGTGGTGACCTCCAAGTGAAGTGAAGCTGTTGTCTCCTGCTTTCTATTTATATGTTTCGCATGGAGGGGGTTCCTGGGGTTTGTGGTGATGTCATTTCCTATTCGTTTTCTGAGGGGTTGATAGATGGCCGCTAGATCTATGTGTTTGTTTATGGCATCAAAACAAAAATCTGGGTCCGCTATGTAGATGACACTTTTGTCATCATAAAATGAAACAAGATAGAGACATTTAACATCGTCAACAACACCCTCACGAGATCCAAGATGGCGGCAACTCAGCAAGTCTGAGTCTATAGTACTCCTCCCAAGACCTAGGCAAAGTGGGCCCACCACACCACACTCACCAGATCAACTAAAAATAGTTTTTATTTCATGTAATTAGTGGTTTAGTAATAAATTTATACAGTTCAGTCTCCTGTAAAAATGATTAGTGGTAAAAGAGCCCGCAGCTCTCAGCAGGCAGAAGCCCCTCCCCAGCTGCAGCAAAGGCATCCACAGCCGCCCCAGGGGACTTATCTACTGTGGCGAGCCTCGTGGAAATAATCTCCAAACTCGACACTAAGATCAATGCTTTCATAGAGTCCCGAAGTCGGTGGAATTCACTCGGCCATGCTACAAAAGCATGGCCAAGACATCGAAGAAATTGAATGCAGAGTCGGATGGGCGGAGCTAAAGGCCGCGACCTCCGAGGCCATTGCAGAATCGGCTGTGGATCGGATCCGGACTCTCGAGCAGCACCACACGGATGACTTTGAGAACAGAGGTCGTCGAAAAAATATTCGTTTGCTGGGCCTTCCCGAACGGGAAGAGGAAGGCCAGCTTACAGCGTTCCTTGAACAGTGGCTTCCGCAGTTATTGAATTTGAAGGCTGGATCAGACCAAGTAAGGGTAGAATGGGCCTACCGGGTCGCAATACGTGGGCCCGGCTCGAACCAGCGCCCACACCCGGTCCTGTTCCAGCTGCAGAGCTATAAGGTGAGGCAGATGCTTTTGGAAGCCTCCAGAAATCTTGGGAAAGATCCACAAGCCATGACTCAAAGGATCCAAGATTGTTATTTCAGGACTTTTCCCCAGCTTTGCTTCGAAAGAGGAAGGCAGTTGATGAAGCAAAGAAGTGTTTTAAGGGATTTAAACATTCAATACTCCTTGTGGTACCCAGCCAAACTATGCCTTAACCATGAGGGGTCCGTATTTAACTTCAGATCACTGGAGAAAGCCAAGGAACTTTTGGTCTCTTTTAGACAAACTGAGTTAATTGATGTTGTTTTGCCCTACCCCCAAACCCCGGTCTACCCCCAAACCCCGGTCTACCCCCACCCCCTTTTTTTTTCCTTTCATAATATTATACAGTAAGATAATCTCCGGGGGGGTGGGAAGACAGGCTTATTTATTTATCCCTTACCAGGGGGTCTAGTTAATGTAGATGGGGGGGGGAGGTGGCTACCTTATTTTATCTTTGTCCTTGGGAGCGGGGTTGTTTTTCCCCTGTTATTTTGTACTAATATCTTTATTTGCTGAGTCTGTAATTTTTATAGTCATATGATCATATATGGTATTAACATTACCAAATATATCCAGGTGTTGGTGTGGGTGGGGGGAGGGTGGGGGAAGGTGGGGGATAGGGTACTCACTGTTAGTTCTAGTTCAGTAGTATATTTGAATTTTCTTTATCCTATCGTGGGATGCCTGGGTCAAGGGTGGAGCACTGATTGGGAGAGGTTATGATGGGTTTTTTGGAAAGGAAGTGATGCCCCCTGGGAATAAGGGGGAAGATCTCCATTTAAATACGTTTTATACTTTTTTAACTATTTAGAAATTTTTTTTTCTATTATATTGATCTGAATGTACTTTTTGTGAATTTTATATGCTCTATACTCGGGATGTTTTGGATAAATACAGGTTTTGTTGTGATCTGATGTTAACACATTCCGAGCATTTATATCACTGCTCAATTTGTGTTATCTGTTGAAATTTTTTTTTTCTCTTGTATCATTAAAATTCTTACAACTAACCAGAGTGAATAAGGTAAGTTAAATGAGTAGTTAGTTGAGTTTTGTCTTTTTTCTTTTCCTCTTGGTATTTCTATTTTCTTGTCTGATAAATGATAACCAAAATCTAAGATTTAACTGTATATCAATATTTATACTTGGGTTTTTTTGGGGGGAAGGGGGTTAAAAAAACAACCCCCTACCGGCATAAAGTTCACCAAGGAGGAAGAAACCGACAACAAACTCACATTCCTAGACGTCACTGTCGAAAGTAAGGACAACGGAGAACTACAAACCTGCATATACAGAAAACCGACACACACTGACCAAATACTTAACTACACCAGCAACCATCCCAATACACACAAACAAAGTTGTATCAGAACACTATTCCAACGAGCTACCTCACACTGCAGCACAGACAAACTTCGGAAAACAGAGGAGAACCACCTATACAACGTATTCAAGAAGAATAGATACTCAAAAAATACAGTCCGCGGATTCCTCAAGAACAAACCACAACAAGCAGACCAACCACAGCCAGAAACCCTAACCACCTTACCATACATCAAAGAAGTTTCAGAAATGACAGCCAGACTACTAAGACCCCTCGGAATCCTAGTAGCACACAAACCCACTAACACTCTCAAACAAAAACTAACAAACTTAAAAGACCCAATACAACCCATGGACAAAACCACGTCATCTACAAAATTCCATGCAAGGACTGCCACAAACAGGAAGAAAGTTAGCCACCAGGATACACGAACACCAGCTAGCCACAAAAAGACATGACCCTCTCTCCCTTGTAGCCCTACACATGGATGAAATAAAACCATTTCGACTGGGACAACACATCTATCCCGGGACAGGCTAAGCAAAGACATGCCAGAGAATTCCTAGAGGCCTGGCACTCCAACCACAACGCCATAAACAAACACACAGATCTAGATGCCATCTATCTACCCCTCAGAAAACGAACAGGAAATGACATCATCAAAACCCCAGGAACTCCATCCAGGAGAAAGATATAAATAGAAAGCAGGAGACAACAGCTTCGCTTCACTTGACTTGGAGGTCGCCACTGATGATGTTACCTAGCCAGGTACTGAAACATCTGGATATCAAACCTACAGCTCAGCAAGCAAACCTACACCCTATACAATCCTTTCTTGAAGTTGTAGGTCAACAGTATGGAAGCTTCTGATAATTATTAAAGTTCTGAATCGGCAGTAAATGAAGCAGACTATAGCCAGCAGCCATTTCTGCCTATGAGAGTTCAGTCTCCGTGTCCTTGCAAAAGCTCTGTGTTCTCAAATACCTGACAAGAACAGCTTTTCAAATATCATTAAATCTTGTGAACATTGAGCCTGGTTATGAGCTCCTGCATTCAATCTAGGAGCGATGGGTCCTTGCACAACCTCTCCAGTCCCTCCACCATTCCACTATCAATCGCAAGACAGTCTGAGTGGGTTCAGGGGCTGACACTGGCACCTGGAAAACTGGACTTTATCTCAGCTCAGCAAGACCCGGGCAGACCAGGAACTTGGGTGGACCGGGAGTCCAAACTGGACAGAGGAGCTGCAGCACAGACGGAAAAGGCCACTTTGTACACTTCTCACTGTACTACTGTATCCCGGAAGTTGAGTAGGTGTGACAATAAACCCCAATTCTGAAGGTTTAAATTCTCTCACTCTGGTTGTTGTGAGATTGCCAGAAGAAAGGGGAGTTTTGAAATGGCCTGATATGTAGTCTGAGGTCATGCTATAAATTCAACCTGGATAATGAGGAAAAAAAATAAAGGCAGGTGCCCAGGATCAGAAACTAAGGAACAGGGGAGGGGGGGCTGATGGGATATCTGTGAAGCCCCACACAGTTTATCTGCCAACTAACATACACAGGTATCACATCATCAACTAAGGGGAAAATACAACTGAAACAGGAAATGCTTTTTGAGGATGTGGCTCAGACGAGTTGGAGTCTGTGCAGGTGAAGGGGATGAGGAACACCTTGTTTCCCCAAGTCCTGAGGCTGAGCAGTGAGGAGGGTGCACTAACTATTCATCCACAAAGCACTCCTACTCTACATCACTATCACTCTCTTTCTCCTCTTCTCCTTCCACAAGGTCAGCAAAGAAGTCACTTCCGGACCCAAAGGCCTTCCTGCTCAGGGATTCCAGCTTGCCACGTTTCTTCCTTCTCCTGTAGTCATCAACAACAACCTTATGCAGGTCAGAAATATCCCAAAATTTCACCTTCTGGTCATGGGCACAGCTGGCCAGGAATCGGCCCTCGTGGGATATGGCAATCTGTTCAATGGGCTCTCCCACGTGCTGCCCCACACTCCCAATCACTCGGTTTGGAAAAATATTCACAGCCCTGGAAAAGATGGAGAGACAGTGACTGCATCTCTGCCACGCAGTTTCAGGATCTCTCTCCCCTCCCCACTCACACATTGACAGCATCTGTCTCTCTCTCTCTCCCCCTCACACACAGTGATGGTGATCTCTCTCTCTCTCTCCCTCACACACAGTAACGAGGTCTCTTTCTCTTTCTCTCCCTTACACACAGTGATGGGGGTCTCTCTCTCTCTCTCTCTCCCCCCCCTCACACACAGTGATGGGGATCTCTCTCTCTCTCTCTCTCCCCCTCTCACACAGTGATGAGAATTTCTCTCTCTCTCCCTCACACACAGTAACGAGGTCTATCTCTCTCTCTCCCTCCCTCACACAGAGTGATGGGGTCTCTCTCTCTCTCTCTCTCTCTCTGTCACCTCCCCCCCGCCCCCAGCCCCCCCACACACACATAGTAACGAGGTCTCTCTCTCTCTCACACACACGCAGTGACGGGGTCTCTCTCTCACATACACACACACACACACACACACACACACACACACACACACACACACAGTGTAACAGGGTCTCTCCCTCTCCAAATCCCTATGTGCCTCACATACAGTGATTGCTCTCTCTCTCTCTCTCTCTCTCTCTCAGCCGTGCACGCACACAGTGACAGGTTGTCTGCATTTCACTCTTGCACAGGATCACATACCCTCACAGTTTTACAAAGACCCTCTCTTGCACATACACAGTCCCAGGGTCTCTCTTGCACAGTTTGTGGGGGTGGGGGTGGGGTGTGTGTGTGTGCGCGCGCATGTGGGGATGGGGTGGGGTGGTAAGTGTCAGGTGGGTGGGGATGCAGTGCAGGGAAGGGGCCTGGGAGCAAAGGGGTGGTGGGAGGCAGATGGGATCTCAATGTGTGCCGTGATTGAACAGTTTCCAAGCTGTGTGCTCTCACCTGATGACTCCATCCATTGAGGCTGTGCACAGAATCGTATCACTGACGGGAACAATACTGTCAATGGATTCTCCTGGCACCAGGAATCGATCGCTGGTGGCTCCAAACCCATCCCAGTTGAAGAGGTAGATCATTCCCGCAGTCGAACTGCAGACCACCTTACTGCCTCGCTAATCACAAACAGAAAGACGGACAGCAGTGAGGGAGGATGAGGATGAACAGGGTGCTGGCAGGGAGCTGCTGTGACCATAATAGACAGCTCATGAACTTTTCACCAAAGTCAAACAAAGAAGTCTCAGACCATGAGGATCTCACTGATGAACTTTACAATATCAGTTCAGCTTGTGAACCTGGACCATGCAGTTAGCCCAGAGCCTCTCTACCACACCCGCACACACAGTGACAGGGTGTCTCTGGCTCTGCTTCCTCATACAGCTGCTTGACCAGCAACTCAAAGGTTAGGAGATGAAATTCCAAACTGCCAAAAGGTATTTCATACCTTTTTCAAATATGCTAAATAAAATGCAAAAAAAAAAATTGTACCTGTTGGAAATCTGAAGCAAACACAGAATGCTTGAGAAACTCAGCAGGTCTGGCTGCACCGATGAAGTAGAAATAGAATGTCATAGTAGTGTGCCTTTAAGAGAGATGTGTTCTCTGCTGCAGAGGGGGTTTGTCACAGTGGTGGTGGAACGTCTGCTTCCTACAGGCAATTGGGAAACAGCTTTGGAGTTCTCCCTTGGTGGGTTTTTCAATTTAGACTAAAGATCATGTGTGGGTGGCCTCTGGGCTCATCCAGACCCAGGCAAGTTTTTAGTTTTGCGTTCAAATGGAAGAAGATTTCTGCTAGCTGCTGAGCTAAAAGCTTGGATTTCCAACCACTGAAGTGGAGTCCGAGATAGCAGGACTTTCTTATCAAAATCAAAAGGGCTATATTGTTTGTTTCTTCTTGACCACAGAGAGACTGAATCATAGCTGTTTTACTGAACTTCATTTTTACAAAAGGGTATGTTTATGGGATGCTCCCTCTATTGGAACAGTTAGGGTTTAGTGGAACAGTAAGATATTATCTTGTTAAGTTCTTCAATAGAGTTCTGCCTTTCTAAAAATATTTTTACTGTGTTGTAGAATAAAGTGTGTTTGATTAACGCCTTGCGGTGGACTAATCAAACCACATGTGGAACACAATGCCTTTAAATAAATATAAAAGTTAAGGTCAAGGCTATTTCCTTAAAATACTTTTTGGTGGGGGGGGGAAAGAGGGAGTGAATATGTCTGATCTGGTATGTCACAAGAATTAATGTTTTGAGTCGAAGAATTACCAGCATATATTGGACATTAACTGTTTCTAACTCCACAAATCTGCCGGACCTGAACTTCTCCAGCACTTTTTCCGTGTTTACTGAGTAAATATGTTGATCTGTTGGACAGGTACCAGGAAAATGAGCATGATCAACATGATATAAACCCCAGTGGTCACTGATGTTCTCCTATCCCTGGTGTGGGTGACTCCAGTCCCTGTAGGTTGGACACCGCAGCGGCACAAGATGGAGCTGAGCCCAATCAGAGAGTGCTGATCCTGTTGGCCATTACTTGGAGAGGGAGAGGTGCTCTCTTCCTTCCTAGTTGAGATCGCAAACTCCTCAGATTGAATACATTTCAGTTTTAAAAGGATTTACCTTCATTATAGCCAATGATGTAAGGTCACCATCCTGAAATTCCGACTGCAGGTCAAAACGGCGCCTCTTGATGTTAAAAACACACATCGTACCATCACCGCTGCAAAGACAAACAGACAGAACAATGTTTCAAACAGAGGAATAGGAGAGCAGTCAGGGAGGAAAACAAGAGGGAGGGAGAGAGGTGAACATGTAAACTACAAACAGTGCACAGCCTGCCATCCTGTCGGGTTTGCATAGTGGTTGGGAAGGACAGAGCAATCAGTCAACCCGAACAGCTCAGAAATCTAGAAACTTCCTCCCTCATCTCGGCCTAATGAGGCCTTGAAGAAGAGCTAAACGTACCACTGCACACTAGCTCAGTGGTTAGCACTGCTGCCTTTCAGCACCAGGGACCTGGGTTCGATTCCAGCCTCAGGCGACTGTCTGTGTGGAGTTTGCACATTGTCCCCGTGTCTGTGTGGGTTCCTCCCACTGTCCAAAGATGTGCAGCTTAGGTGTACTGGCCATGCTAAATTGCCCCATAGTGTTCAGGGATGTGTAGGCTCGGTACATTAGTTAGGAGTAAATATAGGGTATGGGTATGGGAATGGGTGTGGGTGGGATACTCTTGGGAGAGTCGGTGTGGACTTGTTTCCACACCGTAGGGATTCTGTGATTTACGAGAAGAATTACAATACAATACAGCACAGGAACAGGAAGCCTGCACCAATTCCTAATCCTAATACAGACCCACCACTTATCCCCCACGGCGGGGAGTTTCTATCCCTCTGTTCCACTCTCTCCATGTGTCTGTCAAGATACGTCTTACTGATGTAACTGCTTCCACCACCACCACTGGCAGTGCATTCCAGGCACCCACCAGCCTTTATAAGAAACATTCTCCCTGCACTTCTCTCCTCTCACTGTGACCCTTTGCCCTCGTGGAGTTGACATTTCACCCCTGGGAAAATGCCTCTGATTATCCATCCTATCACATAATTTTGTAGACCTGTATCAGGTCGCCCCTCAGCCTCCAGCTGCTCCCGAGTTGACTTGCAGCACAGTCTCTGGCTGAGCCTTCCTTTCGAGAATGCAAGTGGATTTGAGCAATGATGACCAGCCTGATGTTAAATAAACTGTTTCCTCCTTCCCCTTGTTCACTGCAAAGCCCTCACTCAGCAGGCTATTGCAGCTACCACATATGCAAAGCAAGATCCCACAAATACAATGGAACTGGAGGACTTGTATTTATTTTCCTAGGTTTCGTGTGAAACCAAATAATAACACCAACAAGAGAATTATGGGTAGAATGGGCAATGTTAATAGTGACTGCTGGTGGTTGTACAGCTGCTTGCTGGCAAAAAAACATCCCAAGGTAGGTTTATCAGACAAAAAAATGACATTGAGCCATGAGATGTTAGGGTAGGTTTTAAGGAAAGCAAAGGGGTTTATGAAGGTAATTCCAGAAAAGCTCAAACAGTTGAGTGACTAGTGGAGTGCCTCAGGGGTCAGTGCTGGGCCCATTACTATTTGTTATCTATATCAATGATTTGGATGAGAATGTACAAGGTTTCCTTAGTAAGTTTGCAGATGACACTAAAATAGGTGGTATCGTGGACAGTGAGGAAGGTTATCAGAAATTGCAGCAGGACCTTGATCAGCTGGGGAAGTGGGCCAAGAAATGGCAAATGGAGTTTAATATAGATGAGGTCTTGCATCTTGAAAAGTCAAGACAACGTAGGGGTTTCATGCTGAATGGTGGGTCCTTAAGGAGTGTAGTGGAACAGAGGGACCTTGGAGTTCAGGTTCACAGTTCTCTGAAAGTGGAATCACAGGTAGACAGGGCAGTGAGGAAGATATTTGGAACATTGGCCTTCATTGATCAGGGCACTGAGTTGGGAAGTTATGTTGCAGTTATAAAGGATGCTGGTGAGGCCACATTGGGAGTATTGTGTTCAGTTTTGGTCACCTTGCTATAGGAAGGATGTTATTAAACTGGAAAGAGTGTAGTAGACATTTACAAGGATGTTGCCTGGACTGAATGGTCTGAGTTATAGGGAGAGGTTGGACAAGCTAGGACTTCTTTCTTTAGCGTGTAGGAGACTGAGGGGGGAGTCTTTTAGAAGTGTATAAGATCATAAAAGGTAATGGTTAGGGTGAACGTACTCAGTCTTTTTCCCAGGCTTGGGGATTCGAGGACTGGAGGGCATCAGTTTAGGTTTAGAGGGGAAAGAATAAAACGGAACCTGAGGGGCAACTTTTTTTACACAGAGGGTGGTACACATATGGAATGAGCTGCCAGTGGAAGTGGTTGAAACAGGTACATTAACAACATTTAAAAGGCAGTTGGACAAATTCATGGGTAGGAAAGGATTAGAAGGATATGGGCCAAGTGCAGGGAAATGGGATTAGCGTGGATGGACACTTTGGTCGACATGGACCAGTTTTGGGCCAAAGAGCCTGTCTCACTGCTGTAGGTCTCCGTGACTCTATCTATAATGGGCACCAGAAACGGAAGAGTACAGAGCTGTCAGTTTGATGTTTATTGTGGATAACGAGTTAGAATCAGAGTGATACAGCATGGAGTCACTTCTTAAGAATGAGACTGCAGTGTACTTAGAAGTGCATGCCGAACATAATCCCAAACTAAACTAGTCTCAATTGTCTGCTACAGGCCCTCCAAACCTTTCTTATCCATGTACTTCTCCAAATATCTTTCAAACATTGTAATTGTACCCACATTCACCAGTTCCTCAGGATGTTCATTCCACACATACGCACCACCCTTTGTGTAAAATAAATTGCCCCTTAAATCTCCCTCCTCTCACCTTAAAAATGTCTCCTAGTCTTGAAATCCCTCCGAAGAAAAAGACACCTACCATTAACTCTGTCTATACGCTTCATTATTTTATAAGGTCACCTCTCAACTTCCTATGCTCCAGTGAAAACACTCTTAGCCTATCCAGATTTTCTTTCTAACTCCAACCTGCAATATCCTGGTAAATCTCTTCGGAACCCTCTCCAGTTTAGGAATATCCTCCCTATAACTGGGCGACCAGAACTGGACACAATATTCCACAAGAGGCCTCACCAATGTCCTTTCCAACCTCAACACGACTTCCCAACTCCTAGACTCAAAGGACTGACCAATGGAGTGCGCCAAACCCCTTTTTAACCATCCTGTCTATATGTGACACACACTTCAAAGAATTTTGTACCTGCACCCTTAGACCTACCTGTCCCTCCACCTACCTTTGTGTTATCTGCAACACTGTTCTCGGTTCCTTTGTTCAGATTGTTAATGCATAATGTGAATAGCTGTGGTGCCGACACTGACCCCTGTGGAACCTCGTGTTACTGGCTGCCATCCTAAAGAGCACTTTATTCGGATTCTCCACTTTTTGGCAGTCAGCCAATCCTCTATTCCCCCATGATCATTGTAATACAGCCTTTCTTCCATGCCTTTTCCCTCTCCGGATTTATTTTACTCCCCACATCCTGACCACTGCTAGGAGACTTGTACACAAGTTCTATCAGCGTCTTTTTTTCTTTTCCTTTCCATCTGCCTGTCTTTCGTAGGTCACGTGTCCTTGAATAGCTCCCAGCTGATCCCCTTACAACCACATCTCTGTGATACCCATATCATTGTACATGCCCATTTCAGTCTGTGCTACAAGTTCATTTACCTGGTTTCATATATTCCATGCAACATCCTCATTCCCACATCGACTGTCCCTCTTCTCATAGCTGTCCCCTTATCTGTTCTGCCTGAAGTTAGATTCCTGATTCTTTCCATACTTTCTGTCCTATTACCTGTTGTGGAAACTTTAATGTAGGCTGAGCCTTCCCCCCACTTTAACTTTTTCCAGAATTTTCCATGCAGCTGAAACCAAACCCCCAGGATTTAGTTTGAAGTTCTATCTGTTGAGCTTGGTTGTGCAATTCATGAGGACTCTCGCTCAGCTCCAGCAGGATTCAGCTGGAGCCAGTCCCATTGGAACAGCTCCATTCTTCCCCAGTGCTGCAGATTCACAGAGATTGTTCCTTCTTGTCGACAGCCTAGGACCCAAGGACACAATCTCATCATAAGCAGTCATCCATTTAGGACTGGGATGTGGATGAATTCCTTCTCAAAGGGGAGTACTGGATCTGTGTGATACTTTATTGAATCTTGCAGTCATACTCTGCTATTTTATACATTGTCCAATCTTCCAACCCTGCCTTCTATCCTTCAGCAATTGTATGCTGCTTTATCTTTAATATAGACTTTTTTTTGAGGGACTGCTGGACGACAGTAAATTGAAGGGTTAGGTTGATCTAATATTAAGATAAATGTTTGGCACAGCATCATGGGCCAAAGGGCCTGTACTGTTCTATGTTAACATTCTTTTTAGTTAACCTCAGGTAATATGTCCTCCCCTCCATCTTTCCTACCTTTTTGTCCTGCTTCAATGTCATGGATCAAATTAGATTAGATTAGATTAGATTCCCTACAGTGTGGAAACAGACCCTTCGGCCCAACAGGTCCACACCGACCCTCTAAACAGCAACCCACCCAGACCCATTCCCCTACACCTAACACTATGGGTAATTTAGCATGGCCAATTCACCTAACCTGCACATCTTTGGACGGTGGGAGGAATCTGCAGTACCTGGAGGAAACCCACACAGACACTGGGAGAATATGCAAACTCCACACAGACAGTTGCCTGAGGTAGGAATTGAATCTGGGTCCCTGTGCTGTGAGGCAGCAGTGCTAACCATTGAGCCACCTTCAATATTCAGTTCCCAATCTCTGTCATTCGGCAACCATGCCTCCGTAATGATGACTTGAGCATACTTATTCACTTGGAACTTTTCTCTCTCATTCAAATGTATCTGAAGTACCCTCTTAAGTATTTGTCACTGTATCTCTCAGCTGATTTCATGCCCAAATGACAGCCCTTATTTAACTATAAAATATTAATTTCATACCCACTCATCTCCCTGAAAACGGTTGTAAAATTCTACCTTATGACAATCACTGCTACCTCAGACTGCCTTCATTGTGAGGTTGTTAAATGAATCCTCTGTCATTGCACAACACCCACCTCCAGTCCAGGTCGCTGTCAGGCTGGCTCCAGGATGTGCTGTTTATACCGACTATCTCGAAAACCTCATCAAGGCTATGTTTATCCATCTGACTTTCTCAATCTATTCGCAAATTAAATCCCTCATTTTCCCAATGGTGGTGCCCAACAAATCTGAACCCACCTTTTCCCACCAGCCTTTTGACCAGTACATTTAATTCTTTCATCTGATTTTGGTGTGTGTGTGTGTGTGTGTGTGTGTGTGTGTGTGTGTGTGTGTGTGTGTAAGTAAGGAGGGGTGGGGGGGGTGGGGGGGGGGGGGGGAGAGAGGGGGTGGAGACAGGTTATATGAGGCCTGCATGAGGGCCCACAATTCCCTGCTACTGGATACAGTATTTGATTCACAATGTCTGTGCTAACTCTCTGCAATTGCCCCACATTGCGGCTGAATCACTCATCTTTTTTCTTCTCATTATTGCCCAATTCGTTTTTAAAGGGGTTGGATGAATCTGACAATGCATTCCAGATCCCACTTGAGGTGAAAAGAGTGTTCATCCCCACTGCCATGTCAGCATTGTATCTTTTGTTAGTCACTTTTAACTGGTGTCTTCCGCTGTCCAACGTCACCAACACAGTGAACACTGCCTCTGTTCCAACGTCTCATAATTATGAACCCCTCAATCAAATGTCATCTTAGCTTTCCCATCTTCAATGGGAAAGGCTTTGTACACCCAATAAAAGCAAATTACTACAGATATTGTTATTCTGAAATGAAGAACATAGGACTCAACTGAGTTATTCCCGGAAAACTTCAAGCTCCTCTTCCAAATGGGATCTTTTACATCCATAAGATCCTATTTAACATTTCAGTTGCAAGTCTGATAGCACAATAACGAGGGAATTGCACTGAGGATCAGGCATGATTATGTGCTTGGGTCTACAGAATGGGAGGTGCTGACAGAGGGGGACTGGCACTGAACCATAATGCAGTGCACTGCCCAGATAGCCTCATGTTCTCCAGCCTGAGTAATTCCCGTACCTGGTCGTGAGCAGAATCTTCTTGTTCTGGTCAATCGTGATGTCACTGATGTAGTCGTCATGGTTTTTCATCTCCATAAGTGAGGTTCCCTTTCGTAAGTCCCACACTTTCAATAAACCATTGTCGTCACCCGTGGCAAAGAGATTTTCATCGATCAGCTTCAAGCTATTAATGGCGGCACTACAGGGAAAACACCAACAGAGGCAGAGACAAAATGTCAGCCACAGGAGGGGGAGGAGTCAAAGGTCATAGGTCAGTCACAGGGAGTGAGCAGAGGACACAGGTCAAACAAGAGGAGTCAGTAGAGGTTACAGCTTAACTAACAGGAAAAAAAAGGCTGGGAATTAATTTGGCCAGTTCCTGAAACAAGGTGATAATAAATTGATGATTAACAACAAAAACTTTGGCATTGACAAAGAGATAGACCAAACAGACTGAGAAACAGCCACCTGTGAGAGAGTGAAATGAAACTCAGGGATGGGATCTGTGGAAAAGCATCCTGAGATGGAGATAGGCTTCCTGACCTTATTCTCAATCGCACATTCAACAACCCTCCCTCTGATACTCATTCTTCACCCACTGCTCACAGAAGGCCCAATGCCCCTAAATAATACCACCCCACTCCAGTTTGCCTTCTCCAGGCTGTTCATCACCCACATCACTTACCTGTGAGCTTTTGGAATCCTTGTAACCAATTTGCCTCTCTCGACATTGAGAATGTGAATCGATTTATCCTTGGAAACTGTGAAAAGCTCTGGAAGAGGAGAAACGGTGAATTCTGACAAGGTTGTAACATAAGATGCTCCAGCTGTACCAACTGACATATTAAGGGATTCCAATGTTCTTAATTTTAATAGAAGAATTAATAACATTGAAATCAAAAATGTAAAATAAATAAATAAATATTCATAATACTATTAAAAGATAAGATAAATTCCAGTAAATTCATACAGATATTCACATTTCAACATCAGTGTCACTCCAGGGCAGAGAGTCTGACAGCATTATTGAAGCACGTGAGTATCGGATGTCGTTACTGAAGGGCGTGAGTATCAAACGGTGTTACTGAAGGGCGTGAGTATCGGATGGTGTTACTGAAGGGTGTGAGTATCGGATGTCGTTACTGAAGGGCGCGAGTATCGGATGTCGTTACTGAAGGGCGCGAGTATCGGATGTCGTTACTGAAGGGCGCGAGTATCGGATGGTGTTACTGAAGGGCGCGAGTATCAAATGGCGTTACTGAAGGGCTCGAGTAACAAATGGTGTTACTGAAGGGCGCGAGTATCAAATGGTGTTACTGAAGGGCGCGAGTATCAAATGGCGTTACTGAAGGGCTCGAGTAACAAATGGTGTTACTGAAGGGCGCGAGTATCAAATGGTGTTACTGAAGGGCGTGAGTATCAAATGGTGTTACTGAAGGGCGCGAGTATCGGATGGCGTTACTGAAGCGCGTGAGTTTATCAGATGGTATTACTGAAGGGCGTGAGTATTGGATGGTGTTACTGAAGCGTGAGATTATCCGATGGCATTACTGAAGGGCGCAATTATTGGATGGTGTCACTGACAGGCACGATGATTGGATGACGTTACTGATGGGCACAATTATCAGACAATGTTATGAAGAGTGAGAGTATCAGACAGTGTTACCGCAGGGTAAGGGTATTACAGTGCTGCTGGTGGCTTCGCTGATGTGAGTGGAACTTTCAGTCAGCCTAACTGCCCTGTTTTGCTGATGGGAAGTCGAAGATAGAGACCTCACCTTGCCCATTCTGGGTAAATTCCAGCTGGCGACAAGATTTCATGTGATGTCCTGATGACCACAGTTCCTCATTTCCAGATTCCTCACATGAATAGGAGATGCTGCAAATTAAAATTAGCGCAAAGTTTATTTCTCTTCTCATTTCTTTGAGATTTATATCCTCTTCCTCCCACTGACAATTTGCTCACTGCTACCCAAGCTACCACTGATTTAAGCTCTGCTTAAACCTTAGCCTTAACCAGACAAACTGATACCCGCCTCTTCTCTCATTAAGTCAAAAAAGCAACATGTCAATAAATGAGTAAATAACGTGCTAATCAACCTCAATAATTTTAACTAAGTGTTGCAAGATTACAGTGTCTATCTGAAATAAATCCATTTCAATCTGCATTCTGTCAAAAGAAGTCCATAGATTCTAAGAGAGAGCAACTTTTAATTAAATAATAGCATTTATTCAATAACTTTTCAAAATCACTTGAGACTAAGATTCGGAAGTGTACCGATTGTAGTTTGCAGCAATTTTTCAATTACATAAACATTACAACGCACACGTACAGGCAAGAATGTAAAAGCCTGAACCAGCTACAAAACAGGATCAGTGATCTGAAGCATTAAGGATGCACTAAATGCCTGAAATTAGTCAGGAGAGGAGGCAAAAACCAACTGGGGAAAGACGGGTATGACGGTCTAGGAAGGGCGAGGACCTGTCAGGTTCCATTCAGCTTGCCTTTCTCCTAGTGGCTCAATGCTAGCCCCTCCAGCACTCTCCGCAACACACCCCACCTTCACCACTCCCTTCCTCAGTGTTCCCAATTTCGCAGTTTTAAAAATATGGAAATATAAAACTGGGGTCGAGTGTATGGTGCTGGAAAAGCACAGCAGGTCAGGCAGCATCCGAGGTGCAGGTGAATCGATGTTTCAGGCATAAACCTTCATCAGGAAAAGCATGACAAAGGGCTTATGTCTGAAACACCGATTCTCCTGCTCCTCGGATGCTGCCTGACCTGCTGTGCTTTTCCAGCACCACACTCTCGACTCTGATCTCCAGCATCTGTAGTCCTCACTTTTTCCCTTGCCAACTTTTATAGGTGTGCCATTGAGAGCATGCTGTCTGGATGTATCACTACCTGGTATGGCAACTGTACCATTCAAGATCGGAGACGTTTACAGAGAGTGGTGAACACAAAGGCCAACCTCCCACCTATAGAATCCATCTACCAGGCCCGCTGTCAGGGAAAGGCCGCCTGCATTCTCAAAGATCCATCCCATCCTGGCAATGTTTTTCTACAACCTCTACCATCGGGGTGAAGGTACAGAAGCCTGAACACACACACCAGCCGGTTTTGAAACAGTTTCTACCCTACTGTTGTTAGAATACTGAATGGACTCTCAAACTCTTAACATTCGCCTGTACCTGTGTTTTTGGTTTTGCCGCTGTTTCCCTATTATTTACTATCTCTGCTACTTAACTCTGTGATTGGCCTGTATTGCTCACAAGACAAAACTTTTCACTGTGCCTCGGTACACATTACAATAAATTCAATTCCAAATATAAAACTGGGTATAGAACTGATGTCCTCAAAGCTGCTGATTAATCCTAAAATCAATACTTTGTTAATATCCTTTAGGGAAAGGAACCTACTCTCTTTATTCTGTCTTGCCTCTGTACACAAATGTTGAGTAGCACTTCCGTGTGATCGGCTCTTATCTGTTTTCTGAATTGCTCCGTACACTTGGAGCCTTAAACTGTTCGAGAAAAACGGTGGAAGAAGATGGACAACAGCACCTTCTCAGGGAAACTGGGACCAGACAACAAATATCAACTTAATTAGCATCAATGTCAAATAATGAATCTAAAAAATACGATAGCCTGAGTTAGTGGCCAGCCTCATTACTGACCCAGGAGTGTACAACAATTGGGCTCTTACTGACCCAGGGAGACGTTGCAACTACAGTGTTGAGCAACATCAGCATAGGTCGATTCAGTTCCTCGGAGACCAGTTAGAGTCATAGTCAGTGAATCATAGTCACAGAGTTGTACAGCACAGAAACAGACCCTTCAGTCCAACTCATCCATGCCAACCATACATCCTAAATTAATCTAATCCCAATTGCCAGCACTTGGTCTAAACCCTTCCTATTCATATACCCATCCAGATGCCTTTTAAATGTTGCAATTGTACCAGCCTCCACCACTTCCTCTGGTAGCTCATTCCATACACACATCACTGTCTGCATGAAAAGGTTGTTCCTTGGGTCCCTTTTAAATCTTTCCCCTCTCATCTTAAACCTATGCCCTCTAGTTCTGGACTCTCCTAGCCTGGGGGAAAGACCTTGACTATTCACCCTAACCAAGCCACTCATGATTTTATAAACTTCTATAAGGTCACCCCCCACCCCCTCAGCCTCTGATGCTCCAGGGAAAAGACACTCAGCCAATTCAGCCTCTCCCGATAGCTCAAACCCTCTGAACCCTTCCTATAGCAACGATACTGAACTTTCTATCTTCTGGCTACAATTAGTACATGAGAACATAAAAATTAGGAGCCAGGAGTAGGCCATTTGGCCTGTGGAACTATCCATTTAATAAGATCATGGCTGATCTGATTACTCCATACGCCCACATATCCCTGATACCTTCCACAACTTGCTTATCAAGAACCTTGCCAATTCTGCTTTAAAAATATTCAAAGATTCTGCTTCCATCACATTTTCAGGAACAGAGTTCCAAAGACCCTCAACCCTCAGAAAGTTTCTCACCTCTTGTCTTTAATGGGTGGTCCCTTATTCTTAAACAGTGATCCGAGTTCTAGATTTTTCCACAAAAGGAACCATTCTCTCCACATCCACCTTGAAGATCCAAGACCACCACCCTCAGGATCTTATACATATCAACCAAGTAGTCTTTTACTCTTCCAAACTCCAGTGGATATAAGCCTGGACGGTCCAACTGTTCCCAACTGGATCCCTGATGAAGGGCTTATGCCCAAAACGTTGATTTTCCTGCTCCTCGGATACTGCCTGACCTGCTATGCTTTTCCAGCACTACACCCTCACCACATCTGCAGTCCTCACTTTCTCCTCGTCCAATTGTTCTACATAACAGAAAGCACCAATCCAAGTATTACTCTTGTAAACCTTCTCTGACTTGCTTTCACCATATTCACACTCTTGCCTAAATAATAACCAATACCAATACATTGTCTATAGATGTGTATTCACCAGTGTCCTATATAACTAAAAATATAACCTCCCTACTTTTGTATCCAACTTGAGATAAATAACAATTTTCCTAATTATATGCTGTATCTGCATACTAACCATTTGAATGATACCCAGATCCTTTCCACGCCAGAGCTGCAGATTTTTCACCATTTCAACAATTTGCTACTTTTTCATTCTTTCTGCCAATAAAGACATTTTCACATTTGGGCAGCATGGTGGCACAGTGGTGTTAGCACTGCTGCCTCACAGTGCCAGAGACCCGGGTTCAATTCCCGCCTCAGGCAACTGTCTATGTGGAGTTTGCACATTCTCCCCGTGTCTGCATGGGTTTCCTCTGGGTACTCCGGTTTCCTCCCACAGCTAAAGAAAAAAATGTGCAGGTTAGGTGAATTGGCCATGCTAAATTGCCTGTAGTGTTAAGTGAAGGGGTAAATGTAGGGGAATGGGTCTGGGTGGATTGCTTTTCGGAGGGTCGGCGTGGACTTGTTGGGCCAAAGGGCCTGATTCCACACTGTAAATAATCTAATCTAATCTAATCATCTCAGTTTCCCCACAATGTCACTATTACCAGCTCTTCATCCACTCACTGAAGCTTTCTATATCCAGTGTAGGCTCTTTTAGCCTCTTCACAACTTACTTTCCCACCTAGCTTTATATCACCAGCAAATTTAGTAACCATACCTTCAGTCCCTTCAGCCAAGGAATTTATATAATTTGTGAATAGTATCTTGAATCTCTGACATCATGATTAGGACAGCCTATTCAGTTTGGTGCGACCAAGGCAAAGACAGGACTATTCTGATGATAGTATCATAAGCCTGCAGAGAAATACATACACATAGACATCGCCATCCACATCCCCAGCTGCAATGACATCCCGCGTTGGGTGAAAAGCTATCGTATTTACAGTAGCATCAAAGGTGACATCTTCTGGGGTCTCTCTTACCCTGGGCTCTTTCACCTTCTCCTCGTCTTCAGAAAGATCCTATCAGAAGCAAATGGTTAGATCCAAGAGTACAGTGAACTGCAGCAGATCACTAAGGCTTCATACAATCCCAAACTTAAAACCGAGAGTCGTTAACACGCAGTGAGTTAATTGTTTCCTGTAAAGGCTGTAGATAATCTGAGACATCAGGAAGGACAATCAGTACAGAGCCATTTCATTACACGGAGTTTAGCCAATCCAGGCGAGGAAGAGGAACTCTCCTCTGTCACTAATTTGTAACGGTCCTTGCTCTTCAGCTACTTCCTACCAAGCCTCTAATAATGGTGGTGGTGTGTTGGTGGTTGTGCTGATTGGGAGGGGGGTGGTGGGAAGATTGCATAAAAATAGGCTCACTGCCTTTATTCCTGATGAAGGGCTTTTGCCCGAAACGTCGATTTCGAAGCTATTTGGATACTGCCTGAACTGCTGTGCTCTTCCAGCACCACTAATCCAGAATCTGGTTTCCAGCATCTGCAGTCATTGTTTTTACCTGCATAAAAATACCCAAACTCTCCTCTCCAAATCACTTGCGATTTATTCTAAATCAAATCATACTTGTATCTGGTTTGGACTTGTTTAATGGTCAGTGTGAAGGGTCTTCAGATACAGCAGTTTGATTTTTACTCTGCGTCTTCAACTATCCTGGATCTGAGCTCAGAGTTATTTGAATAATAAAAATGGAACAATTGCCACAATTGACATCACTGAGCTCGACAAACTAAAGCAACACCCACACATTTCAGCAAGAGATTTAATCTCTCCCATGCAAAAATCCATGGATTCAAGCCCCTTTCCAGTAATTTGAACATATAATCCAGGGTGACGCTCCAAGAGGTATGGAAGGAATGCAACACTTTTAGAAGAATCAATAATCCGAGATCTCATTTAGGACAGCATAGGAAACATCCAGGAGCTGATGGATGAAGAACAAGGGGCCAACATGGGAAAGTAATCAGAAGGGCTTTAACACACAGCAGGGAAATATCTGAGGTTGCAGAATTCATGCCAAGATTAGTGACGGAGAAAGAAATTAAATTCATATTGAAGATTAGATTGGACAGATGGACGAAGGAGACAAAGTGGAAAGGATAGAATATTGCCAGCAAGAGAACTAGGACTGAGATGAGGAGAAACTTAGAATGCACTGCCTGAGAGTGTGATGGAGGCAGATTCCATAGGAGGTTTCAAACGAGAACTGGATATCCTTTTCAAAGTTAGAATTTAGAGGGCTACAGTGATAGGGCTGGAGAATGGGGCGGGTTGGATAGCTCTTTCAGCAGCCGGTACTGACATGGTGTACTGAATGGCCTCCTCCCGTACTATGATATTCTAAGACCCTATGATATAGAAATGAATCAGACAGACATTGGGAATGTTTGGCTATATGGAAGCTACCCACTGCCACAGATTCGTTGGGCCTGTTGCTGTAATTTCTGCCTGGCTGACTTCCTCCAATATCCTGGCAAACATTCCCTCTTGACCATTACCACCCAAAACAATGGTTCTGCATTTGCTTCCTAACAATGGGCCTGTGGTGTAAATAAAATAGTAACCCAAAGGATTACACTGTGACAATAATCCAGGAGTTAGATGCAATGTGAAAGGTTAAACCATAAAAATCACAATGGCCTGGTGTAGCAACTGCTCTGCCCAGGACTGTAAGGAACTACAGATGGTGCTGTGCACAGTCCAGACCATCACGGAGCCAACCTCCCATCCATGGACTCCATTTAAGTGTCTCGCTCTCAGGAAAAGGCTGCCAACATCATCAAAGACCCCTCCCAACCTGGTAATACTCTCATACAATCTGTTCTGCAAGGCACGAGATACAGAAGCTTTAACACACACACCAGTAAGTTCAAGAACAGCTTCTTCACTGCCATTATTAGACTAATGAATGGACTCTCTAACTTCAAATCCTGCTGACCTTGTTAATGCTGATTTTGCCTTGCGCACATCCTGTGCGGTTGTGACCTGTATGCCTTACTCTGTCCAAGTTTTTTTTCCACCCCACGATTTGTATGTCCTTGCTTACTACGATCCGCCTGCACTCCCCACAAACAAAACTTTTCACTGTACTTAGACACACGTGACAATACATCAAATCAAACAAAACTGGCATTTACATTGCACCCTACACAACCTCAGGATATCCCAAAGAGTTTCACAGCCAATGAAATATTGTTGAAATATACTCACTGTCAATAATGCAGGAAATCCTGCACAAGAAGGTAACCAATTGGCAAACAATATTTTCCATGAAAATGGTGGGTGAATATTATGTTGGCCAGAACACAACGCAGAGACCTCTCCAGCTCTTCCACGGGGTTGGGCCACAGCCACTTTTATGACACCCTCCGACAGTGCGGCACTCCCTCAGCACTGACCCTCCGACAGTGCGGCACTCCCTCAGCGCGGCACTCCGACAGCGCGGCACTCCCTCAGCACTGACCCTCCGACAGCGCGGCACTCCCTCAGCACTGACCCTCCGACAGCGCGGCACTCCCTCAGCACTGACCCTCCGACAGCGCGGCACTCCCTCAGCACTGACCCTCCGACAGCGCGGCACTCCCTCAGCACTGACCCTCCGACAGCGCGGCACTCCCTCAGCACTGACCCTCCGACAGCGCGGCACTCCCTCAGCACTGACCCTCCGACAGCGCGGCACTCCCTCAGCACTGACCCTCCGACAGCGCGGCACTCCCTCAGCACTGACCCTCCGACAGCGCGGCACTCCCTCAGCACTGACCCTCCGACAGCGCGGCACTCCCTCAGCACTGACCCTCCGACAGCGCGGCACTCCCTCAGCACTGACCCTCCGACAGCGCGGCACTCCCTCAGCACTGACCCTCCGACAGCGCGGCACTCCCTCAGCACTGACCCTCCGACAGCGCGGCACTCCCTCAGCACTGACCCTCCGACAGCGCGGCACTCCCTCAGCACTGACCCTCCGACAGCGCGGCACTCCCTCAGCACTGACCCTCCGACAGTGCGGCACTCCCTCAGCACTGACCCTCCGACAGTGCGGCACTCCCTCAGCACTGACCCTCCGACAGTGCGGCACTCCCTCAGCACTGACCCTCCGACAGTGCGGCACTCCCTCAGCACTGACCCTCCGACAGTGCGGCACTCCCTCAGCACTGACCCTCCGACAGTGCGGCACTCCCTCAGCACTGACCCTCCGACAGTGCGGCACTCCCTCAGCACTGACCCTCCGACAGTGCGGCACTCCCTCAGCACTGACCCTCCGACAGTGCGGCACTCCCTCAGCACTGACCCTCCGACAGTGCGGCACTCCCTCAGCACTGACCCTCCGACAGTGCGGCACTCCCTCAGCACTGCCCCTCTGATAGCACTGATTTTCTGATAGGGCTGCACTCCCACAGCACTAACCGTCTGACAGAGTGGTGCATGCTCAGTACCAATTCTGATAGCACAGCCCTCACACTGTTCAAAAAGTCATTACTGAGAGAGAATCTCCCTTTACTGAATCAGATTATTACTAAAATGATGATCAATTGGGAAGTGTGCACATAAAAAGGTGTCTGGGTGTCCTTGTACACCACTCAATGAAAGTACAGTCAGGTGCAGCAAACAATTAGGAAGGTAAATGTTTTATGCAAGAGGATGAAAGTTTGGAAGTAGGGATGTGTTCCTGCAGTTACACAGTGCCTTGGTGAACCCACACCCAGAGTACTGCGTGCAGGTTTGGTCTCCCAAAAGGATACTCTTGCCATTGAGCTAGTGCAGCAAAGGCTCACTTACTTGATTGATACCGGGGGTGGCAGGGCTATCTCATGAGGAGAGATTGATTCAACTGAGCCTGTATTCACGAGAGTTTTGAAGGATAAGGTGATCTGATTGAAATGTATAAAATTCTGACATGTCTGGATGGAGTAAATGCAAGGAGGTGGATTTCCTTCGTTGAGAAGTCTGGAACTAGGAGACACAGTATGGTGTAAGACTGAGTTGAGTAAAAACGCCTTCAAAGTGTAGTGAACCTGTGGAATTCTCAACAGCAAAAAGTTGCAGAGGCCAGGTCACTGATCATGTTCAAAAGACAGAGATAACGGTTTTAGGTTTTAAAGGCATCAAGGGGAATGGGGAGATAATGGGAATACCGGTGACAGAGGATTAGCTATGAACATATTAAATGGTGGAGCAAGAAGGGGTCAAATGGTCTGCTCCTGCTCCTAGTGTCTATGTTTCTATGAATTGTGCATTCAAATATCCAAACTGATATTCGAACCTACAAGATCTGCCAGAGTGGACTTGAGGAACTGTGGGCCAGATCAAGGATTTCAGCTGGAAACTCAATGCTGGTGCTAATGGAAATTCCCGCATTATTAGAAGCAAAATATTGCAGATGTTGGAAATTTGAAACAAACACAGAAGATGCTGGATAAATTTAGCAGGTCTGGTAGTATCTGTGAAGAGAGAAACAGAGATAACATTTCAAGTATAATTCTCCTTCAGAACTTGTATAGAATTACAGAATCCCTTCGGCCCAACAAGTCCATACCAACCCAGACACATTCCCCAATCTATTACTCTGCATTTACCCCTAACCAATGCACCTAACCTACACATCCCTTAACACCAAAAGCAACTTAACATGGCCAATTCACCCAACCTGCACATCTTTGGATTGAGAGAGGAAACCAGGGCACCTGGAGGAAACTCACGCAGACACCGGGAGAATGTGCAAACTACCCTCAGACAGTCACCCATAGTCATAGAGATGTACAAGCATGGAAACAGACCCTTCGGTCCAACCCGTCCATGCCGACCAGATATCCCAACCCAATCTAGTCCCACCTGCCGGCATGCAGCCCATAGCCCTCCAAACCCTTCCTATTCATATACCCATCCAGATGCCTCTTAAATGTTGCAATTGTACCAGCCTCCATCACATCCTCTGGCAGTTCATTCCATACACGTACTACCCTCTGCATGAAAAGGTTGCCCCTTAGGTCTCTTTTATATCTTTCCCCTCTCACCCTAAACCTATGCCTCTAGTTCTGGACTCCCCCACCCCAGGGAAAAGACTTTGTCTATTTATCCTATCCATGACCCTCATAATTTTGTAAACCTCTATAAGGTCATCCCTCAGCCTCCGATGCTCCAGGGAAAACAGCCCCTGCCTGTTCAGCCTCACCCTATAGCTCAAATCCTCCAACCCTGGCAACATCCTTGTAAATCTTTTCTGAACTCTTTCACGTTTCACAACATCTTTCCAATAGGAAGGAGACCAGAACTGCAAGCAATATTCCAACAGTGGCTTAACCAATGTCCTGTACAACCGCAACATGACCTCCCAACTCCTGTACTCAATACTCTGATCAATAAAGGAAAGCATACCAAACGCCTTCTTCACTATCCTATCTACCTGCAACTCCACTTTCAAGGAGCTATAAACCTGCACTCCAAGGTCTTTTTGTTGAGCAACACTCCCTAGGAGCTTATCATTAAGTGTATAAGTCCTGCTAAGCCTTGCTTTCCCAAAATGCAGCACCTCGCATTTATCTGAATTAAACTCCATCTGCCACTTCTCAGCCCATCGAACCTGGGTCCCAGGCGTTGTGAGGCAGCAGTGCTAACTAGTGAGCCATTGTGCCTCCATGATAGCAAGTTTTGGCAAACACTTTATTAAACACCAGGAAAGAGACAGAAAGCAATGTAGGTAAATAAGCCAAAATATTAAAATGGAAATTGCATTGGAGAGAAGAGCAAAATTGAAAAATGGCAATAAACACTCAATTCGAAGCAAAATACTGTGAATGCTGGAAATCTGAAACAACCAATACAGGACAAACTCAGCAAGTCTGGCAGCATCCACATTCTGAAGAAGGATCAAAATGTTAACTCTGTTTCCCTCTCCACAGATGCTGCCAGTCCAGCTGCGGTTCTCCATTTTCTGTGCTTGTTCCGGCGTCATTACCTCAGTCATAATGGTTGTCTCCTTTTCAGCTTCACATCCTCTGGAATCTTCCTGCTGTGAACTTCCTGTCTAAGTGAACAAAAGGGGGAAAACAGCGATCGTTAGTTATCCACTCTGTCAAGTTTACAATTTCCTCCTGTTCCAACGTGCTGTTGTCACTCAATCTAAACCTCATAAGAATGGCAGCCCCAAAACTGACCACATTTAGTTTAGTAAGGGATTGAAAGATGCTAAAATATCAGCAAAGCTCCAAATGACTCAGCAAATTTATCATATGATCAGCCAAGCCAGACAGAACAGTGGTCTCAGCATCAGTCTCTGTTACCATTCAGCCTGTTTTACACACACACATCATCGATGGTCAATGGATTGCCACTCCTTCCAAACTTCAGTTTCACGTTTTTTGCATTCTCACATGTGGATATGCAGGGCAGATGCTCAGCAATTAAATGTTCTTTTGGATTTTTCACGAACTGTCACTTCAATTTAGTTGTAGCTGGTCAGATAACGCACAACTGAGTGATAGGCTAAAATACCAAATTGCTAGCGAGGTTTGAGAAGATTTGTAGCTCAGGTTGAGGTTCTGGATGTAGGTTTGCTCGCTGAGCTGGAAGTTCGTTTTCAGACGTTTCATCACCATATTAGGTAACATCATCAGTGAGTCTCCAGATGAAGCACTGGTGGTATTGCCCGCTTTCTATTTATATGTCTGGGTTTCCTTGGGTTGGTGATGTCATTTCTGTGGTGACAAGATTTCCTATGGTGATGTCATTTCCCAGTCGAAGTGGTGTCCTTTCTCATCTGTATATAAGCATACTAATGAGAATGGGACAGGACATCCATCCCAGGACAAGCCAAACAGAGACATGCATGAGAATTCCTAGAAACATGGCATTCCAACCAGAACTCTGTCAACAAACACATTGACTTAGATCCCACTTACCAGCCCTGAGAAAATGAACAGGAAATGACATCACCATAGGAAATGGCATCACCAACCCAAGGAAACCCAAACATAATAAATAGAAAGTGGGCTACACCACCAGTGCTTCATCCAGAGGTTCACTCAAGATGTTACCTAGTATGGTGACGAAATGTCTTCCAGCTCAGTGAGCAAACCTAGATCCACACTAAATTGCCCAGAGAGTGTAGGTGCATTAGTTAGGGGTAAATGCAGAGTAATAGAGTAGGGGGAATGGGTCTGGGTGGGTTACTCTTTGGAGGGTCAGTGTGCATTTGTGAGGCTGAATGGCCTGTTTCCACACTGTAGGGATTCTATGAAAGCAGTGTCTATGAACATTTGTTTCAATTTATTTGTAAATCAAATATTGTAAAGCAAAGCTTTCATGCTTACAAGGGGGAGAAGCTGGCACGTGGGAACACCGCCATCTGCAAGCTCCCCTCCAAGTCACTCACCATCCTGACTTGGAAATGTATCGCTGTTCCTTCAGTGCTGCTCATCCAAATCCTCAGTGTGATCTGGACAGGTTGGTTGAGTGGGCAAATCAATGGCAGATGCAGTATAATTTGGATAAATATGAGGTTATTCACTTTGGAAGCAACAATAGGAAGGCAGATTACTACCTGAATGGTTGTACATTGGGAGAAGGGAGTGTGCAGCAGGACCTGGGTGTCCTTATGCACCAGTCGCTGAGGTTGGTATCCAGGTGTAGCAGGCGGTAAAGAAGGCAAATGGTATGTACAGGAGCCTGGATGTGTTGTTGTAGTTACACAGAGCCTTGGTGAGGCCACACCTAGAATATTGTGGGCAGTTTTGGTTTCCTTTTCTGAAGAAGGGTGCTCTTGCTCTCAGGAGAAAGTGAGGACTGCAGATGCTGGAGATAAGAGCAGAAAAATGTGTTGCTGGAAAAGCGCAGCAGGTCAGGCAGCATCCAAGGAGCAGGAGAATCGACGTTTTGGGCATAAGCCCTTCTTCAGGATTCCTGAAAAGAAGTCTTTTATAAAGACTTATAAAATACAGATTCTTCTCCCGACCCTCTCACAGAGCACCTCACACAGCCCTTTCTATCATCCTCCAAGACCACTCTCCCTTCCCATTCTCCTCACAGACCTCTGTCATACACTCCTTCTCCTTCACAGCTCACAACCCCTCCCTCCCCCCTTAGGCAGAGCTCCTTCACAGACCACTCTCCTTGTACCTCTCAAAGGTCCCTCTCTATCTCCCTTCCTCTCATAAGACCCCTCTCCCTTACCGAGCCGCTTCCACTCCCTGAGAGGACCCTCTCCCACTTTAACCCCCTCAAATACCCTTCTCCCCATCTCTTACAGGCCTCTACCTCTCAGAGGCACCCTCCCAACCCTACCAGACCCATCTCCCACTCCCTTACAAACTCATTCCTTCTCCCTCACGGACTCCTCTCTCTCCCTGTTATAGGCCCCTCTCTCTTATTCCCTGTCTGTCAGGCCCTCCCACTCCCACTCACAGTCCCCTCCCCATTCCCACACAGATTATTCTCTCTCCCTCACAGATCCCTTCCCCTCTTGGACACTCTCACAAGCCCCTCGCCGACTTACAAACCATTCTACACCCCTCTCGTAGACTCTTCCACCTCCCTGTCAGAGTCCACTCCCGCCTTCTCAGACCTCTCTCACACAACTCTCCCTTGTTTCCCCCTCATATACTGACAACACCCTCCTCAACAGACACCTCTCCCTCACCATCACAGACTACATTCCCTCCCCTTTCCCCTGACAGTTCAATCTCACTTCCCTTCAGAGGCCTCCCCCTCACAGACCTCTCTGTCACCCTCTCTCACCCCCTTACAGACCCATCTCCAGCCCACTCCATCCCTCTTGCTCCCCAGTGTCCTCACTACCTCTCCCTCACCGAACCTCCTATTCAGACATCTCCTTTTCCCCTTCCCTCACAAACATTGATCCCTCCCCCAACCTCAGACCCTTCAGTATCCCACTCAGAGCCCTCCCCCTCCCAGAGCCCCTTAAAGACCCCTCTCCAGCAACCCCGTCTCACAGCCCTTTCCTTCACGCAACCCTCCCTGTCCGCCTCAAAGTCCACTGTCTCTCCCCCTCACAAACCACCCTTGTTCCCCTTGCTGTCTCAGATCCCACTGCCTTCCTTTCACAGGCCCCTCTCCCTCCTTGCCTTCACACAACCTTCTCCCTTCTCTTCCCCTCCAACACCTACGCTCTCCCTCACAGATTTTGCTCCCTTACTCTCCCATCCAGCCCCTCCATACCTCCCCCGCGCCCCTCTCACAGCCGTTCCCATCCTCCTCAGTTCATTCTCCCTCCTCACATACCACTCTATCACAGACTCCTCCTCCTCACCCACCCCCATCCCCATCCCAGACACCTCTTCCACCCCACCTCCTCACAGCACCATCACAGGTCTCTCAGCTTCTCCTTACCCCTCAAAAGGTCCCTCTCCGTCTCCCTCCCACTCATACTCTTCCCTCTCACACAGCCACCTCCCACTTAATCCCACTCCCTCTCTCCTCCTCCCCCCCCCCCCCCCCCCCCCCCCCCACAAGCTCCTCCCTCACACAGCCCCACCAAAACAGCACCCACCCCTTGCTCCTCTCCACATGGCCCCCTCATTCTCTCCCTCTAGATGGGCCCCGCGTTCCCCAGTCTAACAGCCTTCTCTCTCTATCCCTCGCCACCATAGATCTCTTTCTCTCTCGTCCTTTCACCAGCTCCTCTTTCAACCTTCCATCCATCCTGCTTTCACAGATCCCTCCCTTCCCTCTCACAAATCCCTCTCCTGCACTTTAGAGATCCCAGCCCCTCCCACACACAGACCACTCTACATCTCCCTCATAGGCCCCTCTTCCTTTTCTTCGCAGAGCCCAACCATTCATAGACGACTCTTCCTCTGCTTCACAGAACCCACTCCTCACAGGTATGTCTTCCTCCCCAAAGACTTTCCATTCCCCTCTCCCTCAAAGGCCCCTCGCCCTCCCAACATAGACCTTTCTCTCTCTCTGTCCCCTCTTCCTACCCGAGACCCCTCCATTGTATCCCCATCACAAGTACCTTTCCCACCCTCTGCCCCTGCCTTCACAGCCCTTTCCTGCCCCTCACAGAGCACTCCCTCCTGCACATCACCTGCTCACAGACCTTTCCCCAACATAGCTCTCTCCTATCCCCTCACAGAGCACCCAACCCCCAGATTCCAGTCTACCTCAGAGACCATCCTCCCTCCTCACAGACCCTTCTCCTTCATTTTGTCTCTCAAAATCCACCCCCTCAGAACCCTCTCCTCCCCCTTACTAAGACCACAACCTCTCAGTCCACTCTCCCTCCCTGCCTTCTCAGAGACCCCTGTCACAAACGCCTCTCCTTCACCCACTCTCCCAACTTACACAATCCTCTCCATCCCACACAAACTGCATCCCCTCAACTCACTCCCTTCCCCCTCCACTTAGAGACCCCAGATTTCTCTGACAGACTCCTTATCCCCTCACAGAGCCCTCTTTTCTACCACCTCACAGGCCCCTCTCCCTCCCCGACCCCGTTCCATCCCCCTCCTCCGAGCCACCACATCTTTCCCTCATACCCCCTCCACCTCACAACCTCTGTCCCTCCTCTTCTCCCCATCTCTCTTCTCCCTCCTGACAAACCAGACATCTCTCTATCCCCAACATCCTTTCCTTTCCCCTCACAGACCCCTCTCCCTCCCCACAGACTCCTACACCCGCGCACAGAGCTCTCTCCCTCCCCAACCCCATTACCTCCCCACCAGTTCCCCCTGCCTCCCCCTCATATGCCCTTTCCTCTCTCTCCCCCTCAAAGGTGGTTACCTTTGCTATCTGAACCCCTCTTAGATCCCACTCCCTCCATCTCACAGATCCCTCTCGCTCCCCACAGCCCTTCACTGACAGCTACACCTCCCTCACAGGGCTCTCTACAACCTCAACTCCATTAACCTGACGCCCCCCAACAGTCCACCCTGCCTCCCCTCAGAGGCCCCTTCCTCTCTTTCCCTCTCATCCTCACTCATCACCTTTCCCTGTCAGATCCCACTCCCTCCCTCCCTCCCTCCCTCCCTCTCACAGACCCCCTTGCTCTGCATCTTCCTCCTTGTAGGCCACTTACCACTGTCTCAGACTCCCCCCTCCCCCCTCCCCCCCTCACAGACTACTCTCCCTTCACATACCAGACTTCCACCTCCCCCCTCACATATCCCTCCCCACCCCTGAACTCACTCTCCCTCATAGTCTCCTCTCTCAGCCACTCACACAATTCTCTCCCTTCTATTCACAGAGCACGCCCCCCTCCCCCGCCCCTCACAGACATCCCTTCCCCTACTAGCCCCACAGACCTCCCCTCTACCCTTCACCGACCCTTCACTTCTGGTCTCTCCATCTCTTTCCCCTTCCCCTCAGATGTCTCTCCTCCCCACATGTCTCTCGCCTCGCTCAGATATTGTCCCCGTCCGCGCCCCCCCGGTGTGTGTGAGTGAAGGTGCCTGTGTCTGACCCGGGGAATGTGTCTCACCGTGAGCGCCGCCATCATGCTCCCAGAATGCACCTGGCGCTGTGTGTAGGACCCACATCCGGGTCACTGCATCTTCATTAGGGTCAGGGGTCAGTGTCTCAGGAGGTCAACGACTGGGGTCAAGGTGCAGTGTTTGCGGGATATTGGAGGGGAATCAATACTGAGGAGAGGGGTCAGTGTCTGGGGACTATGGGGGGGTCAGTGTCTGGGGGATATGGGGGGGGGTCAGTGTCTGGGGGATATGGGGGGGGTCAGTGTCTGGGGGATATGGGGGGGGCAGTGTCTGGGGGATATGGGGGGGGCAGTGTCTGGGGGATATGGGGGGGGCAGTGTCTGGGGGATATGGGGGGGGCAGTGTCTGGGGGATATGGGGGGGGGTCAGTGTCTGGGGGATATGGGGGGGGTCAGTGTCTGGGGGATATGGGTGGGGGTCAGTGTCTGGGGACTATTGGGGTGTCAGTGTCTGGGGACTATGGGGGGGTCAGTGTCTGGGGGATATGGGGGGAGGGTCAGTGTCTGGGGGATATGGGGGGGGTCAGTGTCTGGGGGATATGGGGGGGTCAGTGTCTGGGGGATATGGGGGGAGGGTCAGTGTCTGGGGGATATGGGGGGAGGGTCAGTGTCTGGGGGATATGGGGGGGGTCAGTGTCTGGGGGATATGGGGGGGGTCAGTGTCTGGGGGATATGGGGGGGGGTCAGTGTCTGGGGGATATGGGGGGGGGGTCAGTGTCTGGGGGATATGGGGGGAGGGTCAGTGTCTGGGGGATATGGGGGGGGTCAGTGTCTGGGGGATATGGGGGGGGTCAGTGTCTGGGGACTATGGGGGGGGTCAGTGTCTGGGGACTCTGGGGGGGGGTCAGTGTCTGGGGACTATGGGGGGGTCAGTGTCTGGGGGACTATGGGGGGGAGTCAGTGTCTGGGGACTATGGGGGGGAGTCAGTGTCTGGGGACCATGGGGGGGTGTCAGTGTCTGGGGACTATGGGGGGGTCAGTGTCTGGGGACTATGGGGGGGAGTCAGTGTCTGGGGACTATGGGGGGGAGTCAGTGTCTGGGTACTATGGGGGGGGAGTCAGTGTCTGGGTACTATGGGGGGGGTCAGTGTCTGGGGACTATGGGGGGGGTCAGTGTCTGGGGACTATGGGGGGAGTCAGTGTCTGGGGACTATGGGGGGGGTCAGTGTCTGGGGGATATCGGGGAAGGAGTCAGTGACTGGGGACTATGGGGGGAGTCAGTGTCTGGGGACTATGGGGGGAGTCAGTGTCTGGGTACTATGGGGGGGGTCAGTGTCTGGGGACTATGGGGGGAGTCAGTGTCTGGGGACTATGGGGGGGGTCAGTGTCTGGGGGATATCGGGGAAGGAGTCAGTGACTGGGGACTATGGGGGGAGTCAGTGTCTGGGGACTATGGGGGGAGTCAGTGTCTGGGTACTATGGGGGGGGTCAGTGTCTGGGGACTATGGGGGGGGGTCAGTGTCTGGGGACTATGGGGAGGGTCAGTGTCTGGGGACTATGGGGGGAGTCAGTGTCTGGGGACTATGGGGGGGGTCAGTGTCTGGGGGATATCGGGGAAGGAGTCAGTGTCTGGGGACTATGGGGGGAGTCAGTGTCTGGGGACTATGGGGGGAGTCAGTGTCTGGGTACTATGGGGGGGTCAGTGTCTGGGGACTATGGGGGGGGGTCAGTGTCTGGGGACTATGGGGAGGGTCAGTGTCTGGGGACTATGGGGGGAGTCAGTGTCTGGGGCCTATGGGGGGGGGTCAGTGTCTGGGGGATATCGGGGGAGGAGTCAGTGACTGGGGAGAGGGTATAAGTGGCAGTAACTGGGTGAGCATTAGTGACGGGGGTTAGTAACTGGTGTTGTGGGGGGTGGGGTTAGTAACTGGGGGTGTCGGGGGTGAGGCCAGTGTCTGGGAGATATCAGTGGGAGTGAGTCAGTGACTCATGGATATCAGTCGGGGGGAGTTAGTAACTGGAGTATATCGGGGGAAGGAGTCAGTGTCTGGGGGCTATCTGAGGAATGGGTCAGTGTCTGGGGGATATCAGAGGGAGGGGTCAGTGTCTGGGGGATATCAGAGGGAAGGGTCAGTGTCTGGGGGATATCAGAGGGAGGGGTCAGTGTCTGGGGGATATTGGGGGGTATAAATGATGGGGATTATTGGGGGTCCATCAGTGATGATGGATAGAACTTGGGGATTATCATTCAGGTTATATCAGGGGTGACTCAGTGACTGGGGGATATCGAGTTGGGGGTGTCATTGACAGGGATTTGCAAGAACATCAGTGACTGGGGAATATCTGGTTTGGGAAATAACTGCTGTCAGGGAATGGGACACCTTTACCCTTGGGAATACCTGGGAATGGTGGTGAAAGTTTCTCCCTGGAGTGGGTCAAAACCTGGATCAGTTGTTGGAGTGGGTACCATCCCCAGAGGTATGAGGAAGGGGATCACACTGATGTCATTCGTAGTGGGGAAAAAGTTAATTCAGTGGGGTGACTGGCGACCCTGTGTACTGGGCGCCTCAAATACTTTCAACGCACTTTCATCTCCCTTGAAACCAACAGCCTGTAAGTGTATCTCAATGTGAACTTCATGTCACTGAGCACCAGCTTGTGAAATGCAAACCACTTTCTAGCACAAGGTCCAACTAAACCCCAGGAGTTTCAGTGCAGGTACATTCACAAATCTCCCATCTGATCCATCCTGAGAAGCTCTGAATAGATACAAACTCTTTCTTCAGTCTGATCTGCCATCATGTTATGGGTTATTGCCTCCAGCAGGGTATTTGTACCTAATCTGTCTAAACGAGCATTAAGCTGTTTGTTTACAAACAGTAACATGTTTCCATAATCATTTCATGTTTCAAATCATCCCAGTTAAGATGGAGTCTGAGACCTTTATACTCAGGTCACATCCTGTGATACCATGAGTATGTCTGATAAATACAACTACATACATAACAAAATGAACCCCAAGAGCCTCTTCACATTTTGTGAGAAGATTTGTAGCTCGGGTGCTCGTTGTTGTGGTTCTGTTCGCCGAGCTGGGAATTTGTGTTGCAGACGTTTCGTCCCCTGTCTAGATGACATCCTCGGTGCTTGGGATCCTCCTGTGAAGCGCTTCTGTGGTCTTTTCTCCGGCATTTGTAGTGGTTTGAATCTGTCGCTTCTGGTTGTCAGTTCCAGCTGTCCGTTGCAGTGGCCGGTATATTGGGTCCAGATCGATGTGCCTATTGATTGAATCTGTGGATGAGTGCCATGCCTCTAGGAATTCCCTGGCTGTTCTCTGTTTGGCTTGTCCTATAATAGTAGTGTTGTCCCAGTCAAATTCATGTTGCTTGTCATCTGCGTGTGTGGCTACTAAGGATAGCTGGTCGTGTCGTTTCGTGGCTAGTTGGTGTTCATGGATGCGGATCGTTAGCTGTCTTCCTGTTTGTCCTATGTAGTGTTTTGTGCAGTCCTTGCATGGGACTTTGTACACTACATTGGTTGACTGTGTGGAGTTTGCACATTCTCCCCGTGTCTGCGTGGGTTTCCTCCGGGTGCTCCGGTTTCCTCCCACAGTCCAAAGATGTGCAGGTCAGGTGAAATTGGCCATGCTAAATTGCCCGTAGTGTTAGGTTAGGGGTATGGGTGGGTTGCGCTTCGGTGGGGCGATGTGGACTTGTTGGGCCGAAGGGCCTGTTTCCACACTGTAAGTAATCTAATCTTAAAAAAAAATCCCAACTAAACTAGTCCACTTGCCTGCACTTAGCCCATATCCCTCCAAACATTTCTTATTCATGTACTTATCCAAATGTCTTTTAAAAGTTGTAACTATAACCGCATCCAACACTTTCTCTAGAAGTTCATTCCACATGAACCACTCACTGTATAAAAATGTTGCCCCCATGTCTTTTAAAAATCTTTTTCCTCTCACCTCACCTTAAAATATACCCCCTAGTCTTGAAATCCCCCATTCTAATGAATGCCATTCACCTCATCTATAACTTTTGTCCTCCGGCATCTCCCCTGTGGCCAGAGATTATTCAGAAATTTGGGTCAGGGCTCCTGCAATTTCCTACCTTGTCTCCCACTGCAGCCTGGGATACAACTCTCATGGACCTGGGGATTTATCCACTTTTAAATCGGCCAAAACCTGGAATACCTCCTAACTTCTTACATAAGGAAAGATGTTGTGAAACTTGAAAGGGTTCAGAAAAGATTCACAAGGATGTTGCCAGGGTTGGAGGATTTGAGCTATAGGGAGAAGCTGAATAGGCTGGGGCTGTTTTCCCTGCAGCGTCGAAAACTGAGGGGTGATAGAGGTTTACAAAATTATGAGGGGCATAGATAGGCTAAATAGGCAAAGTCTTTTCCCTTGGGTGGGGGAGTCCAGAACTAGAGGGCATAGGTTTAGGGTGAAAAGGGAAAGATATAAAAGAGACCTACGGGCCAACTTTTTCACACAGAGGGTGGTACGTGTATGGAATGAGCTGCCAGAGGATGTGGTGGAAGCTGATACAATTGCAACATTTAAGAGGCATTTGGATGGGTATATGAATAGGAAGGGTTTGGAGGGGAATGGGCCGGGTGCTGGCAGGTGGGACTAGATTGGGTTGGGATATCTGGTCGGCATGGACAGGTTGGACCAAAGGGTCTGTTTCCATGCTGTACATCTCTATGACAGTATGATTCTAAGTCTGCTCAAGAACTTCGCATTCCATGTTCTCAAATTCTGTACTTGCATCTTCCTTCTGAGTAAACACTGATGTGAAGTATTCATTTAACAATCTCCCAATGTCCTCCAGCTTCTGGCACAAATTGCCATCTTGGTCTCTAATAGGTCCTTCTGCTGGTTAAGTGATTGAAGAATCAGTTGGGGAGCATTTTGCAGACAGTGATCAGAACTGTTAAAATTGCCACGGAAAAGGAAAAAAGGATGGGTCTGAAATCAAAGTTCTAAACTATGGGAAGGCTGATTTTAATAAGATCAGATATGATTTGGCCAGAGTTGACTGGGAGCTTATATGTTCAGGTAAACCTGTGTCAGACAATTTCAAGGAAGAAATATGGAGTGTACAGGGCCAACACATTCCAATAAAGAGTAAAGGGTGGGATCAACAAATATTGTGAACTCTGCAGGTCAAAGGATAAAAAGGAGTGACTAGACAAAAATAGGGAGGCTTGTGACAAACATTGAGGGCTCAAAACAGAGAAGCTGTAGAGGAGTATAAGGAATAAGGTAAATGAGCTTGGGGCGCAGATCGAAATTCGCAGGTATGATGTGGTGTGCATCATGGAGACGTGACTGCAAGGGGATCAGGAATGGGAGCTGAATATTCAAGGATATGCATCCTATCGAAAAGATATGGGGGTGGGCAGAGGGGGTGAAGTTGCCTTCTTAGTAAGAAATTAAATTATATCAATAGTCAGAAATGAAGTAGGGTCAGATGGTGTAGAATCTGTGTGGGTAGAGTTGAGGAACCACAAAGGTAAAAAAAAAACATAGTTGGAGTGATGTAGAGGCCTGTAAACAGTAGTCAGGAGATAGAAAAGATGCATAGGAAAGGCAAAGTTACAGTAATCATGGAAGATTTCAATGTACAGATGGGCTGGGAAAATAAAGTTGGGAATGGATTGCAAGAAAAATAATTTGTGGAGTGTCTGTGAGATGGCTTTTTGGAGCAGCTTGTGGTGGAGCCCACAAGGAACAGGCAATTCTGGATTTAGTGTTGTGCTATGTGGCAGACTTGATAAGGGAGCTTAAAGTGAAGGAACCCTTGGGGACAGTATCATAGTACGATTGAATTTACTCTGCAGCTTGAGAGGGAGAAGATAGAATCCGGGGTAATAGTATTACAGCTGAATAAAGATAACTACAGAGACATGAGGGAGGATCTGGGTAGAATTGACTGGGAGAGGAGCCTAGCAGGAAAGACAGTGGAACAGCAATGGCAGGAGTTTCTGGGAGTAATTCAGGAGACACTGCAGGGGTCCACCCTGAGAAAAAAGCAGTATGGTACAGGGAGAATGAGGTAACTGTGGCTGACTAAGAAAGTCAGGGATAGCATAAAAGCAAAAGAGAAAGAATGTAAAGTGGTGAAGGGCAGTGGGAAACCAGAGAATTGGGAAACTTACAAAGACCAACAGAGGGCGACAAAAAAAGAAATAAGGGTGGAGATTAAATATGGGAGCCAGTAAAAGAGTTTCTTTAGATATATAAAGCGCAAAATAGGCAAAAGTGGACATTGGGCCACTGGAAAATGATACTGTTGAGATAGTAGTGGGGAATAAGAAAATGGCCGAGGAACTGAATAATTACTTCACGTCAATCTTCATGGTAGAAGAAACGAGTAATATCCCAAAATTTCAAGAGAGTGTGGGGGCAGAGCTGAGTATGGTGGCCATCACCAAGGAGAAGGTGCTAGAAAAACTGAATGGCCTGAAGGTGGATAAATCACCTGGACCAGATGGACTACAACCCAGCATTCTAAGGGAGCTAGCTGAAGAGATAATGGAGGTGTTAATGGTGATCTTTCAGGAATTACTAGAGTGAGGGAGGGAGGGTCCCAGAGGACTGGGAAAATTGCTAACGTGACACACCTGTTTAAGAAGTGAGTAAGGCAAAGGATGGAAAATAACACTAATTGTCGATAAGATCCTGGAATCCATTGTGAAGGATGAGGTTTCTGAGTACTTGGAAGTGCAGGGTAAAATAGAGCAAAATCAGCATGGTTTCACCAAGGGGAGGTCAAGCCTGACAAATCTGCTGGAATTCTTTGAAGAAATAACGAGCAGGTTAGACCAAAGAGAGTCAATAGATGTTATCTACCTGGACTTCAAGAAGACCCTTGACAAGGTGCTGCACAGGAGGCTACTGAGTAAGATGAGGGATAATCGTGTTAGAGGTAAAATGGTAGCATGGATAGAAGGTTGACTGTGTGGCAGACAGTAGGGATAAAAGGATCCTTGTTGAGAGTGTGGTGTGGAAAAGGACTCCTGATGAAGGCCTTATGCCCAACATGTTGATTTTCCTGCTCCTCGGATGCTGCCTGACCTGCTGTGCTTTTCCAGCACCACAGCCCCAACTCTGATCTCTAGCATCTGCAGCCCTCACTTTCTTCCATAAAAGGGTCTTCTCAGGAGGGAGCGGCACGGTGGCACAGTGGTTAGCACTGCTGCCTCACAGCGCCAGGGACCTGGGTTCAATTCCCGACTCAGGTGACTGACTGTGTGGAGTTTGCACATTCTCCCCGTGTCTGCGTGGGTTTCCTCTGGGTGCTCCAGTTTCCTCCCACAGTCCAAAGATGTGCAGGTCAGGGTGAATTGACCATGCTAAATTGCCCGTAGTGTTAGGTAAGGGGTAAATGTAGGGGAATGGGTGGGTTGCGCTTCGGCGGGGCGGTGTGGACTTGTTGGGCCGAAGGGCCTGTTTCCACACTGTAATGTAATGTAATGTAATGTAATCTAAGTGGTGTTCCGCAAGGCTCAGTGTTGGAACCACAACTTTGCACTTTATACATTAACAATCTAGATGAAGGTACTGAGGACATTATGGGTAAGTTTGCAGACGATACAAAGATAGATGGGGGACAGGTAGCATTAAGGAGGCAGGGAGGCTGAGAAGGATTTATACAATGGGCAGAGAAGTGGCAGATGGAATACAACATGGGAAAGTGTGAGGTCATACACTTTGGTAGGAAGAATTGAGGCATGGTCTATTTTCTAAATGGGAAGAAAATTCAGAAGATGACATGGAAAGAGACTTGGGAGTTCTAGTCCAGGATTCTCTCAAGGTAAACTTGCAGGTTGAGTCAGAAGTTAGGACAGCAAGTGCAATGATGGCATTTATTTTGAGAGGACTTGAATATAAAAGCAGGGGTGTACTTCTGAGGCTCTATAAGGCTCTGGTCAGACCATATTTGGAGTATTGTACACAGTTTTGGGCCCCATATCTCAGGAAGGATGTAATGGCCCTGGAGCGTGTTCAGAAGAGGTTCACAAGAATGGTCCCAGGAATGAAAAACTTAACATAAGAGGACAGTTTGAGGACTTTGGGTCTGTACTCATTGGAGTTTAGAGGAATGAGGGGTGATCTAATTGAAACATACAGAATATACTGAATGGCCTGGACAGAGTAGATGTTGGGAAGATAGGACCCAAGGGCATAGACTTAGAGTAAAGGGGAAACCTTTTAGAATGGAGATATGAAGGAACTTCATCAGAGAGTGGTGAATCTATGGAAATCATTGCCACAGAAGGCTATGGAGGCCAGGCCATTGAATATATTTAAGACTGAGATAGATAGGTTCTTGAGTATCAAGGGTTATGGGGAGAAAGCAGGAGAATGGGGTTAAGAAACTTATTAGCCATGATTGAATGGCCTAATTTCTGCATCTATGTCTTATGGTCTAGTACAGAATGTGCAAATGGAAACTTCAAAAGGAAATTAATAGACCAAGGAGGGAGATATGAAAGACTAATGGCAGGTAAAGGACAACCCTAAATTATTTTACAAGTACGTTAATGGTAAATGCATAACTAGGAAAAGAATAGGTCCAATTAAGGACTACAGTGGTAATTTGTGCACGGAGCCAGAGGATGTTGGTAGGGTTTTTAATAAATACTTTGTGTGGGTGTTCACAAGTGAGGAGAAAGATGTGTCTATCAAAATCAGGAAGAAAGAAATGAGCTAAAGAAAGGACGTTCTGAAGGGTATGGCAGGCTTAAAAGTAGAGTGAGGCAAGGGAGGAACTTGCAAGGGTGTTGGCATTAATTTTCAGTTCCTCTCTGGTGACAGGGGAGGGTGGCACAATAGTTCAGTGGTTAGCACTGCTGCCTCACAGCACCGGGGACCCAGGTTCAATTCCATATCTGCATGGATTTCCTCTGGTTTCCTCCCACAGTCTAAAGATATAAAGGCTAAGTGGATTGGCCACACTAAATTGCCTATAGTGTTCAGGGATCTGCAGGCTAATTGGATTAGCCATGGGAGATGTAGTGTTACAGGCCTACGATGCAGGGTGGGTCTGGGTGGGATGCTTTTCAGAGGGTTGGTGTGGACTCGATGGGTTGAATGGACTGCTTATGCACTCTAGGGATTCTATGATTCTAGGAGAGATTTCAGATGATTGGAGCACAACCAGTGCAGTACCGTTATCCAAGAAGGAAGCAAAGGATAAACCAGAAAATTGTAGGCCAGTCGGTCTAACCCCCCAGCGGTGGGAAAACTACTGGAAACAATTCTGTGGGACAGAATTCATCTGCAATTGGAGAGGCAGAGATTTTATTGAGAAGTGATCGTGTTGATTTAATTTTCAAAACGGTGCCACATGAGGGCAATGCATTTGACAGTTTACTTCAACTTCAGCAAGGCTTTTGATAAGACCCTGATTGGGAGACTGATAACAAAGGGCCATGGGATCCAAAGAAATTTGGCAAATCAGATACAAAATTGGCTGAGTGGCAAGAAATAAAGGGTGATGGTCAAAGGGGTTTTTGTGACTGGAAGCATGGAACACTTATTCTCCTGTGAAAGCAACCTTCATATTTTTCTACGTTATACTCCATCTGCCAGTTTCTTGTCCACTCACAACCTATGTATATCCATGTGCAACTTCCTTGTCTTTTTCACAAAAAACTATTCTAGCTATCTGGGTGTTATCCATAAGTTTAACCACCATGTCTTCATTCTCCTCATCGAAGTAAATTGTAAAATGTTGAGACACCAATACAGACACCTGCAGAACACCTATTCAATCATATCCTTCCAAAGATTGGTTTATGCATTCGTCTTTTCTGCTAGCCAGCCACGTTTCTATCTGTGCTAACGTGTTACCCTTTGTGCCTTTTATTTTTTGCAATCTTTCATATACTAACTAATCAAATGCCTTCTAGAAATCCAAAATACAGCACGTTCACAAGTTCTCCTTTATCTACACATGACTCCTTCAAAGCACTCTAAAATAGGTTAAACATGATTTCCCTTTGGTTTTTCTAAATGTGCAGTTGCAATCTTTTACAAGATCAATTCTAACACTGCCCATGACAGACATTAAGTTTTCTGAATTTTAATATCTGAAGCTGATGAAAGTATTAATCTGTAATACTGTCAAGAGTGTGGTGCTGAAAAAGCATAGCAGATCAGGCAACATCCAAGGAGGAGGAAAATCGATGTTTCGGGCAAAAGCCCTTCATCAGGAGTTTCCTGATGAGAGGCTTTTGCCTGAAATGTCGATTTCCCTGCTCCTCAGATGCTGTCTAATCTGCTGTGCTTTTCCAGCACCACAGTCTTGACTCTAAGCTCCAGTATCTGCAGTCCTCACTTTCACCTGATGTGTTCATTGTTGTTGATATCTTTAGTAATGATTTTAAATTCTGTGGCTAAAAGCTGGTAATGGGACAGCTGGCTGGTGCAAAGGAGTGATCAGATGTTTAATGTTGAGTAAATCCAATTGTTTTAAAAAATGCCCAATCTCATCTGCACTGTGAAGTCAGGCCAGGTTGGTATTGGGTGAGAATACTGGATGCAGTTGGCTTTTTGTACACTTGAATAATTTTTTTTTCTTCTATCACTTTAGGTTTTTTGATAATCAATTTAAATCTGTGGCCGTTGGTCACTGATCCATCATCCACTAGATAGAACGTTTCTCTTTATTTGATCGAATCACTTCATGAGTTAAACACCTCTATCAAATCTCTCAGTCATCTCTGTCCAAAGGAAAGCAAGCTTGTCCAGTGTATCCCACAACCTTGGAACCATTTTAGGAAACCTCTTCTGCATAAAGTCCAAACCTTCCTTATATTATAGTGCTCAGATGTGAACCCACCCCAGCTGCGGCCAAAAATCTACCCACAATGAATGGGTACTAGTTCAACATCTCTTTCCAGTGATATTCATATTGTAATGTTGATTTTCCTGCTTATTGACTATCCCATCACCTACAATGCTTTGTAGGCGATGGGATGGGCATTTAAAAAAAACAGACACAGACATGATAAACTTGAGCAACATCAACCTACAGAGGAGAGGTAACTGGTTAGGGAACGATTACAGGAAGTCATGGAACTTTGCAGTGGTCTATCTATGTTCCTTGAATAGACCACTGCAGAGTTTCATGACTTCCTGTATTTAACGTAATCCACCATCTAAGAGATGAAATGAATCTTTATACTTAAGATACAGGGAACATATGGGAATTTCCACTACCCTAGAATAGATATGGAAGTTGATTTCCCTCAGTTCGAGAAGGAAAAAACGGAGTCACAGACTCCAATGGATACCAGTGATTGACCAGACTTTGAACTGCAATGAAATGAATGATTAATGAACCACCTATGAATGGCAATGGAGCAAGGTATGTTGACTAGAATACCAGAAATCTCTTTTTTTTAGATTCATGGAATGGCTGAAACATTAGGAACACTCACTCCTTATCAAAAAGTACTGTCCTAGTAACACTCTAAAACAGCAACCTTGTGCATCTTTTTTTTTAAACTGGTCCAGCTCCCACAGAGCCAGCTCTCAGAGTGAACAGGATGTCTGATACTCCTGTTTTTTTTACCCCCACACTACCGCCTAACTGCGGTAGTGCTTTTTTTTCCCATGTTGTGCGTGTGCAGGTGTGAGACACAGTGAAAAACACAAAATTACCTTTTGCATCTTTGTGCCACCAACCATTTTGTGGTGATTGGAACCAGGTTGACCTCATTGATTATAAGATCATTGATTGGGGTTGTTAACTATGTGCACGTCCTGTGGAAGTATCTTATTGCGAGAGAGCTGCCCCTTTCTTGGTGCAGGGCAGCCATTGTCCTGCTGCCAAAGAAAGGGGACCTTTGTTCCTCGTGGAACTGGCACCCAGTCTCCCTCCTCAGCATGGATTACAAAATCTTTGCCAGGACGTTGGCTTCTTGCCTGCCTTCTGTACTGGCTCACATGATCCACCCTGACCAGACCTACATGGTCCCAGGCTGGAGAATTCACGACAAAGTTCATCTGGTTCAGGACCTGATCCATTTCTGTCAACGGGCTGGTCTGCCAAGCGCCTTCCTGTTCCTTGATCAGGAGAAGGTGTTAGACAGGGTCGATCATGAGTATCTGTTCGGGACTCTAGGCATTCGGGTTCGGGATGCAGTTTGTTACCTGGATCTGACTTTCCTACACCGCCGCAGAGTGCCTGGTTAAAGTTAACGGGTCCCTGACGGTGCCCTTTCACTTTGGGAGAGGAGAGCATCAAGGCTGCCCCCTGTCTGGCCAGCTGTATTCCCCATGTGTGGAGCCTTTCCTGTGCCTCTTGTGGAGGAGGTTATCAGGGCTGGTTCTGTGTAGCACAGACACAGGGGTGGTCCTCTTGGCTTATGCTGACCATGTGCTCCTCATTTTCACTGACCTGGAGAGGATGTGCAAGTGCCAGGCGGTGTACTCGGTGTCTTCCACGAGGATCCACTGGGCCAAGTGTTCCAGATACTGGTTGGTCCGTGGCGGGTGGACTCTCTGCAGGAGGAGTTACAGGGAGGGTTCAGTTGGACCACCACCCGTCTCCTCTACCTGGGGGTCTACCTCAGCCTGGCTGAGGAATCCTGGCGAGCAAACTGGCAGGAGCTGGAGGTCAAAGTCTCAGCTCGCCTAGTCCGCTGGACAGGACTGCTCCGAGTGCTATCTTACAGGAGTCGAGTGCTGGTCATAAACCAGCTGGTGGCTGCCATGCTGTGCTACCGGCTAGTCCCTTTGGTCCCTCCTCCTGGTTTTGTCACTGACATCCAGAGAACATTGGTTCACTTCTTTTGGGACAAAAAGATGCACTGGGTCGCTGCGCAGATCCTGAGTCTCCCTGTTGAGGAGGGTGGTCAGTCACTTGTGTGCGTTCACATTTAGGTGGCGACTTCCTGCCTTCAGGTCTTGCATTGATACCTTGCAGCCTCCTCCTAGGTGGTGTGCCCTGGCGATGTATTTTTTCCACCTGGTGTGCAATCTCAACTACGACACAGACCTCAGGACATAGAACATTGTCCATTCGCACCATGCCTACCCTCCAGCTGGACTAATGGCTGTTATCAGGGAGCCGTTGCTCAGGAATCTGCATCTCCATACACACAAGTTCGAGTGGCTGTTGGAGGGGGGCTGTGGCAGTGAGGGTGACCAGGGTTGGGGACATGCTGGGCACTAGTGGCCTGGACTGGATGGTGCTGCAGGATTTGGTAAGCAGGGCAGCGGTAGACATCTGGTTCGCGATCACCATTTGACACCTTAAAACAGCGTTGCTTGGACCTAACATAGTGCACCAGTTGGAGGATGCTCAGGTGTGCAGTGGAATCCCTCCCCGTGCCTAACCCTGAGTTTCACATTGGCCCCAAGATCCCGTATCTCCCACGGGAGCCTGTGCCCCACAACCTGAGCCACCACCGGAATTTTAGATTTGTCCCCTTTAGAGAATGTAAAACAGAAGGCCCTGTTTCGATTGCTGCACACCGTCCGCCTCTTCTCCCTTATCCACCGCCGGACACACCTTGGCGTACCGATTTGCCAGCGGGCCCTGGGATCCCCAGTGGAGGGCTCTCTACGTGGGAGTCCTCTCCCTATCTCTCAGGAATCTGGGGTGGAGGGTGTTGCATGCTGGAGTTCCCTCCAACCACAGATTGCAGTGGTTCTTGGACTCCCAGCCTGACTGCTTGTTTTGTGGTGCTGTGCAGACTTTGGACCATGTATATATGGGGTGTGGGTGTCTGCACTCCCTTTTCGTTTTCCCCAAGAGCCTTTTTTTTTTGGTTACACTTCAGCCCCACGCTTCTGATCTTTGGGCATCCGGTGCAGATTGGGGAGGGTAGGTCATAGGATCTCCTCGTGGATCTGCTCCTGGGCTTGGCCAAACTGGCTATAAACAGGTCCAGGCAGCAGGTCATGGAAGGGGTCGTTATGGCTGATTTGTGGTTACGCCCGTGCCCGGGTGTCCCTGGAGAAGGAGCATGCCATGTCAACCAACACCCTCAAGGTTTTCAGGGAGAGATGAGTACCACAGAGCTTGGAGTGATTTATTTCCTCCTCCAATTCTATTTTGATTTAATCCCAGCCCTCCCTTTCACTTTTGTGATCACTCAGCAGTGCCTTATGTTGAGAAGGGCACTGCTTGTCACTGGCCATTCGAGTGTTTTCTTTCTTCCTGGTGGTGGAATATAAATGAAGTTTTATGCACTCATTGTTCTTCACTGTGTCCTACACCTGCACACAAAGAACAAAGAAAAATATATATACATAAAGCGAGGAGATAAGCAGGCCCGGAGAGGGTCAGTCAGTATTCAGGGCGGCTGAAGACCAGAAGGCTGACAACCTGTTCGGAAGAAAGCGACCTGGATGGGGTGGCTGGGAACTGGGTGGTCGACAAGCAGCTTGGAGGAAAGCAGGCCTGGGGAGGGTCAGTCAGTATGCAGGGCATCCAAAGACTGGAAGGCCGAAGACTGTCCTGCAGAAAGGTGAGCCAAGGACAGTCTGATCAGTACGCAGCATGGACCGGTGTTAGATGTGTAAGTACCCAGGGATAGGAAGGTGTCAGTAGGAGTTGAATTATGTAATAAGTGGTTTTATTTATGAATATTGCTTTTAGCTAGATGTGTTTTGTAGACTGCTTCCTTTGTGCCTGGTACAGATGATGTGTAAAGTGTTTGCAATTGTACATTGTGGCTTCAGCCTGCTGTAAACTTTATCCTTAGGGGCTGAAATGGACTCTTTCTGGATTTCTGTCATTGTGGCACCTTTGAGAGGACAGTGACTTCTGTGAAAATTCTGCATGTGTTTTATGCAGTTTGTTTTGTGAAATTTTGGGCACCTTATAGTTGTGTTCCTATTTCTCCTGTTTATTGTTATATTGTATTTTGTGTAACTATAAATAACAAAAATAACCAGGAGATCAGAATCTCCTCAGTTCAGGCGACTGACTGTGCACAAGTAAATAAAGGGTGACTTGGTCTTGGGTTATCAGCCTGTGCAGTTATTTCACATTTTGTCAAAACAAAACTTGGTCTCACCACACTGAAAACAAGACCCCACCTTTTCCAAAGAGTATATTTGCGTGCATTGAGTATTGTATTGGTTCTGCTGAGAATAAGTTTTATTAGTAAATTATAAAATGAAATACAAAATTATGATTTATCATTAGTAGGAAGCCTATGGCTACATTTCACTGACAAGTATGGCAGTTCTTGAGGTCCCACATAGATGACCTTCCTATCGCTGGTTGAGAACCACTGATTTAAACTTTAATGTTGGACTGTCTACTCAGGCATCAGAAAGGGGGTTGAACCTGCTACTTTCTGATTCAAATGTGGCACCAGACTCCAAATATAACCACTAGCCTATCAGAGGCTTGAAATCATTTCAACTTCAAAGATTCATGAAGAGAAAGAGACCTTGACCATGGAGACACTGCAGGGGAGATTTATGAGATTGATATCAGGGAAGTGGGGCTTTAGTTATATTGAGAAATTGGGACTACTTTTCTGGCAGCAAAATAAACTTGAAAACAACTAGAGATATTAGGAGCAGAAATTCACAGCTTGGGAGGGTGGTGAGCACAGACTCAATAATTTTTAAAAGGGAATTGGATAGATACTAGAAAAATAAGTTTTTTGGGCAATGCAGAAATACCAGTAGGACTGTTAGAATGGCTTCTCCAAAGAATTGGCAGGCAACCAAACAATCCATCCATGCCTGTGACATTGCTGTTGCTGTTACCTCCTGCCATTACATGAAAAGTTTCCTTCAGTTCCTCACTCACTAGCAGTGATGTCTGGCAGACACATGCTTTACAACAGGTTAGAATAATTCGTTGCTTTTAATTGTTCTTGGTTTGTTTGGAATATTTGGCTTCAGAGTGCATGATTTCAAGATGGAAGATTGAACATTCACTGGATCTTGAGAAATTCCGCACACAAAGTCAGGTGGTGGCAGGCTCAGCCTCAGGCTCCAAAGTTCCCACTTTGAATTGCCAGCTATAATCATTACTTGAGCCAGCAACAAAAATGTTTCCCTTGTATAGTAAACAGATTAAACACAAACTACTTCTGAAGTTATTGCACTGTTTTATAAAAGGCACCAGTTTATCAGATTGGTGTCTACAAATGTTGATCAGAAACTGCACATATGTGAAACATTAGCCCTGAGCAAGTTGTGATACATTCACCCAGTAACTTTCAAACAAGGAACATCACACCAAAGCCCCAAAACCCTTGAAACAAAAGATTACATTGTAAGGGAACATGAACAAGCTAGTACTGAGCATATACCTGTAATCTACAAGCATCCTCAAGACTGCTTTCTCCTCAAAGCCAAGTGTTATTTTCTATTTATGCTGACTGGTTTTCTACATGTTCTAACTCATGTTATTTAGTGTGTTGTTGCTGTCAGGTAATATATATTGCAATTATAAAACTAAATCAGAAACATTGAACGTAAAAAGGGCAACGATGCATTGTAACAATCTCCCCACAGTGAGATCAGTCACCCAACCTCAGAGTTCAACAAATTTACCACATCAATTCCAAATTAACTTTTTCTGAACGCTCACTGTTGCTTAAACCCGAGTCAAGGTGATCAATTGCCTCGTAACTTCCATCCATGTATTTTGCAACAAATATCCATGTATTTTGTAACAAATTAAAAAAAACTAAAACTGATGAACAGATTTCCAGCAGATTCAACATAATAATTGTAATTTCAGCATAATGGACATAGGCTTTTCACAAATTATATGAAAAATTAGAAACTAATGGAAAATAATGGCTTAGAAGTGTCGAGATGAATATTAGCTTGAGTGATTATATTGAGATTGGCGTACACAGTGACTATTGATAATCCTTATAGATGTTAGAAAATAATTGCCATCCAGAGGACCTCTCACAAAGTAGGTGATTCCATAGAGGTTATCACAGTAATTTACATAAGAGAATAATGAATATCTGAGGGATTTGTATGGAGAATAATGAATAGTGTTTTACACAGTAATATCAGAGTAATGAATACCAGTGATTTAGAGAAAATAATAAATATCAGCAATCTACACAGAATAATGAATATCATACTAGCTTTTAGAGAATAATGAATATCAGTGATCCACACAGAATAATGAAGTGGGATTTATAATGTATAATGACTTATACAGACAATAAGTGACTTATACAGACAATAATGAATATATCAGAGGGAATTACACAGAATAATGAATATTAGCAAGTAGCTACACTTAAAGATGGAGATCAGAAAATGATTAGATAAGGCAATGTGGTTATGCAAGAGTGACTCAATTGCAAATGAAATGATATAGCAATGGATTTTTAAAAATAAAAATACAGGGAATAATTACAAGTTTGTTCAGGGGGTTTGCACAGCACAACAGAAGATTGTGACTGGTAGAAAAGATTAAGATCCTCCTCTTCCCTTCAACATTGCGGCTCTGATAGGACTCATCAACCGGTGTCTGATGTCAGCTCTACTTTATCAGAAATTAGACACCATCAAAAGCATTGGATGTTGAGTGTGGCGTGGCCTGGCCTGCAAACCCCCATCTTTCTCCAAGGACATACAGGAGTCTTCCTCACTGTTGGGATTTGGGATTTATGAGTTGATCAGACGGCAACTGTTCAAACTGAATAGAATTTTAAAAATCAGCTTAGTGACAGATTATGTGTGCACACACAGCAGACTCTTTCCTGAGTAAGGCTGCTATTAACACATTAATTTCACTTAAAGATACAATTGTATTAGTTTGACATTTATGTTTACACATGAAGTGCTAACACAAATCGATAAAGTTTCAACTGAGAGCCATGTTGAGACCCAAAGTACACCAGATAGGGATAGATGGATGCAATGAACTGAAAGTGCTCTCAGCTAAGCAATTGCATAGCTCTGGACCCAATGACAATTAAACTCCAAAACTTGCACCAACGATTTATAATTTTTAACTCAACCTCAATAACTCACTATGAGTCACTAAATGCCCTATAAAGGAAGGTAACTGCAAGTCCGGCCAGACTTCAGGTTACTGCTGTGCAATCCCAGTGGAATAAAGTGCAAAATATACTGTTGGGAAACTTAATTTGCAATTACTCAGTGTGAGCAAAAGGCATTTTGGGCAGTCCACAATCAGAGGAGGAATATAGTTGCCAGACCACCAGGTTCCTGACCCAAGTCTCCCAGTAACTTGTGTTTCCATAGTATCTCTGACATCTTCAGAATGTATCAATATGCTATAAAACTAAAGTAGTACTTTTTAAAATATAATTACTGTTCTAACACAGGAACTGTGACGGCCAATACACAGCTTTCCAGAAATACTAATGTCACCATAACTGGGTAAAAGATGTTGAAAAACATCACTAAATTATGAATATTCTGTAGACTGAATATTAGATCATCCACTACTGCACTTCCAGGACAGGTTCACTCATTCACTGCCAAATGATCTATTCTCAAAGTAGGCTTGTTCCCAATCACCCTGCTTCCAGGACGGTGGTTCCAAATCACTATGTTTCCAGGGCAGATTTTTTTCCAAGTGCCCTCCTCATGCAGAACAAGGCTCCCAGGGCAGACCCATTTTTTTTCCACTGACCGTGTCTCATCCCCTGGACGGTTCACTGGTTATACTCTTTGGGGTATTTAGCTTTTAGTTTATGTGCAGATAGTGTGCTTGCAATGGCCAGGGACAGCCAGTATGACCAAAAAAACCAATGTAGAAAAAAAAACAATTGGACTATCCAAATATTGGACATTATTCTGGGTTATGGATATAGTTGAAGCAGGGTACAACACTGTAGGAACTTTATAACAAAATTTCCTCACCCTGTTATTATCATGTGGTGCACAAGACATCACATCTGTTTCGGACAGATCAAAGGGAATATTCTTTGAATGTATGCAGTGTCCCCAGTTCTCAGACCAGATTGTTAGTGTAGAGCCAGCTCACTGGCTAGAAATCACTTCCCCTGCTCCTCACAGTTCTGTGGGTAGCTCTGTTCAAACTTCCAAACATCAGCATCAGGTGCACCTCAAGCAAAAAGGTAGGCAGCACTGATGAACCTGACTCAGGACTCATGGTGCTGAGGGTGATCTGGCCATTTTCTTTTCCTTTTGTTTCTGTCTCTTTAATTTCAGCTCTTGGTTTTAAATTCTATAGTTTTAATTCTAACTACTGTATTCTGAAATGGCGTTGGAGTGTGGCAACTCTACACTTTTACTGGACTCAGGTACATGTGACAATAAAATATAATCTTAACAGTTACCGCTGGACAAAGAACACAGAAGTTTTAAGTTTTGAAAGTGGGTTCAGCATCCAATCAACGGACGGGTTCAGTCAGGGATTGAATCCATTACAGCCAGCGTTGCTGAGACTATTATGAGGGTGAGGGCAGAATTCAGAAACTCAGGTGAAGAACCCTGAAAATACATCCCCGTGATGATACCAGAGTCTACATTTGCAGGTCCTGGCTCATACATTGACAGACTCAGGTTGTAATGTCAGGCTAGGTAACTAGTAGGAATACACAGACTTTTTGTGCACACAAAAACTATAACAATTCGGACAGCTCTTTAAGTGGGTATGTTCTGTTTACCAGGCTCAAGGATAATATTTAAGCAACATCGCTGCTAATACCCCATAGAGCAAGTGCTTCTCCATTCCAGGCTGCATTTAAAGTCAGACCCCACAGATAAGACATCACACCATAACCACTCCAGCAGCTAAACTCCCTTCATTAGCAGTAACAGACTTGTGTACCTTTTAAATGGCCAGGCTGTAAAACATAAAAATATCTGTAACAAATATAACTTCTACCCTTCTAGGCACTCAATACACCTGTCTGAAGTCAAAAAGCTTTGGGAACAACCTCAAATTTCATTACAATGATGACATGATTTTTCGTTAACTCTAGAGGTTGGGAGGAACTGAGAAAAAGAGGCGGCTTAAGGTACCTCTTCGTGTTGAACTTACAAGGTCAGTACTTGCTTACTCCTGCCGCCTTCTCTCAAATATTTAGACAAAAAAAATCATTTAGGTAAACCCAAAGATACCCCATCACCATTGTTGATAACACGCTATCATCATTAAGCATTTCACACTGTTCTTTTACATTCAGAGGAAAGTTAGAGGATGAAAAATTCCAGAATCTTTGGAATACAGTGTTAGGACGTCCAGAAATCGGACTGCACACTTTAGAAATGCTCTGGTTTTCACTTCTTACAGTGAATGGAAGGTTTGATGTTCAGAGGTGTTGGTATGGGGATGTTCATTTCTGCAGAAACAACAGGCACTTGTGGATTCTTCCTAACATCTCTCAACAGGAGGGTCAAACCTCTGAATGCACAGCTTTAAACTGTGGTCCCAAAGATTGCATCATCTTGACCTGGTTCCTCCATATCATCCTCACTAACCGAGAAGTGTTGGTCACTGGGACTTATGTTCATTAACCCATTGATTCCTGAGAGGAGGGAGTGTGCATGGTCATCAAGAAAGCCAGGCTGAGTGTCAAGGTTTGGGAGGTGGTCACTCTGTGAACGCTCAGCCTCAGCCATGTATGACAGCAAGTTGTCGAGCAGGGGCCGGCTGCGGGTGATTTTATCCAGCAGCTGACTGCGGTGTCTGAGCTGGGCGATCACATTGTCCTTCTCCTTCATCACTGTCTGCAGCCTCTGTACGGTGCCCTCGCAATCCTGCAATTTCTCCTGCACGTTCACCATCTCCCTGCAGAGGAACAGCAATAGAGACATTTCAGTTCAGCTACCAGTCACACACACAGTCCCTTTCGCATTCCCCCTTTCTTCCTTCATTCACCCTTTCCTTCCCTTCCTCAAGGCCACTTCTCATGGTCCCCAATTCTCCCCCTCTTCTCTCCCCTAAACCTTACTCCTTTCCCTTGCTCATCCCATACTCATTCCTTCCTGCTTCATTCCCTAATCCATTTGCCCTCACCCATTCTTTCCACACAAATCCCACTGTCCTTGCCCTCTTGAAAGGTTTAGAGGGGGTGAAATTCTTAATGTGTCCAGGAGAGCTTATGAAACCAGTAAGTAGAAAGTCCAACAACAGAAAGGGTGTGCTGGACCTAATTTTACGGGATGAAGCTGAGCAAGTGGTGGATGTGGCACTGGGGAGCACTTCAGTGATAGTGGATATAATTTACTAAGATTTAAGGAAATTATGAATAAGAACAAAGATAGACCTGCTGTTCTAAAGGTTCAGAACTGGGGAAAGGCCAATTTTAATAAGACAAGAATCTAGTTAAGGTTCACTAATATCCTTGAGGGAAAGAAATTGGTTTGACCTGCATGTGACTCCAGACATCAAATGGTATAGTTGATTCTTACCTGTCCTGTGAAATGGCCCAGCATGCCATTCAGTTATATCAACTGCTTGAAAGGAAAATATGAATGGAAACAGACTGACCACCTAGCATTGACTCTGGAAGTGGAAATGACAATGGCAAAAACAACCCTGCTTTCCTCTTTTCTAACACTTGGGGACCAAAATTGGAAGAGCTGTCTCACACTCGCGAAGCAAAAGCCTGATATAATCATATTCATGGAATCATACATTACAAAATCTCAATCACCACCACTGCCATCCATGGATATGTCCTTCTCACCAGCATGACAGGCCCAGCAGAGGTAGCAGCTCAATGGTAAACAGTCAGAAAGGAATTGCCCTGGGAATCCTCAACACTGATGTCTCACGTCATTAGGTCAAACACAGGTAAGAAATTCATCTGCTGATTACCATGTGCTGTCTTCCTTCAGCTAATAAATCAGTACTCCTCCATGTTAAACAACACTTGGAGGAAACATGGAGGGTGGTATGAGTGCAGAATGTTCTCTGGGTGGAGGATTTCAATGTCCACCACTATGAATGGCTTGGTACAAAACTACTTAGTGAGTTGGTTAAGTCCTAAAAGGATACTGCTGCTAGATTGGATCTGCAGAAGATGGTGAGAGAACCAGAGCATAAACATACTTTACCTCTTCCTTATCAACCTTCCTGCCACATGTGCATCTGGCCATGATGGAATTGTTAGGAATGACCACCATATAGTCCTTGTGGAGATGAGTTCCCATCTTCAAACTGATAACACCCTCCATCATATTGTGCAACATTATTTCTGTGCCACATGAGACAGATTTCAAACAGATCTAAAAACGCAACACTTGAGGCACAATGGGCATCAGCTGCAGCAGAACAGTACTTAAAAACAATCTGCAACTTCATGGCTAGCACATCCCCCACTATCAATATAGGCAATTAAGCCTAGTTCAATAAAGCATGCTGGAGGGCATGCCAGAAGCAGCATCAGGCATACCTAAAAATGAGATGTCAACCTGGGGAAGCTAACAATTGGCAGGACTCTTGCATGTCAAACAGCAGCAAATTAGACAGGATTAAGCAATCCCACATCCAATGGGTCAGATCTAAGCTCTGTAGTCTTGCCACATCCAGTCGTGATGGTGGTGAACAACTCACTGGAGCAGGAGGTTCCACAAACATCCCAATCTTCAATGACGTAGGAGCCCAGTACATCAGTGCATAAGACAAGGCTGAAACATTTGGCAAAAGTGCCAAGTGGATAATTAATCCTGACCTCTTCCAAAGGTCCCCAGCCTTCAGCAAATTCAATTCACTCTTTAGGATATCAGAAATCGGTTGGAGACACTGCATACCGAAAAGGCCATGGACACTGACAACATTCCAGCAAGACTAAGTTCCATAGCCAAGTTGTTCCAGTACAGCTACAACACTGGCATCTACCCAGCAATGTGGAAACTTGCCCAGTTGTACACAAAAACAGAACAAATCTAACCTGACCCCAATTAAAGTCCTATCAGTAACAGTAACATGATTTAAGATGCTACCATGCAGCACTTGTTTAGTAACCTACTGAATGACACCCAGATTGGGTTTGCCAGAGTCACGCAACTCCTGACTTCATTACAGCCTTAACTCAAACAGAAGGGAGGGGAGAATGAATGGCCTTGACATCAAGTCTGCATTTGACTGAGTGTGGCATCAAGGATCCTGAGCAAAACTAGAACAAAGTGATTGAGCGGAAAAACTTTCTCCTGGCACACAGGAAGATAGTTGTGATTATTGGCAGTTATAGAATTATGGAGTCCCTACAATTGTGGAAGCAGGCCATTTCGCCCATCAAGTCCACACCGACTCTCCAAAAGAATATCCCATGTAGACCCAACCACCTACTTTATCTCTGTAACATTCCATTTCCCATGACTAATCCACCCAGCTTGTACAGCCCTGGACACTACGGGCAATTTAACATGACCGAACTACTGGACCTGGATATATTTGGAATGTGGGAGGAAACTGGGACTACCTGGTAGAAACCTACACAGACACAGGGAGAATGTGCAAACCCCACACAGACAGTCACAAGGGTGGAACAGCACTGAGGCAGCAGTGTTAACCACTGAGCTACTGTACTGCCCACATTCATCTCAAATCCAGATCAACTCTGCAGCAGTTCTTCAGAATATTTTTGATCTCTTTGCTTAGAGATGTTATAATATACTTCTGGTGCATGTAGTACTTCAACCCAAGCCTCCTGGCTCAGAGGCAGGGACACTACTATTGTCCATTTTAGTTCCTCAGGGTAGTGTCCCAAGCCCAATCATCTTTAGCTACTTCAATCACCTTCCCTCCATCACAAGGTCCGAGTGGGGTCGTTGACGATTGCTTAATGTTGAGCACCATTTACAACTCCTCAGACACTGAAGCAGTTGATGTTCAAATGCACTTGGATTACATTCAGGCTTGGGCTGATAAATCACAAGTAACATTCACACTATACTAATGCCACGTAATGACCATCTCCAATAAGAGAGAATCTCGTCGTCCCTCATTTTACTGTCACCGAACTCCCCACTAATCAATATCCTAGGGTTATCACTGACCAGAAACAGAACTGGACTAGCCATACAACCATAGCAGCTGCCAGAGCAGGTTAGGTGAGCTGGAAAGGCAGAGCAGGTTAGGCAGCATCAGAGAAGCAGGACAGTCGATGTTTCGGGTCAGGATCCTTGATTTGGACTGTGGAGGGAGAAGGGAGCTGAGAAATAAAGAGATGGAGGGGGTTGGAGGAAAGGTAGGTGGGGTGGATGCAGGTAGGGGGTTATTGTGATTGTTGAGTGGGAAGTGTGGAGTGGATAAGTGAGGAGAGGATGAACAGGTTTAAGTCCGGTCAAGAAAGCAGGGAGGAAAGGACAGACTGGACATGGGATGAGGATGGGGGTGGGGAGATTTTGAACCTGGTGAACTCCATGTTAAGGTCATTGGGCTGTAAGCTCCCAAGGCAGAATTTGAGGTGTTGTCCCTCCAGTTTGTATGTGGCCTTATTTTGGCATTGGAGGAGGATGGACATGTCGCCAAGGGAGTGGGAGGAAGAGTTTAAGTGACTGGCAACCAGAAGATGGTATTGATTGGAGTGTACAGAGTGCAGATGCTTCGTGACCTAGTCCCAGAGTCTGTGCTTTGTCTCTCCATGTAGAAGATACCACATTGGGAGCAACGGATACAGTGGACCAGAATGGAGGATGTGCATGTGAATCTCTGCCAGGTTTGGAATGATTGTTTGGGGCCTTGGATGGAAGAGAGAGGGAAGGTGTAGGGGAGAGTATTGCATTTCCTGCAGTTGCAGGGAAAGGTGCTAGGTGTGGAGGATGGGTTGGAGGGGAGTGTGGAACAACTCAGGAAGCCGCAGAGTAAATGGTTCCCTGTGGAAAGCAGACAGGGTGGGAAGGAAATATCTGTTTGGTGATCTGACTGCAGGTGGCGAAAATGGCAAAGGATGCTGTGTTGGGTTTTGAGTTTGGTGGGGTGCTATGAGAGGACCAGGGGGCCTTTATATTGATTGAGATTGAGATGGAGGGTTTGAGGGCTGAGGTCCAGGAAAAAAAGGAGATGTGGTTGAGTGTGTTATTAATCACGGGAAGTGAAATTATAGTCTTTAAAGTAGGTCATCTGGGATGGTCTGCAGTGGAAGCCCTCATCCTGGGAGCAGATGTGGCAGAGTCACTATATTCCTTCACTGATGCTGGGTCAAAATCCTGTAATTCCTTCCTTAGGGGCATTGTGGGTGTACCTGCAGCAGTTTAAGAAGGCAGATCACCATCACCTACAAGGGCAGCTAGGGATGGGCAATGAATGCCAGCGACTTCCATATCCTGAGTGAGTAAAAAACGTGAAGTGGGAGCTGCTACTTCCGTGAAAATCTACATCAGGGAAGCGGGAGACACCTTAAAAATGCCTTAATACGAAACTAAACAGCTGGATGTTTGATGAGCGGTGACACAGTGGGCTCTCTCCTCGCTATAAAGCCTCTCCGACACTGTGACTTGCGCCTCTTTTAGACCACCCGCCACGGCGCGGCCTGGGGAACTGGTGCGCGTCCCCATTGCCCTGGCGCGTCCCCGCAGTGACTGTGCCCGCTGACCGGTCCTTGCGCAGGGTGAGCTCCCGGATGGCGGCCTGCAGCTCGCGGTCTTTGCTCATGAGCCGCTCGGCCTGTTCCCGCACGGTCCGCTCAGCTGCCTCGAGCCGCCGCTCCAGCTCCGTCACTCGGCGGTGCACGGCCGCCAAGTGTGCGTTCGCCTCTTTAATCTGCACCGGGCTCAGCACCGACATGCTGCGTAGCGGTGACCGCGCTCACATAGGAGAGACCGAGACCGACTCTACATGAGCCTCAACGCCGCTACGAAAGCACCGGGCAGGCCCCGCACCGGGCGGTCAGCGCGCAGGCGCAGAGCAGGCCCGGCACCGGGCGGCCAGCGCGCAGGCGCAGAGCAGGCCCCGCACCGGGAGGACAGTCCGCATGTGTTGGGCGGACACCTGGACTGGGCGGTCAGCGCGCAGGCGCAGAGCATGCCCCGCACCGGGTGGACCCCTGGACCGGGCGGTCAGCGCGCAGGCGCAGAGCATGCCCCGCACCGGGTGGTCACCGCGCAGGCGCAGAGTATGCCCCGCACCGGGCGGACCCCTGGAGTGGGCGGTCAGCGCGTATACGCCGTGCCGGCCCGCGAACTGTGTGGGTAGGGCTGCCCCCACACCGACCTGGGAGAAAAGGGTGTATTCGCCGGTGCTGACCTCACTCCGTCATTGTGGGCCCCACCTGAGGCTCAGGGCCTGAGGAAAATGGCGCAGAAACAAACCGGCGGCAGGAGTGACAGGCAGTTGGAGTAGAATGTAGACATGAGGGAGGGCTGTTCGACCTGTAATGTTAACTCTCATTTCTCTCCACAGAGCTGCTGAGCTTTTCCAGCAATTTCTGTTTCTGTCAATGTGAGCTGAGGAATTGGGTTAGCAGTAGTTTACCTGGGTCAGAATGACGTGGCAGTTAGGAGCATTTTTATATTCAAGAGGTTAAGTGCCTAATGATGGTTTTAAAAGCCCTCTGACACACTAATGTCCTTCATGACAGAAAATCTGCCATAGTTGTAGTCTGGCCTACATGTGGTTCCAGATTCAAATGTGGTTGACTCAACTTGCCCACTGAACTGGGTTATTAAGCCATGCAGTTGTATCAGTCAGAAGGAAGTCTCAAAAAGAAATTGGATGGAATATCCCAGCACTGAAAACAAAACAAATGAAAACACAGTCCTATTGACTTTGTAATGTCCTCTTTCCTACCATCTAGGATGGAGTGCCATAGTTGGCCAAGCTGCCTCAGACTTTCAGAAGTTGCACATTACCAGGTTATACGCCAGTAGGTTTATTTGAAATCAAAAGCTTACTGAGTGCTTGTGATTTCAAATAAACCTGTTGGCCTATAACCTGGTATTGGTACTTCTGACCTTGTCCACCCCAGTCCAACACTGGCACCTCCACATCACAGACTAGTGAAACAGCCTGTTGATTTCCATGTATTGTCCTCCCTTGGCTGACCAATCAGTATTTCTTTATATTGAGCAATACTTGGAGGAAGCACTGAGGGTGGCAGAGATGCTGCGTTCACTTGGATAGGAAATTTTATAGTGTGTGCCATTAAGAATGGCTTGTCAACAGACCTACTGATTAACTGGGTCTGCAGTAGGTGGTGAGGAAACCAACAGGAGGGAAAAATATACTTGACCTCATCCTTATCAGTTTGCCTCCCATAGATGTATTAATAATAGTATTAGCAAGACAACCACCTCAATAGTTGTGCAGACAAGGTTCCATCTTCACATCGATGACAATGTGTCAATAATCACAGTACTAAATGGGACAGACTTCAGACAGATCAACTGACTGAAATTGGGCATCATTAAGACATGCCAAATGTTGTTAGAGGTAAGAATGAGGGGTCAACCTGGTGAAACTATAAAACAATACTACTTCTGTGCCAAACAGCAAGTGATAAATTCCCCAACCAACACATCTGCAGGTCCTGCCACAGTAATGAATGGTGGTGGTGGTGGTCAAACTATGACTAACTCAATAGCATAAGGTCTCACAAATGCCCAGCACATCTGCAAAAGATAATAGCTGAAGCTTTCAAAGCCATCTTCAGCCAGAAGTGCCAAGTGGATTATCCATTTCTACCTCCTCAGGAAGTTGCCAGCATTACAGATGCCAGTCTTCAGCCAGTTCAATTTAGTCCATATAACATTATGAAATCATTGAAGGTACTGAATACTGTAAAAGCTGTGGACCCTGACAACATTCCAGCTACATTACAGAAGACTTTTGACCCATAACTACACCCTAGCAAAGCTGAATTTGAATAAAATTCTTACAATATTCCCATCTTCAAATTTTGAAACTTTCAATACACCCAGATGTAGGATCATTAAGACATCAAGAAAAACAGTAGTAATCTTAATATCAATCCTTGTAAGAAGGTTACAGGTTATCTTACAAGGATGCCTTCCTTGATAATATCAATCCTTGTAAACCTAGATTGTCCGAAAGACAGTTTGTCATCACTATCACTCTTTCAGCCAATTTCCTCTGCTGTCATCCTCCATTTTATTCCTTGGTATTAAGCCTTGCTGACAAACAGGTTTAAAATTTTAAATCAAAATGTTTTTTGCAAGTTCATCCGAATCACATCATTGACAATATCAGCTCCTGCCCCTCTCATTAGATTGAGTTCAATGAGGCAAAAGTTAAGCATGATTTACCTTTTACAATCTTGCTGGTGTTCTTTATATTTGCATTTATTTAAAAACAAAATCAATTTCAAAGTGGAATGCCTGTCAATAGAAGGGAACCGGTGCAAGGATTGCTTTTAACTTTCAAGAGACTCCTGGCTGAATGAGTGCATTTGTTGGAATTTTAAAAAACTCTCAAATAGCACCACTGCTGTGAACTCAAATGACTGACATCACTATTTACCTGGCAAACGCTGTTAATGCCAGCGCTAAACCAGAAAAAAAAAACAGCCAGACCTACTCCTGGATAATAATAGAGTCAAAAGAAGAAAGGAAACTTACCAAACCCAGCTTGACAGTAAACAAGGTGAATAATGACTCCAGAATAAAATCAGTGCTTAAATCCTTGCTGTTTTAGTTTACAGCAGCACAGTGAGTGAGCAGTTTCTGCTGATCAGCCACAATACTAAAACAGTGGTTTCATCAGAACAATTTAATTTCTATCCAGTGTCCAGACTGAAGTGAACTTTTTCCTCTGTCGTGGAAAAAGTGCTTGAAGTTGATTGGGAAGGATCAACTGCTCCAGTTCAAAGTCTCTTCAGAGTTCAGTCAACACCATCTGCGAGATGTCAGTGGAATTAGTCCAAAGCTCAGTGTATGGGACGACAGCTGCCAAGAAGTTACTGCAGTCTGTCCCTTTAATTACACAGTACTTTGTTTTTCCTCGTTGTCCAGTTCCTTAGGCAGAGAAATTCTCAATGCTGAAACAATGATGCTACTTTAAACATTTATTCATTACAAAACATAATGTGGCAAAAAGATTTAAAGCCATGAAAACAAGTAAAAAAAAAGAAAAGCCTAATTTGGTTTGTTTTTCAAAAAAAAAAGGTTCATTCATGGTTATTACTGACTTCTCTCAAAACTCTCTAGCTTATTACCAATCCCTAATGGACAACTGTATTGAGAGTCAACCATATTGTTGTGGGTCCAGAGTCACATGTAGGCCAGACCAGGTAAAGATAGCAGTTTCCTTCTCTTAAAAAAAAGGAAGTGAACAGGATAAGTGGACAGAGTTTGTAGAAATATATTAAAAGTAAGGCTGTTCAAAGTTTGGGAGAAGATTTGTAGCTCGGGGTGCTCATTGTTATGGTTCTGTTTGCTGAGCTGGGAATTTGTGTTACAGACATTTCGTCCCCTGTCTAAGCACATCGACCTGGACCCAATATACCGGCCACTGCTGCGGACAGCTGGAACTGACAACCAGAAGCGGCAGATAGAAATCACTATAAATGCCCGAGGAAACATCACAGAAGCGCTTCACAGGAGGCTCCCAAGCACTGAGGAATCACACTAGCTTTCGGAGCGACGCTCCTTCATCAGGTGATTGTCAGATGACAATCACCTGATGAAGGAGCGTCGCTCCAAAAGCTAGTGTGCTTCCAATTAAACCTGTTGGACTATAACCTGGTATTGTGTGATTTTTAACTTTGTACACCCCAGTCCAACACTGGCATCTCCGAATCATAAGCACTGAGGATGTCACCTAGACAGGGGACGAAACGTCTGCAACACAATTCCCAGCTCGGCGAACAGAACCACAACAACAGTAAGGCTGTTCCAGACAACACTGCCTAGGTTAATTAACCTAGGCTCCTTAGCACACATCAAGAAGTGACTAAACCACACAAGTGTGCAGTCAGTGAACCATGTCATAACTTTATTTGAAGATAACAAAAGGCTAAGAGTTAAACTTTATGCTTTTAACAACTCTATTTCAGGCTATCTAATTCTTTAGAAAGTTAAAATATTTCCCAGGTACAGGTAACTTTTGCTGATCTGTTGGGTTGGAGGATGCTGGTCACTGCTATATTCCAACATACCTTTGGGTCACCTGAAGAGTGGGGCTCCCCAAGGTTTGCTGGGCTTGGTTCTTATACCCATCTGGATACTTTATGGAACTTTCTAAGGACTTGAGCAATCAGAGGTTTCGAATTAATTGGCTTTATCACCTTGAAATGCTGCTAATTGGCTCTCAATGGTTGCTTCACAGTGACCCCTTAACAGTGTCTGCTTTTGGGCATGGAAGTCTGGTTTTGTCCCAGAATATATACCTGTTTTTTTGTTTTACTGAGGCATGTCTGCTCTATGCATCTAGAGTTATGTTTGTCAGGAAAGGTTGAGATGCCCTTTCACACATCCTAATGTGTTCTGATGCCTCTCTCATTGCAATTATCTGAGCATAGATCTTGCAAGGACTCATCCCTGGGCAGAATTGTCTCTCGTGTCTGTCTTGGCTCAGGCATTCCCAGCATACTTTGCTTTTTGGCCAATTTCAAACCCTATTTACAGAGAAACCTCGATTATCGAATTGAGGCAGGTGGGAAGTATTTCGTTCGGTTAATCGAATTTCGCACAATCGAATGCTGGATAATATAGTTTAACCAAGCATTGGACCTTGCAACCTTGCTGGGTAATCCGATATTCAGATAACCCAATGCCAGATAATCGAGTATCCTCTATATTTCAGTTGTTGTGCCTGTATTTCTGGCCTCCCTTCTTAATGATTTTTTTTCACTTGAGCAGTTACAGGCAGCTACAGCAGCACCAAAGTCACAAAACACATCTGGGGAAAAACAAAGTTCTCATACGTGTCCTCTTAATTTTAAAATTACTTGTGTGTAATTAATTTGTAGATATTTTGTAACTACAGTGATTTATTTTAGAACAGATTTTGAAAGCTAGCTTTGGAGTGAAGGAGTTTTGGTACATTAATGGACTTTTGTTTATTTTAGAATGTTGCGATGCAGAATGATAAATAATGAGGCCTAACGGGTTTGATAGAGTTCTGAAAACTAGTTTGTATTTAAGCTTGGGGGAGGTGCCCTTCGTGAGTGAGAAAAATTGTTTAATTTCACTTTTAACTATAAGTAGTTTTTTAATCTTGAGAAGACCTTGGAACAGGATGGCTGTATTGAACATACTGTGGAGAAGAGAAGGCTGTAGTAAGTTACATCCTCGGAATGAAATGTTCATGTTGTTTCCAGACCAGATAAAATCCTGGAAATTTTTATTTTCACTGATTGCAGTGAAGCTCCAGTGTATGACAGCTCCACAGAAGCTATCACAGTTGCAGTTCAAATATTGAACCCCCAAATGACTGTAAGGTGTTAGATACAGGGATGCTGATGTATTATATGAAAGGTTTTTTGGGAATTGTACCAGGCGTGGTGTTTTGGGCATTATCCAAAAGCTGTTTATTCCCTTTTCAATTTAGAAAGGAATGTTATGAAATTTATGGATTTATACTTTCAAATTCTGTTTAAAATCTTTGAATTAGTATGATAAAATCAGTACAGTGGTGAGACAGGCCCATTGCATTCATACCGACCCTTGGAAAAGCATCCACCATCCATATTCTCTGTATATCCCTGTATTCTCCATGGCTAATCCACTAGCCTGCACATACCTGGACACTATAGGCAATTTAACATGGCCAATCCACCTAAACTGTACATCCTTGGATTAGTTAGGATTATTCTATTTTATCTGCATCCTTTAACAGATTGGATTCACAATTAGTTTGATGATAGGAAGCAGAGGGTAATAGTGAAAGGATGCTTGCCGGACAGGAGGGCTGTGACTAGTGGTGTGCTTCAAGGGTCGGTGCTGGGCCCTTTGCTATTTTTTATCTATTTCAAGGATGTGGATGACAATGTACAAGGCATGATTAGTAAGTTTGCAGATGACGGTAAAATAGGCAGTATTGTAGACCGTGAGGAAGGTTTCTTTAGCGTGTAGGAAACTAACAGTGTATAAGATCAGAGCTGAAAAATGTGTTGCTGGAAAAGCACAGCAGGTCAGGCAGCATCCAAGGAGCAGGGGAATCGACGTTTCAGGCATAAGCCCTTCTTCAGGAATGAGGAAGGTGTGCCAAGCAGGCTGAGATAAAAGGTAGGGAGGAGGGACTTGGGGGAGGGGCGTTGGTGGAAGGAGGTTAAGGTGAGGGTGATAGGCCGGAGAGGGGGTGGGGGCGAGAGGTCAGGAAGAAGATTGCAGGTCAAGAAAGCGGTGCTGAGTCTGAGGGTTGGGACTGAGATAAGGTGGGGGGGGAGGGGAAATGAGGAAGCTGGAGAAGTCTGCATTCATCCCTTTTGGTTGGAGGGATCCTAGGCGGAAGATGAGGCGCTCATCCTCCAGGTGTCGTGTTGCCAGGGTCTGGCGATGGAGGAGGCCAAGGACCTGCATTTCCTTGGCGAAGTGGGAGGGGGAGTTAAAGTGTTCAGCCACGGGGTGGTTGGGTTGGTTGGTGCGGGTGTCCCAGAGGTGTTCTCTGAAATGCTCCGCAAGTAGGCAGCCTGTCTCCCCAATGTAGAGGAGGCCACATTGGATGCAGCGGATGCAGTAAATAAAGTGTGGGGAGGTGCAGGTGAATTTGTGGCGGATATGGAAGGATCCCTTGGGGCCTTGGAGGGAAGTGAGGGAGGAGGTGTGGCGCAAGTTTTACATTTCTTGTGGTTGCAGGGGAAGGTGCCAGGAGTGGAGGTTGGGTTGGTGGGGGGTGTGGACCTGACAAGGGAGTCACGGAGGGAGTGGTCTTTCTGGAATGCTGGTAGGGGAGGGGAGGGAAATATATCCTTGGTGGTGGGGTCTGTTTGGAGGTGGCAGAAATGATGAAGGATGATCCGATGTATTTGGAGGTTGGTGGGGTGGTAGGTGAGGACCAGTGGGGTTCTGTCCTGGTGGCGATTGGAGGGGCGGGGCTCAAGGGCGGAGGAGCGGGAAGTGGAGGAGATGCGGTGGAGAGCATTGGCAACCATGTCTGAGGGGAATTTGCAGTCTTTGAAGAAGGAGGCCATCTGGGTTGTTCGGTATTGGAATTGGTCTTCCTGGGAGCAGATGCGGCGGAGGCGAAGGAATTGGGAATATCATGAGAGGCATGGATAGAGTAAAAGCATTCAGTCTTTTTCCCAGAGCTGAGGATTTGAGGGCATCAGTTTAAGGTTAGAGGGGAAAGAATAAAAAGGAACCTGAGGGGCAACCTTTTTACACAGAGGGTTGTATGCATATGGAATGAGCTGCCAGCAGAAGTGGTTGAGGCCAGTACATTAACAACATTTAAAAGGCATTTGGATAAATATATGGATAGGAAGAGATTAGAAGAATTTGGGTCAAATTCAGGGAAATGGGGTTAATGTGGATGGACATTTTGGTCAGCATGGACTAGTTTGGACCAAAGGGCTGAGTCTATAACAATAAAACAATTTTAATACAAAGGCAAAATCTGCTGCATTGCCTATTTATGCTTCAATGAGAGACCACTTTGTTATAATCAAAACAAATGAAATATGACCTATCAAGCCAGTTCCTGAAGGTGACCCAACTTATCTGGTAATAATATCTACTGGGGTCGTAACAGCATTCAGATACAGAGTCTTTAGCTTTATATTTTTCTCATCATTGTAAAATTTAGTGTTGATCATTGGTGTACTCCTCAGTTTTAACTCCCTGTCTTTTTCCGAGTCTTATTTTCCATGTGACAATTTTCCTTTTTTACCTTGCTTCTCCTTTTTTACATACTATATCTTTTCGCATTTAATCTTTACCTCCGACTATTTAGTTTAAAACCCTCCTGAGCTATGTGGTTCACAACAACACTGGCCCCAGCAAAATTAAAGGTATAGACCACCCTAACTCTACAGCCCTTGCTTTCTCCAATATTGGTGCATATTAGATTACATTACATTGTGGAAACAGGCCCTTCGGCCCAACAAGTCCACACCGACCCGCAACCCACCCATACCCCTACATTTACCCCTTGCCTAACACTATGGGCAATTTAGCCTGGCCAATTCACCTGACCTGCACATCTTTGGACTGTGGGAGGAAACCCACGCAGACAACTCCACACAGTCAGTCGCCTGAGGCGGGAATTGAACCCCGGTCTCAAGCGCTGTGAGGCAGTAGTGCTAACCACTGTGTCACCGTGCCACCCATAAACATATGTCCCACGAACTGGAATATAATTCCCTCACACCAGCTTTTGAACCACATATTCATTGCTCTAATTTTATGTGTCTGATGCCATCGTGACCATCCTGGGATTTTAAATTTTAGGTTTTGGTTTTCAATTTAGTGCCAAGCCCCTCATACACACTAAGCAGAACCTCTTTCCTTGTTCATTGGTACTTGCATGGATAATGAATGTTAGATCCTCCCTTTCGCACTGCAGATTTCTTCCCAGCCCTGAGAAGATGTTCTGAACCCTGGCACATGCAGACAACACAGCTGTCTGGGCACTCATTCCTGACTTCACTTCTGTTAGCTTCGTCCATCTTTCCAATGCAGGCTATTTGAACTCCCAAAACGTGAATGATATTGTGATCTCTGCACTGATGTCCTGAATGGCATACCCAGAACAACCCAGTCACTTCCAGAGCAATCTGATCAACATCAGAACCACATGGTCTCTCACACAAACACGCAGACATAGTGTGGGTAAAACCTGAGAATAATCTGGTAAAACTGGAGCAATCCAGGCACATAAAGAATTATTCAGGACTCTTCCCACCCCAAAAACAAACCAGTCACCCCCAGAACAATCCAAGCAGCCCATTGCACAAGTAAACCAGACACTTGGCATGACATGGATCTCAACGTACAAGCCATTCAATCTAGTAATTTACTGACATTTGAGAGACAATTAGTAGTATCAGCGTGGTCTCCTAGGAAGCCTGTAAAGGACAGTTTTGTAGTTCACTGGCCTGTGCAAATCACCAGAGGACAAGTGGCTTGTTAAGGGCCTGACAGAACATTGTTGCACTGAGAGAACAGAAAGCTTTAGAATCGATGAGCAACACTGCACCACCATCAGACTACTCATAGTGGAGTCCTCCACAAACAGCATCACAGAAATCAGCCACTATAATAATATCTTTCATATTTGACCAATTGTTCCTTCTCAAGGCTGAAATAACCAAACCCTGGGACTCAGGAATCTGCCATTCAGCCCCCTTGGTACTGCTCCATCATTCAATAAGATCATGGCTGATCTGTTTGCAATCTCAAATCCACTTTCCTATCTTCTCCCAATACCCCCTCAGTTCCCTATCTATCAAAACAGAATCTATAATCTATTTCCTCATCCTTTTGTGGGGATCCCTTACTTTAAAGGAGACTCCTTACAGTATCACCTATCCAGTTCCTCATGATCGTTCATTTAGAACAATGCATTTGTCAGCTCCTCCATAGTTAGACAGGGGATCTCAGGAGGACAAATGCTCCCTATTGATAGGAATTAACTGGATGGTTAAGCGATTTCTGTTGAAATGAGACATTGATTTATGCTGTCTACCACTGGCATATATTGCGTGAAGTTCATTTAAATCAGCAAATTGTTATACTAGCCCAAGCAGCAATTGACACTGGGTAACCTCTTTGTTGCCTGAACTGCTGTGCTCTTCCAGCACCACTAATCCAGTATAACCTCTTTGTTCAGTTTAACCCTCCCCTTATCCAGTTCCTAAATCTCTCCCTTTCCCTCCAGGAGGCCTTGAATACCACTCGAACCAGGACATTGAGAGTCACCTTTGCTCCACAATGGGGTATTTTACTTTTTGAGGAGTGAAACAGACTTTTACATTAGTGACCCTTATCAGTTTGTCATTTTCTTAGATATTCAAAATTGTCATTAAACACAGCTGAACTTTCATTTTCCCCCCACCATATCACTCTTAACTTTTTACCTGTTATCCACCACTGCTAAATCATATATGTTTCCAACTAATCAATTTACCTGCAGAGTTGGGTAAGGACAGTGCAATGACACCAAAGATTTGGGGAAATGTCTATTGCATTTGGTATTCCCAGGTAGTGTCCCATCCATGTACTAACCAGGCTTGAATTTGCTTAGCTTTCAAGATCAGACAAGAGCATAGATTTTCAGACTAGGCATCGGTTTGGCATTAGGTTGCCATGATATTATTGCTACCTGGGTTTCCAAATTTTTGCCAGGTCAATTATCAGCAAACAGTGACAAATAACAATGCAGCCTTTGCTTCTGAAAGGGGTTGTTGATTGATGAAAGGAAACCATTTTCTAACTGAAATCATGCAAATTTTCCACATACTTATGATTTTCCACACTTACAAGCCATAGTTATTTAAAAAAAACCATTTATTCCAGTTAGAACTAATTAGAGAACAACATCAAGGAATCAATAACAGCAAAATATCAAGTTAAAATATGGCAAAAATTACAATAAACAATGAATTGTGTATCTTGTAAAGAAAGCTATGATCAAAGTGGCAACAAGAGAGGCACCCAGTTATAACTACCACTCCCAATAAATGTAACCATGTAACCTGACGCAATAATTAGTTGTTATTTCAGTCTTGCCTCATTTTTACTGAGACTAATTGAATATTACTGATAATCCAAAACTCCTGATTCCAACTTTGCAGATGGAAATTGCTGGCCTCAGGGTGTTGCTGATGTAACTAGGTGTAGGTAGCCTTGAATTGCTGGATATCAACTCCACCATGCAGTTCTGAATCCTAATACTTTGACCAGCGGAATGTGCTGTCCTCTGGCTGTTAGTTGTTGCAGTACCTGCCTTAATATAGTCAAAAGAAATACCATTGAGGAAAAAAAAAGCTCTGACCAAATTGGTCACATTTCTTTGAGATGATGCATTTACCAGTTCTGGAGAGTAAGTAAATTTCTACTAGTTTGCAAACACAAGGTGAGCTCAGTTGCAAGCTCCTAGACTAGAAATTGGTTTGTGCCAGTTTTCTGCATACAGGTTACAAATCATGTTCCGCCCAAACTCTTCGAGACAGAGGACAGCAGCACACAAATTTGTCACTATGACATCATTTAGCTGATTCACTGTGCAGTGTGTGCAATCAGCAGATGGTGCAATCAACACCTTGTTCTCACACCCAATCTATCCCTCAAAAGGAGGCTGCATTAAATCACACAGGCTCACTGAGTGCTCCTGGTAAGTAAGGTAAATGGAACATCAGGGCAGAGTGACAAATACAGTGTCTGTGCCTTTGGAAAAAATGATGGCGGCTGCCTGGGCCATGCTGAAAGCAGTTGGTGGAACACTCAGAGAGTGTTCAATTGCCATTGCACCATTACAGTGGTGCTATAGATCCAAATGTTGGACCCGTTGTCCCTTGGTCCCAAATTGTTTCAAGGCCAAGTGATATAGACTGCTATATGTTCATTTTGTGTACCTATCCAATTCAAATCAGAGTAGTCAATGCTCAAGTGTCATTTGTGTCATTGTTTAAGAGCGATATGCATTGGACTTTTTTTTAGATTAGATTCCCTACAGGTCCTTTGGCCCAACTAGTCCACACTGATCCTCCAAAGAGTAACCCACCCAGACCCATTCCCCATATTTACCCCTGATTAATGCACTTAACTCTATAGGCAATTTAGCATGGCCAATTCACCTAAACTGTACATCATACAAATAGTCTCAATGAGCAAACAACCAACAAAATACTTTAGAAAAAGAAACTTCTGTACCTGTATTGCCAACATCGTCATAGATAATGCTGCAAATATAGAGAGCACAGAGTGTTACTGAGAGAAAGGGATTAAATACGCTGCAATATAGTCATTATTCATTTGGAATAATAATTACTATTGAAGTGAAATTCAGTGAATATTTAGAATCATACAGTCATATATCACAGAAACAGCTCCTTTGGCCTGACTCATCCAGGCTGACCAGATTTCCTAAACTGAATTTGTCCCATTTGTCTGCATTTGGCCTATATCCTTTTAAATCTTTTCTATACATGTACTTGTCCAAATGACTTTTAAATGTTATAATTGTACCCACTTCGACTGCTTCCTCTGGCAGCTCATTCCACACATGCACTATGAAAGTGTTGCTCCTCAGATCTCTTTTAAATCTTTCCCCTGTCACCTTAAACTTATGCCCTCAACTTTGGACCCCTCTATCTTGGAAAATTATGTTGGCTATTCGCCTTATTGTTATGGAGCTGAAGGCATGTAATGTACCTTTAAAAGCGAGAGATAATGCTGTTCTGAACTGAAAACTTATAAGCACCTGTGTATATGACTAGATGGCAGTCCCAGAGTGTACTGGAAAATTGTAAATATGTAACATTTGGCTGTGAAATGGATACCTGAGTTTTGGTTGCTGTTTTGACATTAATTTGAATTTAACCAGTTTAAATTATGTCCTGCGATACTAAAACCCAGTAGAGTTTGAGTTTATTGTTTTGCCAACACAGAACCAATGAGTTGATCTGCTGTTGGGGTTAGAAGAATGGAAACATTTTGAAAACTGGTCAGAGAGCAACTGCCATTGAGAGAGAAAATCCTGAAGAGCTAATTGCCCATCTAATATCTTGCTCTCAAAGAAATTAGAAAATACTCTCTATCAAAGGTTCCTTTTCATGTGAAACAAAACTCGCTGTAAAAAGAAAGAAGACAACCCAGGGAGATCAGCGGCTGGAAGAGTGAAGACACAAATGAAGTCAGAGACTGTATGTTTTTGAAATTAAGTTGATGTAATTTTAATAATTGTCTCATTGGAACAGCATATTGTTATAGAGTCATAGAGATGTAAAGCACAGAAACGGACCCTTTGGTCCAACTCATCCATGCTGACCAGATATCCTAATCTAATCTAGCCCCATTCGCTTGCACTTGGCCCATATCCCTCTAAACCTTTCCTATTCATATACCCATCCAGATGCCTTTTAAATGCTGGAATTGTACTAGCTTCCACCACTTCCACTGGCAGCACATTCCATACATGCACCACCCTCTACGTGAAAAAGTTGCCCCTTAGGTCTTTTCTTTATTTTTCCCCTCTCACCCTAAATCTATGCTGTCTAGTTCTGGACTCCCACACCCCAGGGAAAACAAAAAGCTTGTCTATTTATCCTATCCATGCCCCTCATGATTTTACAAGCCTCTATAAGGTCACTCATATTTTAACAGATTACGAGGCCATGCGAGCTCTTTTGGATGTTTGGTTTAATTAACAGAGGGGTTTGCCTCTGTGTCATAACATTATTAATGCCCCTCATGATGTTATAAACCTCTAATAAGGTCATTCCTCAGTCTCTGACACTCCAGGGAAACCAAAGTGTCAGTTTCCAGGCTGTATGACTCTATGACTCTAAATGCTATCTCTCGGAATCCCTTCCAACAATTTACCCACCACTAATGTTAGACTCATCAGTCTTAGTTCCCTGGCTTTTCCTTGCAGTCTTTCTTAAACAATAGTACAACATTAGCAACTTTGCATACCTTCCGACACCTCACCCATGGCTGTTGTTGACACAAATATCTCTGCAATGGGCCATGCAGTCTCCTCCCTAGCTTTCCAGAATGTTCTGGGATACATCTGTTCAAGTCCCAGGGTTTTATCTATCTTTATGCATTTTAAGAGCTCCAGCACCACCTCTTCTGTAATGTGGACTCTTTTCAAGACATCACTATTTACTTCCCCAATTTTCCTAGCTTCTGTTCTTCCTCCACAGTAAATACTGAGACAAAATTTTGTTTATTAGATTAGATTAGATTAGATTAGATTACTTACAGTGTGGAAACAGGCCCTTCGGCCCAACAAGTCCACACCGCCCCGCCGAAGCGCAACCCACCCATACCCTTACATCTACCCCTTACCTACACTACGGGCAATTTAGGATGGCCAATTCACCTGACCTGCACATCTTTGGACTGTGGGAGGAAACCGGAGCACCCGGAGGAAACCCACGCAGACACGGGGAGAACGTGCAAACTCCACACAGTCAGTCGCCTGAGGCGGGAATTGAACCCGGGTCTCTGGCGCTGTGAGGCAGCAGTGCTAACCACCCATTATTTCACCCATCTCCTGTGGTTCCACACACAAACAGTCGAATTGAATTTTCAGGGGTCCTATTTTCACCCTAGTTACTCTTTTGCCCTTAAAGTACTTGTAGAATCTCTTAGGATTCTCTTTAACCTTTTTTGCCAAAGTTGCCTCATATCCACTTTTTGCCTTCTTGATTTCCCTTTTAATTTGATCTCCTACTCTTCCTATATTCCTCCAGGGATTCACTTGATCCCAATTGTCTATTCTTGACATATTTAGTTAATGGTGAGGATTGGTAAATTGTAACAAACTTGTTAGCAGTACAGGATAGTTACATGTCATTAGGCTTGATCATTATTAATGAGATACTACTGTTACTAATTATGAAGAATAATCAAGAAAGGCACAAACTCACTTGGACCCATCCTATAAAAAAACTACAGCTGCAAGAGCAGATCAAATAGTCACAGTCAGCATCACAGAAGTCGAAAACACAGAAAAATGCCTCATTTTTTAGTTTCAGCACAATCTTCCTGTTCTTAAACTCTATGCCTCAGATATCTTTCTTGATCACTCTATCCACATGTCCTGCTACCTAAAGGGACCAGTATACATGGGCATCAATATCGCTCTGATCCTTGGTGCTTCCCAGGGTCCTGCGGTTAATCATGTATTGTCTTCCCTTTTCTGTTTTTTCTGCCCAAGTGCATTACCTCATAATTGTACAGAAAGATTGGGAATTCGGTCATGAGTAATTCACCTCTTGCTCTGTGTCAAAATCACGACCATCTTCTCACGTAGGGCATTAAAAGCCAATCATGTCCATACACTGAGCTTCTCTCAAATGGAATTACAGGTGTCCCCCATTATCTGAAAGCAGAACATTCCTACAAAACCTTTCGTAAGCCAAAATGGGGTAAAGTGAAGAAGCATTAATTTATATGGGAAAAATTTCACCTTTCTTTGTAAAAACGAAAATCCTCTTTGAATTTCTTTTGGTTAGCGAGAACAGGTACTAATATAGGTCTTTCGTAAAAGCAAACTCTTGAAAAGCGGGGGATACCTGTACAACAAATGCTGCTATCCTCATTGCAACACTCTTCACTAATTTTGAAAGTTAATTCTCGCTTGGCTGCCTTTCTTCCTCACATGCTTTAGGTCATGTAGAAATTGAGCTATGTACACCCAGTCTAGGTCATAAGAAATAAGATCAAGACCAGGACATTGAGCCCGTTGTAAGATCATGGCTGATCTGATTGTGGCTTTAACTCCACTTGCCTGCCTGCCCCCATACTCCTTATCTCCCTTTTGAATAATAAATGTCAAACTCAACCTTGAGTAGATTCAATGATCCAGTCTCCACTGCCTCTGGGGAATTCCAGAAGCTAACAACCTTCAGAGAAAGCATTGCTGTTCAACCCTATCTTCAGTGAGAGACTCCTTACTTTGAAACTGTTTTGCATCGTTCTAGATTCTTTCACTCGAGGAAACATGCCCTCAGTATTTATCAACCCTCCTGAGAATCTTATATATTTCAATAAAAATCACTTCTCATTCTTCTAAATGTCAACACCTTTATCTCCAAACTGCTCAAAATTTCCTCATAAAACAATCCCTAGAAATTAGCCTAATTAACCTTCTTTGAACAGTTTCCCAGAAAAGTATCTCCCCTTATAAGTGGACCAAACCGTACACATGATTTGGAGATGCCGGTGTTGGACTGGGGTGTACAAAGTTAAAAATTACACAACACTAGGATATAATCCGACAGGTTTATTGGAAGCACTAGTTTTCGGAGAGCTGCCCCTTGTGGTTGAAGGAGCAGCACTTCAAAAGCTAGTGCTTCCAAATAAACCTGTTGGACTATAACCTGGTGTAGTGTGATTCATTTGTAGCAAGACTTACCTACTTGTAATTGTTAATGTATTATCAAGCAAAGCAGTGTCCCTGGGAAGACCAGGGGTTGAGGTAGAAATCACAGGTGTCAATACTTGCTCCTGTTTTGAGCCTTGTGGTCCTTGTAAAGCAAACCCATTCCGACCCTGAGCATAGCAGGCCCAGCTGTTGGCTCTGCAACCCCCAAAGCACAGTGGCCCTGCCTCTGATGGGAGCACATTGACTTCTTCCACACCCCCTCAAAGTCCACGCCTGGATTTTTGGGTCCTGAAACACTAGTGTAAATGTTTCTCCAGTCTGAAAAGCAACCATTCACCACTACTTTCTTTCCTGTCATAGAATCATATACTCACTGCAGAGAGAGGCCATTTAGCCCAATTGAGTCTGCACCGACCCTGTGAAGAACATTCCTCTCAATCGCCATAATCCCACATTTACCAATGGCCAATCCAGCTAACCTATATATCACTGGGCACGAGGAGGCAATTTAGTATGGCCAATCCATCTAATCTGAAGAAGGTGTTTGATATGCTTGCCTTTATTGATCAGAGCATTGAGTATAGAAGCTGAGACGTCATGTTGCAGCTGTACAGGACGTTGGTTAGACCACTTTTGGAATATTGCGTGAATTCTGGTTTCTTTCCTATTGGAAAGATATTGTGAAACTTGAAAGGGTTCAGAAAAGATTTACAAGGATGTTCCCAGGGTTGGAGGATTTGAGCTACAGGGAGAGGTTTATAAAATCATTAGGGGCATGAATAGGGTAAGTAGACAAAGTATTTTCCCTGAGGTCAGGGAGTCCTGAACTAGAGGGCATAGGTTTAGTTGAGAGGGGAAAGATATAAAAGAGACCTAAGGAGCAACTTTTTCATGCAGAGGGTGGTGCATGTATGGAATGAGCTGCCAGAGGAACTGGTGGAAGCTGGTACAATTACAACATTTAAAAGGCATATATATGGGTGTATGAATAGAAAAGGATTAGAGGGATATCAGCCAAGTACTGACGCATGAGAGTAGATTAGGTTGGGATATCTGGTCAACATGGATGAGTGAACTGAAGTGTCTGTTTCCGTGCTGCACATTTCTATGACTCTAAGACCTGCCATTGTTAAATCTATATTGACTCTCCTTATCTAATTCACATTTGTTCAATGATTAATGTTAATAAATCCTTGTGTTCTGGGATATAAAGCATTTCCTGCCCCATGAAGTGGAGAAAAGACACTCCCTTATTGACTCCCAGGTTCCCAGTGTTTAATGATAAGGAAATTACTGATAAACAGGTGGGTGAATCAAGGCATGAGAAATCATTGGCTGCTTCTCAAAATGACCTTGAGTAACCTCAGTGATTTCAGGATGAGCTGGACCTCAATAACAAGGATTGTAACCTCCATTTGCAGTGAATTAAGTCTGTTCTTTACCAGCCATGCATGCAGGTTGCTGCTATACAAGATGTATTTCCAACCAGGAAAGCACAACAATGCAACAAATAAATTGTGAAAAATAGGGCGAGTGTTTGAAAGGTGAGCATTAAAGGGCCTGACCAGTTTTCCACATCATAATGATGTTTTCTCAAATCGTATGAGACTGAGGCCAGGTACAGATGAAGTCTTATCATCAAAATGTACAGGATTCACAGGTTAAGGCTGAAACTGAGGAATTTAGATCATGATGGGCAAAAACATCCCCTTCATTGTGACATCTAGAATCCAGCAGGATAGCACTGATAAACTGGAAATGTACTGTTTGGTTGTGAGCTTTGCTTGTAAAAGGCGCTACGGCAATGCAATTTCTTCATTCTTACACTCCTTATTATTTTTCAAACAGGACAGTGGTAATTTTACTCGAGTTAATGCTTGAAATAACTTTTTTAGGAACTTGTCAAAAACAATTCAGCCCCAATTCTAACCCAGATGCAGAATCAAAGCTGGGGGAAAGGAAGTTCGGGAAGGGAACGCGAGAGGCTAAGGAAAGAGAGTGGTGATGGAGTGGGAGAGGAAAGGGGGTGGGAGGAAGGGTAGGGACAAGGTAGGTGCGTGGGTGTGGGTGTGGGGGCAAGTTGGGACAGGCCTTAAACACCCTGATCCCAGCAGTTTGAAGTCTAGGTAACAAAGCCACAGACTTCATCTGGATATTCTGAAACTGAACTGACACCATCAATGGGCATGAGGAGACAGCGAAGTGAGAATTGGGCGCAAAGGGATTTCTAGTTGCAGAGAAACCTCCAACTGACACCAAAGGAACAATCATTGATGTCTAGGTAAGTCACAAGGAGAGGAATTGGGGAAGGATTTGTGTATGGCCACTGGATGTGAGGCCTATACTTCCTCATTGTAGTGATTGTAACGAAGTTAGCCACCTGGATATTATAGAACATGAGTGCTCTGATTGGGGCTGTTAATCTGGGCCAATCAGGGAGCCCTGGCTGGCAGATTTTTTTTAATAAAAGGGGAGTAGGTGGGAGGGATGGGCAGTTTGCTGGGTTGCCAGGGGTGTCTGTGATATCTGCACTGATTATTGTTTGGTTTATCGGACCAGCAATATGTGATTGCGTTTCCTGTTTTGCATTTTGATCTGATAAGGTGGGATTTGAGGTTCATCCTCTTTTCCTTGTGAACTGGTTGTACGGTGGAGTTTGGGGATCTGGTTTCACCGCCCCTTTCCCTGTAAATTGTTGTTTTTCGTAACCTGCTGTTCATTGTTAATTGTTTGTAATTTGTACTGGCTAATTAAAATATAAAAACAAGGGGAGTGTGAGTGGTGGGCTCTAATACTAAGTGCTTATAATTATAAATTAGAAAACCATCTGGGAGGCTGAGTAGTGAGTGCGGATGCATTGAGCTGCCTCCCATTAGCAGATACATCACTGGTGGTAACCCCAGTGGAAGAGTGTGTAGTGATATTAAATTTTCTCGACACACTTTCAGTCACAGCTGACAATATCAGACTTTGGGGGCAGAAAAATCTAATCCTTTCAATCTGAAACATCTGGTAGTGATAGGGGAAACTAAAGGGCCGTCATAACTAGAAATCTTTTTTGGTCCAGGGGAGACCAGCTCATAGTAGAGGACAGCATATTATTATGGGGAGCAAGTGTGATTGACCTGAGCAAAGGTTTCCCCCAATTACTGAAGAATGGCTGTATTTCTCCAGGGATCTCTAAAATGAAGGTCTTGGTGAGAGGATATGTTTGGTGTACAGGCCTGGATGCAGACATAGCCGTGTTGGAGGGGCAGTTCCTAGAGTGCCAACAAGGACAAAAATGACTGTCAGCAGCTTCCCCCACGTCCGTGGAAATGGCCGGGTAAACCTTGTACTTGGTTACACCTCGGTATGCACGGGGGGGGGGGGGGCGGCATGGTGGCTCAGTGGCTAGCACTGCTGCCTCACAGTGCCAGGGAACCGGGTTTGCTTCCAGCCTCGGGTGCCTGACTGTGTGGAGTTTGCACATTCTCCCGTATCTGCGTGGGATTCCTCCAGGTGCTCTGGTTTCCTCCCACAATCCAAAGATGTGCACGTTCGGTGAATTGGCCATGCTAAATTGCCCATAGTGTTCAGGAATGTGTAGGTTAGGTGAGTTAGTCAGGGGTGAATGTGGGATAATGGGGAGGGAATGGATCTGGGTGGGTTACTCTTCAGAAGGTCAGTGTGGACTTGTGGGGCCAAAGGGCCTGTTTCCACTCTTTAGGGATTCTGTGATTCTATGCAGGTCCTTTCATGGTTTCAATGTTCTTAGTCATTGTAGATGCCCACTGAAAGTGGTTGGATGTGCTTAGGATCCATTCATCAAACACATGGATGACAGTAGAAAAACTGCACCCACCTTTTTCAATACACAAGAGTCCTAGAAGTGTTGGTCACAGATAACAGACCTTCATTTTCCAGGAGGGAATTTGGGTATTTCCTAAAGTCGAATAGGATAAAGGACAACTCCATACTACCTCTCATCTAATGGCCTGGCAGAAAATGCAGTCCAAACTTTGAAGGCTGGCTTGAAGAAACAGCCTAAAGCCTCACTAGATACCAAGCTGTCACAGTTCGTATTTGATTGTAGGACCACCCTCATGCAACTACAGGGATAGCACCTGCTAATGGGAAGAAGACTCTGCACCAGATTAAACCTGATCTTCCTGGACCAGGGAGGGACGGTGAAACAGTATCAGGAATGCTAGTGCCAGGCACAAGTCTCCACTAAGTGATAGACAGTTTGATACAGGGGGTGAAATTTGATTTCAGTATCCCAGAAATGGCCTTGCTGGGGTAAGAGGCATGGTTGACGTGAGGTCAGGTGATGTTTAAAATTTGGGTAGGTACGATGGTTCTGAACAAGCATGTGGACCATATGAAAGCCACGAAATTGCAAATGATTCTGGAGAAAATGTGCCCTGTGCCTTGGAATGGTTGATGGGTCCTCAGAATCAGTGATGGTCATGATGGATGTAGCCGCCTCTATGCCTTTACCACCAGGAGAACAGAGTAAAATTCTACTGAAGTGCTGCTGGTGCAAGAGGCGAGCTTGAATATGTTACACACCACTGGCATTGGACACTGACTTGGAGGAATCTGACCTGGTGCTAAATGCCCCAAGAAGCTCTCCCAGGAAAAGGACCGGCCTATTTCCTCAGAATCTGAGAGGGAGGGATGTAATTGTAATGAGGTCAGCCAGGTAGATCTCAAGACTGAGTTCTCAGATTGGGGCTGTTAATCTCGTCCAGTCAAGGAGCTCTGTGTGGTGATACTATGCTTTAAAAGATGTATTTTGTCCTTTTTTTATGAATGGAGATTGAGACAGAGGAGATGAGTGTTTTGTTTCCAGTTAATAAAGTAAATAGCTTGTGAAGCGTTGGGTTTTGTTTTTTAAAGTTAGAACAACAGCAGTCAGTCCTGATAATATCAGATTCCAATTGGATTGGTTAAAGGAGTTGTCCAGCTTCAGGAGGGCCTCTGTCACTTGCTTGGCAGACATTAATATTTAGGAACAGACAGGGATCTCCAGGGTCACACATGTGGCCAACTTTAGCTCCTTAGTTTCCATTTCACATATGGAGTTAAAGGATATCCCCTCGATCTACAGCTAAGTTTCCACTAAGCCCACAATGAGTCATTATTTTATGACAGCAAGTGGAGACGAAGGGTGAATGTACTGAGAATACATTACAACATTGGGACCATTAATCATTGATTATCCATCTTCCTCCAACTTCTCTGCTTCATTACATCACCGGCTCAAACATCTACTCTGACATGGTTCGACCATAGCCAGTACATCTCCTGAAATAGATTGTCATTCAAGCCCCACATGATCACCTCTACTCTTACATACTATTTGATATTGTTTAGAAATTTTGGGTATCACTTTCCACTTCTCATTTGCCTGAGCTGCCATTCTTGATGACACTACTGATTCTCTTGTGGTCAAATTCTGACAATTTTCAGCTTTACCATTTCTTTTACTACTTAACATCATAACATGTCTGAAACCCCATCATTAAAATTCATACCCATCCCTTCATTGCCTGCAATCTCCTTGATGACCTTTGACCTCCAAACTACACAAAGCCCTGAGCTCTACAAACACTTGCAGCCTAATTCCACTTCCTACCAGTTCCAGCTCAATCAATCTCATCTTCTATCACTTCTCCCAACTTTTCTCCTCTTTTATTACCTCTGTTTGGCCTCTTTCCCCCTCATTTGAGATATATTGTCCTACAGACAGGTTTGTTGACATTTTTAAACTGAACAGTGGTGCTGTTTTAGAATGCTTTGAATTTGGGGTGATCAACCTCTGCTGATGGAGATTGACATGAAGGTGATGCCTTATTGCTGAGGAGACCCAGGAAGGAGCTGTGAATGTTTAAGTTGCAGTGAGGGGGCAAGTGAATCCACTCCAATCAGTGAGAAGCCCAGAGGAAAGGAATTCATGATTTTTAGAACATAGAACATAGAACATAGAAGAATACAGCGCAGTACAGGCCCTTCGGCCCTCGATGTTGCGCCGATCAAAGCCCACCTAACCTACACTAACCCACTATCCTCCATATACCTATCCAATGCCCGCTTAAATACCCATAAAGAGGGAGAGTCCACTACTGCTACTGGCAGGGCATTCCATGAACTTACGACTCGCTGAGTGAAGAACCTACCCCTAACATCAGTCCTATATCTACCCCCCCTTAATTTAAAGCTATGCCCCCTTGTAATAGCTGACTCCATACGTAGAAAAAGGTTCTCACTGTCAACCCTATCTAACCCCCTAATCATCTTGTACACCTCTATCAAATCACCCCTAAACCTTCTTTTCTCCAAAGAAAACAACCCCAAGTGCCTCAGCCTTTCCTCATAGGATCTTCCTACCATACCAGGCAACATCCTGGTAAACTTCCTCTGCACCCGTTCCAGTGCCTCCACATCCTTCCTATAGTATGGCGACCAAAACTGCACACAATATTCCAGATGCGGCTGCACCAGAGTCTTATACAACTGCAGCATGACCTCAGGACTCCGGAACTCAATTCCTCTACCAATAAAAGCCAGTACGCCATATGCCTTCTTCACTGCACTATTTACCTGGGTGGCAACTTTCAGAGATCTGTGTACATGGACACCAAGATCCCTCTGCTCTTCCACACTACCAAGTAGTCTACCATTAGCCCAGTAATCCATCTTTTTATTACTCTTACCAAAGTGAATCACTTCACACTTAGCTACATTGAACTCCATTTGCCACCTTTCTGCCCAGCTCTGCAGCTTCTCTATATCCCGCTGTAACCTGCCATATCCTTCCTCACTGTCTACAACTCCTCCGACTTTCGTATCATCCGCAAACTTGCTCACCCAACCTTCTAACCCTTCCTCCAGGTCATTTATAAAAATGACAAACAGCAATGGTCCCAAAACAGATCCTTGCGGAACACCGCTAGTGACGGCACTCCAAGATGAACCTTTGCCATCAACTACTACCCTCTGTCTTCTTCCAGAGAGCCAATTCCTAATCCAAACCTCCAACTCACCCTCAATGCCATATCTCTGTATTTTCTGCAGTAGCCTACCATGGGGGACCTTATCAAATGCCTTACTATGATCCATATATACCACATCTACCGCTTTCCCCTCATCTACCTCCTTAGTCACCTTCTCAAAGAATTCAATAAGGTTTGTGAGGCACGACCTGCCCTTCACAAAACCATGCTGACTATCCTTGATCACATCATTCTTATCCAGATGTGCATAAATCCTATCCCTTACAATTCTCTCTAAGACTTTGCCCACAACAGAAGTGAGACTCACTGGCCTATAGTTACTAGGATTATCCCTACTCCCCTTCTTGAACAAGGGAACCACGTTTGCTAGCCTCCAGTCCTCTGGCACTACTCCTGTCGACAAAGAGGACACAAAAATCAAGGCCAATGGCTCTGCAATCTCCTCCCTTGCTTCCCAGAGAATCCTAGGATAAATGCCATCAGGCCCAGGGGACTTATCTATTTTCACCCTTGCCAGAATTTCCAACACCTCTTCTCTACATATCTCAAAGCCATCCATTCTACTTATTCGTGCCTCAGTATTCATATCGACAACAATGTCCTGTTCCTGAGTGAATACTGACGAAAAGTATTCATTCAGCGCCTCCCCAATCTCTTCAGCCTCCACACGCAACTTCCCATTACTATCCTTGATTAGACCTATTCCTTCCCTAGTCATTCTTTTATTCCTAACATACCTATAGAAAGCCTTAGGGTTTTCCCTAATCCTACCAACTAAGGACCTTTCATGTCCCCTCCTTGCTGCTCTTAGCTCTCTCTTCAGGTCCTTCCGGGCTACCTTATAACTCTCAATCGCCCCTATTGAACCTTCACGCCTCATCTTTACAAAGGCCGCCCTCTTCCATTTAACAAGGGATTCCAATTCCTTATTAAACCACGGCTCCCTCACACAACCCTTTCCTCCCTGCCTGATAGGTACGTACTTATCAAGGACACTCAATAGTTGCTCCTTGAACAAGTTCCACATATCAATTACGCTCTTGCCTTGGAATCTACTTTTCCAATCCACACATCCTAAGTCATGCCTCAACGCATCATAATTTCCCTGCCCCCAGCTATAACTCTTGCCCTGTAGTACACACTTATCCCTCTCCATCACTAGACTAAAAATCTACATCTCCTTCAAGCCTCCTGACTGAAACAATCCCAAAGGGAAGCACCATCTATATATGACAGGTGGGCAGGAGACCTTAGTGGGAATTCAGGCAGCAGCCAGGTCTGGCAAATATTTCACTTCTTAATATGGATATAGTGGGTGAGACTTCTTCCTGTGACTTTTAAAGAATGAAGAATCAGAATGCAGACACAATGATTCACAATCAATGGAATGAGTGAAGTAAGTACAGACCAAAGTGACACTGCATAAATTGAGCAAATGGCAACAAAGGAATGTTCTGGAACTTCTGATCCTACTGAAGAAAACTACCATTGAGTAACTAGCATTCAGATGATACTTTGTCTCATTGGTTTTACATGGCTTCTCATTGTCATGTATGTTAGAAATATTGATTAGGCTGAAGACAAGACTTTCATATTAAGTTGATGGATGTTCATATTGTCAATTTTATATTTTACTGTTTTCTTTGAGTCAGCCTTATGTGAGCAAAAACACAGGGGTGACATGAACTGACTCGTCGATTAAGATCACAGGTTTGCGAGATGCCGTCACTGATGCTAGTACTGGCAAAGGCATTGCCATTGCATAACAAGGCAAGGCTGCCTTACTCTCTCTTGTTGGAAAAATATATTGCCTGGCACTTGTGTGATGCACAAACCTGGGATGCATACATGTGTCATAGGGGAAGTGTTCAAGAAGAGGCTGACAGAAACCTTGATATGAGCATGGATTCAGTCATTGTAGGTCAGTTTGTACCAATAGGAAGAGAATGCAGATCTAAATAAATATGTAGAGTGATCCCACACTCTGACAGGCAGTCATGCTCGAACAATACACTAGTTATAAGTTGGGCCTGTACTTATTGGAGTTTCTAAAAATTAGAGGCGACCTTACTGAAATATACAAGATTCTTAGGGGACTTGACAGGATATATGTGGAGAGGGTGTTTTCCCTCGTGGGAGAGTCTAAGAGTAGAGGGCATAATCTCAGAGTAAGAGGTTGCCCATTTTAAGACCGAGATAAGGAGGAATTTTTTTTCTCAGAATGTGGTGAATCTATGGAATTCTTTATGATAGAGGGCTGTTGAGGATAGGTCATTAAGTATTTTCAAGACTGAGATAAATTTTAATCAATAAGGGAATCAAGGGCTATGGGGAAAAGACAGACAAACAAGTGGAGTTGAGGATGATCAGATTAACCATAGTCTCATAGAATGATAGAGCAGACATGATGGGCTGAATGCTAGAGACAAGACATGAGAGAGGAAAAGATAGTGAGAGGAGGAGAATACATTTTCATAGTAAATTCTTTCTAAGTACCCAGAGTGAGCAGACAGTTCCCAGTTTATGATTAAACCCAGTGTCACCATTTAGTTCAGTGTTCTAAATAATTGTTTCCACATGGTCTTTCTGCTGGGAGCTTCCATAGCTGGATCAGTTCATGTTGTACCTGAATTCTGGTGGAGGGTCAGGAAACTCGTTGGAGACCACGGTAATATCATCGTACATTTCCTCTGAAAGACAATGAGGGCATGACATGATAAATATTTCAATAACTCAGTCACAGTTTATTATCCAACTCTTGTACTGTCTGATGACAACTGAACTGTAACTCAATAATAATCTGGACAGAAGTGGTCTGGCCTATATGTAACTCCAGTCCCACAGTCATGTGGTTGACTGTTAACTGTTCTCTGAAAAAGCCATGCAAATCACTTAGTTGTACAAAACCAACACACAAAAAAAATCTAAGAATAACACCAAATGTTCTGGCATCAACCTTGTATTACAATCTCAGCTGATGCTTATTAATGTTCTCTATCTTTTAGAAGTCACACAGGGTACTGTCTCTGAGCCAAGAGGCACAAGTTCAAGACTTACCTGCACCAGCGGTTTATACTAACATTTCTGAACAGGTTCATTAGAAAATACATGTGTTGGTCAAAAAACTTTCATCACTAGGCACTGGACCAAAAAATGCCAAACAGAGCCCAGTTGAAACATAAAACCTGGGAAAGTTAATGGTGTAGAGGAAGACCATTCAATCCTTCTTTCTGTACCAGTTAAGAAAGCACTATTCACCCCAATCCCACTCAGCAACCCTGTCTCTTTACTATTTTCTCACTTGAATACATCTCATTGCTCTGACACTGACTTACCTGTTTCCAGTCCACATTTACCAAACCTCATCTCAGCTTAGTAAAATTGACCTTTCCCCAGTTTGGAAATTTTACTTCTGATCTATATTTCTCTGTTCCATAACTATTCTAAATCAAACTGGTTTATGATCACTGCCATCAAAATGCTGTTTTACTTACTCTACTACTTCTTAGTGTGAGGAAATTATAAACTAAGTCCAGATCTCTTAAAGTGGAGTCACAGGTAGACGAGGCAGTGAAGAAGGCTTTCGGCACACTGGCCTTCATCAGTCAGGGCACTGAGTATAGAAGTTGGGAAGTTATGTTGCCGTTGTACAGGACATTGGTGAGGCCGCACTTGGAGTATGATGTTCAGTTTTGGTCAACCTGCTATAGGAAGGATGTTATTAAACTGGAAAGAGTGCAGAAGAAATTTACAAGGATGTTGCCTGAACTGAGTTATAAGGAGAGGTTGGACAGCTGGGACTTTTTTTCTTTAGAGCATAGGAGACTGAGGAGGATCTTATCGAGGTGTGTAAGATCATGAGAGGCATGGATAAGGTGAATGCACTCAGTCTTTTTCTCAGGGCTGGGGAATTGAGGACTAGAGGGTACCAGTTTAAGGTTGAAGGGAAAGACTAAAAGGAAATCTGAGGGGCAACTTTGTTACACAGAGGGTCGTATGCATATGGAATGAGCTGCCAGTGGAAGTGGTTGAGGCGGGTACGTTAACAACATTTAAATGGCATTTGGATAAATACATGGATAGGAAAGGTTTAGAAGGATATGGGCCAAATGCAGGGAAATGGGGTTAGTGTGGGTGGACATTTTGGTCGGCATGGACCAGTTTGCGCCAAAGGGTCTGTCCCTGTGCTGTAGGTCTCTATGACTCTATAACTGTCTCTTTTCTTATTTGGGTTTCTCCATTCTAGTAAAAATATATTCTTCTGAATCCAAGTTAAAATTATCTGCCCTCCATCTGTGTACATATATTCCAATTAATGTTAGGGTAAGTGAAATCCCTTCTATCTCTGCCTTTTGTTTCTGTAGTATCAAGCAGGGTGGATTTTCCTGAGTGGATTGTGCAGCAGGTCAGCGTCATAGTGAAACGGATTAGGAGAATAGACCTATGTGAGAGGCAAGCAGCAGCAGGAGATAAAACCTGACAGCAGAGAGCTCCTTTAACCTGTTTCTAGCTATCAGAGCAGTAACGTGATAAAACAGGTGAATCGGTAGGGGATTGGTGGGAATTTCATCCATGTCTCTTTTGATTGGCTAAGTGGTTTAAACCAGAATATGTTATTACAACTGAAGAGCTAAAGTTAGGAGATTCATTTTTAAAATACTTAATATCCAAAACAATAAATTAAATAGAATAGAGATGGTAATGTGGTACAGCTGTAGAATGTTGATGCTGGTGTGAGCTACAGTAACCGCATCTCCAGCAAGTATTGGCTATTCGAGGAACTTTGGCTCACATCAGGGAGGAGAAGAGTTACCTGGACACAGTATTCCAGGAGACAGCCCTATCCCTTACATTAATAACATCATTTTTGGTCCATTATTAGAGGAGAGATGCATGGAGGGGGGTATTGGGATCCCGAGTTTAGCCAGTGCTGTTATGAGGTGTGAGGTTCATGCTGCTGGTGTGGATAAGGACAGAGACTACAAAAAGCATGAGCAAACTGACCACAGCACTGTGGTCCAGAATGCAATTCAAGAGGGGAAAGAAAAGAGAAATGAAGTAGTAATGGGTAGTATAGTTAGGGGAATAGATACTGTTCTCTGCGCAAAGTCAGAGAGTCCCAATGGCTCTGTTGCCAAATTGGTGTCAAGGTCCAGGACATCTCTCCCAGAGCAGGAGAGGAACTTGGAGTTGAAGGGGAAGGATCCATGTTGTAGTCCTTGTAGATACCCATGACATGGGGAGGATCAGGAAAAAGGTTCAATGGGATTACAAGCTGGTTGTAGGAAAAATGGCTTCTTATTCATGGGGCATTGGCACTACAATGGTGAAAGAAAGATCTGTTCTGCTTAAATGGGCTTCATTGGGATATATTTTGCCTGTTATTTTTCTATGTTAATTGTTGATGCTTTATCCCTAATGTAAACTGTTAAAAAAATTAAGAATGTAACCAAAAGAAAAGTTGTGTAGCAATTAAGAATCTATTGGGAAGAAGAAACTTGAAAGGGTTCAGAAAAGATTTACAAGAATGTTGCCAGGGTTGGAGGATTTGAGCTATAGGGAGAGGCTGAACAGGCTGGGGTTGTTTTCCCTGGAGTGTCGGAGGCTGAGGGGTGACCTCATAGAGGTTTACAAAATTATGGGGCATGGATAGGATAAATAGGCAAAGTCGTTTCCCTGGGGTCGGGGAGTCCAGAACTAGAGGGCATAGGTTTAGGGTGAGAGGGGAAAGATATAAAAGAGACCTAAGGAGCAACTGTTTCACACAGAGGGTGGTACGTGTATGGAATGAGCTGCCAGAAGATGTGGTGGAAGCTGGTACAATTGCAACATTTAAGAGGCATTTGGATGGGTATATGAATAGGAAGGGTTTGGAGGGATATGGGCCGAGTGCTGGCAGGTGGGACTGGATTGGGTTGGGATATCTGGTCGGCATGTTCAGGTTGGACCGAAGGGTCTGTTTCCATGCTGTACATCTCTATGACTCTAATTGAATGGCTGCAAGATTTTAGTTTATTTTATAGAAACATCGTAGAATTCCTACAGGATGGAAACAGGCCATTTGGCCCAACAATTCCACACTGACCCTCCGAAGAGTAACCCACCCAGACCCATCCCCCTACCCTATCTCTGTAACCCTGCATTTCTCGTGGCTAATGTACCTAACTTACACATACCTGAATGCTATGGACAATTTAGCGTGGCTAATCCATCTAACCTGCATATCTTTGCCATTTAAGTATGACTAACTTTGTCATACAAAGTATTTTTGAAATGGAATTTCATTTTTAAAGGGTGGAAGCATGTAGAGACAACCACTATTTTACTTTTATTTTTCTTATCTTTTTGGTTTGGAACTATGAGTTCATGTTAAGATTTGGACTTTAAACAGCAGCTTGTTTTAAAAGTGAAGAGATGAAAGACAGATGTTTTCAGTTCAGAACCTTTCTGAAAAGTAATGCAGCTTAATTATTCATCTAAGAACACTGCTGATGCACCGTCACTGAGTGGTTGCTATGCTCAAGATTGGCAATTGGTTGGACGTTAAGTTGGTCAATCAAGGAAGGACAAGGCTAACTAGCCAACCACCAAAATTATTGATTGAAAAGATAATAAATCACGATAGAATTGGTTCTTACTTGTTTGGCAGGGGGCAATGTGATTTTTGGAGACTTCTAGAGATGGTAGGTCTTTTTTAGATTGTCTACAGTGTGGAAACAGGCCCTTCGGCCCAACTAGCCACACCAACCCTCCGAAGAGTAACCCACCCAGACCCATTTCCTTCTGACTAACACTATGGGTAATTTAACATGACCAATTCACCTGACCTGCACATCTTTGGATTATGGGAGGAAACCTGAGCACCCAGAGGAAACCCACGCAGACATGAGGAGAACGCGCAAACTCTACACAGTCACCCAAGACTGGAATCAAACCTGGGACCCTGGTGCTGTGAGGCAGCAGTGCTAACCACTGAGCTACTGTGCCACCCCAATTGTTTTGCTCTTTCTCTAACTCGCTTTAGTTTGTCTCCAGTTATCAAATTGATGAATGTTCTGAGAAAAGAATCCCAGTCTTTAAGGGTTAAGTAAATATTTCTAGAAGTCCATTGAAACTGTTTGCATTAACAGGTGAATTTGGAATTCAAACCAGATATACAGTTTGATTTGCCTGTGAACAACCCATATTCCAAGAATTTTATGAAAGCCTGGTATCTATCACTTGAAACAGTTATTAAACTGACAAATTACAGTTCTTTTATTTCTTTTTAAAATTTGTCACTTAATTGTGTCTGTCTGTGTCTGAGTGGGGGGAGGTTATGACAAAAAAAAATTTACATCGTAGACATTAATTATATTATGCTGTTTATCTGTATTCTGCTAGAGTCACTTTGTTAATAGTAAATTGTTAATTTTTGTTTAAGCTAAAAACTTGGTGTCCAAGATATGTTAGTTGTAAAGTCTGGATAGGAACAATTGTGCAATTTTAATGCTATTCAATGTTTTAATTTCACTGTGTTGCAAATCCAGTGTAGTGAGGCTGATGTTGTTTGGCTTGCTATCCCTGGTCATAACAGGGACCAGTGTTCTGGTGAATCAGAAACTAAAGTTGTAGATTGGGCTTTAAATTACTTAGTAGCAGAGAGAATTTAGTAATAGGAAACAATGGCCTAGTGGTATTATTGCTGGACTGTTAATCCAGAGACTCGGGTAATGTTCTGGGGACCCGGTTTAAATCTTGCCACATCAGATGGTGGAATTTGAATTCAACAAATATCTGTTTTTTTTAAGAGTCTTAATGATGACTATGAATCCATTGTCAATTGTCAGGAAAAACCCATCTGGTTCACTAATGTCCTTTAGGGAAGGAAATCACCATCCTTACCTGGTCTGGCTTACAGGTGACTCCAGGCCCACAGCAATGTGGTTGATTCTTAACTACCCTCTGGGCAATTAGGGATGAGCAATAAATGCTGGCCCAGCCGGCAACACCCTCATCCCATGAATGCAGTACAGAGGTGCATCGATAGGAAGATGCAGAAATAGAAATAAATGAATATGTCTTGATAGCCATTGCAAAGATATGCTTGCAGGGTGACCAGAACTCAGAATTTGCTGTTCTGGAAGATTAGGCTAAAAGGAAAAGGAATTGGTGTACCTTTGCTTTAAAAAAAAAGGAAGATAGTGGTGTAGAGGTGAGTAATGATATATGCGCAATCGATCATAATATAAAATCAGTGGTTGAAGTAAGGATTAGCAAGGGAAAGGAGTCATTGGCGGCAGTCATCTATAGGTTCCATTGTCTCACAGTAGGATAATGTGGACTTGATAACTTTGAGCTAGTCAAAAAACTCTTGCTGTCATCCCAACTTATACCAAGTCCCACACAACCATCACCTTCCCTGGAGCATCGGAGGCTGAGGGGTGACCTTCTAGAGGTTTATAAAATCATGAGGGGCATGGATAGGATAAATAGACAAAGTATTTTCCCTGGGGTGGTATAGGTTTAGGGTGAGAGGGGAAAGATTTGAAAGAGAGCTAAGGGGCAACTATTTCACACAGAGGATGTTGAGTGTATGGAATAAGCTGCCAGAGGAAATGGTGGAGGATGGTACAACTGCAACATTTAAAAGGCCTCTGGCAAATGGGACTAGATTAGGTTAGGATATCTGGTTGGCATGGACAAGTTGGACCAAAGGGTCTGTTTCTATGCTGTACATCTCTATGACTCTATAATTGTCTAAAGTGAACTGGGGAAAAAGACTAAAAGGAAGATAAGTGGATGAACAATAACAGATATTTTAAGCAGATATTTCATACTGCTCAGCAAAATTTTATTCCAGTCAAAAAGAAGCATCTGATGAGAAGGGTGAATTACCTGTGGTTAACAAGTGCGGTCAATTAACAACTAAGGCAAAGTAGAGAAAATTAGTGGTAAGCAAGAGGATTGGAAATATTTTAGAAACTATCAGCAGATGACCAAAAAGCTAATAAAAACAGCAAAAATCAATTCTGAAAGCAAATTGGTAAGAAATATAAAGACAAGCAAAAGAGTTTGTATGGGTACATAAAAAGTGAATGCGGGACACTTAGAGAGCGTTTCTGAATAAGTGATAACTGGAGACAGTGAAACAACGAACACTTTGAATCAGTATTTTATGTTGGAGGGTAATGGAGGACACTGTAAACATTCCAAAGATATCAGATAAACAAGGTACTTCTGGAGGAAAAGATTTGTGACAGTCTCTACCATGAGGGACAAAGTATTTTACAAACAAATGGAACTGAAAGCAGGTGAGTCAACAGGTGACCTGGGTCCAAGGGCTTTAAAGAAACAGCCAGCAGAGATGGTGGTGGCATTGATCAAGATATTCTAGAGCTGATTGGATTCCAGGAGGGTTCCAGTGGATTGAAAACTTACAAATTTCAAGAAGGGAGGGTGACAGAAAGCAAGAAACTATTGGTCAGTTAGCCATCTACTGTGGAGAAAATGCTAGTGTCCATTATTAAAGGAGGAGTATCTGGACATTTGGAAAATCTCAGCACAATCACAATCATGGTTTTGGTGAAAGAAAATTATTTTTGACAAATTTTCTAGAGTTCTATAACAACAAGCAGAGTTGGTTATAATGTAACGTATTTGAATTTCAAAAATCATTTGATATGGTGCCACACAATAGGTTTCTTTATAAGATAGGTGTTGGGGGTAATAGATTATCATAGATTGAGGATTAGTTAATACATAGAAGGCAGAGAGTCAAGATTAATGGATCTTTTTCAGGTTGGAAAGATTATAGATAGTGGAATGCCACCAGGATTAGTCCTAGAGCCTCAATTATTTTAACATTTGTATCAATGACTTCTGGTAGGGGTAGAGTGTGAGAACCCAAATCACGGATGATACAAAAATTGGTGAGTACATACAGAATCTACAAAGTATTATAAAGATGTTAGGTTAGCTGGTCAATAATTCCCTCGTTTTTCTGTCTCATTTTTCTTCAATATTTGGAGTGCAGTGCACAATTTTCTAGTTGAAACAAAATGTCCCTGAACTGAGAGAACTTTGGAAGGTTAATGTTAAAGCACATGCAATGTTCTCACTTACTTTATTTTAAAACACCAATAATTATAAAGGAGAAATGGTGACAATCACTATAAAGTTCGAACTGTGCTCTTAAAGAGCTTCAATACCTTCCATCATGCTGTCTGGTTTGAAAGGTGGGATTGGAGGATGGATATTGAGTCCCTTCAGCTTCTTCCCAACTATCCCCACTGGCTCCACATCATCATATTCATTCTGTTCTTGTTGCAGACACCTGGAGACAAAGACAATCAGAGGAACCTTAGACTCCAATAATACATATCAGCCAACTGTAGAGAGAGAATCACAGTTAACATTTCAGGTCAGTGGCCTTCCATTAGCACTCAGAATAGGCTAGGAATAAGACGGCTCTTGCAGAGAGTCGGTCCAGACACTGAGCCCAATGGTCTCCTTCTGTGCAGTAACTGTTCAATACTCTGTAATTACAGGCCAAAATACTCAGTGTTTCTCGAGCCAGACAAAATGCCATCTGATATTTCTTTAACCAGGCCTCTCTAAATTGTACCATTACCAATCTGATCAGAAACATAGAAAGTAAGAGCAGGAGTAGATCATTCAGCCCATCAAACCTGCTCCGCCATTCAATATGATCACGTCAGATGCTAATGGACTTCCAAGTCCCACTCCAGAGATTTGAGCTTATTATCTAGGCTGACACTGCTGAGCCGTACAGTGCCATGCTGCGCTATCAGAAATGTCATCTTTTACCTGGACCATTCAACTGAGGCCCCGCCTGCCTGCTCCACTGTAAAAGACCTCAAAATATTTAAGGGTGTTAGAGACTTCTCTCTTGTTTCTTAGCAATATGTATTGATCAAGCAACCCCTAAAACAGATTATGTATCATTACCATCTTGCCGTTTGTGGGATCTTGCTGTGCACAAATTGACTGCCGCATTTCCATTGTTATTTCAAACTTAAACTACTTCATTGGCCAGAAGACTTTGGAACATGCTGTGACTGTGTAAGGCTTTATAGAAGCATATGAAAGTTATTGGCATTGAACGAGGCCATTCAGCCCATCATTTCTGCACTGGAAAAGTAAGTTTATCTTTTTCTTTCTAAAAAGTAAAGTGTGCTACATCCAAATGCATGAGGTACAAGGCAGTCGACACGAAAATGTAAACAAGAAACGTGTCCACATCTCAGAGACCACTTAACAAACTCCAAACTGTGAAAATCTGAATAGTGGTTTGGAAAACTTGGAAAAGTAATTCTGGAAGTTTTTAAACAGCCAACACTCCAATGTTCAGAAAGGGTCAGAAGCAAAATAATAATAGGAGTTAAAAGCCACCCTGTGTGATGGCTAAAGCAGGGGAGCTGACAATGTAAGGGAAATAATTCAAGTTCACAACTGGAATAAATATTATTACAATGCCTAAAGACATTTACCGGAATATCTTTAAAGAAAAGAATTGATGGTTGACCATGATGAGAAGTTCAGATGCCTTGATTTATTGTTTGGTTTGTTCATGGTGTGAAAGTATTGCTAACAGCTTCTGCATCGATTGCCCTTCCTTCATTTTCATCGAGAAGGTGGGTGTTTATGCGGTTCAGGGAACATCTCTGGGATGCACCAAACAACCCCATCGCTCTGTGACTATAACTTTAACTCCCCCTCCCACTCTGCCAAGGACATGCAAATCCTGGGCCTCTTCCACCGCCAAATCAAAGCCACCTGCCAACTGGAGGAAGAATGCCTCACCTTCTACCTCAGGACCCTACAACCACACGGCATCAACGTCAACTTCACCAGTTTCCTCATCTACCCTCCTCCTATCTCATCCCAGATCCAAACCATCCAACTCGGCACTGCCTTCTTGATCTGTCCTACCTGTCCATCTTTCTTCCCACCCATCTGCTCCACCCTCCCCACTGACCTATCACAATTACCTCCCACTTGCATCCACCTATTGCCTGCCCCCAACCCCGCCCCACACCCCTATTTATCTCTCAGCCCCCTGCCCCCTTCCCCCTCCACCTTCCTGGTGAAGGGCTTGTGCCCGAATCGTCGACTATCCTGCTTCTCTGATATTGCCTGACCTGCTCTTGTTACTAAGAGTCACTCTTTTCCTGACTGTATCGCTTTCCTTGCTGATAGTGGTTCTCCTGTAATGAAGCCCAAGAACACAGGGTGAATACTCACATGGGCTGTCTGTTATTTTTCACGATCTGTAGGTGGGCATTCTGAATATCTTCTGGAGACAGAGGTATGAACAGGTTATGAGCATGTGGCTGGACCGCTGGAGAAATGGGAAAATCCCAGACAATAGTCAGTCAGTTATTATTATATTAACGACATTAACAACAATAACAAAACACTTCACACTGACTAGCTGGGGGTATGACATGCTTTCATGAAGTAGGAAGGTAAAGAGTGTGACAGAAACCTTGCTTGAATAGATAGGTTTTGAGTTTGATTTTGACATTGGAGAGTTCCACAGAAGTGGAATCAAGAATTAGGTGTGGGAAAGGATGTAAGGTTTGAAGAGGTTGCAGGATAAAGTGGGTGAACCAGGAAGAGATCTAAACATGGAAAATTTAATTTAAAAAGTTGGGAATCAGAAATCAGTTGTGAGATCATACATCAAAGCCCCCCCCCCCCCCCCCCCCCCCCCCCGAACCCCACCGTCACTACAAGCTTCACTTTGGGATGAGATTTAGTTTCAGTTTTTCATTTGCTGCCCCACACATATAGCCGGTAATTTGGGGGTCACCATTAGCATATTGAGTGACAATTTGTATTTTGTGACCCACAGAGTTTTCATTGAGTTGGACAGGTCTTGGAAACCTTTGGAAAACTTCTCAGAGTTTGGAAATCTTGCTGGGAAGCCTCATGGTGAGATGTTGCCAGGATTGAGGGTTCGAGCTATAGGGAGAGGCTGAACAGGCTGGGGCTGTTTTTCCTGAAGCGTTGGAGGCTGGGGGAAGACCTTTATAGAGGCTTATAAAATCATGAGGGGCATGGAGAGGGTAAATAGACAAAGTCTTTTCCCTGGGGTGGGGAAGTCCAGAACTAGAGGTCATAGGTTCAGAGTCAGAGGGGAAAGATATAAAAGGGACCCAAGGGGCAACTTTTTCAGGCAGAAGGTGGTACATGTATGGAATGAGCTGCCAAAGGAAGTGGTGGAGGCTGGTACAATCACAACATTTAAAAGGCATGTGGATGGATATATGAATAGGAAGGGTTTGGAGGGATATGGGCCAAGTGCTGGCCAATGGGATTAGGTTAGGATATCTGGTCGGCATGGATGAGTGGATCGAAGGATCTGTTTCCATGCTGTACATCTTTATGACTCTATCTTTCCTTCCATGATGATTTCTTTGGACCAATGTCCTCCCCCTACTGAATGGATCCTTTCACCATATCCAGTGTTCTCAATCCAGCCGGATTCTTATCCTCTCTTGAACCTTTCATTGAGAACTTTGGTGTGACATTGTCCATCTTGTAGGAACAAAATCACATCAGAATACGATTAGGCCATTCAGTCCACCGAGCCTACTCTACCATTCAATAAGGTCATTGTTGATTGAATACTTGAATGCCTTTTACTCACCACATCATCATTATCCTGTTTTCCACTCATAATCAGAAATCTATCAATCTCCACATTTAAACATACTCAAAGACTGAGCTTCTACAGTCCTCCGTGGTACTGAAATCCAAAGGTTGTTCTTATCTCTGACTTAAGTGGCATTATTCCCCTTTCTAAATTGTGCCCCCTGGTTCTCGATTCCCAAATCAGGGCATATATATTACCTGTATCTACTATGTCAATCTGCTTCAGTATTTTGTAGGTTCCAATGAGATTGCCGCTCATTCTTTGAGACTCTAGATAATATAGGCTCCATTTGCCCAAACCTTCTTCATTAGACAGCCCCACCATCCTGGGAACAAGTCTGGTGAATCCTTTTTATGCTCCCTTTGTGACAATAATATCTTTCCTGAGATAAGGAGACCAGTAATGTACCAGGTATGGTCGAACCAATCTCCTATACAAGTCTCAAATTCTTTGCTGTCCTTGACCACTCTCTAACGTGGAGCCCTCTGAACCTGCTGCATACTCTGTTCTCTCAGGTTTAAGCTTTAGACTGTTATCAAGCCTTCTGATAAAGAGGATGCCGTTCTGTCTGGCAAACTGAGTTCCATGTGGCAGAGATTGAACATCTTCTCTCCAATATTTGCTCTTATCTCCATTGTTTCCCAAACAGTCTTATTGTTGTTATAGTCTTAACCTTATTATAATCTTAAGCTTATTGTTTCTGGTGATTTTCCCCTATTGGGGCAATTTGGGTATGACATGAGGTAACCCATAAATCCACTTGAATTTTCAGCTGGGATTAGAGTGAGCTAGAGAGTTTTAAGTAACTTTTATAAATCATTTTAAGACTCATTTTTAAATTACTAGTGAGTTTAAAAGAAAAGTTAGTTAAACCGTATAAACACACTTGGATGCTGATGCAACAGACAGGCAGAGTTTCCGTGAAAATGCAACGTCTCTGAACCAGCATCAACCCTGAGGCCTTATTTGGAAATTGATAGTGAGGATGACCCCTGTACTACACAAAGGAAAACAAAGCAGAGGAGTTTACTCACAGATGGGAATGAAGAACTCGCTTTAGTGGGAAGATAGGGAGTGGTGAGACCAGGGGTAACAAGCGCCTTGCCACTTTTAGAATGTGTGATAAACAAAGTGTTTGTGTAAAACAGACCGCTTCAGAATTCAACTAGTGTAGTGTCTCCGTGACTTGCAATATATAAACTTTGCTGAATCCTAGTTGAGTTAGAGTGCTCCCTTCGATTCCTTTCTAAAGTGGACTTTCCTGAAATTGATTCATTTAAGCGATTGCTGACCGGTACCCCTCGGCTCCTGAGATTATTTCATAAGATAATCGACCACAACAGCTTCCTGCTTCATAGTTATCCAACATCATGTAGTTCCTTTCTTCCTCCGTCCCAAAATGCATGAACAAGACTGCCCTGGTGGACCAGTCCTTTCAGCCTGCTGTTGGCCCACTGAATTGCTTTCTTCCTATCTTGACTCAATATTTTCTCCTCTATCCAGTCTCTCCCCATCTACTTCTGTGATATTTCTGATGTTCTCCATTAATTTCCTGACCCTACCATATCTTCTTCACCATGGACCTTTTAAAAGAGAGGAAGATGTATTTGTTATTGGCACCATGATAGAGATAGCAGAAATAGAGGGAAATGATCTTTTAAATATGGAGTCTGGTGGGAAGGAAGGTAAACAGAAGGAAAATGCTACCTTCATTCCAAGAGGGAGGAGAAGTGGGGAGGACAGAAGGGAGAGAAATATGATAGACGTGGTTGAAGGCCTTGTTGATACAGCTGGAGGGAATCCCCAGTAGAGCAAAAGGAGAACCATACAGAAAAATAGCTTGGAAGGTAGCATCATCAAACAGATGCAAAGGAGAAACTGGGAGAATGGAATGGTGTCCTCCCATTTATTACAACCAAGATCAGAGGCTCGTCACACTACTGCACGGATGCTTTAGGCTCTCTGCTCCGTAACCAAATGCCTGTCAGTGTGACGGAATTGCTTTAAGTCAATTGCTCAATATGCCTGAAGTAGCACTTTAGGAGTCAAGAGCAAGGGATGTCCAAAGTTTAAGATAAATGAGAGGTCAGGTTAGGAGGATTATGCAGAGGAAGTGGGAGAATGGAGAAGAGGGTGAAGTAGAGGAATGAAAGGAAGTGGAGAGGAGGACAGGAGATGGATAACAGAGATGAGGAAACAGGAATGGGTTAATGGCTCCCCAACAATAACCATAGTAATCTACTACCTTCCATATAATAATCTGTTTCAATTAAAATGTTAAATGTACATTATTCATAATGTACATGGCAAACTAAGATAGAAAGTACAGAAGAAAATCAGCAGGTCCTCTGCAGACAGGAAAACAGTTAACGTTTTGAGTCCAGTGATGACCCATCGACAGAGCTGGAACTTCTTTTCCCTCTACAGATGAGGGGTAGACCTGCTGAGTTTCTCCAGCACTTTCTGATCTTGTTACAAATTTCCAGCATCTGGAGTTTTTTTTTTCTCTATTGTACAATGACAAACTGTCTTTCTCTATGACATTAATCATTTCATTCACAGTTATTGGACAGTTATGTGGTTCATACCTAGTGGTAGCACCGATGATGTAACAGACCGAGTTTCTGTCTCTCTCTGGTACTTCTGTAGGTTGACTCTAGGTGGACGCCGTGGTTTCACTGGCATTGGCCCAGTCATGGATGGGAGAGTTCTTTGTTTGGGGATAAGATCTTTGTCCGCAGTTTCTTTCCTCTGACTCACCGGATATCTGACCCCAGGCACCTGGTAATTCTTCCAGTTTCCTGAGCTAGCAGGCTGTAACTTTAGCATTAGGTTTTGCCGCAAGGCCTCAGTCTTGCTGCTAGGCCCTGGTGCAGAGTCTTGGCATGGCCACGGTGTGTCAGGAAATCCCTGGTGGCCTCCAGTGTTAGTGAGAAGAGGAATAGATCCCACAGTGCAAATGCTGCTATGTTCCTTCTCAGTCTGCGGAGCCTTTGAGACATCAGATAAAAATTTCAAAGCCACTTGACTTCTCATTCCTGGTTTGAAGCCTGAGGTTGGTTTACGGTCTTCCTGTTTGAAGGCATTGATGTTACTGTCCAGTCTGAGAGGAAGCCCTCCCTTAGTTATGGCTTTGGGTGACAGGCTTTCGCTGAAAGTAGACTGAGTTGTGACTGGAACAGCAGAACCCTGCTTGCGATGCACATCACTGTCAAGTACCTTGGGGTTAAACTTTGCCATGAAGCCGCTGAACTCTTCTTTCTCTGACTGAGGCACATAGACAAACAAACTCTCTCAAACTCACCCGGCTCTCCTCCAGAAATGATCTATATGTGTTTGAGAACAAAAGACAAAGATAACGTGTGAAATGTCTTGCAGTTCAACCAACCACAAAATGCAATCCGCATTCTTCACAGTGGCCTGTGATGCAGTTACGATAAACATAACCACAGGCTGTGAGCCTTATCACGGCCATTGACATTTAACAATATATATGGGTCAAGTTGTGGTAATGGTTAGTTAATCCAAGGAACCCAAACTAAACCAGCAATTCAGACAGTTACAATCTACTGTTAAAGCATTCAAAGGAAATATATTTATTATTAAAATGAAGAAAACAAGATTTGCATTTCGCAGTGTCTTTCATAACCTTAGGACATCCATATGTTGTACAGCCGATGGAGGACAAGTGTAGATACTGCTGTATTTCAGAAAAGACAAGAAAAATATGCTTGGAAGTGAGAAAACAGTTGAAATGGTCGGTTTGAGCCCTGAAGTGGGAAGTGTAAAACCGAGACTAAACTGAGCTTTCTCAAATTGGAACAGTTTGTTTGATGTATGAAGTTGGAGTTAAGAGAATTGATTGTAATTTTGTTCATTTAGAATGGTGCTAAAGCTTAAACCAGCAGCAACAACAAAATGCATGGTGGCTCAGTGGTTATCATTGCTGCCTCACAGCACTAGGGACTCCGGTTCAATTCCAACCTTAGCAAACTGTCTGTGTGGAATTTGCATATTTCCCCCTGTGTCTGCGTGAGTTTCTACCAGGTGCTCCCACAGTCCAAAGATGTGCACATTAGGTGGATTGGCCATACTAAATTGTCTGTGGTGTCCAGGGTAAATGTGGGATTACAAGGATAAGTAGGAGGCTGGATCTGGGTGAGATGCTTTTTGAGATTTGATGTGGACTCGATGGACTTTCTGCACAGCAGGGATTCTGTGATTCTAACACAAACCACAAGGACAAGAAATCACACTTGTCTAATTTATTCCAACCTGCCTTGTTGTAATGGGGGTTATGGCCACAACCAGAAAAAAAACATCAGTGAGCTGCATTAGCAGCAAAGATCACAATTTCCAAATTTATCCACACAATGATAATTCATTATCAAGGGCTTTAATAGTTTTCAATTTTAAAAAATTCACTTAGAAGATCATATGCAAAGGCTGTAGCTTTTTTTATTTTTCTGTATTTTCGGATTATGTTCTCAAATTGACATAGAACTGTATTAAAAACTAAAAACTGTGGAAGGCACTGATGCACCTTCTAAAAACAAGCTACCAGAATTTTTTAAGATTAGCTGCTACCACAGAGGCGTCCCAAAGTTTTTGAAAGACATAGACATAGTAGGAACGGTAAAAAGAAGAATAAATGTAGGTCCGATCAGAGAGCAAAAAGGGAATAGAAACATGGAGGCAGGGGCATGGTAGAGGCGTTAAATGAATACTTTGCATCTGTCTTTATTTAAAAAAAAGGATGCTGCTCAGGCCATGGTGACAGAACTGGAAACTTTGATCAGAGATGTTAAGAAAGAAATCTTGGTTCAATTTAAAGTTGACAAGGCACTGAGACTGGATGAGATGCATGCAAAGATCTTGAAGGAAATGAGGGTATGAAGGTACAAAATGCAGGGGCACTGGCCGCATTCTTTCCATCTTCCCTAGACTTGGGGAATATGTCAGAGACTGGAGAACTGCCAACACTGTGGCCTTGTTTAAGAAGGGTGGTAAGGATATTCCTAGTAATATAGACCTATCTGTTTATTCGTGGTGATGGGGAAACCTTGAGAAATAATTATTTCAGATAGAATTAATAATCACATGGAAAAAGGTAGGTAGATTAGGAAGCATAACACAGATGTCTAAAGGGGAAATCTTGTTTAATAACTTGCTGGAGTTTCCGAAGGAGATAATGGAAGTTCTCGATGAGGTTAACACTGTTGGTATGGTGTACCAGCAGGGGTCTGATACAGTGCCACACAATAGACTTGTGAGCAAAGTTATAGTTCCTGGTTCAAAAGGGACAGTAGCAACATGGTTACAAAATTAGCAGAGTGACAGGAAACCAAGAGTAAATATCAATGGATATTCATTGGCTAGAGGAAGGTTGTACTGGAGTTTCCAAGGAATTGATATTTGACCCTTGCTTTTTCTGATATAGATGAGTGATCTGGATCTTGGTGTGCAGGGGACAATTTGAAAATTTGTAGATGATACGAAATTTGGAAGAATTGTCAACTATAAGCTGACTAGTGTATTCAGGCACCCAGGTCTGCTTCTGCATCCATATTTCCCAAAATATAACCATTTAAATAATACGGTTTGGTGTGAAAAATAGAAAGAAAGAGTATGTTTCACATTTAGATGTTCTATTACATCTACCATGTGTTTGCTCACTCACTCACTTTGTCCAAATCACCTTAAAGCTCATTGCATCCTCTCACAACTCTCAATTCTATTTAGTTTTGTCATCAGCAAACTTGGAAATATTGCATTTGGTTCCCTCATCCAGATCATTGATATATATCATGAATAGCTGGGGCCCCTAGCACTGATCTCAAGCACCAGTGCCACTATCATTGCCAGCCACTCAGGAAAAAAAACATTATTCTCACTCTTTGTCTCCTATCTGTCAAACAATTCTCAATTTATGCTGATCTATTACACCCATACCATGTGTTTTAATTTTTACCCCAACTCTTTTATGTGGAGCCTTATCAAAGCCGCCTTCAGATCCAAATACACATCATCCACTGATTCCCCTCTAACTATTCTACTAGTTACATCCTCAAAGCACTCAGTAAATTTGTTAAACATCATTTTTCCTTCATGCTGGCTTTGTTCTGTTCGATTTAATATTGTCTATGTTCTGTTATCACATCTTTTCCCACTAGTGATGTTGACTACCGAGTTAGCAAAAATAAATCTCCGTAAGGAGGAAAGATTCTGAGGGATAAATCAACCAAGGGAGTTAAGGAGAATATTAAGTTGAAAGGAAAAACACATCAGGAGGCAAGAGCCAGTGATAGTCCTGACAACTGGGATGTGTAGACTCCAGTAAAGGAGGACTCAAAAGATTATAAAGACAAAAAAAAACTATGAAGACAAACTAGGAAGGAATATAAAAACTGACACAAGGAGCTTCTTTAAATATATATAAAAAAAGAGCGAGTCAAAGAAAAGAAATGAATTTGGGAGATGGTTGTGGGGAACAAGGAAATGGCAGAAGAGTTAAACAGATAATTTGCACCAATCTTTACAATGAAAAGTACTTCAAACATCGCAGTAATACTAAAAATATGGGGGAAGAATTGAGAACCCAGGGGACAGGGATCATTGATCTTCCTTCTCAGTTTTTCCCTCCGTCCATAACACCAATTTTTTTTGTGTGTGCCTATCTGTATGACAGTATAGGTGGAGTTTTATAAGAGGGTTGAAAAAGTGCATTTATAATTGTTTGTGTGTACCTAGAATTTTTGTTTGTAATAAATCATTTTCTTGTTAAGTACAGAAATGTGGTCAGTGAAGTATGTTAACCTGGGTTGAAAAATTGGGTAATTTTGCATACTTTTATAAAACATTTTACTTCTTCACAACTCCAGGCTTAATTTCCCGTGTGGCATGATGGGTATAAACTGGAAGAAAAAAGGAAGGACAGAGACTTTGTATCTCAAACATTATGGTAAATGACAGAAAGCAGGAATAGGGCACCTTTATTCCTGATGAAGGGCTTTTGCCCGAAACGTCAATTTTGCTGCTCCTCAGATGCTGCCTGAACTTCTGTGCTTTTCCAGCACCACTAATCCAAAAACAGAATTTTAATTGCTGAGTTTGGGTGTAAACATGTGGTTAACTCTTTTAGTTTTACCAGAATCTGTTTTGAGGTGAAATGAAAACCCTTGTGGAGCTGTAAGCTCGCATTTAAACCATCAAGCAAACAATTAATTGTAGCTTCAATCCAGGATTTTGGCTTTCGTCAGGGTCAGCAAAATGACAGTATAGCAGGGAGTCACTGAGCAATAAAACAGCAAAACCCTGCTTTGTTTCTGCAAAAGTTCAAGCACTTGCTCTGAATGTGTACTTTCTCTGCTTTATAGGGGATCTTCCAATGTTTTGGAAGTAATTCCACCTATTATTGCTTTTCTGCAACATTTGAGCGACCTGTGCAGCTATCATGTGGATCTTGAATGAGGAACAACAGCAGAAGCCAAATATTTATCCTTGTTATATTTACAATAGTGTTTTGTTTGTGTTTAAAACATTCACGACTTTAAGATGTTATGTCATTGTGGTCAGCTCCAATACATCAAAACTAGCATCTACTCTAGTTGTTAATGTAAATAAGCACTTCAATTGACGAATTAAACTTCACATTTCCTTTATCTCCTTAAATGTAACTTCTTCCTTCTGTGAGGGCCTACTGCAATTAGTCTGTTTAAAATCTGAACCAGTACCTATAAAACTCCTACAAACCTTATTTTCAGTTTTAAATTCTTACTATTTATGAATTTCTCAAACATTTCAGACTAGGCACTTTACAGCCTGCTAGACTTAATATTGAGTTCAACATCTTCAAATTGTCAATGAACTCCCATTTTTTCCCTTTTAGCTTGTTATATTCTATTATCATCTCTTAACTCTTCCCCACACCAATCCATGGGGACTGTCTGTCTTTCAAATCTGTCAGGGGACAGACCATTGTTCTGGCATTTTCGCATTCAGGTCACTTCATCTGAACTATCAACATCTTTTCTCCACCAGCAATCTACATCACCATCTCCACAAACATCTCCTGTCCCCAACTATGTCTTCAGTTCTGATGAACAGTCATCTAGACTCAAAACGTTAGCTTGCTATCTCTCCATCAATGTTGCCTGCCCCGCTGTAATCTGCAGCATTTGTTGTTTTCAGGACAGACTCCAGCATCTCCAGGAATTTGTTCCGACAGTATATATCCAGAACGCCCCGCCCCCCGCCTGTCCCACAGCCAGCCGCCCCGCCCCCGGCCGCTCACCCCGCCCCCCGCCTGTCACACAGCCAGCCGCCCCGCCCCCGCCAGCCGCTCACCCCGCCCCCCGCCTGTCACTCAGCCAGCCGCCCCGCCCCCCGCCTGTCACACAGCCAGCCGCCCCGCCCCCGGCCGCTCACCCCGCCCCGCCCCGCCTGTCACTCAGCCAGCCGCCCCGCCCCCCGCCTGTCACACAGCCAGCAGCCCCGCCCCCCGCCTGTCACACAGCCAGCCGCCCCGCCCCCAGCCGCTCACCCAGCTCCCTAAACAGCCAGCCAGCCGCCCCCAGCCTCTCACCCGCCCCCCGCCTGTCACACAGCCAGTCGCCCCGCCCCCGCCAGCCGCTCACCCCGCCCCCCGCCTGTCACACAGCCAGTCGCCCCGCCCCCGCCAGCCGCTCACCCCGCCCCCGCCAGTCGCTCACCCCGCCCCCCGCCTGTCCCGCAGCCAGCCGCCCCACCGACCCCGCCTGTAGCCCCACCCCCGCCCTAAAGTCCCGCCAGTCACCCTACCCCCTTGCCCCTATCTCCCACCAGAGGCCTCGCCTCCGCTGATGTCACTTCCGCCTGTAGCTCCGCCCCCAGTTGGCAGTATCGCCCCTGTCCCGCTGGAAGCCGAGCTGAGGCACCATGTCCTTTATCGCCGGGCAGCCGGTCGCTGTGGTTGTGGTAAGTGGTAATGGGCTGTGGGTCTGGTGTCTCGGGGTTAGGCCGGGCCTAACGCGCTGCTGTCAGGGAGAGGATGGCTGACCGAGGTGAGCAATAAACCGGGGCCCGGTCACTCCCTCAGGCTCGGGGCTGACCTCGCGCCAAGCCCCGGTCTCTCCGCCCTTTCGTCGCCCTCCGAGCTGGGGATGGCCTGGGACCGCGGCTCCGCAGCAGCAGCCGCCGCCGCCACTCGGTCGGAAGGTCCACATCCCCTACTCTTGCACGCACCCCCGTCCCCCACATCGCCCCCCCCCCCCCGTCCCCCACATCGCCCCCCCCCCCCCGTCCCCCACATCGCCCCCCCCCCCGTCCCCCACATCGCCCCCGCCCATCACCCACACCCCCCCCCCCTCACCGGTCCCCCACATCGCCCCCCCCCCTCACATCCCCCCGTCCCCCACATCGCCCCCGCCCATCTTCCCCCCCCCGTCCCCCCCGTCCCCCACATCGCCCCCGCCCATCTTCCCCCCCCCGTCCCCCCCGTCCCCCACATCGCCCCCGCCCATCTTCCCCCCCCGTCCCCCACATCCCCCCCCCCGTCCCCTACATACGTCCCCCCGTCCCCCACATCGCCCCCGCCCATCACCCCCCCCCCCCCCCCCCCCACCGGTCCCCCACACTAACTCTGATTCTTTACTTCAGCAACGTATTGAAATCCACAAACTGCATCATGGTGATAACCTGATCCTGGGATTCAGTATTGGAGGTGGAATTGACCAGGACCCAACACAGAACCCCTACTCAGAGGACAAAACAGACAAGGTGAGAATGGGCGAATCCAAATCCTGTGAGACTTACCAGCAGAATGGCTCCCTATGCTATAACAATTCTGTGGTTCCTGCTTGAGCCTATTGGAAGGAACTACCTATCCAGTGGGCAGAATTTGAGGTGCCAGGATGCTGGATCCCAGGACTCTGGTTAGAATGTAATACAAGATCACGAGATATGAGTAGACTGCAGTCTCTCTGGCCTGCTCTTCCATTCAGTCCATTTGTGTCTGATGTTGGGTTTCAACTTTATTTTCCTGCCTGCTCCAGTTTTTCCTTGATTCCCTGAGACACCAAAAATCTGTCAATCCAGATATACAACAATGGAGCTTTAAAAAACAGGTAGAGAATTCCAAAAATTCATAACTGTATTAGTAAAGTTATTTCTCCTCATCTTAGTTGTAAATGGTGAGACAACCCCTGTATGAACCCTGTCAAGTACATTATATGTTTCAATACTGTCCCTTCCTACTTCTAAACTTGAGTAAATATTAATGTAATTAACTCTTCTCTCCATGTGGCAACTTTATTTGTTTTGTTCGGGATGAGGGTGTCGTTGGCTAGACCAGCATTTATTGCTCCTTCCAGGTGACACGAGTCAACGATGTGGCTCTAGAGGATGGTAGTTTCTTTCCCTAAATGGCATTAGTGAGCCAGATGGGTTTTTCTGCCAATTGACAATGGATTCATAGTCATCATTAGACTCTTAATTTCAGATTTTTTAATGTTGAATTCAAATTCCACCATCTACCATGATTGATTCGAACTCAGATCCCCAGAACATCACCTGGGTCTCTGGATTGACAGTTCAGCAATAATGCCACTTGGCTATCGCTTCCCCTGAACATCCCAACGACCAATCTGAATAAACTTTGCTGAACCTCATATAATGCAAGTTTGTCCTTCCTTAAAAGTGGAGATCAAACCCCCTTATAATTGTAGAGAGGCTTCCTTATTCCTGTTGTCCAATCACCTTACAATAAAGGCCATGTTGTACCTTGATGCTGACTCCCTGTATTCCATATAGAAGTATACCCAGGTCCCTCTGCACGACAACATTCATGTTTTGCACTAAAGAATAAAAATGCAGAATTTTTCTGTGATGACAAAAAATAATCATTTGTTGTCCAACATTATACTCCATACACTACCTTGTTGCATGCTCACCCACCTTGTCTCTATCCCTTTACAGCTTCTGTGTTCTCCTTACAACTTGCGTCCCTGTTATCTCTGCCAATGCGCCATGGGAAAATCCAGTTTTTAAAACAAATTTTGCTCACTCAGAATGAGTATTGGTGGCTGAGCCAGCATTTGATGTTATTCCTAATTACCCTGGGAAAGTAGTTATGAGCTGCTTTCTAAAACTACATCATGTAGTGTACGGCAGTGAAGAGCTGTTAGGAAGGGAATTCTAGAATTTTGACCCAGTAACCGAGAAGGAACCTGGATGTTATCAAACTTATTGCAGTTGTACTCATCCAGGCAAATGGGGAATATTCCATCACACACCTGACTTCTAACTTGGAGAGAGTGCGTAGGATCTGTAGGTTTAGGATGTGACTTACTTACTCCAGGATTTCTCACCCTTGACCTGCTCCTGTAGCAACTATTTATTCGACTGATCCACTTCAGTTTCTAGTCAATGGTAAAGCTTAGCATGCTGATCGTAAGGGAATCAGCAGTTGTAATATTATTGAATGTCAAGGAATGATGGTTAGGTTCTCTTGTTGGTGATGGTCATTGTTCACACACATTACGAGTATTGCTTGCTACTTATCAGCCCAAGCTTGAATGTTGCCGAGTGGGTATGCATATGAACATGGAGTGTTTCGGTATCTGAGGAGTTGCAAATGATGCTGAAAATTGCACCTTCATCAGTAAATGTGCCTATTTTGACCTCATGATTGAACAAAAGGCCATTGAAGCAGTTGCAAGACACTATCCTGAGGATCCCTTGCAGTGGCATAATGAGTCAATTTGGTTGAAGACTGACATTTATGATGCTGGTGACCACCAGAGGATGCCATAATGGTCCATCCACTCAGCACTTCTGGGTGAGGATGGATGCAAATACTTCATCCTTGTCTTTTGCACTGATGTGTTGGTTTCCTCATCATTGAGGCTAGGGATATCTGTGGAAATTCCTGCTGTTGATTATTTAGTTGTCCATCACCAGTTGATGCAGCAGGACTGCAGAAATTAGATCTGATCATTGTGGGATCACTTAATCTGTTTAACATAGCTGCTTTTAATTTGTATCTAAGTAGTCCTGTATTGTAGCTTCACTGGGATGGCACTTCATATTTAGGTTTGCCTAGTGCTGCTACTGGCATAACCTCCTGTGAACCTGTTGATCATATCTTCCCGCATTCATGTCTCGATCATTAATGTACTCAACAAATAGCATGGGACCCAGCACTAAACCCACTGGTATGCAACTGGTTACAGGTTTCTGTGACGAAAAAGCCCTTCAATGCTGCCTGCTGCTAGCGCCCCTTATATATAAGAGTCATACAGTACAGAACAAACCCTTCAGTCGAATTTGTTCTTGCTGACCAGTTTTCCAAACTAAACTTGTCCCATTTGCCTGTATTTGGTCCATATCCCTCTAAACCTTTTCCTATTCATGTACCCGTCTGAATTTCTTTTAAATTCTGTAACTACCTGCTTCTGCCACTTCCTCTGGCAACTCAAATACTCTTCCGCTCCTCCTGCCCACCACTGGATTTACAGTATGACATAGAGAGTTTAGCTGTTATGAGAACACCTTCCTTGACCATTGAGTGGGTTTTGAACTCAGAGCCTCTGACTTAAGTGGTGTGAACACCACCCACTGCACCACAAGACCTCCTAGAGCTTGAGGTTAAACTCTCATTGGCATCTCCAGCGATGCGGCACACCCTCAGCGCTACACTGGGTCGCACTTTGGTTTTTTGTTTGCACCCATAGCCTGCCTGGTGGTTGCAATTGAATAAGCTGAGCTCAGCCATTTCAAAGTTCAGCTAACACTTGATCACATTTAGGCAACATTGCTCCCCTTGGGAACCTGAGTGGACTACTTTGAATTTTGATGACAATTTGACTGTTTGAACTGATGTTCTCTGGATTGATCTAATTTAACACTGTTCCCTTTGTGATCTGAATTGGAAATTTGTAAATTGATATGCTTACCAAGACCAGACTAATTTCAGCCATCAATGTGGTTGAGCTTGACACTCTCCTTCACCACCACTCCTCCATTCTTCTTACTTCCAGTTTTATCTGCTGCTTATTAAATAACCCTGCCTCCACCACCTTCTGAAGCACAGAGTTCCAAAGTCAAGAAAAAAAAACTCCCCTGATTTCTGTGCCAAAATTGTGACCCCTAATTTTAAAACAGTGTCTCCTAGTTCTGGACCTGATGTTATCGGGACTGAATGGTTTGAGTTATAAGGAGAAGCTGAATAGGCTGGGATTTCTTTTTCCTGGCATGTAGGAGATTGAGGGCTGAACTTATCTATGTCCCTCATGATTTTATAAACCTCAATTAGGTTAATAGCCAAAGTCTTTTCCTCAGGGGTGAGGAGTTCAAAACTGGAGGGTATGGCTAAAAGGTGAGAGAGGAAGGAATTGAAAGGGACCTTAAGGACAACTTTTTCACACACTATCTTGTAGGACTTTTACACATTGGCTTAAAAAGCTTTCCTGGATACTACTTAAGAATTCCACCCCTTTCATCCTTTCAGACCTTGTCTATTCCAGTTAATATTTAGGAAGTTGAAATTCTTTACTATTATTACCCTCCTTTTACACATCTGAGATTTGACTACATATATGGCTTTGTTTTTCCCTATTTAGGAGCCTAATTAACTACTTGATCAATATTGTGACTCTTCCCCTCTTTCTCTCCCCCCACCCCCCCCTCCCCCTGTGATTCAACTGCTCATGCTCAGCCAGCACAACCCTGAGCAATATAAGGACTATTTCTTTATGGATCCTATCAGCCATGAACAGTGATTCATCTTCCCTAGATTCCCTATAATAGTAGAAGGAATTGGGTTTACTTGTATATCAAACCCAGAGAGGGTGATTTATTTGATAAACTTGACACAAAGCATTGTTTAAGTATAGTTAAAAATCAGACAGCATCAGGTTATAGTTTAGCAGGTTTATTTGTAAGTACAAGCTTTCGGAATGCTCCTTTAGGTAGCTAATGGGGCAAGATTGTAGCACACTGAATTTAAAGTAGAAGATCAAAGTGTCAAACAACTGATGCGATGTATTGAACAAATCTATGTTGCAGTTAAGTCTTTAATCACATAGAATGGGGTGGGAGGTTTCGGTTCATTCATATGCCAATCCCAGAACTTATTTCAAGTCACATTCCCGAAGTAACTTGAGATTTTATTTTAAAGTGACAGTTCAGGTAATGTATGGGGTGAGAGGCTAAATCTGTCTGTATCCCAACCTGAGTCAAACTGGTAGGAATTGATAAAATGTCACATGGACTGACTGACTACCGATTGTGTGCTCTTTGAACAAAATAGAATATATTTGCAAATATAAATCTTTGAATGCAGATTCACCCCAATGACTTAAATGTGCGTGCACGTGTGTGTGAGGGGTGAGCGACAGACTGTGTGTGAATGTGTGCGTGCATGCGAGCGTGAGTGTGACGGAGTATATGCCTGTGGGAGGGTGTATGTGTATGGGAGAGGACCTATGTGAGAGTGTGTAAAGAGTGCGTGTGAGTGTATAGTGCAGTGGGGTCACCTGTAGTGTGACATGAACCCAAGGTCCCAGTTGAGGCCATCCTCATGGGTACCGAACTTGGCTGTATGTTTCTGCTCGCCACTCTGCGTTGTTGTATATCCTAAAATCCATCTTGGAGGACGGTCACCTGAAGATCTGAGGCCAAATGTCCCTGACTGCTGAAGTGTTCTCTGACTGGGAGGGAACATATCTGTCTGGTCTCGCCAGTGTAGAATGCCTTGGGGCATTCTTGCCTGTAGTTTGAGATGGACAATGTTGGCTGAGTCACAGAAGTACTCGCCATGCACATGGTGGTGTCCCCACGTGTAATGGTGTATCCATGTTGACACTCTGACACGCCTTGCAGTGGTTGCCATGGCAGGGTTGTGTAGTATTGTGGCCAACCTTATCCTGAAGGCTGGACAGTTTGCTGTGAACAATGGTCTGTTCAAGGTTTGGTGGTTAAAGGTGAAAGTGGAGGTGTAGGGAAGATCTTGGCAAAGTGCTCATCCTCCTCCTCCTCCCCCCACCCCCCCCCCAGCCCTTTCCATACCCGACGCCGCCTTCACTATCCTATCTACCTGCGACTGCACTCCAAGGACTCTTTGTTCAGCAACACTCCCTAGGACCTTTACATTAAGGGTATAAGTCCTGCTAAGATTTGCTTTCCCAAAATGCAGCACCTCGCATTTATCTGAATTAACTCCATCTGCCACTTCTCATCTGGTCCAGATCCTATTGTAATCTGAGGTAACCCTCTTCGCTGTCCGCTACACCTCCAATTTTGGTGTCATCTGCAAACTTACTAACTGTACCTCTTATGCTCGCATCCAAATCATTTATGTGAATGACAAAAAAAGTAGAGGGCCCAGCATCGATCCTTGTGGCACTCCACTGGTCACAGGCCTCCAGTCTGAAAAACAACCCTCCACTACCACCCTCTGTCTTTTACCTTTGAGCCAGTCCCATGCGATCTAACCTTGCTAATCAGTCTCCCATGGGGAACCTTGTTGAATGCCTTACTGAAGTCCATATAGATCACATCTACTGCTCTGCCCTCATCAATCTTTGTTACTTCAAAAAACTCCATCAAGTTTGAGAGACATGATTTCCCACACACAAAGCCATGTTGATTATCCCAAATCAGTCCTTGCCTTTCCAAATACATGTACATCTTGTCCCTCAGGATTCCCTCCAACAACTTGCCCACCACCGAGGTCAGGCTCACCGGTCTATAGTTCCCTGGCTTATCTTTACCACCCTTCTTAAACAGTGGCACCACGTTTGCCAGCCTTCAGTCTTCCGGCACCTCACCTGTGACTATCGATGATACAAATATCTCAGCAAGAGGCCCAGCAATCACTTCTCTAGCTTCCCACAGAGTTCTCGGGTACACCTGATCAGGTCCTGGGGATTTATCCACCTTTATCCATTTCAAGACATCCAGCACTTCCTCCTCTGTAATCTGGACATTTTGCAAGATGTCACTATCTATTTCACTACAGTCTATATCTTCCATATCCTTTTCCACAGTAAATACTGATGCAAAATATTCATTTAGTATCTCCCCCATTTTCTGTGGCTCCACACAAAGGCTGCCTTGCTGATCTTTGAGGGGCCCTATTCTCTCCCTAGTTACCCTTTTGTCCTTAATATATTTGTAAAAAGCCCTTTGGATTCTCCTTAATTCTATTTGCCAAAGCTATCTCATGTCCCCGTTTTGCCCTCCTGATTTCCCTCTTAAGTATACTCCTACTTTCTTTATACTCTAAGGATTCACTCGATCTATCCTGTCTATACTTGACATATGCTTCCTTCTTTTTCTTAACCAAACCCTCAGTTTCTTTAGTCATCCAGCATTCCCTATACCTACCAGCCTTCCCTTTCACCCTGACAGGAATATACTTTCTCTGGATTCTTGTTATCTCATTTCTGAATGTTTCCCATTTTCCAACTGTCCCTTTACCTGTGAACATCTGCCTCCAATCAGCTTTCGAAAGTTCTTGCCTAATACTGTCAAAATTGGCCTTTCTCCAGTTTAGAACTTCAACTTTTAGATCTGGTCTATCCTTTTCCATCACTATTTAAAAACAAATAGAATTATGGTCGCTGGCCCCAAAGTGTTCCCCCACTGACACCTCAGTCACCTGCCCTGCCTTATTTCCCAAGAGTAGGTCAAGTTTTGCACCTTCTCTAGTAGGTACATCCTCATACTGAATCAGAAAATTGTCTTGTACTTTAGAAATTCCTCTCCATCTAAACCTTTAACACTATGGCCGTCCCAGTCTATGTTTGGAACGTTAAAATCCCCTACCATAACCACCCTATTACTCTTTGAGATAGCGAAGATCTCCTTACAAATTTATTTCTCAATTTCCCTCTGACTATTGGGGGGTCTATAATACAATCCGAATAATGTGATCATCCCTTTCTTTCTTCTCAGTTCCACCCAAATAACTTGCCTGGCTGTATTTCGGGGAATATCTTTCCTCAGCACAGCAGTAATGCTATCCCTTATCAAAAATGCCACTCCCTCTCCTCTCTTGCCTCCCTTTCTATGCTTCCTGTAGCATTTGTATCCTGGAACATTAAGCTGCCAGTCCTGCCCATCCCTGAGCCATGTTTCCGTAATTGCTATGATGTCCCAGTCCCATGTTCCTAACCATGCCCTGAGTTCATCTGCCTTCCCTGTTAGGCCCCTTCCATAGAAATAATGCAGTTTAATTTATTAGTCCTACCTTGTCCCTGCCTGCCCTGACTGTTTGACTCACTTCTGTTCTCAGCTGTACCTGTCTCAGATCGATCTCTTTCCTCACTATCTCCCTGGACTCCCCCCTCCCCCCCCCCCCCACGTTACTAGTTTAAATCCTCCCAAGCAGTTCCAGCAAATTTCCCTGCCAGTATATTAGGCCCCTTCCAATTTAGGTGCAATCCGTCCTTCTTGTACAGGTCACTTCTACCCCAAAAGAGATTCAATGATCCAAAAATGTGAATCCTTCTCCCATACACTGGATCCTCAGCCATGCATTCATCTGCTCTATCCTCCTAGTTCTGCCTTCACTAGCTCGTAGCACTGGGAGTAATCCAGATATTACTACCCTTGAGGACCTCCTTTTTAAATTTCTGCCTAACTCTCTGTAATCTCCCTTCAGAGTCTCAACCTTTTCCCTTCCAATGTCGTTGGTTCCAATGTGGACAATGACCTCCTGCTGGGCTCCCTCCCCTGTGAGAACATTCTGCACTCTCTCGGAGACATCCTTGATCCTGGCACCAGGGAAACATTCTACTTTTTCTGTGGCCAGCAGAGAAATGTCTGTCTACCTCTGACTACAGAATCCCCGAACACAATTGATCTCTTGGAAGCCGACGTACCCTTCATTGCATTAGAGCCAGTCTCGATACCAGAAACTTGGCTGTTTGTGCTACGTTCCCTTGAGAATCCATCACCCCCTACATTTTCCAAAACAGCATACCTGTTTGAAATGGGTATATCCACAAAAAACTCCTGCCCTAGGTGCCGACCTCTCTCACCCTCCCTGGAGTTAACCCATCTATGTGACTGTATCTGAGACTTCCCCCCCTTCCTATAACTGCCATCCATCACATTCTGTTGCTGTTGCAAATTCCTCATCGCTTCTATCTGTCTCTCCAACCGATCCATTTAATCTGACAAGATTCGCATCCAACAACATTTATGGCAGATATAATTCGCAGTAACCCTTAAACTCTCTTTAAACTCCCACATCTGACAAGAAGTACATATCACTGCAAAGGCCATTGCTGCTCCTTCACAATCTACAGACCCAGAAAATAACACCATCTTATTCATCTACAAAACACTGCCCCAGGTTAAATTAATAGCTATGGCTTATATTTTAAGTTTAATCAAGAGACTTATCTCCAAAAACATATAATCAAGAAAGAACCCACTATACTCACTACTGCAGCCTTTCTCTTGGACAGACTTAAAACAACAATTAACCTATCTGATTCTGTGCTGTGAACTTGGCCCAACAGTTCCTCCAAGATTAGTTGTGAGTTTCACTGTTTGTTCATTTTCCCAGACGCACTCCGATGTCCAGCGATACACGAAATCAAACAGCAAAGGCGGTAACTGTGCAGGTTCTCTCTCTCTCTCGCCTGCACTGTCCTCACATATTAATAAATTGAAACAGTCCACCCCATTCTAAGTGATTAAAGCCTAAGCAGTGATGTTCAATACATTGCATCAGTTGTATGACACTTTGATCTTTTATAAATTCTGTGTCCTATGATCCTTACTAGCTACCCGTTGAAGGAGCAGCGCTCCGAAAGCTTGTATTTCCAAATAAACATTGACTATAACCTGGTTTGGGTGATTTTTAACTTTGTCCACCCCAGTCCAACATTGGCATCTCTACATCTTGTTAAAATATGTCACTAATGTACACTGTGCTCCATCTAGTGGTGGCATTGGCCCCTAAAACAGCTTCTTTATTTTAAACTGTGTGCCTTGCTGAAACTTCACTGAAATGCCTTCAGTGCACATATATACTTAAGTAAGGAGACCAAACCTTTACGCAGTGCTCTACTTGTGGCCACAAACATCTTTGATTTTATGCTCCTCCGCACTTGCAATACAGGCCACCATTCCATTTGCTTTTGTGATTGCTTGCAGTGTGTGGACACCATGATTTGGAGGTGCTGGTGTTGGACTGGAGTGGGCAAAGTCAGGAGTCATAGAACACTAGGTTATAGTCCCAACAGGTTTATTTTAAATCTCAAGCTTTCAGAGCACAGCCCCTTTGTCAGGTGAAATCAAGAGAAGAGCACAGGGCACAGAATTTATAGGTAGAGAGCTCAAAAGATCAGACAACTGGTGTGAGTGGAGTGTTGAATAATAAATCTCTGCAGGTGACCAAGAATGCTAGATGATGTGAGCAAACTGTCAACAGCTGAATACCAAGCAAAGGGATGACCTATAATCTGATTAAATGAGGCAGAGCGGTAATTACAAAAACATTAAAAATTAGGTGGTGCTGGAGACAAATTAGATGACTGGAATAACATGATAGGTAACGAGTCGCATGCTCAGGGTCTAACCAAAGTAGTAAGTAATCCAAAACTGTACAAACCACTTAACATAGAGAGATAACAATTTGTCACGGTGATGGTGTCAAACCAGGACCATTAGGATGATTTTACAGATACAGAACAGTGTGGTGGGGTCATGTGTTGCATGACATGAACCCAAGATCACGATTAAGGCCCTCTTCATGGGAATAGAACTTGGTGATCAGTTTCTGCTCCGTGATTGTTGTGCATCTCAAAGATTGGAGGCTGAATGCTCCTGACCACTGAGGTGTTCCCTGACTGGGAGGGAGCATCCCTGCCTGGCGATTGTTGTGTGGTGTCCATTCATCCGTTATCATAGCATCTGCTTGGTCTTGCCCAGGTACCATGCCTCAGGGCATTTTTTGCCTGCAGTGTATGAGATAGACACCATTGGCCAAGTCACATGAGTACCTGCTGCGTACATGCTGGGTGGTGTTCTCACGTGTGATGGTAGCATCCATGTCGACACTCTAACAAATCTTGCATGTCAATGCTTTGTGGTGTAGTTGATGTTCTGAAGGCTGGTAGTTTGCAGCAAATTATCCAGCCTTTTAAGGCAACATCAACCACAGCGCCACACAACGCTGCCATGGCAACCTCTGCAAGACATGTCAGATCATCGATGTGGATACTACCATTACACATGGGAACACCACTCGCCACGTACATGGCAGCTACTCATGTGATTTGGCCAATGATGTCTGTCTCATATGCTGCAGGCCAGAATGTCCCGAGGCATGGTACATTGGTGACATCATGCAGATACTACAACGGATGAATGGACACTGTGCAACAATTGCCAGACAGGGATGTGCTCTCCCAGTCAGGGAACACTTCAGTGGTCAGGGACATTCAGCCTCCAGTCTTTGGGTAAGTGACCTCCAAGGCGGGTTTCGAGATACACAACAAGGCAGAATCACCAAGCAGCAACTGATAGCCAAGTTCTGTACCCATGAAGACGGCCTCAACCGTGATGTTTGGTACATGTGTGACCCCCACAACACTTCTGTATCTGTAAAATCCGCTTAAATGTCCTGTTTTGACGCCATCACCTTTGATAAATTATGATCTCTCTATCTTCATTAGTTTGTACAGTTTTGGATTACTGATTACTTTACTTAGACTCTTGGCATGTGACTCTTATACCTTATTTAAATAATTTAGCTTCTCTCCAGCACCACCTTAACTTTAATGTTTTTGTAATTATCTTTTTGCCTTATTTAATCCGATTATAAGTTATCCCTTTGCTTGTTATTCAGCTGTTAACACTTTACTCATACCATCTAATACTCTTGATCACATGCAGAGATTTATTATTCCTCACACCAGTTGTCTGATCGTTTGATCTCTCTGCCCTTGATCTTGCTGCTCATAAATTCCGTGTGTGTGCTGTTCGCTCTCCCTTCACTTGTACTCCGAAAGCTTAAGATTTCAAATAAACCTGTTGGACTATAACCTGGTGGTCAGACTTCTGACTGTATCTGAATGCTGTATTTCTATGATTCATGTACAAAACCACCTTCCTCTGACTGTATCACAACATTCTGCAGTCTCTCTGCAATTAAATGTTTTTCTGTGCTCCCTACCAAAGGTAAAATGCTCACGTTTTCCCACATTAATACTACGTCTGTATTTAGGCTATCCCTTTGCAGACATTTTGTATCCTTCTCACAATTTGCTTTACTGTAGGTCCCCTCAACCAAGTCATAAATACATATTGTAAATATTTGAGGTCCCAGCACAACCCCTGAGGTACTAAACCACTTTCTGTTGCCATCTGGAAAATGACACATTTGTTGTGAATGTTTCCTCTCAGCTAGCCACTCCTCTGTCCACGTCAATACACTACCACAAAGCTATGAGCTCTTCTGACGTACATCTTACTATGTGGCCCATGGAAAGAATTAAATGATGCTCCCTCCCAGTCAGGGAACACCTCAGTGGTCAGGGGCATTCAGCCTCCAATCCTTGAGATGCACAACAATCACGGAGCAGAAACTGATCGCCAAGTTCTGTTCCCATGAAGAGGGCCTTAATCGTGATCTTGGGTTCATGTCATGCAACATATGACCCCACCACACTGTTCTGTATCTGTAAAATCATCCTAATGGTCCTGGTTTGACACCATCACTGTGACAAATTGTTATCTCTCTATGTTAAGTGGTTTGTACAGTTTTGGATTACTTACTACTTTGGTTAGACCCTGAGCATGCGACTCGTTACCTATCATGTTATTCCAGTCATCTAATTTGTCTCCAGCACCACCTAATTTTTAATGTTTTTGTAATTACCTCTCTGCCTCATTTAATCAGATTATAGGTCATCCCTTTGCTTGGTATTCAGCTGTTAACAGTTTGCACACATCATCTAGCATTCTTGGTCACCTGCAGAGATTTATTATTCAACACTCCACTCACACCAGTTGTCTGATCTTTTGAGCTCTTGATGAAATGGTTCTGAATGATTTCAGCCCTGTTCTAACTTTCAATGTTTTAAGGTTAATTTCTGTGGTAATGTGGTTTTCAAATTGACAATATTTTGGACTGTCAGTGCTACAGTGTGCTGATAAATAACCTGTTTGCTCATATCTCTGACCTGGTCAAATTTATGGAACATTTGATAGTAATGTTCAGATGAGAACTCGATAAATATTTAAAGGTGAGCAAATTTCATTAATATGTTAAAGTGCAGGAAGTCGCCTAATTAGATCCTAGTTGTCTCATATTTAGTGATTAGTCTGTTTAAATGATTATTGTTGAAACTATTAGAATCAACTGTACTTCTCTCTTTGTATTTACAGGGTATATATGTAACAAGAGTCTCAGAAGGAGGACCAGCGGAAATAGCGGGTCTCCAGGTTGGAGACAAGATAATGCAGGTTGGATTTGCAGTGTTGCTGTGTACAAAGCAATATGTGCTCAGGCAATTATTATCCATATAACAATTATGTCCACGAACTAACAACAATCATAGAATCTCTACAGTGTGGAAACAGGCCATTCGGCCATCAAAACCACACCAACCTTCTGAAGACCACTCCCGCCTAGAAAAGCCACCTATCCTATCCTGTACCCCAGCATTTCCCAAGCCTAAGCCACCTAGCCTACACCTCCCTGAACCCTGGGCAATTTAACGTTGCCATTCCACCTAATCTTTGGATTGTGGGAAGAAACTAGAGCACCCGGAGGAAACCAGCGCAGACATGGGGAGAATATACAAACTCCACAGTTACCCAAAGGTGAAATCAAACCCAGGTCCCTGGAGTTGAGAGGCAGCACTGCTAACCACTGAGGCACTTAGCAAGCTTTGAGAAGATTTGTAGCTTAGGATGAAGCTTTGGATGTAGGTTTGCTCGCTGAGCTGCAAGGTTCATTTCCAAACGTTTTGTTGCCTTACTCGGTAACGTCTTCAGTGGGCTTCAGGCGAAGCAATACTGAAAACTCCTTTCTATTTATATGTTTGGGTTTCTTCGGGTTAGTGATATCATTTCCTGTGGTGAAGTCACTTCCTGTTCCTTTTCTCAGGGTGTGGTAGATGGAGTCTAACTCTGTGTTTGAGGCACTGTGCTGCCTAAGATTGCTGAGGCAAAGCACCTTATAATTTTTACTTCCAGTTCACATGTAACTTTCCCTAGTTGTATATAGAGAGGTGCAGGAGGGGAATTAGTTCATTGTTGTCATTTAGATCTCTCAACCTTGCTGGAACTTTATATAGTTATGAAGATGTGGCTGTACTTTAAGAAAGTTAAAAGCAGCAGAACTACCAGACATAGCACCAAGTGTTCTCAATAAGGTAACAATATAACATTTGGTCGAACAACTTGATTAGCTTGTCGTTTGGAGACAAAAGCAAATTCTAATTTGACCAGTCAGTTTAAATTCTACCCCAAAAAATATCAAACTCCAATCCAGTTTGAATTTATATTGATAATCTTAAAAGCCAATGACACAATCTGAAGCTTTGGGGGTACAAGACTAGGGAAAATTGAACAGTTGAGAGGAGAACTGACAAACCCACCATGTAAACAGACTGTCTGAAAATAGCTCTTTAAAAGTACCTTTTCGATCAGTAACTTGAGGCAGAAATTCCTAATAAGAAGAAAAGGTGACAGAGGACGGTTGGAATAGAAGAACGGAAGCTGTCTGGTTTTGAGTTAAGGGTGGTTTTGTAAATCTTGATTGGGAGTTTTATTGGACTAGTGTTATAGAAGGGAAGGTAACAGGTTAGAGGAAAGAATTGTAAATAGTGGTTAATTAATTATTCTGTTAGACTTTAAAACATTTAATTTTTTACTTTAAATAGTTCTTGGCTACTCGAATTTTTACAGATTACTGCACAGGATAAATCTTTTGTGTTGCTGGTTTTAAATTAAGCGGAAGGGTTTACCCAGTGTTGTAACAGTATTGTCAATGAGAGGAATCTTCACAATAGGCTTAAGAGGGCAGGCCTGTGATTCCAATCAATCTATCAGACCGAGCGCCAGCTGCTGACTTGCTTAGTTTCTGGGAGGCAGTATCCTCAGCTCAGTGGTCAGCCTGGTTAGGTTAATCTCGAGGTAAAATGTAGAATTTGAACATGGTTGATGGCGATGGTCAGTGCAGAGCACTGTTGTTTTTAACAGTTCAGGGAGATTACTGCAATTTTTGTAAATAAAGCAGGGTGGCACAGTGGTTAGCACTGCTGCCTCACAGCGCCAGAGACCCGGGTTCAATTCCCACCTCGGGCAACTGTCTGTGTGGAGTTTGCGCATTCTCCCAATGTCTGCATGGGTTTCCTCCAGGTGCTCCAGTTTCCTCCCATAATCCAAAGATGTGCAGGTCAGGTGAATTGGCCATGCTAAATTGCCCGTAGTGTTTGGTGCATTGGTCAGGGGTAAATAAAATGTAGGGGAATGGGGTTGGGTGCATTACTCTTCGGAGGGTTGGTATGGACTTGTTGGGCCGAACGGCCTGTTTCCATACTGAAGGGAATCTAATTGTTTTCACTTGAGGAATATGTGAACAGGAGGCCATTCAATACCTCAAAGCTGTTCTGCTGGTTCATTGAGAGCCTGATTAATTGGTTTCTTAACCTTTATTCACCTGCTTTTGACCCACATCCTTTCAGACCTTGCCCTTGACTAATAGAAGTCTTGGTCTCAGATTTACAATTATCAGTTAACACCTTTTTATGGGGAGAAAGTGAGGATGCAGATGCTGGAGATCAGAGTCGAAGTGAGTGGTGCTGGAAAAGCACAGCTAGTCAGGCAGCATCCGCGGAGCAGGTCATTCGACATTTGGGACATAAGCCCTTCATCAGGAAAGGCTGATTGGGTTTGTTGGTTTGAAGCCTGTGTTTGGAAGATGAGACCTCGTCATCTGGTCGATGTAATAATAAATTGAGGTCCAGTGTTTAATTCTTAGATGTTGGTCCTTTTCCTTGGTTAGTAGGCAGGCTAGTAGGTAGGTATTCTGGTTCACTGAGAACCCCTGATCGTCTTATGGAAGGAATATGTGGTGAGAAACCTCCAGCTGGAAAGAGAATCTATGGCAGGCAGCTTGTTTTGCTTGTTATTGAACAAAAATGTGTGTGTAATGGACTCTGTTTTAAGATACACCCCTGATATTGGTGCCTTTTGCAGGTGAATGGTTGGGATATGACGATGGTAACACATGACCAGGCCAGGAAACGTCTCACTAAGAAGAGTGAAGATATTGTTCGGCTTCTGGTAACTCGAAAATCTCTGCAGCAGGCGATCTGCCAGTCCATGCAGTGATTGAGCTCTCACTGGGACTAGTGCCCTGCTTGAATATCACAATTTAAAGAGAAATGATCCCATAGTTAAAGGCCATTTAATATTGCTGCAAGGTGTTGTACAGACGATAGCCAGTCAGCATTCGTCACTAATAGACGAGCAAAAGCACTTGCTATTTAAATGTATAGATAATAACCTGGATGTATATCTCACTGAGAATGACATGAAGTTCTCTGATGCCAATGTACAAACTAGTTTCGATTTGACAGCATTATCGTTGGGACCAGTACCCAAAGTCAAGGACTCTGGCATATTTAATACCAGAGCCTCGTGCCTATTAGACAAGTAATTGACATGTTCTTTTCACATTCCTCTGAATGCAGACGTTAAACTATTTTAAGTGGTTTTAAATCACCATCCAAATGCCAAAGTTCTGTGAAAGATATTACCGCTTTTCGTGGGTTTTTTTCAATGGCCAAGATGCCCCAGCAATGTCTGCATGCCTCCTTTCCGATCGGCTAGTTGTTGTTTAATAGGGGAGTTCAATGTAGTTGGCACTGTGCCAGAATGAGCAGAGGTACACTTTGGTTTCATCTGTTGACAGTATGGCTTTATCTGTCACGTGTACCAATGAATAGATGCTGCATAATACAGGGATCACCCAGGGGGCTCACTAATCATGGCTAAGATGCTGTTTTGGTGGAAGAAGCAATTAATTTAAAAACTAATTTGTACCAAAGTGATCTACATCCTTTCTGCTGTAAATTCTGTACCTATGCAGGTGTCTAGAAGTTAAAGATTTGTCTGAAATCATTTTTCAAAATGTACTTTTTACAGCCTTTTATTGAATAATCTTTTCTAATATTTTAACACAGTCCTGTGCCTTCACACATTTAACTGCACAGTACTAACCTTGGAATGTAAACATAACCACAAGTGTTATGTACTTGCAAAAGAAACAGGCAGATTGTTATTCTATGTGCATCTCTTCTCCTGTTATTGTATACCGTGTAACTTTCATTTATAATCCATGGTCATCACTAAGTAACTGTCCAAGGCTCTCCAAAGTGCCTTCATTCCCAGTTCTTGCCATTAGCCAGTCAAAAGCCCAAGATGTACAGAGGGAAAGAATTTGACTGCAGTATCTACTGCACAAACACACATTTAACTTCCCTTCTTTGCCTAGAATTATTGGGACCTTTCACATGTATAAATATGAAAATAAGCTCGTGTGCATACTTACCTGATTACCTTTTAGCCAGTTGTAAGTGTGTGTGGGCTGCCTGCTGTGGCTGGAGCATTAGCAAAGCTATCAGCAGGTGGTTTCTGTGACAAGCGAGAGCTCTGGATTCTAACATTCTGCTCTCAAGTTCTATTTGTTTCTTGTCAAATGCTTTGCTCTGTGTTTGATGGGTATTGCACAGCGAGAACTATCTGTCACCAGGCAATAACTGTGTACAGATTGCATACAGATACTGCATACTTCACCTAGACTCCTCACAGCATTATCTTTTTATTTGTATAATTTACTAGGGGTTTTGAACCACTTGTTGAATTTTTTCAGAGTAGATAAATGACTACAAAATGTAAGGTGTACAAAGATGCAAGGAAACTTCATGTTTGTAAATCCTGTGGATCATGATTGCTTTCATATTTTCATGACTAAGACTGTTAATAATTGGGTTTAAAACATGGGGAATAGATCTGGTGAGTAAGAAATTACTCATTGTACAAAATAGCCCTTTCATCATGTAACTGCTTTCAATAAAAAATAAACTTGCGTTATTAAATAGGATCTTGTGTCTTGTTTGTACTGAATCCAGTGCCTCAAGAGGATGTGACGCTACCTGGTTTGACTCATTAACTGTCTTCAGTAGCACAGCTGGAATTGTCAAGTGCTGCTCTGCTAGTCGTGTGATTGTCAGCATCCAGCCCATGACTAGGCCTCTGACTGGCACAGCTAGTTCAATATGATAGGATAGTAAAGAAGGCTTTCCTTGGGTATAACATTGAGTACTGGACTTGGGAGGTCAATGTTGATCTGTATAGGACATTGGATTAGTGGTGCTGGAAGAGCACAGCAGTTCAGGCAGCATCCAACTGCCTGAACTGCTGTGCTCTTCCAGCACCACTAATCCAGTATTTGATTTTCAGCATCTGCAGTCATTGTTTTTACCTTGTATAGGACATTGGTTAGGTCACTTTTGAATTCTGGTCTCCTTCCTATCGGAAGGATGTTGTGAAACTTGAAAGGGTTCAGAAAAGATTTACAAGAATGTTGCCACGGTTGGAGGGTTTGAGCTGTAAGAAAAGGCTAAACAGGCTGAGGCTGTTTTCCCTGGAGCGTCAGAGGCTGAGGGGTAACTTTAGAGGGTTATAAAATCATGAGGGGCATAGATAGGGGGAATAGACCAGGTCTTTTCCCTGTAGTGGGTGAGTCCAGAACTAGAGGGCATAGGTTTAGGATGAGAGGGGAAAGACTTAAAAGGGACCTAAGGGGTAACTTTTTCAGAGGGTGGTGTGTGTATGGAATGAGCTGCCAGAGGTGGAGGCTGGTACAATTACAGCATGTAAAAGCTACCTGGATGGGTATATGAATAGGAAGGGTTTGGAGGGATATGGGCCAAGTGCTGGCAAATGGGACTAGATGAGTTGAGGATATCTGGTCGGCATGGACTAGTTGGACCAAAGAGTCAGTTTCTGTGCTGTATATCTATAACTCTATGTTCCCCATTTACTTCCAGCCTGCTGTAGCCCTGATTTTTTTTGGACTGGTTTTCAGTTGGAAAAAAGGCTTTTAATGTGTAATTCCAGACTTTGAAAGTGGTTAATATGTTAAATCCAGCAAGAAAACCCACAGATGTGGGCCATTTGTGAATATAAATTGGACTAATTTCACTGAGTGATTCTGAATGTATCTATTGCTGTGTAGACTGGAATAAAACAGCCAAATGATTGAAACCAAGCATTAAGGTGGGCACGTTTTGAAGAGTTTAATGACAGTGTCAGGAGAGAAACCAGTCCATACTGGTGTTTATTTGCTCCATTTGATACTTTTAGTATGTAAATCTGTTATTGTAAGTCTCTATTCATTCTCTATCAGCTTGTCTAGCTTCCCCTTAAATATGTCTTTACTAATTCATTCAACCACTCTTTGTGATAACCAGTTTATTCTCACCCAGGTTTCTTCTGAATTCCCTGTTAGATTTCTTGGCGACAATCTTTTACGTTGATAGTTTTGCTCTTCTCTATCTGGAAAGATTCTCTCCACATCCACTGCATTAAAGTCTGTCAGATCTCGATCCCTCGATTAGAACAATACAACGCAGAACAGACCCTTTGGCCCTCAATGTTGCGTCGATCTGTGAACTCTTCTCAGCTCGTCCCCCTACACTATCCCATCATCATCCGTGCGCTTATTAAGGATTGTTTAAATCTCCCTAATGTGGCTGAGTTAACTACATTGGCAGACAGGGCATTCCATGCCCTTACCACTCTGAGTAACGAACCTGCCTCTGATATCTGTCTTAAATCTATCACCCCTCAATTTGTAACTATGTCCCCTCATACAAGCTGACGTCATCATCCTAGGAAAAAGACTTCCACTGTCTATCCTAACTAATCCTCTGATCACCTTGTATATCTCTATCAAATCCCCTCTTAGCTGCTGCCTTTCCAATGAAAACAGACCCAAGTCTTTCAGCCTTTCCTCACAAGTCCTTCCCTCCAGACCAGGCAACATCCTGGTAAATCTCTGCACCTTTTCCAATGCTTCCATATCCTTCCTGAAATATGGCCACCAGAACTGTACACAATATTCCAAGTGTGGTCGCATTAGTGTTTTGTATAGTTGCAGCATGATATTGCGGCTCCGGAACTCAACCCTTCTAACAATGAAACCTAACACACCGTATGCTGCCTTTACAGCACTATCAACTTGGGTGGCAACTTTCAGGGATTTATGTACATGGACTGCAAGATCCCTCTGCACATCCACACTACCAAGAATCTTTCCATTGACCCAGTATTCTGCCTTCCTGTTATTCTTCCCAAAGTGCATCGCCTCACATTGAACTCCATTTGCCACCTCTCAGCCCAATTCTGCAGTTTATTCAAGTCCCCCTGTAACATTCTTCCAAACTGTCCACCACTACACCGACTTCAGTGTCATCTGCAAATTTACTAATCCATCCACCTATTCCTGCATCTAAGTCATTTATAAAAATGACAAACAGTGGTTCCAACACAGATCCTTGTGGCACACCACTAATAACTGGACTCCAGGCTGAATGTTTTCCATGAACCACCACTCGCTGCCTTCTTTCAGAAAGCCAAATTCTAATCGAAACTACTAAATCACCCTCAATCCCATGCCTCTGCATTTTCACCAGCAGACTACCATGTGGAACCTTATCAAAGGTTTTACTGAAGTCCATGTCTACCACGTCAACTGCCCTACCTTAATCTGCATGTTTGGTCACCTTCTCAAAAACTCAATGCCCTTGACAAAACCATGTTGACTATATGAAATCAAATTGTTGCTTGCTAGATGATTATAAATTTTACCTCTTATAATCCTTTCCAAAAACTTTACTACAACAGAAGTAAGGCTCACTGGTCTATAATTACCTGGGTCATCTCTACTACCCTTCTTGAACAAGGGCATAACATTTGCCCTCCAGTCCTCTGGTACTAAACCTGTAGACAATGACGACTCAAATATCAAAGATAAAGGCTCTGCTATCTCCTCCCTAGCCTCCCAGAGAATCCTCTGATAAATCCCATCCAGCCCAGGGAGCTTGTCTACTTTCACTTCTTCTAGAACTGATAAGACCTCTTCGTAACTACTCTCGATCTTTTCTAGTCTAATATCTCGTATCTCATTCTTCTCTACAATATTCTCCTTTTCCTGAGTGAAAACTGATGAGAAATGTTCGTTTAGCACCTCTCCGATCTCCACAAGATCCACACTCTACTTCCACTTCGGTCTTTGACTCGCCCTCGTCATCCTTTATTTCCTGACATACCTATACAAAGCTTTAGGGTTCTCCTTTATTTTATTTGCTAAAGACTGCTCATGTCCTCTCTTTGCTCTTCTTAACTCTCTTTAAATCCTTCCGAGCTGATCTGTAACTCTCCATCACCTCATCTGAACCATCTTGCCTCATCCACACAAGCCTCTTTCTTCAGCTTAACAAGCGATGCAATTTCTATAGTAAATCATGGTTCCCTTACCTTATCATTTCCTCCCTGCCTGACAGGGACATACCTATCAAGGACACACAATATCTGTTCCTTAAACCAGCTCCACAATTCCATTGTCTGCATCCCCTGCATTTTTCTACCCCATTCTATGCCTCCTAATTCTTGCCTAATTGCATTATAATTGCCCTTGCCTCATTGATAACTCTTGACCTGTGGCATATACCTGTCCCTTTCCAATGCTAAATTAAACTTAACTGAATTATGGTCAATCTCTCCAAAGTGCTCACCTACAACTAAATCAAATGCCTGGCCTGGTTCATTACCAAGTACCAGATCCAGTGTGGCCTCCCCTCTTGTTAGCCCTTTGACATACTGGGTCAGGAAACCCTCCTGTACACATTGGACAAAAACTGATCCATCCGATGTACTAGAGCTATAGCATTTCCAGTCAATGTTGGGGAAGTTGAAGTCTGCCATAATGACCACCCTGTTCCTTTCACTCATACCCCAGAATAATTTTGCCAATCCTCTCTTCCACCTCTCTGGAACTCTGCAGAGGCCTATAAAAAAAACTCCAAGCAATATGATCTCTCCTCTCCTGTTTCTAACCTCAGCCCACACTACCTCGGTGGATGAGTCCTCCTCAAAAGTTCTTTCAGCCACTGTGATACTATCCTTGACTAACAAGGCCACACCTCCCCTCTTTTACTGCCTTCCCTGGTTTTAATGAAAGATCTAAAGCCTGGAACTTGCAACATCCATTCCTTAACCTGCTCTATCCATGTCTCCAAAATGGCCACAACATTGAAGTCCCAGGTACCTATCCATGCTGCAAGCTCACCTATTTTATTCCGGATACTCCTGGCATTGAAGTAGACACACTTCAAACCAACTTACTGTCTGCCAGCACATTCCTGTGACGGTGAAATCCTGTCCCTGTCCTCCCTACCGTCATCCACCCTACTGTCATCCTTCTGTGCATTGCAACCACACCTCAGGTTCCCATCCCCCTGCTGAGCTAGTTTAAACCCACCCGAATAGCACCAGCAAATTTCCCACCCAGAATATTAGTACTCCTCTGGTTCAAGTGAAGACTTGGTACAGGTCCCACCTTACCCAGAATGAGCCCCAATTATCCAAGTACCTGAAACCCTCTCTCCTGCACCATCCTTGCAGCCATGTGTTCAGCTGATATCTCTCCCTGTTCCTTGCTTCACTATCGTGTGGCACAGGTAACAAACCAGAGATAACAACTCTGTTCTAGCTCTCAGCTTCCACCCTAGCTCCTGAAATCCTGCCTTACATCCCTATCCCTCTTTCTACCTATGTCGTTGGTACCTACATGGACCACGACTTGAGGCTGGTCACCCTCTCCCTTCAGGACCCCAAAGATACGATCTGAGACATCACGGACCCTGGCACCTGGGAGGCAACACAACTATAAGTCTTGTTTGTTCCCAACAAACCTTTTATCTGACCTATTGAGTCCCCAGTGACTAACACTCTCCTCCTTTCCCTCCTTCCCTTCTGTGCAACAGGGACAGGCTCTGTGCCAGAGACCTGGGCCCCACTGCATATGCCTAGTAAGTCGACCCCTCAACAGTATCCAATAGGATATACATGTTTCTTCAGGGAAACTACCACAAGGGATCCTTCCACTGATTTTTTTCCTCCCCCTTTGAACAGTCACCCAGCTTTCTTCGTGCCTAGGAGTAACTACTCCCCTGTAACTCTTATCTATCACAGCCTCACGAATGATCTGAAATTCATCCAATCCCTGATCCAGTTCCTTAACATGGTTTTGGAGGAGCGAGAGTTGGGTGCACTTCTTGCAGATGTACTTGGATGGGACACTAATGGCGTCCCTCACCTCAAACATCATGCAGGAGGAACATTCCTCTCCCTGCACTGCCATCCCTGCTAGTCCCCTTATCACAAAGTAAAAAAGAAGAGACGTCTAGCTGATGTGTCCCTGGTCTTTAAGGTTAGAGGAGGTGGATGGGTGGGAGGCCCTACAAAGGTAGGGTCTTGGGTTAAGAAAACACTGACTTCTATAGCTGGAAAAAAAAGTCTGTCCTTTCCCAGAAACCTGTGCTGTCTGGTTTCAAACATAAAGGTTCAAGTCATTGACTCACCGCTCCCGGCAGGTCCCTGGTCCAAGCTCCCACCCTTCAAGCTGCTGCTGCTGAAAAACAGAAATTATGTCATATCTAAGCATTCTGTGTTCGAGGAAGAGAGACCCAGCCTGTCAGTCTTTTCCCGATCTGTAAATGCACACTTTTCCTGATCTCTGGAGTTTATTTACACACCCTTTTCAGAGCCTCTATAATCAATTTTATAATGCAGTGATCAGAACTGCACTCTCAACTCTTGTGGCCTAATTCTATTCCTCTCGAGGTAAAGCCCCAGTGATTGTATTTTTATGGCCCTGCTCAGCTGTGAACCAACTTTGCGACTGATATATTGGTTTTCCTAACAAGATTCTCACCTTCAAAATGTGACCTCCTATTCATTCTACAAAAACGCACGGCCTCATTTATTTTGCGTTGGGATTTCACTTGTTAAATATTTGCACATCTTAATCTAATACCAACCTAACCTAAACACCCCTCAACTTACTGTCATACATGTGCTTATCTTGCAGTCACTTAAATGTCCCTAATGTCTCTGACTCTGCTACCGCCGCTGGCAGTACGTTCCACACACCCACCACTTTCTGGCATCTCTCCTAAACCTTCCTCCAATCACCTTAAAATTATGGCCCCTCGTGATAGCTATGTCTGTCCTGGGGAAAAGTCTCTGACTATCTACACTATCTATGCCTTTCATTACCTTGTACACTCTATCAAGTCATAGAGTCATAGAGATGTACAACATGGAAACAGACCCTTCGGTCCAACCTGTCCATGCCGACCAGATATCCCAACCCAATCTAGTCCCACCTGCCAGCACCCAGCCCATATCCCTCCAAACCCTTCCTATTCAAACACCCATCCAAATGCCTCTTAAATGTTGCAGTTGTACCAGCCTCCACCACATCCTCTGGCAGCTCATTCCATACACGTACCACCCTCTGCGTGAAAAAGTTGCCCCTTACGTCTCTTTTATATCTTTCCCCTCTCACCTTAAACCTATGCCCTCTAGTTCTGGAGTCCCAATCTGAGGTAACCCTCTTCACTGTCCACTACACCTCCAATTTTGGTGTCATCTGCAAATTTACTAACTGTACCTATTTTTTCTTTTTTTTTCTTTTCTCAGAGTGAACAGAACCTCTGACATTCCTGTTTTATTTTTCTTTTTTTCAGAATCTCTGACACTCCTGTTTATATTTTTTTACTTTTGGTAGTGTTTATTTTTTTCCCCAGCACCCATGTTGTGTGTACTAACTGTACCTCTTATGCTCGCATCCAAATCATTTATGTAAATTGCAAAAAGTAGAGGACCCAGCACTGATCCTTGTGGCACTCCACTGGTCACAGGCCTCCAGTCTGAAAACCACCCCGCCACCACCACCCTCTGTCTTCAACTTTGAGCCAGTTCTGTATCCAAATGGCTAGTTCTCCCTGTATCCCATGAGATCTAACTTGCTAATCAGTCTCCCATGGGGAACCTTGTTGAATGCCTTACTTAAGTCCATATAGATCATATCTACTGCTCTGCCCTCATCAATCCTTTTTGTTACTTCTTCAAAAAACTCAATCAAGTTTGTGAGACATGATTTCCCACGCACAAAGCCATGTTGACTATTCCTAATCAGTCCTTGCCTTTCCAAATACATGTACATCCTCTCCCTCAGGATTCCCTCCAACAACTTGCCCACCACCGACATCAGGCTCACCGGTGTATAGTTCCCTGGCTTGTCCTTACCGCCCTTCTTAAACAGTGGCACCACATTTGCCAACCTCCAGTCTTCAAGTCACCTCTCTTCCTTCTTCCCTCCAGTGAAAAGCCCTAGCTCACTCAACCTCTCTTCACAAGACAAGCCCTCCAATCCAGGTAAATCTCCTCTACACCCTCTCTAAAACATCTACATCCTTCCTACAATGAGTCGACCAGAACTGGACACAATATTCTAAGTGTGGTCTAACCAGGGTTTATAGAGTTGTAGCAAAACCTTGCGGCCCTTAAACTCAATTCCCCTGTTAATGAAAGCCAAAACACCATACACCACCTTAACAACCCGATCAACTTGGGTGGCAACTTTGAGGGATTTATGTACATAGACCCGAAGACCCCACTGTTCTTCCACACTGCCAAGAATCCTGTCTTTAATCCTGTATTCAGCATTCAAATTCAACCTTCCAAAGTGAATCACTTCACATTTATCCAGGATGAACTCCATCTGCTACTTCTCAGCCCAGCTCTGCGTCCTGTCAATGTCTTGTTGTAGCCTGCAACAGCCCTCGACACTTAACAACACCATCGATCTTTGTGTCATTGGTAAACTTATTAACCAACCCTTCCACTTCTTCATCCAAGTCATTTATCCATCCACAACCGCTCGCTGTCTTCTTTCAGCCAGCCAATTCTGTATCCAGACAGCCAAATTTCCCTGTATCCCATACCTCCAAGTTTTCTGATTGAGCCTACCATGGGGAAATCCATGTACACCTTGTTTCCCCAACCTCAAGTAAGCTTTCTTCTTCCTCTTCTGATTCTGAAGTCCAATGGTTAATGTAAATTGTGAATAGCAGTGGTCCATGCATTGATCCTTGTGGAACACCAGTTCCCACTTATTGCCACTCTGAATAACTTTACTTGAAACGCATTGCTTTCTGTTTTGAAAGAAGCCAGCGATGTACAGTATTGTCACTTGTCTCCTGACTCCAGTTTCTTTGATATTTAGTTGTTTGCTAAGGGGCACGTAACCAAAATTCTTTTAAATTGCATTACCAATATCTGCTGTATTACCACTGCGGAAGTTCACTAAGGTCTGTCTATCAAAATCTTCCCTTTTGAAATTCAGGCTGACTATTTATATAATAAAAAATTCGCATTCTTGATGTTCTTCTAATCTTTTTAGTGAGAATTCTGTTATATTTCCCATCACTGATGTTAATCTGATGGGTCTGTAATTTTCTGGATACGTTCTGCCCCTTTCTCAAGTACAGACATGAAATTAGCTATCACTCTGGTACTACATAATTAATTTTGGTAGACTAGCAATGTCTATGCAATGTTCTCTGAACATTATTTAAAAATATATGGATACAATCCATTTTGATCACAAGTGTTTAGTTTGTTTACTTTTATTTAATACATTCTTTGGTCATCTCTTTGTCACTACCTGTGATGTTATCCATTGGATCTCGTAATGGCCCCATTCCCATCACAACCTTTCCTTTTTTATGCTGATAAACCTGTAAAAAAAAAGATTTAACTGTTTTCCTATATGTTCCTTGTTGATTTAAGTTCAAGATTTCACTTTGTTGCCTAACCTTTTTTTTTGAGTACCATCCAATCTTGTTGTATATCCTTACCCTACACTTGGTCAATATATCTAATGGAAAAACCCTCTGATGTTCAGCTGAGTCTTTATTCATGGAGTCTTACTGGTGTTTAGGTTCTTTGCCTTTAGAAAGATATATTTTTCCATTACTTTATGGAACACCATTTAAATGTTTCCCATTTTATTATCTGTAGTAATATGCAAGAGGCACAGAATCCATTTAAGGTCAACAGAGGGCTCTTGGATGAATGATTGTATGGGTGAATGTAGACAAGAACATAGGAAGTAGGAACAGGAGTATCCCCAGCCATTTCATACGATCATGGCTGATCTTATTATGTCCTTAAGCTCATGTCCCAGCCTGCCTCTCAACCTAGGACTGTTGTAGACCAAAATCTGTCTAACTCAGCCTCGAGTGACTGAGCCTCCATTTATCTTGGGACACGAGAATTGAAGAAAAAAACTTCTCAACTCTGTCTTAAACCGGAGACCCCTAATTTTAAACTCTGCTTCTCAATGAGTTACATTGGGTTCCATCCAACCCCATCTTATTGTGACTTGGTGATCATTAAGAAACATTCACAGACTCAAACCAAGGCATAACCTACCAGACTCTACCCATCAGGTCCATAACCTACCAGACTCTACCCATCAGGTCCATAACCTACCAGACTCTACCCATCAGGTCCATAACCTACCAGACTCTACCTATCAAGTCCTACTTTTCTCTCCCTTCCTGTGAAGAAGAGGTTGTCGTGGAGCCCACAATCAACTCATCTCCATGTTAAGTTGGAAGTTAGACAATAAGGAACAGAAGTGATGAACAGTGCTTCTCCCTTTGTCAGCACTAGGCAGGGTTGGATAATTCAGCACCTTGCAGTTCACTCTTTTATTACTCAAACGTTTCCTTCACTGCTTTACTGTTGTAAATGTTTATTGTCAGTAATTTAAATCGCAGTTGGGGCACCTTTTAAAGATACATTTTCTGTTTTCTCATGATGATTGAGTCTAGTGCGTTGTAGATATCCTAGTGTTGGAAAGTACATCTTGTTTCATTAGAGGATTTACCAGCATATACAGTACATTGAACATTATAGCTCAGTACAGTCCCTTTGACCCTCGATGTTGTGCTGACCTGAGGAACCAATCTGAAGTCTATCTATCCTACACTATTCCATCTTCATCCATATGTTTATCCAATCCCATTTAAATGCCCTTAAAATTGGTGAGTCTATTACACCCCTACTACTCTCTGAGTAAAGAAACTACCTCTGACATCTGTCCTATATCTATCACCCCTCAATTTACAGCTATGTCCCCTTGTGATAGCCTTCACCGTCCAAGGAAAAAAAACTTGCACTGTCCACCCTATCTAACCCTCTGATTATATGTCTCAATTAAATCACCTCTCAACCTCCTCTCTAACAAAACAGCCTCAAGTCCCTCATCCTTTCCTCATAAGATCTTCCCTCCAGACCAGGCACCACCGTAGTAAATCTCCTCTGAACCCTTTCCAAAGCTTCCACTTCCATCCTTTAATGAGGTGACCAGAACTGTACGCAATACTCCAAGTGTGACCGCACCAGAGTTTTGTACAGCTGCAGCATGACCTTAAGGCTCTGAAACTCAATCCCTCTACCAATAAAAGCTAACACACTGTATGCCTTCTTAACAACCCTATTAACTTGGGTGGTAACTTTCACGGATCTATGTACATGGACACTGAGATCTCTCTGCTCTTCTACACTACCAAGAATCTTACCATTAGCCCAGCACTCCTTATTCATGTTGCTCCTTCCACTTTTAATACATTTCATTGAACAAAAGCTCTTTAACATGCAAAAAAATTCATTTTACAAATTGTCAAATATGAAAAATGTCTCTAAAATTGAGAAATTGGATATGCATCTATAATTTATCAAGGCTTAGGCAGTTCCGGTAATTCAACCTCTCCTTTTGTTATGCATTTTCTGGAAAATAATGCCAATGTTGTCACAGTAACTGATCCAGCCCTCAACTATGCTGTTGATGTACTGGAAGATTCTGCAGGTGGTGCTCAGATTGCCTAACGCATCTGAAATTCAAGTAAAATTATTTGGGTAGGCTTGTCCCCATCCAGACCAGTTTCCCAGAAACTGCCTGCCAACAATCAGTGGGGTCAGTAGGCCACATTCACTCAGTCCAGACTTTACCAGGCAGAATCTTGAAGTGAAACATTCACCAAAGGCATGTAACGCTATGCAGGCTGACATGATGGTTAGATGTAGCAACAGCTGGAGGCTGTTTTTAGTGCACCGTTAATATATTAAAACATTCCACAGCTCTTTGCAGGGGCAGTGATCAACTCCAATTTGACACCAAGCTTCATGCAATGTTAAATGGGGCACATATCTAAAAGGTAAGGTATGGTGGCTGGAGGCCACTGGATGTGGGACTGTCCCGGGGCAAACAATTTCTTCAGAATGGTCCCAGCTGACTGAATCACTTCACCAACTGAAGCCCGAACTGGAAGCTGCCCATGTCGTTGTTTACTGCTGCTATCCTGCACTAAATCAGTGAAGTGGGTGAGGCTGTGTGAAGCCACTGTATAACTGGAGGAAGAGCACCTCATCTTCTGCCTCGGGACCCTCCAACCACACAGCATCAACGTTGACTTCACCAGTTTCCTTGCCTCCCCTCCCCCCACCTTATCTCAATTCCAACCTTCCAACTTGGCACCAACCTCTTGAACTGATGTTTCGGGCTACCCCCCCAGGTAGCCACGTCCTCCCTCCTCATTCCTGAAGAAGGCCTTATGCCCAAAACGTCGATTCTCCTTCTCCTTTGATGCTGCCTGACCTGCTGCGCTTTTCCAGCAAAACATTTTTAAGCTCTGATCCCCAGCATCTGCAGTCCTCACTTCCTCCTGTAATGTTCTATACCCTCAGTGTGGGGGAAGAGGAGAGTTGAATGTGTACAATTGCACTGATTATACTGGGTATTGGAGTCAAGACTATTTGTAATCCTTTGGTTGGTGCCAGTGAGGACAGACTGTGGGTTTTTGGTTTAGAAAATATGCTCACTCCAAAAGAGTGAGCATATTAAAGGAGGGAGACAATTGGAAGATGGAATGATATGCTGTAGGTCAGGAGTTGAGATACTAGGGCCCAAGCAACTGACAACACAGCACATAGTGGTGAGGTTATTACAATGGGGAATGTTCAAGGAGGCAGCTGTTTCTTTGGAGTTGGAGGCACTTAGAGGTAATCAAGGCGATGGAGAGATTTGGAAACCCACAATGATACCATTACAATTGATGTGATGCTTAAATCAGGTGTGAACATAGTTCAGCTAGCAGAAGGGTTAGGGTTGATTGGGAGTTGATGTGGGTTCAGACAGGTAGCAGAGTTTTCAATGTTTTCAAGTTCCTGGAAGGCCAGATTGTTTTGGAGGTGGACAGGATCTCCAACTGTCAATTCAATGGATCCTGCTCCTGAACCTGTAACCTGCCATTTTCACCAGGTCAGAAATCATAACACCAGGATAATCCAAAAGGACTATTAGAAAAAGCAAGCTTTCGAAGCTTCGTTCCTCCTTCAGACTCTCTACCACCTAAAGGAGCAAGGTGCGGGACTCACTGGGGCCTAAAGGAAGAGTGAGGCTTCAAAAGCTTGTGTTTTAAAATAAACTTGTTGGACTATAACCTGGCATTGCATGACGTTTGACTTTGTATGACCCAGTCCAACACCAGCACTTTCACATGATTTTCACCAGGATGAGTGGAGATGAGGGGGTTAGCAGGTTGCAGTTTAAACACCCATGGTCCACAGAGGTAGTTGACATATACCATTTTCATTTCTGGAGTGTACAAAACACGACTTGTGGGCTTCAGACATTTTTACAGAAAGCTTAAGGCTGCGGTTTCACTGTGAGAGGTAGGGTAGGTTTTTGGAGAGGTAAAGTTCAGGGAGCCCTTTGGGAAAGGTCAAATGCCATATTTGTTAAAAGCAGTCAGTTTCCTTGGTGTTACAAGGCAGATTCCATAACAGTTCTATCAATACATAGAACACAGAACTGTACAGCCAGGAATGAACCATTGGGCTGAACATGATGCCAAATTAAACTAATCCCTTCTACATGTCCTTAGAACACAGAACATTACAGCACAGTACAGGCCCATCGGCTCTCGACGTTGTGCCGACCTGTGGAACCAATCTGAAGTCTATCTATCCTACACTATTCCATTTTCATCCATATGTTTATCCAATGGCCATTTAAATGTCCATAAAGTTGGTGAGTCTACTACTGTTGCAGACAGTGCGTTTCACGTTCTGAGTAAAGAAACTACCTCCGACATCGGTCCTCTATCACCCCTCAATTTACAGCAATGTCCCTTTGTGTTAGCCTTCACCATCCAAGGAAAAAGACTCTTATTATCTAATTATCTTATGTTTCAATTAAGTCACCTCTCAACCTTCTCTGCAACAGCCTCAAACCCCTCAGCCTTTCCTTATGAGACCTTCCCTCCATAGCAGGCAATGTCCTGGTAAATCTCCTCTGAACCCTTACCAAAACTCCCACATCCTTCCTATAAGGCAGTGACCAGAACTATACACAATATTCCAAATGCGGCCACTCCAGAGTTTTGTACAGCTGCAACATGACCCCGTGGCTCTGAAACTCAATCCTTCTACCAATAAAAGCTAACACACCGTATGCCTTTTTAACAACCCTATCAAACTGGGAGACAACTTTCAGGGATCTTTTTACATGGACACAGAGATCTCTCTGCTCATCTACATGACCAAGAATCTTACCATTAGTCTAGTACTCTTTATTCCTGTTGCTCCTTCCAAACTGAATCACCTCACACTTTTCTGCATTAAACTCCATTTGCCATCTCAGCCCAGATCTGCAGCTATTTCCCTCTGTAACCTGCAACATCCTTTGGCATTATCCACAACTCCACCAACCTTTGTGTCATCTGTAAATTTACAAACCCATCCTTCTACACCTTCATCCAGGTCATTTATAAAAATGACAAACAGCAGTGGCCCCAAACCAGACCCTTTCGGTACATCGTTAGTAATTGAACTCCAGGATGAATATTTCCCATCAACCACCACCCTCTGTCTTCTTTCAACTAGCCAATGTCTGATCCAAACCACTAAATCATCTGCAATCCCATGCCTCCGTATTTTGTGCAACAGCCTACCATTGGGAACCTTATCAATGCCTTACTGAAATCCACATACACCATATCAACCACTATACCCTCATCCACCTGTTTGGTCACCATCTCAAAAAACTCAATAAGGTTTGTGAGGTATTATCTACCCTTCAGAAAACCATGTTGACTATCCCTAATCAACTTATTCCTCTCTAGATGATTGTAAATCTTATCTCTTATAACCTTTTCCAGCACTTTATCCACAACCAATGTAAGGCTCACTGGACTATAATTACCAGGGTTGTCTCTACTCCCCTTGAACAAAAGGACAATATTTACTATCTTCTCATCTTCTGGGCTGCACAATGGCAAACAGAATTTTAATTCTAAAAAGTACATTTTGGGAGGACTAACAAGACAAGCGAGTATACAAGGAATAGCAGGATCTGGGTAGAGGATCAGAAGAACCTTGGTTTGCATGTTCACATAACCCTGAAGGTCACAGGACAAGTGGAGAAGGTGTGGCACTGGAAAAGCACAGCAGGTCAGGCAGCTTCTGAGGAGCAGAAGAGTCGACATTTCGGATACAAGTCCTTCATTAGAAATAAAGGCCCCTCATTCCTGATGAAGGGCTTTTGTCTGAAATGTCTAATCTCCTGCTCCTCAGATGCTGCCTGACCTGCTGTGCTTTTCCAGCAGCACACTTTTTAGACTCTAATCTCCAGCATCTGCAGTCCTCAGTTTCTCCAAGTGGATAAGGTGGTCAAGCCAGTCTGTGGGATACTTGCCTTTATTAGCAGAGACATTGAATACATTTGAACACAGGATATTAGTAAATAATCATGTTCTAGGCAGAAACAACTGCACGAAATGAGATATTATCAGCCAGTCTAACAGCTTAACTTTCTTTTAACACTGCTTGCTCACTGCACCCTCTTCCCAAATGGAACTGCTAAAGAGCCTAACTTTCGAGATCCAACACTTTCCCACGGGATAGAAAAGAGAGTTTTTCACTCCCACCGGGTGAAGACCATAAGAAATAGGAGCAGAACTAGGCCATTTAGCCCAATCAAGTCTCTGCTGCACCATTTGATCATGACTAATACGGAGTTCTCAACCTCCTTATCCTGCCTTCTTGATTAAGAGTAACTCTTAATTCCCCTTACCATTAAGAAAAACCTACCTAGCTCAGTCTTAAACACACTCAATGACTTGGGAGCTTTGGATCTCTCCTAACACTGATGAACCTCAGTTCGCAAACCACTTTAGCACAGACAACACAGAAAAGGCTTCAGGGTGGCTGACTGAGGGAGACTGGAGCTGGGCTGACTGTACTGGGAGAACTACAATCCTAAAGGAGCTGATGTAGCATTAACAGAGGAATGGCCTTGAGAAAGTCTTCATGAATCCAAGCAGCAAACAAAAGCCAAGTCAGATTAAGGAAAAAAATTAATATTTTTAATTTGACAAATACTTTATATTTTGAATTTACAGGTTAGAAGTACAAAAGCTAGCTTTACTGAATCAGTAGTGGTTACAAAACAATTTCTATTGAAGTTGTGGATCTAATAGAATATCCAACTGTGCATCAAACACAGACCAAACACTGGAGAGGAAGCAATGACTGCCCACAAGGTAAAGTTTGTTAAATGTAGGACCAGACCAAATCCAGCCCTGCACCTACAGTGAGGGATAGACTTGAATCTCTAGCACCAAATTCAAACCAAAGCATTAGCAATTCCACAAGTTGCCTGAATAATGGCTGAGTTAAGGAGGGTTTGGAGTTTTAAACTGGGCATCTATTCTCTATTATCACCAACTCAAAACCGTCTCCAAGTAGTATAACTGTTTAACTGATCAAGTGCAGTTGGCTCCTAAAGACAACATTTGTGACAAGTTTAGAATGTATATTTATGGCGTGATTTGTGGAATTGTATGTTAGTTCAATTCTTCTTCCAGCAGAGATTATTAAGCATCATGAAGTATTGAGATAAAATGAATCTTTGCAAAGACTTTATCATCCTCTCCTAGCACAAGTGTTTAGTATGTAACTAAGTTGGTTGTAATGATGTGATGACACCATAGTTGGTATGGGGTGTAGTGGGGGTGGGTGGAGTGCACAAAGCCTGGAACACCAACAGGGCCAAGGGGTTCAACAGGCAAAGAGTCGAGCAGTTCTCTAGCCAGAGATTTCAATCCAGGATGCTCTTTTGCAAGTCCCGTTACATGGACAGTTGGAGAAGCTTGACTATTCTCAGTGGGGGGGACAAAAGATGGAGGGGAGATTTGACAGAGCTATACACAACACAAAAAACAGAAATGGCTGCAGAAACTCAACAGCTCCAGCAGGACCTGTGAAAACAGAATTAATGCTATAAGTTCAGTGACCCTTCTTCAGAACTAAAACAGCTGGGAAGGTGGGGCGGGGGGGGGGTGGTGGTGGTGGAGGAAGGGTGTGAAAGATAGCCCTCAGGGATACAAAACAATTGGTAGACAAAGGGATTGTCAATAAGCCAAAGAAGAAGCTACACAGGTGACAATGGGGGCTATGAGTAAGTGAAAATGGTTGGCTGTGCTGAAAGCTGGTGTCGAGAGTGTGGTGCTGGGAAAGCACAGCAGGTCAGGCAGCATCAGAGGAGCAGGGGATGCAATGTTTCGGGCAGGAGCCCTTCATCAGGAATGAAGCTGAAAGATACCCATTTCATGGCTGTAGCTGCAGGGGAAGATAATAGATAAGGGGTATTCACCCTGTGGGATTATTAAAATTCGATGTTGAGGAAAACCTTGTTAGCTATCAATTCTGACTCAAAATACTCACTCCTGCTTTCTCCCCACAGATGCTGCCAGACCTAGTCAGTTTTTCCAAGAGTTTGTTTTTTTTTCAGATCTCTAGGTTGTTTTATTTTATTGTATACACAATACAAGCCTGGACTGAGAGAGAAGCTGGTCCTATTGGTATAAAGATCAAACATCAGAGGACCCACAGTAAAGATAATTGGCAAAATGAATAGGGACATTAGGAATTGTTTCTCATGCAATAACTGACTAGCACCTGGAAGGCATTGCCTGTGCACTTGGTGGAGGGAGGGCCAATTGCAACTTTCAAAATGAAATTGGATAATTAACTGCAAAGGGAAAACAAAATGCAGCTCAAAGCAGAAAAGACATGAATTGCTCTTTCATAGAGTCAGCAACAACAGGATAGATTGAATGGCCTCATGCTGTAACAATTTGATGACTCCATGAATGAATCAACACATTGTAACCCTAGAAGCCTTGTGGCCATCCCTGCTAACAACACGAACAGACAGAGAGGGGAAATCCCTCCAATAAATACAAACTAAATGAAAATGCTGCAAATGTTTAGATGAAACAGCATCTATCGAGAGAGAAACTGACTTCATGTTTCAGATTGATGACCTTTCATTACAGTCTCCAGAGAGGGCTTGTTTATTCTCTGAACGGATTACATTTCTATTTTGAAATTATTCTCCTAAGTTTTAATGGGTCAGAGCAGGATGGGATATGGCCTTTCTTCTTGCATCAGTGATGAATCCTGGACTAGACATGGGAGTGACACAATGGAAAGATTGTTGGAATGAAAAGCAACTGCTTCCAATGGAGAAACTGAAGCTTTGTAACACTCGAAGCCTTTAGTGCGTGTGTTTGGAATAGAATATTCCATGTCTTCTATTTTAAGCATGATTTGGAGATGCTGGTGTTGGACTGGGGTGTACAAAGTTAAAAATCACACAACACCAGCTTATAGTCCAACGGGCTTAATTGGAAGCACACTAGCTTTCGAAGTGCCGCTCCTTCATCAGGTGATTGTGGAGGACACAATTGTAAGGCACAGAATTTATAGCAAAAGTTTACAGTGTGATGTAACTGAAATTATATATTGAAAAATACCTTGATTGTCTGTTGAGTCTTTGAGTATTCGAACAGATGAAAGACTCAACAGACAATCAAGGTATTTTTCAATATATAATTTCAGTTACATCACACTGTAAACTTTTGCTATAAATTCTGTGCCTTACAATTGTGTCCTCCACAACCACCTGATGAAGGAGCGGCACTTCGAAAGCTAGTGCTTCCAATTAAACCTGTTGGACTATAAGCTGGTGTTGTGTGATTTTTAACTTTCTATTTTCAGCACCTTGATTTTACCAAATGATGCAGTTAATGTTTTTTCAAGCACAATTGCTTTTGGTGATCTTGCATGATGTTAGAAATTCCCCTTGAATAATTTTCAGAGAGTTTGGATGTATTGTGCAGGAACAATCTCAGTTATCTGCGTCGACTGGCCTGTAGTCAGACTTCTGTCTGTACAAACAATAATGCTGTACAATGAAGAAAATGTCAAATATAACAGAGAACAATCCAAGGCCAAACTTTGTTGGGTCTCCAAAAATCAGCAGCCATTCATCTGCAAAACAAATTAAACATTTGTTCACCAAACAGTTATGATTTCAGGCTTGAACAGATCTGATCTCATGCACTGTTGAAGCACAGACCCCCGCCAGTCAGCAGAAATTGGAGTTTTCAACAACAACTTCATGGCCATTTTTATTGAGACCAGCTTTTAATTCCAAATTTAAAGAAAATAATTTGAAATCATGATTTGGAGATGCTGGTGTTGGACTGGGATTGGGGAGAACCAGGTTAAAATTCACAGACAACATGGAAACGAACCAAAACCAACATGACCATTCTAAAAGATGCAAGACTGAAGCTAAATTAGTTTAGTATTACATTCTATGACACTGGAGTCCTGTTGCTATAAAGTCTGTGTCTTATAATTCTGCTCCACAATCACCTGACAAAAGAGTGGCGCTCTGAAAGCTAGTGTGTCCAAATAAATCTGTTGGACTATAACCTGGTATTGTGATTTTTAATTTGCAACCAGTAATATTTTAACTCCGTCGAGAGCATTAGTCCAGTAATAAAACTATGACACTGTCCCTCATTATTGTGGTAAGCCAGCCAACAGGTTCCAAATGAGCAACGCCACTTAAAATTCCTCAGGCTGTGCAGCAATTAACACTTTAATAAAGTTGAAGCAACAATTGCCAAGGCTCCAACTCTTTGTACAAGGGACGGAAACACTGCTATTAATAAAAGCTTACAACATACTTCGGCAATTTGTCCAAAGCCAGGACTTGGAAAGTGTGGCAAAACAGACAGAAACCTTCTCTGCCGAGAGGCTGGAGAAGTTTTCAGAATGCAGACCATTCGGCAACTCAAGTCTGTTCAATGACATCAGGGTTGGCTGCATCAAAGTTTTGTTCCTGAATCCTTAATATAATTACTTTACAGTTATTAATCTGCTTTAATATTTGACATTATGGACCCTTTAGCAGCAACTTTTAGGGGAAGAGTTTCAGATTTCCACTACCCTATGGTGAAGATTTGTTTTTGAGGAGTCTGGCTCTAATTTTAAAGTTAATTCCCCTTACTCTGGACTCCCTCATCAGATATATACTTTCCATCTCAACTTTTAAATTCTTTAAAAATCCTCAACACATTGATCAGATCACTACGATTCAAAAGGAATAGGCCCAGTCTACACGATCCCTTTTGGCTGCAATATCTCATGAAGCTACAACAATCTCCAAGCCCAGTGTACCTTTCCTGAGTTGAAGTGTCTAACATGAGGTTTCTTGCCCCCATCTTTTCAATGGGACTTGGCAATGGATGATATCTCATGAAGAAATGAACAATAATGTGTAACCAGAGCCGTATATAAACAGTAGTGTAGCATCTAGCCTCAAGATGTCTAACCTTGAGTGAAAAAAAAATAAAACAGGCAAACTAGCGAGCAATGTTAACATAGATTGTTCCTGGAATTTAGATAAGATCCATTATAATTATACAAAATGTAGAGTTACTAGAGTAGAAAGTAAATGTTGTTCTTTTTGCAAACATCGGAGATCTTACGAGAATGAAGAACTGGCAGAAAATGAGAAGGTTTGTGTGTCTGTAATCACTGTAAAAGAGGTGAGTTATGTACCAAAACAAGAGGGTATTAAAGCAACTAATGCACAATCTCCCCATGTCAGCGTGGGTTTCCTCCAGGTGCTCCGGTTTCCTCCCACAGTCCAAAGATGTTTAGGTCAGGTGAATTGGCCATGCTAAATTGCCCATAGTGTAAGGTGCATTAGTCAGAGGGAAATGGGTCTGGGTGGGTTGCTCTTCGGAGGGTCGGTGTGGACTTGTTGTGCTGTGGGGCCTATTTCCACACTGTAGGGAATCTAACCTAATATATCAGTTAAATATATATCAGTGGCTGGAAAGGTAGTCCATGGGTGAGAGCTTCAGATTCCAGGGGCACTGGGACTGATTATGGGGGAGGTGGGACCAGTATAAACTGGACTGATTATACTTAGGCAGGATCAGGACCGATATCCTAGAGCAAGTATTTGCTTGTGTGGTTGGGGCATAGTTAAGCTGGAATGGCAGAGGGGGTTGTGAACTGAAGGAAGCTGACAAGGTCAAGAGAAACAAGGATGGCAAGAAATGAAAGAACAGCAACGATAGACAGGGTAATCAAGAGCAAGAGGCAAATGGGACCACATTACTTAGTTAAATGATTCAAAATAGCAAAAATGCAAACCGAGAGGTTTTACTTTGTACCTTCAGATACATTCAGAATAAAAGGTAGATAAACTGATGGTGCAAATTGACCTAATGGATACGATTTCATAGCCACTAAAGAGACGTGGTTACAAAGAGATTAGAATAACCAGAGAGAGATCAGGAACCCTCAAGGACCAAAGTGGACAGGTATGTGTAGAACCACAGGAGACAGGTGAGGCCCTCAATGAATATTTCTCCTGTCTTTACCGTGAAGAAAGATATGAAGGCTTGGGATAGCTAGTAATGGTGGTTTTGGATGTATTAGAAAGTATGAAGGTGGATAAATCTCTTGGTCCTGATCAGTTATATCCAAGAACACTGCAAGAGGCTAGATAAGAAATTACAGGGGCCCTGGCTGATATTTTTGCATCATTGTTAACCACAGGTAAGGTCCCAGAAGATTGGAGGGGAGGGGATGATGTATCCTTATTTAAGGAGGGCTGCAAAGACAAAACTTGGGAATTATAGATCATTAAGCCTAACATCTGTGCAAGGTAAATTACTTGAGAAGATTCTGAGATAAGATATACATGCATTTGGAAAGCCAGGCTTTGATTAGGAGTAGGCAGCATGGCTTTGTGCATGCAAGATCATACTTCACAAATTTGTTAGAGTTTTTTGATGAAGTGACCAGGAAGGTTGATGAGGGCAGGGCAGTAGACGTAGTCTACATGGAGCTCAATAAGGACTTTGATAAGGTTTCACATGGTAGGCTGTTCTGGAAGGATAGATTGCATGGAATCCAGGGGAGCTGGCAAATTGGCTTGATGATAGGAAGCAGAGGGTAATAGTGGAAGAATTCTTGTCGGACTGGAGGCCTGTGGCTAGCGGAGTACCACAGGGGTTGGTGCTGGGCTCATTGCTGTTAGCCATCTATGTCAAATATCTGGATGAGAATGTATAAGGCAAGATTAGTAAGTTTGCAGATAAAATAGGAGATATCGTGGATAGTAAGAAAGGTTATTAGAAAGTGCAGCAGGATCTTGATCAGCTGGGAAGTGGGCTGAGAAATGGCAAATGGAGTTTAAGTGTGAGGTCTTGCATTTTGGAAAATCAAATCAAGGCAGGAGTTTTATGGTGAATGGCAAGGCCTTAAGGAGGGTAGTGAAACAGACCATGGTGTTCAGATGCATGGTTCTCTGTAAGTGGAGTCACAGGTAGACAGGGCAATGAAGAAGGCTTTTGTTACACTGGCCTTCATCAGTCAGGGCATGGAGTATGGAAGTTGGGAAATTATGTTGTAGTTGTACGGGACATTGGTGAGGCTGCACTTGGAGTATTGTGTTCCATTTTGGTCATCTTGCTATAGGATGCTATTAAACTGGAAAGAGTGCAGAAGAAATTTACAAGGATGTTGCCAGGATTCAGGGGTTTGAGCTTTTGGAAGAGATTGGACAAGATAGGATGTTTTTCTTTGGAGCATAGGAGACGGAAGGCAGGAGTGTAGAAGTGTATAAGATCATGAGAGGCATGGATAGGGTGAATGCACTCAGTATTTTTCCCAGGGTTGGCAATCAAGGACTAGAGGGCATCAGTTTAAGGTTTGAGGGGAAAGAATAAAAGGGAACCTGAAGGGCAACTTTTTTTTAAAACCCAGAAGATGGTATGCATATGGAATGAACTGCCAGCGGAAGTGATTGAGGTGGGTATATTAACATTTAATATACCCACCTTAACATTTGGATAAATACATGGATAGGAAAAGTTTAGAAGGATATAGACCAAGTGCAGGGAAATGGGGTTAGTGCAGACGGACATTTCAGTCAGCATGGATCAGTTTGGGCCAAAGGGCCTGTCTCTGTGCTGTTGGACTCTATGACACTGTGACTCTAACTGGAAGCAAAGTATTCAGGGATATTTGACCTTTCAGAAAGGCAGAAGGAACGGAAAAGGTGATGTGGAACACTGTTAATAACAGACAAAGTGAGGACCGTTGTGAGAGATTATCTCAGCTTGAATAATGAAGAGTCCATTTTTGTGGAGGTAAATAACAGCTAGGGAAAGCTGGAGTAAGGTATAAACTCCTCAGCAGTAGCCACACTGTAGGAAAAGATATAAATCAACAAATAACAGAGTATGTAAAAAGAACAGAATAATAACTATGGCTGGCTTTAATCTTCCTGACTGGATCAATTCAGAAAGGTCGCTACAACAGCTAATTCAGAGAGTACATTACAGATAATTTCCAAGAGCAATATGCCCTGCAGCCAGCCAGGGAGCATGCTATCTTGGATCTGATAATGGTAATGAAGCAGCTTCAACAAACAACCTCAGTAAAAGATCCCTCAGCAAATAGTGATCATAAACAATACTAAATTTCACCAGACTGACTGGATCAGAAACAATAGCGTTTAACTTAAAGAAAAGAGAATTACAACAAAATGGAGTTAAAGTGGATTGGGCTCATAAATTAGCAGGGATGAGAGTAAGAAAGACAAACGTTTATAAAGAGGTCACCTATGGCTCTCACCAAACGTATATCCCATTAATAAGGAAAGATTTTGAGACAATGATAAAGCAACCATGGCTAACTAAGGACAGTATAAAGTTGAAAGAAAAAGTATATTAATGGAAACAAAAGTCAGTGACAAAACCAGAATTCAGCAAAGGAGAACTAAAAAAACAAAAACTGAGGGCAAACTGCCAAGGAATATAAAAGAAACTTAGTGAGTTTCTTTAATAATATGTTTAAAAATGTTCAAAGCAAACATAGATCCTTAGGGAATGAATCTGATGAGATAGTTATGTAGAACAGACTGGCAGAGGAGTGAAACAGATATTTTGCAGTCTTTACTGTGGAAGATACTTCTAACATTCTATTAACAATAAAGAATATGGGAAAGGGGTTATGTAATATCACTAGAGTAGTAGTGTTAGATAAGCAAATGCTTTTTTTTTCATCATCACTTTGGGACTTGGACATCACTGGCTGGCCACCATTTATTGCCTATTCCTAGTTACCCTGTAGGTTGACCCACAGTGCTATTGCGGGGGGGGGGGGTGGTGGAAATTCCAGGAATTTGATCCAGCAGCCATGAAGAAACGGCAATATATTTCCATGTCAGGATGGTGAGTGGCTTGGACGGGAACAAGCAGGGGTGGTGTTCCCATGTATCTACTGCCCTTGTGCTTCTAGATGGAAGTGGTCATAGGTTTGGAAAGTCTAAGGAGTTTTTGAGAATTTCTGCAGTGTATCTCGTAGATAGTACACACTGATGCTACTGAGTGCTGGTGGTGGAGGGAGTGTATGTTTGTGGGTGTGGTGCCAATCGAGAAGACTGCTTTGTCCTGGATGGTGTCAAGCATCTCGAGTGTTGTTGGAGCTGCACCCATTCAGGCAAGTGGGGAGCATTCCATCACCCCACTCCTGACTTGTACTTGTAGATGGTGGACAAGGTTTGGGGAGTCAGGCAGTGAATTAAACTGCAGCATTCTTAGCTTCTGACCTGCTCTTGTAGTCACAAGGAGAGTCCAGTTCCATTTCTGGTCAATGGGAACCCCAAGGATGTTGACAGTGGGGCAATAGCCCGAAACGTCGATTCTCCTGCTCCTTGGATGCTGCCTGACCTGCTGCGCTTTTCCAGCAACACATTTTTCAATTCAGTGACGGGCCAATGATTAGATCATTTCATTGGAGGTTGTCTGGCATTTGTGCAAATGTTACTTGCCAGTCTAAGTCTGGATATTGTCCCAACCTTGTTGTGTCGGAAAGTAGGCTACTTCAGTGTTTTAAGGTGTCACGAGTGGCGCTAAACATTGTATAATCATCAGTGAACATCCTCACATCTGATCTTATGATAAGGCAGCTGGAGATGAATGGGTCTAGGACATTACCCTGAGAAACTTCTGCAGAGATGTCCTGGTGCTGAGATGACTGACCCTCCACAAACACAACCATCTTCCTATGTGTCAGGTATGGTTCTAACCAGGGGAGAGAATTTGCACATAGATAACCTTTGATTTGTTTTGCTAGGGCTCCTTGATGCCACACTTGGCTGAGTGTGGCCATGATGTCAAGGGTGGTCACTTTTGGAATCCAGCTCTTTTGTCCATTTTGAACTAAGATTATAAAGAGGTCAGGAGCTGAGGGCCTCCACTGGAACCCAGTGTCAGTGAGCAGGTTATTGCTGAGCAGGGGCTGCTTGATAGTACTGTTGATGATCCCTTCCATTACTTTACTGATGACTGTAGATGGATGGGTGGTAACTGACTGGGTTGGACTTGTCTTGCTTTGTGTACATGACATGCCTTGGCAATATTCCACATTATTGGGTAAATACCAGTATCATAACTGTTCTAAAATAGTGTGGCTAGGACAGCTTCTATTTTGCAGCAGTTTTTTTTTATATCATGTGGAAAGAATCAAATTGGCTGAAGACTGGTATTTGTCATACTGGAGACTATTGGAGGAGTGTGAGATGGATCATCCACTTGGCACTTCTGACTGAAGATTGTTGCAAACGCTTCAGCCTTGTCTTTTGCACTTGTGTTGGGTTCTTCCCTCGAGGATCTGTGGAAGCGAGTTGTTTAATTACCCACCACCATTCATGACTGGGTGCGACAGGATTACAGACCTTAGATCTGATCCATTGGTTTTGGGATCACTTAGCTGTGTCTTTCACTGGCTGCTTATGCCATTTGGCATGCTAGCCCTGTTGGCAGAGTCAGAAGACACAGATTCTGTTTGGGCAGAGTTGAGGAACTACAAAGGGAATAAAAAGACATATCTGGGAGCTGTGTACAGGCAGTTGTAAGAACATAGAGCAGAAAATAAATCAGGGGATAGAAAAGATGTCAGAAAGACACTATTGCACAAATCACAGGCAACTTCAATAGGCAAGTGGACTGGGAAAATCAGGTTGGTAGCAAGTCCCAAGTAAAGGAAATGATAGAATGTCTACAAGAATTTTTTTTGAAGCAGTTTATAGTCGAGCTCACTAGGGAACAGCAATTCTGGATTTCGTGATGTGTAATGAGACAGACTTGATTAAGGAGTTTAAGGTGAATAAACCCTTTGACGTTGTGTTTTTAATTTGGTTAAATGAGAGATATTGCATTTTGGTAAAATGAACAAAGGCAGGACTTATGCAGTTAATGGTAGACTCCTGGGTAGTGTTATCAAACAGAGACCTAGAGTTCAGGTACATCAGTCTTTGAAAGTTGCATCGCAGGTAGAACAGGGTGGTTAAGACGGCATTTAGTACACTTGCTTTCATTGCCTTGGCCTTTAAGTAAAGGAGTTGGGACATCATGTTGAGGTTGTACAGGACATTGGTAAGGCCACTTTTAGAGTACTGTGTACACCTCTGGTCACCCTCATAGGAAGGTGGTTATTAAATTGGAGAGGGTTCAAGGAAAGATTTACCAAGATGTTGCCAGGACGAAAGAGTTTGAGTTACAGGGAGAGGCTGGGACTTATTTAACTGCGGTGTAGGAGGTTGAGGGCAAGTTAAAAACTCGGGGGTATATTTTTAAGGTGTCATAGAATTGTACAGTAAGAAAACAAGAGTCGAGTGTAGTGCTGGAAAAGCACAGCGGGTCAGACAGCATCAGAGGACCAGGAGAGTCGACGTTTCGGGCAAAAACCCTTCATCAGGAATGATGATGAAGGGCTTTTGCCAGAAACGTTGACTCTCCTGCTCCTCAGATGCTGCCTGACCTGCCGTGCTTTTCCAGTACTACACTCTCTACTCTGATCTCTAGCATCTGCAGTCCTCACTTTTGCCCAGCAAGGAAACATACCCATCAGTCCAATGTGTCCACACTGACTAGATATCCTAAATAAATCTAGCCCCATTGGCCAGAACTTGGCCCAAATTCCTTTTAACCCTTCTTATTTGTATACCCGTCCAGATGCCTTTTAAATGTTGTAATTGTACCAGCCTCCACCACTTACTCTGGTAGCTCATTCCCTATGAACATCAGCCTCTGCGTCCCTTAGATCCCTTTTAAATCTTTCTCCAAGAGGCAATCTAAAGTATTTAGTGTGATATGGGCCAAATGAAAATCATGGGAGCTTGGCCGGCAGAGACAAGTTGGACCCAAGGGTCGAAATTTCTGTACTGTACTACTCTAACCCCCCAGTGTACAGTGATCACAATATGATATCCAGCCTGCAGTTTGAGGGGGAGAAGCTGGAAAAGGATGCAATAGTATTGCCTTTGAATAAAGATAATTACAAAGAGAAAGGGGAGCATGTAGCCGGAGTTCGCTGGAAGAGAAACATAGCAGGGAAAACTGCAATAGCAACGGCAGGAGTTTCTGGGATAATTCTGGTGGCACAGCAGAAATTCATCCCAAGAAAAAAAGGGAAATGCATCCTGCAGAACTCCATTTTGAAAAAGACTCCCTTATCCCCACTCTCTGCCTTCTGCCAATCAGCCAATCCTCTCTCCATGCCAGTATCGTGCAACTAACATTATGGGTTCTTATGTACCAGTTTCTTGCTAAAGGCCTTCCATTCAATGGCTGTCCAGTAATTTGCTCATTACCACTGCAAATAATTCTAACAGATTTGTCACACATGACATCCCTTGAAGTACTGCTGACTCCACAATCTCATCCTTAATAATGGACTCTAAAATTTAACCCATGACTGAAGTCAGACTAACTGGCCTAGAATTTCCTTCTGAGTGTACTGAGAGCAGTTTTAGTCCCCTTAAGGAAATGTATTATTTGATTGGATGCCGTTCAGAGAAGGGTCACAGGGATGATGCTCAGTATGGAGGTATTGCCTTATGAGCAAAGACTAAACAGGTTGGAACTCGACTCACTGAAATCTAGAAGAGGGGAGGTGGTCTTTTGAAATATATAGGATTCATAAAAGGGCTTGACAGGGTAAATATTTCTCCTCATGGGAGAATCTAGGACCAGAAGGCATAGTCTAAGAAAAAGGGGCATCAATTTAGGATTGAGATGATTTGAATTTCTACTGAGGGCTGAGTGTCTTTGGAAGTCCTTGTTACAAAGAGCTTTGGGGGCAGAATCTGCGTATATTTATGATCAATAGGGGAATATCAAGGGATATGAGGAAAAACACAGAAAAGTGGATGTGTAAAATGTCAGCTCAGACATGAACCTACTGAATTGTAAAGCAGGTTTGACAGTCTGAACAGTTTACTCCTATTACTATTTCTTAATGTATTCTTAAGTGAATTCAATCACTCCCACATCCTCTCCTCTTACAGTAAAGAAGTTTCTTCTGAGTTCTCAATTGTCACCAAGAAATTTGATCTTATATTGATGAGTCTTCCTATCAAGGGGAATATTCTCTGCATCCACTCAAAACCTTGCAATGTTAAATCCTTCTATTGAGTCACCTACAACTTTCTTTCCGAGAAGGAACCCGGTCTTTCCCATATGTAAACCCACACATACTGTCTGTAATACTTGTAAATCTTCTCTGCACCCTCTCCAATGCCTTGATAACCTATTTATAACATGACAATTAGAACTGCACACAATATTGTGTCACCTAACCAAGAGTCGATACGTCCCTATTGTGTAAAGTGCTAGTTTTTTCTAATGACCTTTCTAACCTGTGATGTAATATTTGGCAATTAGCACATCGGGAGCCCTTGTTTCACAGGTGTGGTGACAGTTGCCTTGACTACACAGTCTGTGGAGAGAACAAACAGACTTGCAAAGTCACCAAGAGCAAGTTTACTAGAATGGGTCCAACGATAAGCAGTTTCAATTTAGTAGAGAGATTCGCGAAACTAATGGTTCTCCTTACAGCAGGGAAGATTCAATCAAGGTGTTCAAAATCATTATGGGTTTTGATAGGATAAAATGAGATACTGATTTAAGGCAATCACCTAAAAAACTAGAGGGAAGGTGAGGTAACTTTTTAAATGAGTGAGTTGTGATCTGTAATGCACTGGCTTACAAGGGTGGCGAAAGCAGTTTCATTCAAAGATTTAAAAATAAATTGGATAAGTATTTGCAGAGAAAAATGGCAGGGCTATGAAGTTAGCAGAGAAATGCAGCATAGCTAAGTAGCTGGTAACTGGAAAGCATTTGTATTGCAGCCATGGTGCTGAGTGGAGATGGGAACATGAGAAGCAGAATGCAAGGATCTCTGATCCCTGTACACATACTCAACGCAGCCATTTACAACTTCAGTCATTCCAGAGTGAACATTTCAATCCAGATAAAAATCAGTCATTACCGTTGTTATAAGACTGTAAGAACATCTGTACAATGCTGAAACTTCCTCCAGTGAAATCTAGCAGCACATTCCCAATCGACCAACCAATTGTGCTCTTCCTGCGATAATTCATATAGGCCTGGAGAGAGTGTGTTAATGGAACATTCACAAATCAAGAGATAATCATAGTAACTTTCAAAAACTATTCACTGGAAGGCACATCAAACACATTGCAGAGTAGTGTACTGGATAGGAACATTTGCCTGAGTGGGACAGATCAAACCATATAGAGAGAGGAGATTCCTTTTTTTTATGATTAAGATTAGATTCCCTACAGTGTGGAAACAGGCCCTTCAGCCCAACAAGTCTACACCGACCCTTCAAAGAGCAACCCACCCAAACCCCTTTTCCCTTTGACTAATGCACCTAACACTATGGCCAATTCACCTGACCTGCACATCTTTGGACTGTGGGAGGAAACTGGAGCACCCAGAGGAAACCCACACAAACACGGGGAGAATGTGCAAACTCCACACAGTTGCCTCAGGCTGGAATCGAACCTGGGACTCTGGTGCTGTGAGGCAGCAGTGCTAACCACTGAGCCACCATGCTATTTGTCCTAACATAAATCCTAACAGACAGAACTTAATCCAGGTCATGTCCTGAAATGACCTTTCCTGAAGAAGGTTCATTGGACCCAAAAAGTTAACTCTGCTTTCTCTCTGCTGCCAGACCTGTTTTTCCAGCAATTTGTTTGTCATCTCCGGACTTTGTTTCCATCATTGATGAGAAATTTCTAGAATATTTTTCCCCTCATTGATCCAGCATTTTCTCCTCTCCTATCCTCCACAGGATTACAGAGAGGGGATATCCAGTTAGGATCAGATAAGGCATCTGGGCCTTTAATGAACTGATTAGTGTTAATGACTCAACAGATCTCAATCTTTTCTCTCAGCCTAAAGCTTTAAGGCAACCACATAGCTGGGTTCAGTAATGTAGAGGTCAGTGCTTGGTCAATTTGCGAAAGGTTGGTGACTCGAGCTACTCTTGAACAAGAATCCTTTCAATCATTCTTCAGATTAATGTCACGTCCCAGACATTAATGTCACAGTCAAATCCCCCAGCATTTTCATACTTTTGTACATCTAAAGACTCAGACATTGTAGCCGGAGAGGCTGCAGAATTCTGCACGCATCAACACCCAATTTACAAATCACCAAAGACCCCTCATTCCAATGGACTGTACCCTGTGCAGACTACCCCTCAAACCACGATCCCTATTACATACCTGGGGCACATATTTGATGACTGTTATTACAAGTTTGATGTAGGAAAAATAGTAGAGGTACTGCAGCCACGTGATTTTATTCACGAGTGTCACAAACAAAGTGATAAGGGCAAAAAGCCATGCAGCCACCAGAAATCCAGTAGTAACTTTTGAGACTTTCTGCTCCCCTCGCTGTGTGAGAAAAGGACAAGGCAGGCAGTCATGATGAAGCATTACCATAAACAAAGACTATGAACAATATAGCTTATAAGTATCAAAAACAAAGGGCTCAGAAGAACCAGGTGCAGAATGCAGCACCGCACCACCCTCCTGCAATCAGGAAAATAAAACTGGAAATGGTCAGGAGATTTATTTCAGTACAGCTTTTAGTCAATGAACAGAGGAAGGGAACAAAATGAAAATTGGCATTTGGGTTTTCAGAAGATGCCTCTTTAGAGAAACTGCACAACAATGAAGGTGAGAGATCAAAGGGAGTGCAGCAGCCCAGACAGAGAGATGCCAAGGGGACTAAGCACAGAACTGGCATAAACAGTGTTTGCGACAAGTTTTGAAATGTATCTCAGATCTGTGCTGGGGCTTCTTTCTCTCCATTTGTGAAGCAATGCAACAAAAATTATTTTAAAATTGCAGGAGGGCACCTACCAGGTACTAGACAAGTTCACAACCGAGAAACGAGAAGTAGTACATTCACATCTCTGACCAAACAGTTCAATTTAATAGAGGAATAGAGAAATAGAGAATGAGAAGTGCAGAAGCAAGGTTTAACAAATTATGTATTTTATACATGATGACAATGTATAACAAGGGAATTTGTATGGATATTGGTTAGGTCAGAATGTGTTATGCAGAATTAAGGAGTGTTCAACAATTAATAGTGACGATGTACTCATTTTACCAGAGATAAAGAAGCAACACTGAATATGTAGTATTGCTGAAAAAAAAAAGACATGCTGTTACAACTGCTCCTCTTGCACACATCAGGGCAGAATTGCAAGGATAACGAATCTCAAAGGGATCAACAACTTACACTGCATGAGAAGAACAGCAATGCTCAATTTAATTAAAAAAAAGAGATAAAAGCAGAAGTAGGCCATTTGGCCCTATCAAGCCTGTTCTGTCACAGAATCCCTACAGTGTAGAACAGGCCATTTGGCCCCACAAGTCCACAGTGACCCTCTGAAGAGTCTCCCACCCAGACCCATGCCTCAACCCTATTACACAACATTGCCCCCAAACCTACACATCCCTGTTCTCTATGCGCAATTTAGCAAGGCCAATTCAGCTAATCTGCAGATCTTTAGACTGTTGGAGGAAACTGGAGCACCCAGAGGAAATCAATGTAGACAAGGGGAGAATGTACAAATTCCACACAGACGGTCACCAGATGCTGGAATCGAACCCGGGTCCGTGGCGCTGTGAGGTAGCAGTGCTGACCACTGAGCCACCATACAGCAAGTCATTCAATAAGATCATGGCCAATCTGATCATCCTCAATTCCACTTTCCTGCTTTTTCCCCATCACTTTCAATTCCCTTGTTGATTAAAAATATGTATAAATGAATATATTTAACAATGCAACCACAACAACTTTTGCAATAAAGTGTCATATTTAGTACCCTCAGAAATAATTCCTCATTTGTCTTAAATGGGTGATTCCCGTACTCTGAGATTATATCCTCTGGTACTAGACCCTCCCATAAGGAAACAACCTCTCTGCATCTACTCTGTCAAGTGGTCAGAAGTGGGAATGTTCGCCGAATGATTGCACAATGTTCAGCCTCATTCTCAACTCCTCAGATATTGAAGCTGTCCATGTTCAAATGCAACAAGATCTGGATAATATCCAGGTTTGGGCCGACAAGTGGCAAATAACATTCATGCCACACAAATGCCAGGCTATGATCATCAGCAATAAGAGACAATCTAACCACTGACCTTGGCATTCAATGGTGTTACGATCATTGCACTCCCTGTTATCAACATCTTGGGCATTACCACTGACCAGAAACTTAACTGGACTCATCACAAACACAGTGGCTACAAAAGCAGGTCAAAGGCTAGGAATACTGCGGCAAGTAACTCACCTCCTGACTCCCCAAAGCCTGTCCACCACTTACAAGGCACAAGACAGGATTGTGATGGAGTACTCCCCAGCTGCATGGTTGGGTGTAGCCCTAATGACACTCAAGAAGCTTGACACCATCCAGGACAAAGCAATCCACTTGATAGGCACCACATTTGCAAGCATCCATTCACTCCACTAATGATGCTCACTAGCAGCAGTATGCACTACCTACAAGATGGCACTGCAGAAATTTACCAAAGATCCTTAGACAGCACCTTCCAAAACCATGACTACTCCCAACTCAAGGACAAGGGAAGCATATATATGGGATCACCACCACCTTCAAGTTCCCCACCAAGCCACTCACCATCCTGACTTGGAAATATATTGCTGTTCCTTTCCTGTCACTAGGTCAAACTCCTGGAATTCCCTCCCTTGTGACATTCTGGGTCAATCCAAAGCAGGTGGACTGCAGTGGTTCAAGTAGGCAGCTCACCACCGCCTTCTCAAGGGACAAATAGGGACAGGCAATAAATGCGGGTCAGTCAATGATGCCCACATTCTGCAAATGAATAAATAAAAGTCCTTAAAAATATTGTATATTTCAATAAGGCTGCTCTCATTTTTCTAAACTTTAATGAGTCCAACTTATTCAACCTCGCCCCATAAGAAAATCTCTCCGTACAGATAACTAACCTAGGGAATCTGTTCTGGACTGCTTCCAGAATATCTTTCTTTTGATAAGGAGACCAAAACAGTTCACAGTATTCCAGCTGTGGTGGGACTAGTGCATTGTATAGTTTCAACAACACCTCCTTATTTTGATACTTAAATTCTCTTTGAAACAAAGGCTGACATTTTATTTGCCTTCCTCATTACCCAGTGAACTTGTGGATTATATTTTTGTGACTTATGTACCACAATCCCCAAATTCCTCATTTAAATAATATTCAGCTCCTCTATTGTTTCTGGCAAATTGCATAACATCAGGTTTCCCTGTATTATATTCTGCCACATTTTTTTGCCCATTCAACCTGTCTATATGCCTCTGTAGGCTCCGCCATGCTCATCAGTTGCCTATTTTTGTGGCACCTGCAAACTTGGCTACACAGTACATTCACTTTCCTCCTCCAAGTCGCTAATATATATTTCTATTATACTATGCAAGGAATGAAAAGTTTGAATTAATACAAAAGGAGAAGATGATCTGGAATTTACATTAGGAAGAGCGAATAGAAGCAAACTCCTCAGAGCTCTTAGAATGGAGAAAATTATAAGGGGTTGAGTGAGAAAGGAAATCAGAATACAATGTGACCAGTCACAGGAAAGGACAGGAAAATGGGAGTCAGAAATCAGTTGCTGACCTCATTCAGTCCTCGACATTATGAAACTTAAAAAGTAACTAGTCTCTTTAGAGGCGAACCTACCTCATAAAAACAACACTGGCAGATTGTAATCACTGTTAGCAGGATGGCATGCAGACTGAAGAAGACATCACTACCTTGCACAGGGTTCACCTCACTTGGATTGTACACCACGAACTGTTCCTGACAAAAAAAGATGTATTTAGAACATTCATGACAATCAAATTAACAGTGTAACTTGGAGTAAAACCACTCAACCATTTAGGAACTCAGTCAGAATAAATTACAAATCCATTACATACATTTGAGTAACTTCAAATAGTCACATGAAGTAAATGAACAGGGTCAACAGGGATCTACAAAAAGGAAATCATATTTGACAATACAGATGGGAATTGCTTTGATTATGTTACTTGCGGCACTGAGAAAGAACCAAGAGAATTTCAGGATTTAAGTAAGCTCCTATGTAGATTAGGAGAAAGTGAGGACTGCAGATGCTAGAGATTAGAGCTGAAAATGTGTTGCTGGAAAAGCGCAGCAGGTCAGGCAGCATCCAAGGAGCAGGAGAATCTACGTTTCGGGCATGAGCCCTTCTTCAGGATTCCTGAAGAAGGGCTCATGCCCGAAACGTCGATTCTCCTGCTCCTTGGACGCTGCCTGACCTGCTGCGCTTTTCTAGTGACACATTTTCAGCTCCTACGAGGATTAATAAACAAAATTAGAGCACATGGGATTGGGGCAATATATTGTTATATTTTGAAGACTGGTTAACAAACAAAATACAATAGAAATAAACAGGTCAGACTGAAGGTGGTAGTATTTGGGAAGTATCAGTGAAGACCACAACTATTCACAATTCATATCAATGATTTTGGATGTGGAAACCAAAATTTCCAATTTTGCTGAAGAACACAAAATTAGGTGGGGAATGAGAGTTGTTAGTGGGTGTTAAATGGGACTTGGAAAAGCTAACTGAATGGTCAAGAACATAGCAGATGAAAAATAATGTAAACTAAGTGTGAGGTTATCCAGTTGAAGTTTTAAAAAGGCAGAATATTTCTAAAACGGTCAGAGGCCAGGGAGAAGTGGTGTTGTCCAAACAGGTCTTGGGGTCCTTGTTTGTCAATCACTCAGAGCTACCATGAAAGAAATGTCTTGCTGCAAATCCAGGTTCACCAAGGCTCTACGGAATATTGCACCTAGATCTTCTGGTAGCTTGAGATGATGAGTGCGTGTCAGGGACCGAGGCAGCACAGTCAACAGATTTGAGTGCAAGGATTCCAAGGTGGAGGCAACTGTTGGAGACAATGTGAATGACAAGTTGTTTGGTGCTTAAGACGGGCAAGAGGCAAGAAAATGCACCAAACTAAGGTAGCTGTGATACATGGAGAAGGTTGAGGACGTGGTGTTTGACTGCAAGAAATCAGAGAAGCACCATGTTATGATGTTTTGGCTGCACTACAAGAAATGAAAAGATGACAGGGAAAGTGCCGAGTACATGCAGGATGAACATATTACTACAGGAATCAGCATGGTGAAGTGGGCCACATTTGAGGCAGTGGGGAGCTGCAGGCTTTTCCAAGAGGAATAGAATGGAGGCTACACGGATTGAGAGAAAGGAAATCAGAATATGATGTAACCAGTCACAGAAAAGACAGGAAAATGGGAGTTAGGCACTAGATGTTGCTCTCATTCAGAAATTCAGAAGTAACAAGCCTGACCGGAGGTTGATTGACTTGATATAACAAATACTGATAGATTGTGAGCGTTGTTAGCAGGATTGCTTGGAGACTGGTTCACACCACGTAAGCAACTGTCTAGTTTTTCAAATGAAACAAAAACTATACAGCGCATGACAGATGTAGTCTCAAAAAACCGACAGCTGCAGTAAAACCTCCCCACTTTTATATTCCATTCCTCTTGCAATAAACCAATTTATTTGCGAATTGTTTGCTATACCTGTGGACTACCTTATGATTCATGAACAGGAAAACCAGATCTGTCTGCACAACATCAGACAACCTCTCTATTTAAAATAATACACCACTTTTTCATTCTTCCTGCTGGAGTGGACTAGTTCACATTTTCTCACATTACATTCCAGCTGCCAAATCTTTGTTAACTCACAACTTCTGTATCACTCTGCAGATTCTACTACCTCAACAGCTTACTTTCTGACCCATCGTGATATCAGTAAATCTAGTTACTTTTCAATTGGTTGCACCATCCAAAACATTGATATAGATTGTAATTAGTGAAGTCCCAAGTACCAAAAGTTGTGGCATTTCACTAATTTAGCTTACCAACATGAAAGTGACCCATTTATCCCTACTCTCTGCTTCCTGTTATCCAATCAATCCTTTCTCCATGACAATATATTATCCCCTACACCTTATGCTCTTATCTTGTACAGATGCCTTTGCTTTGGCACCAAATCAAATTTCTTTTGAAAACCCAAAAACAGCACAGCCACAATGAATGTAACGTTGTCAAAAGCTCAGATCAAAAGTAGGCTAATAAGCTATAGTTTCCTGTAGTTCCCTTACTGGAGTAAAAATAGTACGTTTTTTTTCCAATCCACTAGAACCTTTCCAGAATTGAAGACATTTTGAAAGCTTATAACCAATGCTGACTCTTTTAATACTCCAGGATGCCAATTATCCAATCCTGAGGATTTGTCAGCTTTCACAGTCATAAGAAGTACGAAAACAAATTCTTTGGCCCAACTTGTCCTTGCTGACTAAGTTTCCTCAACTGAAATAGTCAACATTTGCCTGGGTTTGGCCCACAGCCCTCTAACCTTTCCTATCCATGTACCTGCCCAAATGTCTTTTTCATGTTGTAAATATATCTGCCTCTACCACTTCCTTTAGCAGCTCGTTCCATATGCGCACCACCCTGAGAGAAAAAGTTGCCAGATTGAATAGTTTTTCTAGCCACTTCTTCCTGTAATGGGTAATTGTTTTAAATTCATCATGATGTTCAATCATTTCTTGGAAGTGTTGTACCATGAGGTCAGACATAAAACACCTGTTCAAAGCTTCCTGCATGTCTAGACAACCAATACAGCTTCAGTTAGAAAATAAAAACAAAAAGAATGATAGATGCCAGAGATCTGAAACAATAAAAGACAGTATTGGAAAAACAGGTGATTTTTCTTTAAAAACCTGTTTTTATATCACTAGTTTTTGTTCCTCATACTCTAAACAGGCAGAAAGCAGACAGAGAGAGTATGGTGTTATAATGATCGATTATGCGATACCCACAGTCTGACTGCGCAAAGCTTCTAGAGTCTGTCGTAGTATATTTAGAGCCACTACTAAACATGACTCTCCCATACAGACAACGCTCTGCTCCAAACCCCATAGGGCAGCATGGTGACTCAGTGGTTAGCACTGCTCCCTCACAGCGCCAGGGACCAGAGTTCAATTCCAGCCTCCAGAGACAGTCTATGTGGAGTTTGCACATGCTCCCTGTCACTGCTTGGGATTTCCTCCAGGTGCTCCAGTTTCCTCCCACAATCTAAAGATGTAGGGGTTATGTGAATTGAATATGCTAAATTGCCCACAGTGTTCAGGGATGTGTTTGTTAGGTGCATCAGTGTGGGGTAAATGTAGGGTAATAAAGGTTAGGGAATGTGTCTCGGTGGGATACTCGGTGTGGACTTGATGGGCCAAATGGCCTGCTTCCACACTGTAGGGATTCTATGATTCTATGAAAACTGACCTCACCAAAAGGATGCATAGTTGCTTTGCGAAATGATCACCTAATTAGGTGGGCAACCTCTTACTATAAAATAAAACAAAGTAGTGCAAATCTGAAACAAATTGCTGGACAAACTCAGCAGGTCTGGCAGCATCTGTGGAGAGAGAGTCCAGTGACTCTTCAGTAAGACTGATAGGAAGGAGTGGTATTTATGCTGATACAGGGGTTTGGGAAGGGCTGGGGATGAGGAGTGAGCGGACAAGTAGAGATAGGGCTGAGCAGGAGAGGGGGCGAAATAAGGTTAGGTAGTCAAAGCGATTGTTGGTAGTAAACCAGGGAAGAGGAGTTAGATAGGTGATGACAGGGGTCATATAGCAACAGGACCTGGGGTGTGGGAGTAGGTAAAAGTCTGATAGCTGCAGGGAAGTAACTGTTCTTGAATCTGTTCTTAGGTGCATTCAAACTTTTATATCTTCTGCCTAAAGGAAGTGAGTAGGAGAGAGTAAAACTGGGATGGAAGGGTTCTTCGATTGTTGGTTCCTTTCCCAAGGCAGCGGCAAATACAGATGGAGTCAATGGATGAAAGGTTGGCTTGAGTGAAGGACTGGGCTGTGTTCTTGATCCCTTAGCTTCTTGTGGTCTTGGGAAAGGCGTTGCCGTAATACACTGTGATGCATCCAGATAGGATGTTTTCTGTGGTGCATCTATAAAAATTAGTAAGAGTCCTTGTCGCAATGCCAAATTTCCTTAGCTTCCTGAGGAAGTAGAGACATTATCGTGCTTTCTTGACCATTGCATCAAGCAGGACAGATTGTTGGCATTTGTCACTCCCAGGAACTTGACACACTTAACTACTGCTGCCTCAGCATCACTGATGCGGACAGGAGCGTGCCCTCCACTCCGCTTCCTGAAGTCAATGATCAGCTTCTTCATTTTGCTGACCCACTGATGGAGAGAGATTGTCATCTTTATAACATGCCACAAAGCATTCAATCTCATTCCTGTATTGTCTCATCGTTAGAGATCAGACCTCCTCTGGTGTCATCAGCAATTCTGTCAATGGATTTGGGGCAGAATTTAGCCATACAATCGAGAGTATAAGAATTATACGAGGGGTGTGAGCACACAACCTTGTGAGGCATCATGGAACAAGTGTTGCCATCTATTCTTATTGTGGTCTATGAGTCAGGAAGTCAAGGATCTGGTTATAGAGGAGAAGCCAAGACCTAGGTATAGATGACCTAGGGACAGATGACCTAGTTTAGACAGGAGTTTGTTTGGAATTATAGTTTTGAAGGCAGAACTGCAGTCAATAATTAGGATCCTGATGTAGGTTATCTGGATATTCCAGGGATGAGTGCAGGGCCAGGGAGATGGCGGCTGCTGTTGATCAGATATGTCGGCAGGCAAATTGCAAAGGATCAAGGCAATTTGGTATGTTGGAGTTGAGTCTGGAAGGTCTTATGCCCAAAACAATGATTCTCCTGCTCCTCGGATGCTGCCTGACCTGCTGTCAGCACCACACTCTTGACTCTATGATCTCCAGTCCTCATTTTTTCCTCCATGCTGGAGTTGGGGTTAGCCAGGACTAACTTCTCTAAACACTTCATAATTATGGAGGTCACAGCCACAGGGCAATAGACCTCTGGTGGGACAGGAGAGGTGTTGATTGTATTTCGGTAGTACGTATTCTTGAGGTTGGCCTAATTGAAGTCACTGGATATGACGAAAAAGGCCTCAGGCATGCTGCTTGGTTTTTCTTCAGCACCAGGATGGAGGAGACTTTTTGAAGCAGGTGGGGACTTCAGATCATAGTAAGGAGTGGTTAAAGATGTCTACGGATACTCCCACCAGCTGGTCCACACAGGATCGGAGTGCACAGCCGGGACTCTATCTGGTCAGTTGCATTCTCTCAAAGAATCTAATGTCTGCAGCAGTGACTGTGGTCACACGTACATCTGAGGCTGTTGGGATAGATGACAATGATCTTCTGTTCAAAGCGCGCATTGGATGCATTAAGTTTATCGGGTAGGGATGTACTGTTACCTGCGATTCTGTTCAACTTCGCTTTGTAGCCTGTTATATTGTGTAAGCCTTGCCACAAATCAAGGGTGTCTGCGTAGCTGGTGTGGGTCTCAAGTTTAGTTTCGCATTGCCTTTTGGAGTTTCAGATGGCCTTACGAAGGTCGCGGATTTCCTGTACAATTTAGGGTTGTCCAACTTGTGTGCCTCAGACCTGGACTCTAGTAGAAAGTGGATATCTCCCAGTTCATTGATGGTTTCTGGTTGGGGAACATTTGGATCAACTTTTACAGCATGCAGTCTTCTACACATTTACGAATGAAGTAATTAATAGTAGTGGCATACTTGTTTCGGTCTGGCCACTGAGTTCTTGAATATGGACCAGTCAACCAACTCTAAGCAGTCCCATAGAAGCATCAGACCAACACTGCCCCACTTTCTGTATCGAATCCTCATGTTTCAATTTCTGTTTGTAAGCCAGGAGGAGCAGTGCAGCATCATGACCTGATGTTCCAAAACACTGACGGGAATGGAGCGGTAAAATGGTCAAGGATGTTCTGACCTCTGGTGGAACAGCAGACGTGTTAATATTATTTTGGCCGCATGTTCTCGAGTTTGGCCAAGTTGAAGTCACTGGATATGATCAGCAAGGCCTCAGGATATCGTCTGAAGCTGTTTGTAGTGTTGTATCCTTTGTCAAGTGCAATCTTCACTTTTACTTGGGGCGGAGTGTACCACTGTCAGAATAGCGGAGGTGAACTGGCATGGCAGGGAGTAAGAATAGCACTTCATTATTATTGATGCTAGGATCATGTTGCATAATTCAGTGATTTAAAGGGGCTAGGAATCTCTCCATTAACATTTTGAAAGAGGTTTTCATTAGGGGGACAATAAACCATCTTCAGTAACTTGATCACCACTCCCCAAATGAACATTTACTGCAATAATCACAACTTTTTAGCATTTGTAAAGAAGTTTAATTAAATATTACCTCAACATATGGAATCCAGAAGAGACCAATATTAAACATGCCATATGCTATGTGACCAGTCAGATTAAGTGCCAGAAAATCAAAATTCAAACCAACCACACTGAAAGAGAGAGAGAGAAAAAAAAAATCATTGAACAAAAGTTCCGATGATTTTCTTACAATGCAGATCTAAGGGACACAACAGGGATTTCTGCTACAAAACTTGTCAAACATTGCATATTATAAATCTGATTTAAAAGAACATTTGTATAAACGATTTGGATGAGAACATAGCAGGCATAGTTAGTAAGTTGGTGGATGACAACAAATTTGGTGGAATAGTGGACAACGAAGAAGGTTATCTAAGATTACAGAGGTGTTGATCGATTGGGTCAATGAACTAAGGAGTGGCAGATGGAGTTTAACTTGATGAAATATGAGGTATTGCATTTTGGTAAAACAAACAAGGATAGGTGGTGCCTTGGGTATATTGTAGAACAGAGACACCTAGGGGCTCAGGTACATAATTCTTAAAATTTGCGTCACAGATAGAGAGGGTGGTTAAGGCAATGTATAGTACACTTGCCTTCATTGCTCAGACCATTGAGTATGGAGTTCAGATGACATGCTGAGGTTCTATAGGATGTTGGTTAGCCCTCATCTTGAGTATAGTGTGCAGTTCTGGTTGCTTGGCTATAGGAAGGACATTACTAAATTGGAAAGGGTTCAGAAAAGATTAGCAGGATGTTGCCAGGAATGGAGGATTTGATAAAAGCTGAACCTGACCTCAGTGGTGGACAAGTTGTTGAAAGGAATCCTGAGGAAACAGGATTACATGCATTTGGAAAGGCAAGGACTGATTAGGGATAGTCAGCATTGCTTAGTGTGGGGGAAATCATGTCCCACTAACTTAATTGAGTTTCTTGATGAAGTAACAAAGAGAAGTGATGAGGGCAGAGCAGTGGATGTGACCTACATGGACTTCAGTAAGGCTTTCGACAGGTTTCCTCATTATACATTGGTTAGCAAGGTTAGATCGCATGGGGTACAAGAAGAACTAGCTATTTGGATACAGAACTGGCTCGAGGTAGAAGACAGAGGGTGGTGGTGGAGGATTGCTTTTCAGACTGGAGGCCTGTGACCCGTCCTGGGTCCACTACTGTTCCGCATTTATATAAAGCAATCTGGATGTGAACACAGGAGGTATATATTTAGAAGTTTGCAGATGACACCAAAATGGATATTGTAGTGGACAGAAAAGGCGGCTACCTCAGAGGACAATGGGATCTTGATCAGATGGATCAATGGGCTGAGCATTGGCAGATGGAGTTTAATTTAGATAAATGTGAGGTGCTGCATTTTGGAAAGGCAAATCAGGGGCAGGGCATATATACTTAATAGTAAGGTCCTCTGTACTGTTGACGAACAACAGACCTTGGAGTACAGGTTCATCGTTCCTGAAAGTAGAGTCTCAGGTAGATAGGATTGTGAAGGCAGCGTTTAGTATGCTTTCTTTGATTGGTCGGAACATCAGGTACGGGAGTTGGAAGGTCATGTTGTGGCTGTACAGGTCATTGGTTAGGCCACTTTTGCAATATTGTGTGCAATTCTGGTCTCCGTCCTACAGGAAGGATGTTGTGAAACTTGAAAGGGTTCAGAAAAGATTTACAAGGATGTTGCCAGGGTTGGAGGATTTGAGCTATAGGGAGAGGATGAATACGCTGGGGCTGTTTTCCCTGCAGCATTATAAGGTCACCCCTCAGCCTTCAGAGGTCTATAAAATCATGAAGCGCATGGATAGGGTAAATAGGTAAGGTATTTTCCAGAGGTTGGGAGAGTCCAGAACTAGAGGGTATATGTCTTGGGTGTGGAAGGGGGGGGGGAAGAAGAGATTTAAAAGGGATCTAAGGGACAACATTTTCATGCAGAGGGTAGTGCGTGCACAGAATGAGCTGCCAGAGGAAGTGTTGGAGACTGGTACAATTACAATTACAACATTTAAAAGGCATCCGGATGGGTATATGAATAAGAAGTGCTGGCAAATGGAACTAGTTTAGGTTAGGTTATCTGGTCGGCATAGACGAGTTCGACTGAAGGGTCTGTTTCTGTGCTGCACATCTCCATGACTCTATGCCCCATACATTGCTGAAAAAATGTTTTCATTATTTTCATTAATAGACCTGTAATTATCTTGTACACCTCTGCTAGATCTCCCCTCAATGTCCTTTTGTCCCAAGGAAAAAACGTCCAGCTTATTCAGTCAGAATCATAGAATTTGAGAATCCCTACAGTGTGGAAGAAGGCCATTCAGCTCATCAAGCCAAGCCAGTCCTCCGACAGCATCCCATCCTTACCTACTCTATTCATGTAACCCTTTACTTCATATGGCTCACCAACCTAGCCTGCACATCCCTAGATAATATGTATAATTTAGCATGGCTAATCCACCTAATCTGCATATCTTTGACCTGTGGGAGGAAACTGGAGCACCCAGAGGAAACCTGCGCAGACATGGGGAGAACGTGCAAACTCCACACTATCATCCGAGGCTGGAGTCAAACTCAGGTCCTTGGCACGAAGGCAGCACTGCTGACCACTGAACCACTGTGCCGCCCTAATTAATCTGGCCAAGATCCCTGAATCATTTTGCACCTTCTCAAGGCCCTCCACATCCTTCTCAAAGCAAGGTGGCCAGAACTGAACATATATTCTAGCTGTGACCTAACCAGATCTTCATAAAAGTTCAGTATAAAGTTTCCTCACCTTATCTTTAATCTTTATGAAGCCCAGGATCTTAACAGAAACAAATTAGTGAAGAAATTTCATGTTCCCTTAGACATTAGCTTGTGTCTCTGCTCTAATAGCAACAAGCTAGAGGTTTCATCTAAGAACTTATCCAGGTCTTTGGGCCTATTTTCCAGGTTGCTTTCACATTGTGTCTCCCCCTCAAAACCTCTGTGGGGACACATTACCCAGATGCATTTTGAGGATATTCTTCCTCACTTCTCCTGCTCTTCAATCCGTCTGAGTGACCCTGAGCCATCTTCTGAGACGAATAGAAGATCATCATCTGCAAGTCATAACTCATCCTGACTTGAAACTACATTACAGTTTGATTTTTTGGATCAAAATCTGAACAACTCTTCCTAACAGCACTGTGGGCATACCTACACACCATGGACAACAGCTGTACAAAAACACTACCACATTGTCTTAGACAGTTCTGATAGAAGTCTTGGTTTAAGAGATACTCTCAAAGAAGCTCATATCCTTCACAGGGTAAATTTCATTAAGAATTTTAGCTATCTAAACTTTTTTTTCTGTATAAGAATGAACACTGGCCAGATTAGGGCATTTGAAATTTCCTGACTCCAATAAAGAACGCAGACATGACAAATTTCAAACCTATCAATGTAATCAAGGAAAACTATTCCACACCTTTTACTCAACCCTACCTAATTATGTCCAAGAATATAAGGAGGTTTGAAAATAGCACAAAAACCCCAGTGCATTTCAAAATGCTTGAACCAATTTTTCATTGATACACAAAGTGATCTAACAAATTGAAGACACCAAAGTATAAAATTCTAAGACTCAATTATAGAACTTTAATTTCCATACAAGCTATTAGTCTGACATTCATCTGTGGCCATCCACTTGAGGTTCCTTATCCTATGGGAAGGGGTCAAAGCCCAATGCTGTAAACGTGATCTTTAATGACCTGAGCAGCAAGTAATTGCATTGTTGTTCTTGAGTGAAAATGGGACTGCCAGAAAAAAACAATTCATTAATTTACAGAATGCAGAGTTTTATCATCATGTAACTTTGAACAGATCAATATTTCCACTTTAAACCAAAAAAACAGAATTAGGAAATATACTACTACAAGCTATATGGCAAATGAGTAGGACAGAATATATTAATGGCTTTTGCAGCATTAAATTAGCATTTCTGAATCTACTGCAGTGGGGTATTTCAACAAGTACCCAATTCAGGAGCTTGATCTTTTACCTTGGAAATGTGCGCAACAATGGAGCATAGACAACAAATTTGGTGAACAGTCTAATCTCATTGAGATATAAGAAATAAACAGAAAAGATTGAAAAAGATGACGTAGATTCAAATTGGAGAGATAAATTATGAGGAGAAATTTGAGAGAAAAGAAAAAGTTAAAAAAAAGTTGAAAGTACTATGTCTTTAATTTTTATAATTTTTAAATCAACCTGTGACGTTGCACCTCCATGACCATCTCATTCTGGGGTGGGAATTTGAACCCAGACCCCTGACTCAGGGGCAGGACACCACCACTACACCGCAAGACCCTTTTACATTTTTTGTGACACTGAGTTAGAGAAATTGGTTAGTAGTCATTAAGCTTGATCACATCCATTGATTACTAGTTTTAACATTGTCTCTTTTTGGTCAATTGATGTATCAATGCAGCAGCCTCACAGAAACCATGAGGTTAAGTGGGAGATGCCACTTTTGTGAAGCTAACTACTCAGTAACTCGCAGCTATTTGCAATTCACAATCTCAAGGTCTCTTTTCCGACTAAGAATTCTTGAGCAATTTGACCATTATCATGAACAAGCATTATTCATACGCCACTATTTTTGCAGCAGATTCTAGTTCTGGTTTTTATTATTACTTCAAGTATCAGAGACCACTGCAAAGAAAATTACCTACATGAAACTCCAGGTAGGCAGCTATTGAATTTTCATAGTAAACAGCACCGGGGCGGCACGGTGGCACAGTGGTTAGCACTGCTGCCTCACAGCACCAGAGACCCGGGTTCAATTCCCACCTCAGGCTGTGTGGGGTTTGCACGTTCTCCCCGTGTCTGCGTGGGTTTCCTCCGGGTGCTCCGGTTTCCTCCCACAGTCCAAAGATGTGCAGGTCAGGTGAATTGGCCATGCTAAATTGCCCGTAATGTTAGGTAGGGGTAGATGTAGGGGTATGGGTGGGTTGCGCTTCGACGGGGCGGTGTGGACTGGTTGGGCCGAAGGGCCTGTTTCCACACTGTAAGTAATCTAATCTAATCTTGAATATCTTTCAGAATGCAGCAGCATTTAAACTTTTTGTTCGCATCCACAGGATTTTGTATGTTGCTACGAACTCCTCACATTTGCTACATGCACCATTTACCTTTTACGTCGCCAGTTTTCGATCACTTGAGGGTAGAAGGAGATAGACCAGGCGAAGAAGTAAATCCAACCAATCAGCTGACACACGATTCTCAGGACATTACTCTGCACCACCAGGAAATGAATTCTTGCCAGAATTCTACAAAAACAAGGTGCTACAGTCTGATACACAAGTGACAATCACAAAGACAAAATGTAGAATGTGTGCATCACGCGGTGTCAATCCTTTGAAGATGCTTCAGGTGTAGGGGAAAAACAAAATGTCAAGTGATCAAAAGTTTACTCAGAACAGGGGAGGTTTTGAAAGGGAAATACTTGGTGGAGAAGGAGTTGCAAAGGCAGGATTTAGTAAGGAGGACTCCAAGCTTCAAGTGGAGATGTTTGATGATACAACCAAATGAAAGGAAGGAGGGATGGCTAAGTGGCCAGATTCAGGAATAGAATCCAGTTGAATTTGTAGTACTAGGGGGTGGTTACAGATTAAGGGAGACACAAGACCATAAAGGAATTTAAACACAAGAATGAAATGAAGGCTTATACTTGTTCTCACTGTTTAGATAACAGATCAAAGGACTGAAAGAATCCTTTGAGCTTTACTAGTCATCTCATGACAGTCAGGAAATGCATGGAGTCTTGTTTCTATTTAGCAACATTTGATTTAAAAATTGACCAGCTCCATTTGATACTCGTCTCTCAATACTGCTTTTAAAGTTCAGTCTGAAGAGATCAGTTTGCCTCAATGAACTGATGCTTCACTAGTCTGTTAGTTCATTATCCACCTAGCTAATAGGTTGTGCTTAGAAATTCACTTGTCTCTCTGGTGATCTGAAACATCCATCTGTTGAATATTCCAAATACTTCAAGAGGATGAAAGGTCACTGATGCTGTACGATGAGCCTATCTCTGGGTCAGAAATCCCACCTGCTCTAGAGGCATATTATAACATGTCTGAACAGGACAATGTTGAGGGACAGGCATGTGATTTGCTCCATAGGAGGGACAGTACAGTCATTATTGGCTGACTAGCCTCCTTCTGTGCTGTAATGTTGTAGTGTTGCAATGATTCTAAATATAAAAAATGATAAACCTCTGCTTCTTGGTATTGTTAATTCTACAATTCAAATTGAAATCAGGCTTGGTTACAGATTTAAATCGTAACCAGATCTTTTATCATTTGCCTGAAAATCAACACCGTTATTGACAATTTGCAGGTCTGGAAAAATGTCCATATTCCAACCCAAAGCAGCTCTACTTGTGAATCAGATTCATCTATTCAATCTGCCTTGTTCAAGATTATCTGCAATTACCAATAAACTCCAAATCATCGCTAACTGTGACTGAGGAGATAAACACCATTACTACCTCTGATTTACAGCCTCCCCACCGCCTAATTTTAGAAGGGCGTTTCTCACCCCACAATATGTAGTACGATTGAGTGAGCAGTGCTATCTTCAGAAAATTTACTTTTAAAATATACTTTGAGGCCTCCCTGACATGACTTCTGCCACTAATCATTTGCAACCCAGGTGCTGCACTTGTGATTAAGAACAGAGTTATCCCGATGTAAATTTCTGGGAAGGTTTAAGGCATCTAGCCCAAGTTTACAACAGTGGGGTAAGTACTGGAGTCATCCACATCTGAAGTTTGAAAATCCTGGGTAAGTGGAGTAGAGTTAAATAGCTTTTTATTTGTCGTTTCGACCATATACAACTGATACAGTAAAAACAAGACAGCATTCCTCCAGTATTGCAGAGACAGGTTTAAATGAGTAAATAGATGAACTTTGGCAGTATGCAGTGACAGAGATATTATGATGATAGGATTTTCCTTTGAATCATTGCCACAGAAGGCTGGGGAGGCCAGGTCATTGAGTACATTTAAAAACAGAGATAGATAAGTTCTTGATTACCAAGGGATCAAAGGTTACAGGAAGAAAGCAGGAAAATACGATTGAAAAGTCCATCAGCCATGATTAAATGGGCTGAATGGCATAATTTCTGGTCCTGTGTGTTATGATCTGATGGTCTTACGCTAGAAGGTTGGTGCCTGCACAGTTCAGAACTTGGAGCACTGCAGCCTTACCCATGTGTATATATTGTTGATAAATGTCATTTAACAAGTATCCTAGAAGGCTGGCTTGAGCTTGTAGGAAAAAGGAGAACTCAGACTAAAACATAATGGCATCAGGGGAGATACCACTAAGGCATTTGGTGTTTGTTGCTCAGGGGAATCTGAACAGCTAATGGACAGAGCTGAAGAACTATGAAGTAACAATCCCAGCCCTTTGATGCAGGCAGTCAAACACAAATTAGCAGAATAGTTCCTTTAGCTGTAAGAGCCTGCTCTACATTCAACAGGATCACCTTCCATCTCAAATGCTGTATTTCCACTCTCACTCCATTGTCCTTAATGACTTTAAAACCTTAAACCAAATCGCTAGCCTTCTGAAAATATTCAGTGATTTGGCGTGCACAACCTTCAGTGGTAAATTCCACAGGTTCACTACTTCATCTCAGTCTAAATGGTCTACCCTGTATCCTGAGACCGTGACCTCTGGTTCTAGACTCCCCAGTTACACAAAGCATTCTTCCCACATTTAGTCCATCCAGTTATTTGAAACGTATAACATTCTATCCAATCCCAGTCATTCTTCTAAACTTTAGTGAATACAGGCCCAGTTGAACCAATCTCTCTGCCTAAAAGGGTCCTGCCATTCCTAGTATCAACCTAGTGAATCTCTGCTGCACTCAGAATGCAAATACATCCTCCCTCCCTTTTCTATTCCACTAATCATATCCTTAAAAACCTCCAATAGATTTGTTAAGCTGCACTTTACTTTTATAAATTCATGTTGGCTTGCCCAATCCTGTTAACATTTTCCACATGTATGTGGAAGGGAGTTATGGGAGTTATCCCCAGATACAACTGCCCCAGGTCTCTATATGAAGTGGTGACAGTCCCAGCTCAGTACTTCCTTATACACAGCGGGGGATGATGATATCATCAGCAAGGTGTTCATGAAGTCTTAGCAGATTTTCATTCAATGCTTATGTTAGTCCCAAACAGAACATTGCCCACTTCATCTACAAGTTCCAAGTGGCAGGGGAATTGGCAGACTCCTTTATTAATGATTTATATTGTTTGGCCAGTCCAGTCATAACATGTTGAAGCTAATTCCAGATATAACAGTAAGAGTTCTCAACAACAAACTGATTTTTAGTAACCTAAAGATGACTCAAAATCCAGGCACACAGACCAGTATACTTGGCAGGCTTACGGAATTTGGATTCTAATGAACTCTGCAATACCAGAAGCTACAGCAAATGAGAGATTAAAAACAGCAAATAATGTTTGCAGAACATCTTTTTGTTTGTACCCAGAAACAATGCAGCAAAAAGCTTCAATGCTGAGGAATCAATCGAAACTTATAACTAATGGACATTTGTTGGAGTGTTGATCACTGGTTGGCACATCATTGATGGGCAAGCAAAGAGGCCAGAGATCACGATGAGAATGCTCACCCCGAAACAAAGAAAAGCAATAGCGAGGACTTGAGACTAACACTCGTGGAAAGAGCTTTGGATCATGGGCCCAGTCGACAGAACAGAGAACTTGGAAGCCAAGACTGGTTACCGCATGTCTTAATGGGTGATACTGTGTACAAGTTGTAAGTACATTTCTTGTTATTTATTTACTAATGTGACAGGAAAATACATTTAATTGTTGGACAACTGGTCCATCTCTCATTGGTTGTGCAAGTTAAGAGTCAGAGAAAGGGACAGCGCAACAGGCTGAGAGAAGATCGTGCAATTGAGATGTTATTGGATAGAACTCTCAGGCTTGATCCAAGTCCATCAGTTGTCTTGACCAAAGAGGTTTGCGCTGAACGATAAAAAGCCTGTAAAGTCAGAGAAAAGGTAAGTATTGTCATTTTGAAGTGCTGCCTTCATTGTGCAGGGCAATAGGATTGTACAACAGAAGACTGCCAATACTTTAACAGTGGCAGAATTGTCACTTTCTGAACTTTGAAAAGTAAGATCATTTTTTAAGAAGTAAGCCAAGTAAAAGAAAGATCACTTCCAGAACAAAGATAAATCTAATAACTGGACAAGAGGAAGATGACATGGAAATTGTCTAAATAGATATGGTTAACCCAACAGATGATGATTTGGACCAAGATTATTGGTCTGTAACCTTAAAATTCAAGAATTTTGATTTTTTCTCCCCCCATGATTCAGGAACAATTACTATGCCGCCCATCAATTTAGATTGGCCTCAAACTGTTTAGCTTTGTATCTTGATTTTTAAAAAAAAAGTTGTCAGAGTCTAGGAGGCCACAACCTTTGAGTTTTGAAAGATTTTAAGGAGCCTAGCTTTTCCAAGTATGTGATCAGCTTTACATCAGTCTGCCAATCATGTTGGGTGTGAGGGATGTTTTTTCAGTGCAACAATATCTGGGACATTTCCACATTTTCCATTTCAGCTACTAAAAAGCACAGTCCCCATCCACTCTACATTTCAAATAACCAGATTAGGATGAACTTTTGAGATCCCCTGTACATTACAAACGTGCTTTTTTAGGATAGTGGAAAGAGAGAGGTGATAATAGGGTTGGAAATACATTCTGTTAAACAGGAATGCTTTTAGTTAAATGTTTCAGACTATGAATGTTAAAAAATTCCAATTAACAACTTTGGAAACTGAGAAAGTACTTGGAGGGAGACAATTTAATGATTATGCAAATTAGCCTGAGGGGTAAGCTGTGAATACCTGTAACCTTAGTAGTCATGTGATAGGACTTGGTGAAAGATTGGAGCCTACATTGCTCAGAGCATGGAGTACTGCAGCCTTACCATCATGCACACTTTGTTAATTAATGTGGTTTAATAGAAAGCCTAGAAGTTAAGCCTGAACTTATAAGAACAGAAGAACCCAAACTAAAACATTACCATAAGACCATAAAATGGTCGGGTTTAGGACATTCAGCTCACCAAGTCTTATCCACCATTCAATGTTGGCTGATGTTTCTCAATCCATTCTCTACCATTTCCCATAACCCTTAATCCTCTAATCAAGAATCTCTGTCTTAAATACACTCCATGACTTGGGCCTCCACAGCCTTCTGTGGCATTGAGTTTCACAGATTTACTATCTGTCTGAAGAAATTCCTCATCTCAGTACTGAAGAGACATCCTTTCACTCAGAGGCTGCGCCTTTGGGAAACACTTCTCCACATCTGCTGGATCCGGCCTCGGAATTTTGCAAATTTCAATGATAGCACCCGCCATCTTTCTAAGCTCCATCGAATATAGACCCATAGTTTTTACTACTTCTCACATGACAAGGCTCAAGATCATTCTTGTAAATCTCCTCTGGGCCCTCTCCAACACCAGCAAACTCCTATTTAGATAAAGGGCCCAAAACAGCTCTCAGTATTCTAAATGTAGTCTGACCAGAGTCTCACTTAGCTTCAGCAGTACATCGCTGCTGTCATCAGAGTCCCTACAGTGCGGAAACAGGCCATTTGGCACAAGTCCATACCCACCCTCCCAAAAGTAACCCACTCAGATCTATTCCCTGACCCGATTACTCTACATTTGCCCCTGACTAATGCACCTAATCTACACATCCCTGAACACTATGGGCAATTTAGCATGGCCAGTTCATCTAAACTGCACATCTTTGGATTGTGGGAGAAAACCCACGCAAACACACGTCGAATGTGCCAACTCCATACAGATAGTCGCCAGAGGCTAAAATCGAACCCAGGTCCCTGGTGCTATGAGGCAACAGTGCTAACCACTAAGCCAATGTAATACCCATACATTCTAGGCTGCTTGAAATGAATGCTAACATTGCATTTGGCTTCCTGGATCCCAATGGCAATCGCTTGAGAGTTCACTACAGAGTCAATCAGAACCTCCAGCCTGATGTCAACAATAATGCAAGTCTTCCTCATGACAAATTCACATCATAGTGTTGACAGTTAAAACCCAAGTCATAGCCTATTACAGTTTTGACTTGAATTATTCCACCTTTCAAATTCACATTTGTGCACAATGGGCATATTAGCTCCTGGTCTGTCAGCATTTCAAACATAATTTTCCCTTTGTTAAAATTTCTCCAGAGCCTTACTCATTTTCATCACTTGCTTCAGCCCAACAACTCCCAGTTGTCCATATCCTGACTTCTTATGCCCACAAATAGTGTCATGACTTCAGGTGCCACAGCCCTAAACTCTAACTCCTTTCTTAAACATCTCTGCCTCTATTTAAAAGGTGTGCCGAAACCTACCCTCTGATCAAACTTTATTTTTATCCTACCTCAGTATCTTCTGTTGTTAAATGTCAAACACGGAGAGAAAATCCTCCTGAACATTTTGGTAGAGCGAATCAGGGCAGGACTTATACACTTAAATGGTAAGGTTTGGGCAGTACTGCTGAACAAGGAGACTTTTGAGTGCAGGTTCATTGTTTCTTGGAAGTGGAGCCACAGGTAGACAGGGTAGTGAAAGTGGCATCTGGTACACGTGCCTTTATTGGTCAGTGCATTAAGTATAGGAGTTGGGAGGTCATGTGGCTGTACAGGACATCGGTTAGGCCACTTTTAGAATAAGTCAAGAATCACAAGACACCGGGTTATATTCAAACAGGTTTATTTGAAACCGCTTGCAGTTTCACAAACCTGTTGAACTATAATCCAGTGTCATGTGATTTTTGACTTTGTCCACCCCAGTCCAACACCAGCACCTCTTCATAACTTCTAGAATACTGCATTCAATTCTGGTCTTGTTGCTATAGGAGAGATGTTGTTAAACTTCAAAAAGAGTTCAGAAAAGATTTACAAGGATGTTGCCAGGGCTGGAGGGTTTGAGCCATAGGGAAAGGCTGAATACACTAGGGTTATTTTCCCTGGAGGGTTGGGGTTTGAGGGATGATCTTATAGAGGTTTATAAAATCATGACGGGCATGGATAGGGTAAATAGACAAGGTCTTTTCCCCAGGGTAGGGGAGTCCAAAACTAGAGGACAAAGATTTGGTGAGAGGGAAAAATTTGAGAGAGATCGTGGTGGGCAAGATGTTGGAGGGAATCCTGAGGGACAGGATGTACATGTATTTAGAAAGGCAAGGACTGATTTGGGATAGTCAACATGGCTTTGTGTGTGGGAAATCATGTCTCACAAACTTGATTGAGTTGTTTGAAGAAGTAACAAAGACGATTGATGAGGGCAGAGCAATAGATGTGATCTATATGGACTTTAGTAAAGCGTTCGACAAGGTTCCCCATGGGAGACTGATTAGCAAGGTTAGATCTCATGGAATACAGGGAGAACTAGCCATTTGGATACAGAACTGGCTCAAAGGTAGAAAATAGAGGGTGGTGGTGGTGGATGGTAGTTTTTCAGACTGGAGGCCTGTGACCAGTGGAGTGCCACAAGGATTGGTGTTGGCCCTCTACTTTTTGTCATTTACATAAATGATTTGGATGCGAGCATAAGAGGTACAGTTAGTAAATTTGCAGATGACACCAAAATTGGAGGTGTAGTGGGCAGCGAAGAGGGTTACCTCAGATTACAACAGGATCTGGACCAGATGGGCCAATGGACTGAAGTGGCAGATGGAGTTTAATTCAGATAAATGCAAGGTGCAGCATTTTGGGAAAGTACATCTTAGCAGGACTTATATACTTAATGGTAAGGTCCTGGGGAGTGTTGCTGAACAAAGAGACCTTGGAGTGCAGGTCCATAGCTCCTTGAAAGTGGAGTCGCAGGTAGATAGGATAGTGAAGATGACATTTGGTATGCTTTCCTTTATTGGTCAGAGTATTGAGTACAGGAGTTGGAAGGTCATGTTGCGGCTGTACAGGACATTGGTTCGGCCACTGTTGGAATATTGCGTGCAATTCTGGTCTCCTTCCTATCGGAAAGATGTTGTGAAACTTGAAAGGGTTCAGAAAAGATTTACAAGGATGTTGCCAGGATTGGAGGATCTGAGCTACAGGGAGAGGCTGAACAGGCTGGGGCTGTTTTCCCTGGAGCGTAGGAGGCCGAGGGGTGACCTGATAGATGTTTGCAAAATTATGAGGGGCATGGATAGGATAGGATAAATAGGCAAAGTCTTTTCCCTGGGGTCAGGGAGTCCAGAACTAGAGGCATAGGTTTAGGGTGAGAGGGGAAAGATATAAAAGAGACCTAAGCGGCAACCTTTTCACGCAGAGGGTAGTACGTGTATGGAATGAGTTGCCAGAGGATGTGGTGGAGGCTGGTACAATTGCAACATTTAAGAGGCATTTGGATGGGTAGATGAATAGGAAGGGTTTGGAGGGATATAGGCAGGTGGGACTAGATTGGGTTCGGATATCTGGTCGGCATGGATGGGTTGGACCGAAGGGTCTGTTTCCATGCTGTACATCTCTATGACTCTATCTAAGTGGCAATCTTTTCACAGAGGGTGGTGGTGCGTATGGAATGAGCTGGCAGAGGAAGTGGTGGAGGCTGGTACAATTACAACATTTAAGAGGCATATGGATCGGTGTATGAATAGGAAGGGTTTAAGAGGGATATGGGCCAAATGCTGGCAAATGGGACAAGACTTACTCAGGATATCTGGTCGGCACAGACTAATTGTACCAAAGGATCTGTTTCCGTGCTGTATATCTCTATGACTCTGGAGACTGCAATCTTCACTGCATTCCATGGCAACACCCTGACCACTAAGACCAAAGATTGACAGTTAATTGCACAAATGACAGCTCCATGCTTCTCATGCTGGAGCAACTGGCCCCTTTCCCATGGTTGTTTCTTGCAGCCTCATCCTGATATATGCAAGATGAAAAGCTTCAACCTCTTGTCTCCCTTCAACGATGGGTCCACGGGTCCTAACTACTTCTTTACTATCTAATCACTGTGCCTCTTCCTTTCATCTTGCCCCAATGAATGCAATATGTTAGTGAACTTAGCACACATGCTTAGTGTTCTGGGCAATGTCCAATGGTTCAACTAAATGTTACTCTAAACAAATCACAAATACCCTGTCAGATCTTCAGTTACAGATTACAGTAAACCTGCAACATAATGATAATGGGGTCTTTAAGCATCCTAACATTGACAGGAATAACAACAGTATAAACAGCAAAAAGCGTCTTCAGGATAATTTTTTTGATCAGTATATTTCTATTGCAAGGAAAGATCGTCAGATGCAGTTTTCGGAAATAAAGTGGGTCATGTGGATCGAGTGTCAGAATTGGAGTTTTTCAAGAGCAGTATTCATAGTATTGTATTTTTGAGATGGAAAAGAACAAGCAGCAATTTATGGTGAAAAAAATAAAGAGAGAGAAGTTAATTGGACGATCAGTGCAATTTGTCCCAGTTAAATTGGAATTTGGATTGTCTATTAAAAGATAATAAGACAACTAGTTGTATTTAAAGTGAACACAAAAGAACATATTTCAACTCAAACAAAGGAGAAAGGCATGGCTACCAAAACCAGAGCACCTTGAATGGTGAGAGAGATGTGTGGGCTGAAACAGGAAAAAAAAGGGGAGTATGATACGTGGAGAGATATCTGAAATGCGGCATTTTGATAGGAACAATATTAAAGGGAATGCTGCAAATCAAGTGTCCTGGGGCATAAACATACAAATTGTTGACCAATCCTATATTCAACAAAGTATTTGGAAAACCATGTGGGATCCTGGGCTATATAAATAGGATCAACAAAACACAAAAGTTAGGAAGTTATGATAAATTTTTAGAAACCACTGATTGCGTTTCAACTGGAACAGTTGGTCCTAATCTTTGGCAAGGATATGAAGGCTTTAGAGATTTCAGATTGGCTTCAAGCTCGAAGGATGCCAGTTACATGGATAGGTTAGAGAAGCCTTTCATCATATGGAAAAAAAGATGGTTCCAAGATTTAATAGAGGTGTACAGAATCATGATGGATTGAGATACTGAAAACAAGATCCAAAGGACACAGATTTAAGGTGCATGACAAGAGAAAGGACACTGACATGAGGAAAATCCTTTCTGGAAACAGTGAGTTGTTAGAATCTGGAATACATTTGGTCAAGAGCGTAGTGAAGGCAACCTCAATTATGGCTTTCAAAAGGCAATTAATTAAATCAAGAGCTGATGAGAAAATGCTGCCAAAAAAAAAAAGCAGCAATAGAATAGGTCAGCTAAATGGCTCTTCTGTAAAGCTGTCCCAGGCTGGATGGACTGAATGGACACCACCACAATATCTACCCACCTGGTCACATTGCTGGTGCAGTTGTTTTCAAGGTACACAGTGGTCTGACCAACCTCAACTCCTCTGACTGGTAAAACCGTTGAATTCGCTGAGTGAGAAGGTAATGTAATCTGTTAGAAGAAAATATATGAAATGAACATTCCTAATGTGCAAAGCAACATAGAAGGGGATCAATCAGAAGTGTGTGGCACAAAATATTTCTGATTAGAAAATAATAAAGCAGAGTGTACTGTAACAAAACAACCAGACCTGTTAATAAGATGAACTCTTTGGAGGCTCCGTGGGCACCCAAAGCCAAGTGACAAGGACAAACTGGGTTCTTGACAAGGCAAGCTTGCCTTCAGCCAGAAGCTTAGGGATGCTGCTCACAACTGTTTCTATACTGTAGATAATTGTTGTAGAATAAGGAACAACTTTACATTAGTTGTCCAAATGAACAATGACTGGATTAAAACAGAAAATGCCAGAGAAACTCAGCAAGTCTGGCAGTTTCTGTGGAGAAAGGCAGTCAATAATTTGGGGGAAGAGTATGGGGGAGAACAGCAGTTAGGCAAACAAAGGAACAGTAGTAAGAAAAGCTGCTAATGCGGACCATTACTGGTCTTGTAATGACTCCTGTAAAGACTCCATTTCATTCTCCAAGTTTCTCTGTCACATCTGTTCTGATTCCACACTCCATAGGGAGGGCCTCAAAATGTTCACTTTTTTTGTCCAGAGGATTCCACCACCCTGGTTGACAGTATCTTCACTGTGTTGACCCATCTACTACACTTCTGCCCTCAGCTCTCTCTTCTCTTCCACAACACTGATAGTGTTTCCCGAGACCTTATTTTCCTTCTCACTAGCATCCACAACGAAAAGATCATAAGACCCCACTTCTATCGCTTCTAGCAAGGTGCCACACATTCACCTTCCCTGCCTGGTCAGTTTTCTGCACGGACTGTTGCCCCCAGTACACCCCTGCCCCACTCCTAACACTATCCCACACCCCCAAGGAATCTTCCTATGCAATTGCAGAAGATGCAACTCCTGCCCATTTATTTCCTCACTATCCAAGGCCCCAGACACACCTTTCAAGTGAAGCAGCGATTTAGTCAATCTAGTTTACTGTATTCACTGCTCACAATGTGGCCTTCTCTACACTGAGCAGACAAAACATAGACTCAGCGGTTGCTTTGTGAAACACTTGCAATGTGTCCACAAGAGTGACTCAGTTTCTGGTTGCCTGCCACTTCAACACATCACCATGCTCCCTCTGCAACATTCCTGTCTTGGACCTGCTGCAGCAAAGCTCAGTGCAAGCTGGAAGAACAGCAACTCATTTTCTGCCTGGGGATCCAGCGGACTTCAGGATTCAATATCAAGTTTAATCATTTTAGGGCCTAAGCACCTTCTTCCATGTCCTTTACCCAATCCCACATCTAGCCAACCACTTATGGTCCCCATTATTGGCTTTCCTTTCTCCCTGGCATACCACCTGTTGCTCTCCATCTCTCCACTTATCCGATCACTCCTTTTCTCTCCCTCATGTTGTATTGCACATACATCAAAGGGTAAAAGGATAACAAGCAAAACAGTAGGATTGATTAAGGATAACAGCAGTAACTGTGTATGGAGCAAGAGGATTCAGGGAGGATTGTAAATTAACACAGATTCTAAATGGATCAGTGTTCACAAATGAGACAGATGATATGGATATAGAAATCAGACAAAGTCTGTGATATAATTAAATAAACTAGCACAGAGAGAGAGAGAGAGGAAGTTTGAGTACTCTGACAAGCTTAAATGTAGGCAAATCTCCAGAGGCAGATGAAATGTATCCCATGATGTTGAGCAAGCCAAGAAAGGAAATAGCAGAGGCACTTGCAAGAATTCTCAATTCTTCTCTGACCACAAGAGAAATGATGGAGGATGGCCAATATAATACCAGTATTCGTGGAGGAAGCAAGGGATAAACCAGGAAACTATAGGCCAGTCAGTCCCCACCTTGGAGGTGGGGAAATTATTGGAAGCAATTTTGAGAGACACAACTCCTATTCATTTGGAAAGGCAGGGATTAATCAAGAACAATCAGCATGGTTTTATTAAAAGGGAGGTCATATCTGACCAACTTGATTGAAAAATTCAAACAGGTGTCCAGGACTGTACAGGAGGGCAATGGTTTTGATGTTGTCTACTTAGGCTTCAGCAAGGCACTTGATAAGGTTCTGCAGTGGAGACTGACAGCCCAGGAGATCAGAGGAAATCTGATCCACAATTGGCTGAGTGACAGAAAGCAGTAGGTGATAGTTGAACAGTGTTTTTCTGACTAGTGGGGTCCCACAGCAGTCAGAATGGGGGCCCTTACTGCTCATAGCTTTTTAACGAATGATTTAGATTTGAACGGAGGACAGTTGATCAGTAAGTTTATAGACTATTCAAAAATTGATTGGTTGGTAAATAGTCAGCACGAAGGCCTTAAACTACAAGAGGACATAGATGGGCTGCTCAGTGGAGAAAACGGAATTCAATCCAGATGAGGTGATGTACTTGGGCAGCATAAATAAGGCAAGGGCATCGTGAATAGTAGGACTCTGGGAAGCATTGATCAGAGGGACGTTGGTTTTTACAAACACCAGTCCCTTAAGGTATTAGGATGGGTGGATAAAGTGGTTAAGGAGGCACATGGTATTCTTGCCTTTGTTAGTTAAAGCACAGAGTATAATACTAGGAAGGTTACAATGGAACTGAAAAAAGTGTCAGTTAAGCCACAGCTTAACAGTATTAAGACACAGTATTGTGTGCAGCTCTGGAATCCACTTTATAGGAGGGATTTTATTACACAGAAGAGGGTACACAGTAGATTAACAAGAATGTTGCCTGCACTGTAGAGTTTATGATGACAGATTGGACAGACTGGTATTGTGTACTTTTGAGCAGAGGAGATTGACAGGGGAGACAATAAATTATGGATGGACAGGGATGCATAAATTATGAGGGGCATAGATAGGTAGACAGGAATAAACCTTGCCCCTTGATGGATGGATCAATAGCCAAGGAGCATAGACATAAATTGGCGGTGGGGAGGATGAGTGCAAGGGTTTATTAGAGGAGATGTGAGGAGGAACTTCTTCACCTAGAAAGTGGTGAAAATCTGGGACTCGCTGCTTGTGAGGTGAGACCTGTACAAACTAGACGGGCTACACTTCGGCAGGACCCAGGTGGATATCCTTGGATGGAGTACTGGGTAGTGTGTTTGGGGAGGGTTTAAACTAGTCGGGCAGGAGGATGGGAACCAGAGGAATAGGGCAGTAGATGCAGAAATTAAGGGAGAAGTAGAAACCAAGACAAACATGGGTAAGAACAAGAACAGGCAAGGAGACACTGTTGAAAGGAGCAGGGAGGTGGTCTGGAATGCATGGGTTTCAATGCATGCAGTGTAGTAGGCAAGGTAGATGCATTTAGAGCTTTGTTCAGTATTTGGAACTATTACATTATTGCAATTACAGAAACTTGGCTGAAAGAGGGACAGGACTGGCAGCTGAATGTCCCAGGATTGAGATGTTTCAGGTATGATAGAAGGGCATGTAAAAGGGGTCAGAGAGTTGCATTAATGGTAAAGGAGTATCTCACTGCTGTACTGAGGGAGGATACATCAGAGGAATTATGCAGCGAGGCAGTATGGGTAAACTCAAATAGGAAACGGTCAAATCACAATGCTGGGTATATACTACAGGCCTCCCAGTAGGACATGGTGGAGAGAGCATGTAGACAGATTTTAGAAAGATGCAAAAATGGCAGGGTTGTTGTGGTGGGTGATTTTAAACATCCTCTATATTGACTGGAACTCATCACGGTAGGGGCTTAGATGGGACAAAATTTTTAAGGAGCATTCAGGAGGGTTTTGTGACAAAGTATGCAAACAGTCCAATCAGGGAAGGGGTTATACTGGACCTGGTTTTGGGAAATGAGCCCAGCCAGGTGAGTGAAGTTACAGTGGGGGAGCATTTGGGAAGTTGTGAGCATAATATAGCAAGTTTTAAGGTACTTATGGATAGGGAAAACAGCAGTCCTAATGAGGTGGTGTTAAATTGGGGAAGGCAAACTACATCAATATTAGACAGTAAACTGGAGGATTCTGATTGAAGGCAGCTGTTTGAGGGCAAATTCACATCAGACATGTGGGAGTATTTAAAGTGACAGTTGATAAGAATTCAGGGTAGGTACATTCCTGTGTGAATAAAGGATAGGTATGGCAAGTCACATGAGCCTCAGATGACCAGAGATATTCTGACCTTGGTCAAAAAGATAAAGGCAGCATACGTAGGAGGATGGAAACTGACAAAGCCCTTGAAGTATACAAGGGAAGTAGGAAAGGATTTAAACACGGAAATAGAAGCGCTCTAAAAACAAAAAGGGTCATTGCAAAGCATTTAGCAAAACAGGATTAAAGGAAAATCTCAAGGCTTTTTACCCATATATAAAAAGCAAAAGGGGAATCAGGGAAAGGGTTGGGCCACTCAAGGACAAAGGAGGGAATCTACATGTGAAGCCAGAAGAGGTCCTAAATAAATACTTTGTGTTGACATTCACCAAAGAGAAGGCATTGGAGGGTGAACATCTCAGGGAAGGGAATGTCAAATTTCTAAGCCAAGTTTCTATTAAAAAAGGAAGAGGTGTTACAGGTCTTAAAAAGATTGATTAGTACCCAAGTCCTGATGGAACCTGCCCCAGTATATTGAGGGATTGCTGGAGCATTGACAGACATCTTTTTATTCTCTTTGGCCACAGGTGAGCTCCCAGAGGACTACAGAATAGCGAGTGCTGTCACATTGTTTAAAAAGGGTAGCAGGGTACATCTAGGAAATTACAAGCCCATGAGCCTCAGGTAAGGAGGTTATTGGAAAAGTTTCTCAGGGACAAGATCTATATGCATTTAGATGCAAATGGACTGATTAGCAATAGACAGCATAGTTTTGTGTGGGGGAGGTCATGTCTCATTAACTTGATTGAGTTTTTTTTTAAAAGCAGGCATTGAAGATGATTGATGGGGGGGGGGGGGGGGGGAAAGAGAAGCTGTTAATGTGTCTACATGGACTTCAGTAAAGCCTTTGATAACGTCCCTCATGACAGACTGGTGCAAAAGGTTAAAATTCTTGGTATCAGGGATGAGCTGGTAAGAAAGATACAGAACAGTCATAGGAGACAGAAAGTAGCAGTGAAAAGATGCTTTTCTGAATGGAGGGCTGAGACAAGTGGTGTTCCACATGGATCGGTGCTGGGACCTCTGCTGTTCATGATTCATATAAAAGATGAGGGGAAAACATAGCTAGTCTAATGAGCAAGTTTACAGATGATACAAAGATTGGTGGAGTTGTGGATAGTGAAGAGAATTATCAAAGGATACAGATCAGTTGGAGGCATGGACAGAAAGTGTCACATGGACAAATGTGAGGTGATACATTTTGGAAGGTCAAGTACAAGTAGAAATTATACAGTGAATGGTAAACCCTTAGGAACATTGATATGCAGAGGGATCTGGGTGTGCAGGTCCACAGATCACTGAAGGTGGCATCACAGGAAGGTAAAGTTGTAAAAAAGGCTGAAGGTATACTTGCCTTCATTGGAAGAGACATTCAGTATGAGGATAGACAAGTTGTACTGTAGCTTTATAGTATTTGCAGGCAGAACTGGCTCGAAGGTAGAAGACAGAGGGTGATGGTGGAATATTGCTGTTCAGACTGGAGGTCTGTGACCAAAATTGGAGGTGCAGTGCACAGTGAAGAAGGTTACCTCAAGGGGCAATGAGATCTTGATCAGATGGGCCAATGGGATGAGATGTGGCAGACAGAGTTTAATTTAGATAAATGTGAGTTGCTGCATTTTGGAAAGGCAAATCAGGGCAGGACTTATACATTTAATGGTAAGGTCCTGGAGGGTGTTGCTGAAAAAAAAAAGAGATCTTGGAATGCAGTTTAATAGTTCCTTGAAAGTGGAGTCACAGAGAGATAGGATAGTGAAGGCAGCATTTGGTATGCTTGCCTTCACTGATCAATGCATCAGGTATAGGAATTGGAAGGTCATGTTGCGACTGTACAGGACATTGATTAGACAACTTTTGGAATACTGTGTACAGTTCTAGTCTCCCTTCTATAGGAAGGATATTGTGAAATTTGAAAGGGTTCTGAAAAGATTTACAAGGATGTTGCCAGGCTTTGAGGGTTTGAGCAATAGGAGAAGCTGTATAGGCTGGGGCAGTTTTCCCTGGAGCATCGGAGGCAGAGGAGTGACCTTATAGAGGTTTATAAAATCAAGAGGCGAGGATAGTGTAAATTCATGACTATTTTTTCCACACGCAAGGTGGGAGTGGAGAGAAGAGTCCAAAGCTAGAGGTTTAGGGTGAGAATGGAAAGATTTTAAAGAAGGGTCCTGAAGGGCAACTTTTTCATGCAAAGGGTGGTGTGCGTATGGAACAAGCTACCAGAGAAAATGGAGGCTGGTACAATTACAACATTCAAAAGGCATCTGGATAGGTATATAAATAGGAAGGGTTTAGACTGAAATGGGCCAAATGCTGGCTAATGGGACTAGATTTATTTGGGATATCTGGTCAGCATGGATGAGTTGGACCAAAGGGTCTATTTCCATATTGTACATCTCTATGACACTACTTCAGTTAGGCCACACTTGGAACATAGTTCTGTTCACCAAACTATCAAGAGGACGTGGATGCTTTGGAGAGGGTACAGAAAATGTTTACCAGGATGTTGTCTGATATGGGGGATTTAACCTGAGAAGAAAGGTTGGAGAGACCAGGTTTTCACTGGAACACAGGAACTGGAGGGTCAACCATTAGAAGTTTATAAGATTATGAATTGCATGGGTAGAGTGGAAAGTCTGAGGCTTTATTCCAGGTGGAGGGGTCAATTACCAAGGGACATAGGTTCAAGGTGTGGGGAAAGTGGGGAAGTGTAGAGTTTAAGAGAGATGTGCAAGGCAAGTTTTGCCACACAGAAGGTGTTGTGTGCCTGGAACATGCTGCCAGAGGTGGTGGTGGAAGCAGACAATAGCAGCATTCAAGCAAAAAAAAACCTGGATGAATACATGAATAGGAAGGGAATAGAGGGATATGGATCCTGTAAGTGAAGACAGCTTCAGTACGGATGGACAAAATGTGTTGGCACAGGCTCAGATGTCCGAAGGGCTTGTTCCTGTGCTGTATCGTTCTTTCTGCCTGTTGGGGTGGTAGAAGCAGAAACCCTGGTAACATTTCAGCAGCATTTAGATGTGCACTTGTGATGCCAAGGCATACAGGGCTATGGGCCAAGTGATGGAAAATGGGACTGGAATGGATGCTCCAGACTGTCACAGACATGATGGGCTGAAAGGCTTTTTTTTTCCTGTGCCGGAGATACCATGATGCATGACTCATTGAAAATCCCTTGGGAAATGAACAGGACAATCATCTGATCAAATGTAAATTAAACAGTGCCAGACAATGATATCAGTACTTACATATTTGGGCAGTTCGACAACTGAAGTCTGCTTCGATGAGAACGTAACATTAAATATGACGACTAGAGTCTCCTGCAAGCGTGCACTATGAGGGAAACAACAGAAGGTTTCTACACTTTGCAACCATATGAGTAACCTATTTGAATCAAATGTTAAATAAGAACTTGTGAAAGTTTCCATACATCTTCAGAATATTCCAATACAATTTCCAGCCAATTGATTACCTCCAAAGTGCAATATGGCTCTACAAACAGCAATGAGTTAAAACAGAAGACAATTTGCACTTGGATGCTGCTCAAAGGCTGCATTAAATTCCACCATTGTATTTTAAACGTACCTAACCAATCAGCCATGATTCAATTGCTAGAACAGACTCAAGGTTCTAATGGCCAATTTGTGTTCCTATGTTATTCCTACCTCCTTCAATATATTAAGCCTTTATTAGGGTGTCAAAATATTTGTTCCCCTTGAAATGCTCTCTCTGAAATATTTGAGGGGTATTTCTGCAGGTTTCCTTTTTCATTCTCACAATTAAACAATACAACGATGTAGCATGTTGCCTTCTGCATTTGTATATCTTTTAGGATTTGCTTTAGATAAAAAAAATTTCACAAATATTTTATACTTAAATTTGAGAAGATTTGTAACCTCAGGTTGATGAGAAATATGTAAGTTAGCTCGCTGAGCTTGAAGGTTTGTTTTCAGATGTTTCGTAGGAATGAGGTAACATCATCAGTGACAGTCTCTGGTGAAGCACTGGTGGTATGTCCCACCTGTTTTAAGGTGGGTGATGTCATTTCTGTTTTTTTCCCCCCAAGGGAAGGTAGTTAGGATCTAAACGGGTGTGTTTATTGATGGAGTTCTAGTTCGAATGCCATTCCTCTAAGAATTCTCATCAATGTCTTTGTTTCACCTCTCCTAGGATGTGTGTGTTGTCCCAGTCAAAGTGGCGATAGTGAGTAGTAAAGTTTGGTGGCCAGTTAGTGTTTATGTATCCTGTTGGCAGGTTTCCTGCTTGTCTGTCCAATTTTTTTTTAAAACAATTCTTACATGGTATCATTTAAATTACATTAGTTTTGCTGGTAGTATCTAATGGATCCTTTAGGTTCATCAGTCATTGTTTAAGTGTGTTGATAGGTTTGTGGGCTACCATGATGCCAAGGGGTCTGAGTAATCTGGAATTCATTTCGGATAGGTCTTTGATGTAAGGTAATGCAGCTATGGTTTTTGGTTGCGTTGTATCCGCTTGTTTGGTTTTGTTTCTGAGCAAATGACAGATTGTGTTTATTAGGTAAAAACAATGCCTGCAGATGCTGGAAACCAGATTCTGGATTAGTGGTGCTGGAAGAGCACAGCAGTTCAGGCAGCATCTGAGGAGCAGTAAAATCGACGTTTCAGGCAAAAGCCCTTCATCAGAATAAAGGCAGAGAGCCTGGAGGGTGGAGAGATAAGTGAGAGGAGGGCGGGGGGGGGGGGGTGAAGAAAGTAGCATAGAGTACAATAGGTGAGTGGGGGAGGGGATGAAGATGATAGGTGGGAAGGAAGATAGGCAGGTAGGACACGTCATGGGGACAGTACTGAGCTGGAAGTTTGGAACTAGGGTGAGGTGGGGGAAGGGGAAGTGAGGAAACTGTTGAAGTCCACATTGATGCCCTGGGGTTGAAGTGTTGCGAGGCGGAAGATGAGGCGTTCTTCCTCCAGACATCTGGTGGTGAGGGAGCGGCAGTGAAGGAGGCCCAGGACTTCCATCTCCTCGGCAGAGTGGGAGGGGGAGTTGAAATGTTGGGCCACAGAGTGGTGTGGTTGATTGGTGCGGGTGTCCCAGAGATGTTCCCTAAAGCGCTCTGCTAGGAGGCGTCCAGTCACCCCAATGTAGAGGAGACCGCATTGGGAGCAATGGATACAATAAATGATATTGGTGGATGTGCAGGTAAAACCTTGATGGATGTGGAAGGCTCCTTTAGAGCCTTGGATGGAGGTGAGGGAGGAAGTGAGGGCGCAGGTTTTGCAATTCCTGCTGTGGCAGGGGAAGGTGCCAGGATTGGAGGGTGGGTTGTAGGGAGGCATGGACCTGACCAGGTAGTCATGGAGGGAATGGTCTTTGTGGAAGGTGGAAAGGGGTGGGGAGGGAAATATATCCCTGGTGGTGGGGTCTTTTGGAGGTGGCAGAAATGTCGGTGTATGATTTGGTTTATGCGAAGGTTGGTAGGGTGGAAGGTGAGCACCGGGGCATTCTGTCCTTGTTACGGTTGGAGGGGTGGGGTCTGAGGGCGGAGGTGCGGGATGTGGATAAGATGCGTTGGAGGGCATCTTTAACCATGTGGGAAGGGAAATTGTGGTCTCTAAAGGAGGAGGCCATCTGCTGTGTTCTGTGGTGGAACTGGTCCTCCTGGGAGCAGATATGGCGGAGGCGGAGGAATTGGGAATACAGGATGGCATTTTTGCAAGAGGTAAGGTGGGAAGAGGTGTAATCCAGGTAGCTGTGGGAGTCGGTGGGTTTCTAAAAAATGTCAGTGTCAAGTTGGTCGTCATTAATGGAGATGGAGAGGTCCAGAAAGGGGAGGGAGGTGTCAGAGATGGTCCAGGTAAATTTAAGGTAAGGGTGGAATGTGTTGGTGAAGTTGATGTCAACCTCCTCACGAGAGCATGAGGTGGCACCAATGCAGTCATCAATGTAGCGGAGGAAGAGGTGGGGAGTGGTGCCGGTGTAATTACAGAAGATCAACTATTCTACGTAACCAACAAAGAGACAGGCATAGCTGGGGCCCATATGTGTGCCCTTTTGGTTTGGAGGAAGTGGGAGGATTCGAAGGAGAAATTGTTAAGGGTGAGGACCAGTTCGGCCAAGCGAATGAGAGTGTTGGTGGAAGGGTATTGTTGGAGACGTCGGGAGAGGAAAAAAAACGGAGGGCTTGGAGGCCCTGGTCATGGCGGATGGAGGTGTAGAGGGATTGGATATCCATGGTGAAGATGAGGCAGTGGGGGCCCGGGAAACGAAAGTCTTGGAGGAGGTGGAGGGCATGGGTGGTGTCTCGAACGTATGTGGGGAGCTCCTGGACTAGGGAGAATAGGACAGTGTCAAGGTAGGTAGAAATTAGTTCAGTGGGGCAGGAGCATGCTGAGACAATGGGCTGGCCAGAGAGGTCAGGCTTGAGGATCTTGGGAAGGAGGTAGAACCGGGCAGTACGGGGTTCCCGGACTATGAGGTTGGAAGCTGTGTGTGGGAGATCTCCTGAGGTGGTGAGGTTCTGTATGGTCTGGGAGATGATGGTTTGGTGATGTGGGGTGGGGCCCTGGTCAAGGGGGCTGTAGGGAGAGGTGTCCTCGAGTTGGCGTTTGGCTTCAGCGGTGTAGAGGTCAGTGCGCCATACTACCATGCACCCTCTTTATCTGCTGGCTTGATGGGGAGGTCAGGATGGGGAGGGCTGTGTGCTGTGAGGGTGAGAGGTTGGAGTGGGGGAGGGAGGTAGACAGGTTGAGGCGGTTAATGTCCCAGCGGCAGTTGGAAATGAAGAGGTTGAGGGCAGGTAAGAGGCCAGCGTGGGGTGTCCAGGTGGATGCAGTGTGTTGGAGGTGGGCGAAGGGGTCCTCGGAAGGTGGGCAGGAGTCCTGGTTGTGAAAGTAAGCTCGGAGGCGGAAGTAGTGTTATTGGGTACCTGTTTTTGTTTGAAAACATTGTATAGATATTTGTCTTCTGCTTTTTGTAGTTCTTAGGTGCTGCAGTGTGATATAGCTCCATTTGTGGGTGTTGGAATGATTGCTTCTGATGTATTTGCTCTGTGTTTGTTGTTTTTCTGTCGACGTTGGTTTGAAGCTTTCCGTTAACTGTACGTTCAACTGTCACGTCTAGGAATGGGAGTCTGTTATCATTCTCCTCTTTTGTGAATTTTATGCCTGTCAGGATATTGATGGTATTGCATGTTTCCTCTAATTTGTTCCATTTTGTGATGACAAATGTGTCATCTATATAGCAGACCTAAAGTTTGGGTTGGATAGATGGGAGGGCAGCAAACCACCAGCGCTTCACGGGAGACTCACTGATGATGTTATCTAGTATGGTAATGAAACATCTGAAAACATACCTTCAAGCTCAGTGAGCAAACTTACATACTTATGCTCAAATTGCTTAACTTGGGGGAAAAAAAAAGATGCTTTTTTCATTTCTTATAAATAAATCTCCCATACCATTTTATGATATATTAATATTGATTTTCCAAGATTGAATGCTTCCCTAACTGGGAAAAATATAACTTGTAAATAGCTCCACAAAAACCTTGAATGCAGGACATGGACTACCATCCAGGTGAACAGATCACCCATCACTTTGTACTCTGCATTCTAACCTTAAGGCCTCAGCGTTTCCCGATTGCGCTTAATATAGCTTTCTGCCCTCACCTGCCAGCATTGTTGGTTATAAACTTTATTTCCTAATAAATAAAACTACACCACCACTCAGGCCCTGCTCCCACAGACTGCCTTAGGTTTACATTTAGCCCTTCCCTCCCCTCATTGGTTAACACTCATGGCAACTTTCAGCAAGGTTTACCAACAGCCCTGTTCTATGTTCCTCCTAATACAACGTAATCTTAGCCACCTAATAACAAATTCACTGTGCTTCACTCAGCCAAATATCAGGTGAAACAGAACTAACCTTGGAACAACACTGATGTTTTGAATATCACCAATTTGCAGGTCAACATGTGCAGGTATCTTTAGTGTCACAGAGTTTTCTGAAATCAGACAAAAACATTGACTGAACTTCTACTTAATGAGGATCAGGACGCAGATAATCAGAAACTTATCCCTGTTGCATAAATGTAAAAGAAAGAGGTAAATGGGTACAAACATCTGTAGCAAGTGTATCCAATTGCACAACTGGAGTCCGAGCTGCAGACATTGCTTTGCTTCAGGGAAAGGGAAAATTGCTTGAAAGCTTTGTCCAGGTGGTGGTCAAACCCTCAAACTAAGCAATTCAAACTTGGTCTGTAATCAGGGATAGGAAGGTGTGACAACAAGTGGGCAGGAGGTAGTGTCCAAGAAATTTCAACCACTGCAATTGTCCAATGGTTACAAGGTTCTTGCAGGTTGAGTGGATAATACTGGGGATTGAAGAGAGGATGAGCAAACTAACCACTGCACAAAGGAGCCGGAGGAGAAAGAAACATAGTAGTAATAGGACTCGGTATAATCAGGGGAATAGATATTGTTCTCTTCAGCCATCTGCTTGAGTCCTGAGGAGTATACATCAGCTGCTGGTCCCAAGGTTAAAGAAATCTACCCAGGACTGGACAGGAATTGGAGTGCAAAGGGAGGGTACCATCTGCATCCATGTTGTGTGAAGTAATTGAGAAGTCAAGAAAAGATTTCTGAAAATGTTTGAGCAGTTGGGAGCTAAATTAAGTGGAACCTCCAAGTTAATAATCTTGGGATTACTACAGGAGTCACAGGCAAATTGACATTGGATAAATAAAGTCAAAAAAGTTAACTGCATAGTTCAAAAGATTATTATGGGGAGAATGGGTTTCACTTCATGGGGTACTAGCATCGACACTGGGATACAAGGGAGCTGTTCTGGTGGATTGGGCTTCACTTGAGTTATGCTGGGACCAGTGTCCTGGTGAAATGATTAAACTAATTTGGTGGGGATTGGGTTTACCGAAGCTTAAAAACACAGGAGGATAGGGTTGTTACTGTATGACAACTATTTGGATAACAATACCCAGAGTGAGGACATGAAGGGAGAGTGTACAAACATAGAAAAGCACCAGCACATAGGGTCAAGGTGGAAAAAATGTTAAAAGGCAAAATTGATGACTCTTTACTTAGACATGCTTCATGTTTGTAATTAATTGATTAATTAATAGCACAAAGACGTTAAGTGACATGACCTTATAGCCATTACAAATATATGGTTTATAAGGAGATCAAAACTAGGAACTAAATATTCCATGGCATGTAAAATAGGAAAGATGATCGGCTAACTTTTTAATACAAGAGGGAAGAGGCATGATAGCAAGGAATTGTAACAGAAGATGTCAATTCCATATAGCTAAGAAATAACAATAACAATGGTGGGTGCAATCTAAAGGTCCCCTAACAGTAGCTATACTGTATGACAGAATAAATCAATAGATTTTGAAGGCATATAAAAAATGGCAATGGATTAATCATGAATGGCTTCAATTTTCATATAGATTGGGAAAATCAAACTGGCACAGATAGCCTTAAGAAAGAATTCAGAGTATACTTGGGCCAGTTTTCTACAACAAAGTGTTGTGGATCCAATCAGGGATCACACTACTTTGGATCTGGCAATGTGTAAAGAGGCAGGTTTAAATAAATAATCAGTGGAGAAGATCCCCTAGGAAACAGTGGCCACAACTTGATACAATTTACCATTCAGTTGGACAGCTGGATCAAAAATAACAGTGCAAACTTAAATAAGGGTAATTACAAATGAATAAAGGCAGAGCTGAGGGTAAACTGCCAAATTATATAAATACAGACAGCAAGAACTGTTTTTATAAAAAAAGAACACCAAAGTGAATATAGACTGCTTAGAGAATGAGACCAAGGAAATAATAATAGAGAATCAGGAAACTGCAGAGTCAAATAATTATTTTGAGTCAGCCTTCATGATGGAGACACTAATAGCATTCCAAAATTACCATTTAAACAAGGGGCAAACAGGGGAGAAGAAATAAGTATGCAGCTAAAAAATAAGTATGCAGCTTTGGAAACTGTTGGGGGGGACAGCCTTGCAGGTGTAAGCTGCAGTGAAGGGGTCTGTGGCTCTGAGATTCAGAAGGGAAAGGGGGAGAAGAAGAGAGCGCTAGTTATAGGGGACTCTCTAGTTAGAGGGACGGACAGGCGGTTCTGTGGACATGGGCGAGACTCTCGGATGGTTTGTTGCCTCCCGGGTGCTAGGGTCCGAGACGTCTCGGACCGTGTCTTCAGAATCCTTAAGGGGGAGGGTGTGCAGCCAGAAGTCGTGGTACACATTGGCACCAACGACATAGGTAGGAAGAGGGGCGGGGAGGTCATTCAAGAGCTCAAGGAGTTAGGCTGGAAGCTAAAAGCTAGGACAGACAGAGTCGTCATCTCTGGGTTGTTGCCGGTGCCACGTGACAGAGAGGCAAAGAATAGGGAGAGAGTGCAGTTGAACACGTGGCTGCAAGGATGGTGTAGGAGGGAGGGCTTCAGATATTTGGACAATTGGACTGCATTCTGGGGAAGGTGGGACCTGTATAAACAGGACGGGTTGCACCTGAACCAGAAGGGCACCAATATCCTGGGGGGTAGGTTTGCTAGCACTCTTCGGGGGGGTTTAAACTAATTTGGCAGGGGGATGGGATCCGGACTTGTAGTCCAGCAAGTAAGCTAGCTGTGTGTCAGGATGTCCAAGACTGTAGGGAGGCTGTGGAGAAGGTAGCACTGACAGGGACTACTTACGGACACAGAGATGGGCTCAAGTGCGTATACTTCAATGCAAGGAGTATCAGAAATAAGGTGGGTGAACTTAAGGCATGGATCGGTACCTGGGACTACGATGTTGTAGCCATCACGGAAACATGGATAGATGAGGGACAGGAATGGCTGTTGGAGGTTCCTGGTTACAGATGTTTCAGTAAGATTAGGGAGGGTGGTAAAAAAGGAGGGGGGGTGGCATTGCTAATTAGAAATGGTATAACGGCTGCAGAAAGGAAGTTTGAGGGAGATCTGCCTCTGGAGGTAGTATGGGCTGAAGTCAGAAATAGGAAAGGTGCAGTCACCTTGTTGGGTGTTTATTATAGGCCCCCCAATAGCAGCAAAGATGTGGAGAAACAGATTGGGAAACAGATTTTGGAAAGGTGCAGAAGCCACAGGGTCGTAGTCATGGGCGACTTCAACTTCCCAAATATTGATTGGAAGCTCTTTAGATCAAGTAGATTGGATGGGGCGGTGTTTGTGCAGTGTGTCCAGGAAGCTTTTCTAACGCAGTATGTAGATTGTCCAACCAGAGGGGAGGCCATATTGGATTTGGTACTCGGTAACGAACCGGGACAAGTGGTGGGCTTGTTAGTGGGTGAACATTTTGGTGATGGCGACCACAATTCTGTCACTTTCACCTTGGTTATGGAGAGGGATAGGTGCACACAACAAGGAAGTTTTTACAATTGGGGGAAGGGAAATTACGATGCTGTAAGACAGGATTTGAGGAGCATACGTTGGGAGCATAGGCTGTCAGGGAAGGATGTGGTGGAAATGTGGGACTTTTTCAAGGAGCAGATACGACGTGTCCTTGATATGTATGTACCGATCAGGCAGGAAAGAAATGGTCGTGTGAGGGAGCCTTGGTTGACGAGGGAGGTTGAATGTCTAGTAAAGAGGAAGAAGGAGGCTTACATAAGGTTGAGGAAACAAGGTTCAGACAGAGCAGTGGAGGGATACAGGATAGCCAGAAGGGACCTGAAGAAAGGGATTAGGAGAGCTAAGAGAGGGCATGAAAAATCCCTGGCGGATAGGATCAAGGATAACCCCAAGGCATTCTATGCGTATGTGAGAAACCTGAGAATGACGAGAACGAGGGTAGGTCCGATCAAGGACAGTGGTGGGAGACTGTGTATTGAGTCGGAAGAGATAGGAGAGGTCTTGAACAAGTACTTCTCTTCAGTATTTACGAACGAGAGGGACTGTATTGTTGAAGAGGAGAGTGTGAAACGGACTGATAAGCTAGAAGAGATATCTGTTAGGAAGGAAGATGTGTTGGACATTTTGAACAACTTGAGGATAGACAAGTCCCCCGGGCCTGACGGGATATATCCTAGGATTATGTGGGAAGCAAGAGAGGAAATTGCAGTACCGTTGGCAATGATCTTCTCGTCTTCACTGGCAACGGGGGTGGTACCAGGGGACTGGAGAGTAGCGAATGTTGTGCCCCTGTTCAAAAAAGGGAATAGGGATAACCCCGGGAATTACAGGCCAGTTAGTCTTACTTCTGTGGTAGGCAAAGTAATGGAAAGGGTACTGAGGGATAGGATTTACGAGTATCTGGAACGGCACTGCTTGATTAGGGACAGCCAGCACGGATTTGTGAAGGGTAGGTCTTGCCTTACAAGTCTTATTGAATTCTTCGAGGAGGTGACCAAGCATGTGGATGAGGGTAGAGCAGTGGATGTAGTGTACATGGATTTTAGTAAGGCATTTGATAAGGTTCCCCATGGTAGGCTTATGCGGAAAGTCAGGAGGCATGGGATAGAGGGAAATTTGGCCAATTGGATAGAAAACTGGCTAACCGGTCGAAGTCAGAGAGTGGTGGTAGATGGTAAATATTCAGCATGGAGTCCAGTTACAAGTGGAGTTCCGCAGGGATCAGTTCTGGGCCCTCTGCTGTTTGTAATTTTTATTAATGACTTAGATGAGGGAGTCGAAGGGTGGGTCAGTAAATTTGCAGATGATACAAAGATAGGTGGAGTTGTGGACAGTGAGGAGGGCTGTTGTCGGCTGCAGAGGGACTTAGATATGATGCAGAGCTGGGCTGAGGAGTGGCAGATGGAGTTCAACCCTGCCAAGTGTGAAGTTGTCCATTTTGGAAGAACAAATAAGAATGCGGAATACAGGGTTAATGGTAGGGTTCTTGGTCAGGTGGAGGAACAGAGGGATCTTGGGGTCTATGTACATAGATCTTTGAAGGTTGCCACTCAGGTGGATAGAGTTTGTAAGAAGGCCTATGGAGTATTATCGTTCATTAGCAGAGGGATTGAATTCAAGAGTCGTGAGGTGATGTTGCAGCTGTACAGGACTTTGGTTAGGCCACATTTGGAGTACTGTGTGCAGTTCTGGTCGCCTCACTTTAGGAAAGATGTGGAAGCTTTGGAGAGGGTGCAGAGAAGATTTACCAGGATGTTGCCTGGAATGGAGAGTAGGTCATACGAGGATAGGTTGAGAGTTCTCGGCCTTTTCTCGTTGGAACGGCGAAGGATGAGGGGTGACTTGATAGAGGTTTATAAGATGATCAGAGGAATAGATAGAGTAGACAGTCAGAAACTTTTTCCACGGGTACAACAGAGTGTTACAAGGGGACATAAATTTAAGGTGAAGGGTGGAAGGTATAGGGGAGATGTCAGGGGTGGGTTCTTCACCCAGAGAGTGGTGGGGGCATGGAATGCGCTGCCCGTGGGAGTGGTAGAGTCAGATTCATTGGCGACCTTTAAGCGGCATTTGGATAGGTACATGGATGGGTGCTTAATCTAGGATAGAAGTTCGGCACAACATCGTGGGCCGAAGGGCCTGTTCTGTGCTGTATTGTTCTATGTTCTATGTTCTATAAATAGATGCCACCATCACTAGAGAAATTAATGGGGCAAAAGGCTGATGGGGTGCAGCCTAGAATATAAAGAGAAGTAGCTGTAGAGAAAGAGGATATACTGATGGTAAACTTCCAACGTTCCTTAGATTCTAGAAACTCAGGATTGGAAACCAGGCTTTTTGAAAAAGATGAAAATGAAGAAAATTAGGTAACTTAGCATCTATCTTTGGGAAAGTGTGCAGAGTCTATTATAAAGGATGTAATAACGGATCATCTAGAAATATTTAATATAATCAGCATCATGGAAAGTTGATGGAAAGCAGGGTAGATGAAGGGGAACTAATTGATGTAACATACTTGGACTTCCAAAAGATGGTTCGACGACGTACTGCACAATAAGATACTTAATAAAATAAGAGCCCACGGTGTTGGGGACAGTACATTAGATAAAGGATTGGCTAAATAGAGGATGAGGAGGAGGTACCAGTGCTGGATTAGGGACGACAAAGTTAAAAATCACATTCAGTACTTCCACATAAACCTGCTGGACTATAATCTGGCGCTGTGTGACTTTTAACTAAAAAGAGGAGACAGAGTTGGAATGAAGGGGGTATTTTCAGGTTTGCAACACGCAAGTAGTGAGTGCCACAGTGATCAGTAACAGATCATTCACTGCCCTCATTCAAGACATTAATAGGCTGCAGTTATTTACAATATATATATTATTGATATATTGCGAATGATAGAAATTAGTAAGATAACATGGTGGATTAGAGTCTATATAGGGTTAAGGTTAAGCAAGTGGGCAAAAATATGACAGACCTTCCATAAGGTGGGGAAATGCGAGGTCATGCACTGAGAGAGAAAAAGGGGAAATTGATTATTAAACAGATATTGACAAGAAAAAGGTAGTTGGATTTGGGATCACAAATCACAAAAAAGCTAACATAAATGTTCAGAAAGTAATACTGGAGGCAAATAAAATGTTTGATACTTGTTTCCAAGAGAATGGAGGATGAAAAGAGGGAAGTCTTGCTGAAACTATACAATATTGTGAAGTGTTGGGTCTTTTTTTTTAAGAATGAGATTGGCAATGGAGGTTAATTAGATTTGTCCCAACTTTGGAGGAATTTTCTTAGAGAAGAGTTGAAGTAAGTTGGCCTTGTGCTCATTGTAGTTTCAAAGATTGAGAGGGACCTTATTGAAACGTTCAAGATTCATAAGGGTATCTACAGAAAGGTTGTTTCCCCTTTTGGAACAGTCTAGGATCAGACATCATAATTTTAGAATAACGTATCACCTGTTTAAGACAAGGATGAAAAGGAATATCTTTGCGGAGTTTAATGTTTCTATGGAAATATTTACTACAGAGGGCTGTAGGGGCTGGATCCTTAAGTACATTGAAGATAGAGGTAGAAAGATTTTTAATGGGTACCAAGATTCCAGGATTATGGGAAAAAGGCAGGAAGCCAGCGAAGATGATTATCTAATCATAACTGTCACAATACACTGTGGTCATACACTAGAAATCAAGTTCCATTATTCCTGGAGTCACCACAAAGGTTGATGATATTAAAATGTACACAAATATCCCAATTTTGTATTCATTCTAGACTCGGTTTGACAGAAACCATGAGCCAGGTTCCCGTGCATTTATTGGTTTAAGGGACGGCATGGTGGTTCTGTGGTTAGTACTGCTGCCTCATAGCACTAGGGTCCCAGGTTCGATTCCAGCCTCGGGTGACTGTCTGTGTGGACTTTGCACATTCTCCCAGTGTCTGCCTGGGTTTCTTCCGGGTGCTCCGGTTTCATCCCACAGTCCAAAGGTGTGCAAATCAGGTGAATTAGCCATGCTAAATTGTCCATAGCGTTAGGTGCATTAGTCAGAGGGAAATGGGTCTGGGTGGGTTACTCTTCAGAGGGTCGGTGTGGACTGGTTGGGCCAAAGGGCCTGTTTCCACACTGTAGGGAATCTAATTCCCAGTATGCGGACACTGCTGGCTCAGACAGCATTTATTTCTCATTCCGAATTGCCCGGAGGACAGTTAAGTGTTAGCCACATTACTCTGGGTCTCTGTCTAACATAGGCTAGACAGAGTAAGAACAACAGATTTCTTTCCATAAAGGACATTAGCGGACAAGATTTTTTTTTCCACAATAAATCAACTCTACTCCATATTTTATTGTGTTCAAATTTCACCATAAGATACAGGGATTCAGATCCTTGTCCCTAAAACTTTTACCTGTGGTTCTGCACTGCTAGCCCACTGACATTACCATTATCTCACTACTTCCCCACCTTCTCCACAGCTACCCTTTCAAGTCCTGTGAACTTTCTTTGAACAGTCTCCAAAGCCAGTACTGCATATTGTTCCAAACCTGCACGTAAATTTCAGACCTTATACTGATAAGAATCTAGTCACAGTTAAACAATTAGGAAGTGTCTATCGCATTTTAGTCCAATATTTCAAAAAGCACAACAAACAAAACATGGTTTTTATCTCATTGACTGGCAAAGCACACAGTAGGCTAAATGACCTAATTCTATGGGTAAGACTATTACCTGGAGGATAGAATGTAACGTGGAACAGTGTGAAGTTATATTTACTTTGCCGAAATAGCAGAAATGCAGAGTATTTCTTAAACGGTGAGAGATTAGAAAATGTTGCCCAAGTGTGGTTCAGAGGTTACTACTGCTGCCTCAGTGCCAGAGACTCAGGTTCAAGTCCACCCTTGGGCGATTGTCTGCATGTAGTTTGCACATTCTTCCCATGTCTGAATGACTTTCCTCCAGGTACTCTGGTTTCCTCCCACAATCCAAAGTCGTGCAGGTTAGGTGGATTGATCATGCTAAATTGCATAGTGTCCACAGAGGTGCAGGCTAGATGGATTAGTCATGAGAGATGCAGGGTTACAGGGATAGGGTAGGCAGATGGGATGCTCTTTGGAGAGTTGGTGTGAAATCAGTGGGCTGAATGGCCTGATTCTACACTATAGTGACTATGATTATATGAGATCGAGAGGTCCTTCTTCATGAATCATTGAAAGCTAGCACGGCGGAGCAGTATATTTAGAAATATGTAAAGACTATGTCTTCTTAGTTTTTAAAAAAATGATGAACTGAAATGAAAAGGAACCACTTTTATAAACTGTGTTTTGCAAGGACTGTTGTAGGATTTGAAAAGCAAGTAACTTGACACATTGTTAAACAATTGCTTGATCAAGCATTACCTTGCACACAAACTGGAGTGGTGTATTCAGGTGGAGCTTTGGTTAGCAACAAGTTGATTGACTGGTCCCTAGTCCATACACCAATTACAAAGCTTTTTGTAATCGTCAGGGCTGGGAACAAGAGATGGAGAGACTCCACCAGCAGGAGCTCTCTCTCCATTCTGTGCAGTAAATCACTAAATCTGAAGGAAAACAGTATCTTCCTTCATCAGCTGCTGTAAGCTGTGACATTTATTTGAGAAATTAGAAACCTTTCAATAATGTCACTCTATACCTCTTGCAAACCAGTGGAAGCATTCAGAAAAGGAAAGCTAAAAATACCTCTGAACAGCAAAAGCCAATTTAGCAGATCTTGTGAACAAAGATTATTGTACTGCTTTTCTAGTTTTCCTTGTGTTCACGTGCTTTTTTAACCGGTCTGAGTGCAAGGTAGACTTATAAAGGATATTAGAGTTTTAATTTGTAGTGTTACATGCCAGCAGTTTTAACTGTTACCTGTAGCTACAGTCTAATCACTTGCAATAGACAGTATTTAGTACTAAAACTGGTCCAGGTTTTGTTTTAATCAATTTGGGTAGAGAAGACAGGTAATTCCACTTATCTGCTCCACACTGCCCACCAACCTATCACAATCACCTCCCACCTGCATCTACCTCCCCCCCCCCCCCCCCCCCCCCCTCCTCCACAATCCTGTGGAAGGGCTTATGCCCGAAACATCGACTCTACTGCTCCATTAGTGCTGCCTTGCCTGCTGTGCTTTTCCCAGCGCCACACTTTTCAACTCATACGTGAAACACAGTGAAAGTAAAAAGGTCTCCTGGGCCGGATGGGATTTATCCGAGGATGCTCTGGGAAGCTAAGGAGAAGATAGCAAAGCCTTTGGCTTTGACATTTGAGTCATCATTGTCTACAGATTTAGTACCAGAGGACTGGAGGATTGCAAATGTTGTGCCCTTGTTCAAGAAGGGCAGTAGAGATGACCCAAGTAATTATAGATCAGTGAGCCTTACTTCTGTTGTAGGAAAGGTTTTGGAAAGGATTATAAAAGATAAGATTTATAATCATCTAGCAAGCAACAATTTGATTTCAGATAGTCAACATGGTTTTGTCAAGGGCAGGTCGTGTCTCACAAACCTCTGAGTTTTTCCAAGAAGGTGATCAAGCAGGTAGATGAGGATAGGGCAGTTGACGTGGTATACATGGACTTCAGTAAAGCCTTTGGTAAGGTTCCACATAGTAGGTTGTTGGAGAAAATGCAGAGGCATGGAATTGAGGGTGATTTAGCAGTTTGGATTAGAAACTGGCTTTCTGAAAGACGACAGCGAGTGGTAGTTGATGAAAAAATATTCAGCCTGGAATCCAGTTACTAGTGGTGTGCCATAAGGACCTGTTTTGGGACCACTGCTGTTTGTCATTTTTATAAATGACTTTGACGCAGGCACAGGTGGATGGATTAGTACATTTGCAGGTGACACTAAAGTCAGTGAAGTAGCAGACAGTTTGGAAGAATGTTACAGGTTGCAGGGGGACTTGAATAAACTGCAGAATTGGGCTGAGAGGTGGCAAATGGAGTTCAATGCAGCTCAATGGAGGTGATGTACTTTGGGAAGAATAACAGGAACGCAGAATACTGGGTCAATGGAAAGATTCTTGGTAGTGTGGATGTGCAGAGGGATCTTGGAGTCCATGTACATAGATCCCTAAAAGTTGCCACCCAGGTGGATAGTGCTGTCAAGAAGGCATACAGTATGTTAGGTTTCATTGTTAGAGGAATTGAGTTCCAGAGCCGTAATATCATGCTGCAACTATACAAAACACTAGTGCAGCCACACTTTGAATACTGTGTACAGTTCTGGTCGCCATATTTCAGGAAGGATGTGGAAGCATTGGAAAAGGTGTAAAGGAGATTTACCAGCATGTTGCCTGGTCTGGAGGGAAGGTCTAATGAGGAAAGGCTGAGACTTAGTCTGTTCTCATTGGAAAGATGACGACTAAGAGGGGATTTGATAGAGTCATACAAGAACATCAGAGGATTAGATAGGGTAGACAGTGAAAGTCTTTTTCCCTAGGATGATGACGTCAGCTTGTACAAGGGGGCATAACTACAAATTGAGGGGTGATAGATTTAAGACAGATGTCAGAGGCAGGTTCTTTACGCAGAGAGTGGTAAGGGTGTGGAATGCCCTACCTGCTAATGTAGTCAACTCAGCCACATGAGGGAGATTTAAACAATCCTTAGAGAAGCACATGGATGATTTTGGGATAGTGCAGGGGGATGAGCTGAGAATAGTTCACAGGTCGGTGCAACATCAAGGGCAGAAGGGCCTGTTCTGCACTGTATTGTTCTATGTTCTATGCAAATACAGCAAATGGAATATTGGCTTTTACTACAAAGCGAATGGAGTATAGACATAGGGAAGTCTTGCTAAAACAGTAAAGGATTTTGTTGAGAACATAGTGTGCACAGTTTTTGTCCTCCTACTTAACGAAGGATAGACTTAATTTGAAGTCAGTTTAGGGAAGGTTCACTCAATTGATTCTTAGATGACAGAATTTTCTTATGAGAAAAAGTTGAGCAGATTGGGTCTTTGACTTATTGCAAGTTAGAGAAATGAAGCTGATCTTATCGAAAAATGCCATTTTGAAGGGTATTTGCAGGGCAGAAGATGCTCCCCATCCTGAAAGATCTTAGAACTAAGAGTTTTCCAATTTAAAGTAAAAAGGAGAAGGAATTCCTCCTCAGGAGGTTCCAGAAACTTTGAAATTCTCCACTCCAGACTGCCATTCAAGGCAGAGACAGACAAATGTCTGAACAACAAGGGAATAGATAAAACCAGATCAGCCATGATCTGACTGAATGGCAGAACAGGACTGAAGGGTCGAATGACCTACACGCGCTCCTAATTCTGATGTTATGTTGAAGGAAATGTGGTCTAGGCCATAAACTGTGGTAGGCACAGGCACATGGATATGATGGTCTTTCAGTTCTGCTTCCAAATAAGCGTGCGCACGCACACACACACACGATCGGTAAAACAACCTCGCAACTAACCACTTTGCTGCCAGGTTAGTGATCGCTCTTTAAGGAAGGTCATCAGCGTAGCTTGCATTGTACAATGCAATCTTCGTACATCAGAAACTGGAAGGGCCAAACACCACTAATAATTGCAGATCCGTATATGCAACATGGTAAATACACAATGCAAATGTCACTTAGTAAAACTCCCATAAAAGTAGTTGTTAGCTGCACGGACCACAATGATAACTGAAACATTACTGGAGGCTCTACCTCTCTCACCATTTACATGCTCTCAAAACAAATGCAGTAGTTCATGACAGAACAAATGTGGTTCTGTCCTAGTGAACTGTAGCATATTCCAACATAATGTTCTCTACTGGACGAAATATAGCTTTTCAAATGGGCAGTACGGTTCCTCAGTGGTTAGCTCTGCTGCCTCTTGGCACTAGGGAATCTAGTTTGATTCGACTCGGGTGATTGTGTGGAATATGTGTTCTCTGTGTGGGCTTCCACCAGATGCTCCAGTTTCCTCCCACAGTCCAAAGATGTGCAGATTAGGTGGGTTGACCATGCTGAATTTCCCTCTAGTGTCAGGGATGTGCAGCCTAGTGGAATTACCATATTAAGTGCAGGGTTACAGGAATAGGGTGGAGGGATGGGATACTCTTCGAACGGTTGGTTTGGATTTGATGAGCCAAATGGCCTCTTTCCGTACTGTAGGGATTCCATGATTTTGGTTTTACAGCACTCACATTTGAACCCCATGACAATTTAAAATCTGTGTCTCTTTTCCTGTAAAGGGGGCTGGAAACATTCAGCATTCTAATATCATGGTGCAGAGGTGGATGATTACACATTGGTCAGATGTCAGACAAGAAGAGGAACTGAATCTGAGTCATTTTGTTCCAAAGAAAAACCAACATCCAGTTTTCAGTTAGTGAGTATTTTCAACAAGTTCCAACAGCCATGATATTTCCAAAACAAGATATTCATGAGATAGGGTCCCTACAGAACGGCAATATAAACCTTTAACAAAAGATATGCACACATAGAAGAGGTGACACATAACTGTCAGATTGAAAAGGAGACAGAACATGACCTGTGAACTACAGACCAGTCAGCTCAGTGATTGGAATCACACAGAGATGATCAGAAAATAGAAAACAAATTAATCAAAAATATTCTGAAGAACTAAATCATCACAGAATTCATTGATGCATAGAAAGTGTAAATACCTTCTACACAAATGTTATGTATCTGGATTTGTGCAGCATGGTTGTTGATACACTATTGTACAGTAGGTACATTGAAAAGCTCATGGCAAAAAGGTATAAGGTGAAGGGTAGTCATTCAAGTTAAAGGATGGTGTTCTTTAAAGATTCAGTGTTGGGATCACTGTCATTCATAATTTACATGAATAATCTGGATTGGGGATGAAATTAAAAATTATGCCAGACTGAGGTTTTGGAACGGTGGGGAATATAAAGACAATAAGAAAGTGATTACAGCAGATGCTGAGAGTGGTGTTGGAAATGGCTCCTGCCCAAAATGTTGACTCTCCTGCTCCTCGAACACTGCCTGACCTGCTGCACTTTTCCAGCACCACACGTTTGACTCCATAAAAACACAAATCATTAGGAACAGAAGCAGGCCACTTTGCCTCTCAAGGTTGCTTTGCCATTCATTACGATCACAGCCAGACTGATTATGATCTATACTTTCCTGCTTGCCTCTCAATCCTCAACTCCCTTGTGATCAAAGTCTGTCCAACTCAACCCTGTAATATATTCAATGATTCAACCTCCATTGCTGTTTGGGAAAGAACACCACAGACTCATGACCAGAGAGGTAATTCCTCACATGTCTCTTAACTGGGAGATGCATTATTTTTAAACTGTGTGTCCATAGTATGAGATTTCCCCAACTGGTGAACAGGGTGAAGATTGTTTCAATAAGGTCACACTAATTCATCTAAACTCCAATTTGAAAGGCCCAACACATTCTAACTTTTCCTCATACGCTTACCCCTTCATTTAAGGACCAACCTAGAGAACATCTTCTGATGGGTTATCAATGTATGCCCATTTTCTCAGCATTGTAACCAAAATTTTCACAGTACTCTCCACGTGGCCATGCACAGTTGTAGCAAGACACTCCTACTTTCAAATTTCCTTCCCCTTGCAATAAAAGGACGAACATTTCATTTGCCTTTCTAATCTTTGTTTCGTGTACAGGGATCCCTCTGTTCCACAGCATCCTGCAATCTCCATTTAATTAGCACTATATTTTCCTTTACTTCTAGCCAATGTGAACCACCTCACATTTTCCCACATCATACTCCATCTGCCAATTTAAAATAAAAATCAGCTCAAATAACCCATCTACATCCCTTTGCAGGCTCCACGTTTGCTCCTCACATCTTGCTTTCCTATCAATCTTCATACTGTGAGCATGTTTGGCTGTAATACAATTCATCTCTCCATCTAAGTAATTAATATTGATTGTAAATAGTTAAGGCCCAGCACTATTCCCTGTGACACTGCAGACCAACTGAAAATCTTTGTAACCAACCCTGCATCCATTCTGATATTTTACCTCAAACATTATGAGCTCTAATCTTTGCCATTACTTTTTAATGTGGCACCTAATCACACGTCTTCTGAAAATGCAAATATACATCTACTGATTTCCCCACCTCGTTTGTTACGTCCTCAAAGAAGTCAAATACATTTATCAAACAAGTTTCATTTAACAAAACCACTGATTCTGCTTGATTGTATCACAATTTTCTGAATGCCTTGTGAAACTTCAGAATACTGAATCATTTTGGGCATCTTATCCAGGGAAAGGTGTATTGACATTGGGGGCAGTCCTGAGAAGATTCACTATCCTGATCATGGGTAATGGAAGGATTGTCTTTGAGGAGAGGTTGAGTAAATTGGGCCTGTACTTTGTTAGATTAGAAGAACGTGAGGCAATCTTATTGAAGCTAGAGATTCTTAGGGAACTTCATAGCATAGATGCAAAAAGGTTCTTTCCCTTGTGGGCAAGTCTAGGACAAAAGGCATAAACTCAGAATAAGAGATGGTTCACTAAAAACAGAGATGAGAAGGAATTTCTTTTCTCAGAGGATTGTAAGTCTGAGGAATTCTTTACAACAGAGAGCTGTAGAGGCTGGGTCATTAAGTATAGACTTTTAATCAGCAAGGGACTCAAAGGTTATGGGGAAAAGGCAGGAAAGTGGAGTTGACGATTCTGATTAGCTCTGGTTTCATTGATTTGTGGAGCAGATTTAATGGGATGAAGGACTTGCTTCAGCTTCTACATCTTATGGTCTAATATTGTAATACTTACCACATTTTACTGTGAGATTGAACAAATGGCAGACGGAAAGCGACAGCACTACAGGAAGTTTCATTTTTCAGATTGAAACCTTTGCTGGAAGGAAATAAAGAGCATTAGTAAATAACAGCGTTTACTATGGAGAAGGACATGGAAATCATAGAATGTGGGGAAATAGATGGTGACATCTTGAAATATACCCACATTACAAAGGTGGTGGTGCTGGATGTCTTGAAATGCAAAGAAGTGGATAAATCCCCAGGACATGATTAGGTGTACCTTAGAACTCTGTGGGAAGCTGAGGAAGTGATCGTTGGGCCCTTTGCTGAGGCATTTGTATCACTAATAGTCATAAATGAGATGCCAGAAGACTGAAGGTTGGCTAATGTGTGCCACTATTTAAGAAAGGTGGTAAGGAAAAGCCAAAGAACTATAGTCCAGTGAGCCTGACATCAGTGGTGGGCAAGTTGTCGGAGGGAATCCTGAAGGACAGGATTTACGTGAATTTGGAAAGGCAAGGACTGATTAAGGATAGTCAACTTGGCTTTGTGCACAGGAAATCAGGTCTTACAAATTTGATTGAGTTTTTTTGAAGAAGTAACAAAGAGGATTGATGAGGACAGAACTGTGGACGTGACCTATATGGGCTTCGGTGGATCATGGCTTCCCTCCCGGTAAAGGAACCATTTTGCGGAAGTACCTCCCACCCAGCAGAACAGCAGCACTTGGCATGAAGCTGTGAGAGGCGGTCTTGCAGCCTCCCACACATAACTTCTGTATAAAGGTGCCTCAGCTTGCCAGCTTAATGTTTTCCTACTGTGACATATGGCTAGAGCAAGTAGTTTAGTTGCTCAAACATGCTCAGCGCCTTCCATTAGTTTATGATACATTGTCAATATGTGTTGTTCCTTTTTATTAAGGACATTTGTGCTGTATTTGTTACAGATCTCTGTAAAATGCATGTGAAGTGATAACTTTCCACCCTGTCCACTTGTGGAACGTGTAGCATTAATTAGGGCTGACCCTGAGAGCTGACTTCTGATTCGATACCTCCTCGGACCATCCTGACCCCTTGTAATTAAGGATCAGCCCAGTTTTGCCTGGGTTTTGTTTCCTATATAATCCTGTAGCTTTCTGCTGTACTTTGGAGTCATATCGAGCCACTGTTAGGACAGAGGATCTCCCCATGGTGCATCGTGTAATAAACTGGTTAATGCTCAAGGTCTGCCTCTTGAGATGTTTTTCAACAATTTCAGTAAGGTGTTCGACAAGGTTCCTCATTGGAGACTGGTTAGCAATGTTAGATCTCATGGAATACAGGGAGAACTAGCCATTTGGATACAGAACTGGCTTGAAGGTAGAAGACAGAGGGTGGTGGTAGAGGACTGCTTTCAGACTGGAGGGCTGTGACCAGTGGTGTGCCACAAGGATCGGTGCTGGGTCCACTGCTTCATGTCATTTATATAAACGATTTGGATGTGAACATAGGAGGTATAGCTAGTAAGTTTGCAGATGGCGCCAAAATTGGAGGTATAGTGGACAGCAAGGGTGACCTCAGATTACAACAGGATCTTGATCAGATGGCCCAATGGATTGGCAAATGGCAGATGGAGTTTAATTTAGATAAACGTGAGGTGCTGCATTTTAGACAGGCAAATCAGAGCAGGACTTATACACTTAATGTGTAGAGTGTGGTGCTGGAAAAGCACAGTAGGTCAGGCAACATCCACAGAGCAGGAGAGTGGTCGTTTCAGGCAAAAGCTCTTCATCAGAATGAAGGGCTTTTGCCCGAAATGTCGACTCTCCTGACCTTGGATGCTGCCTGACCTGCTGTGCTTTTCCAGCACCACACTCTCTAATCTCCACCATTTGCAGTCTTCACTTTCTCCTTAAACTGTACACTTAATGGTAAGATCCCAGGGAGTGTTGCTGAACAAAGAGATCTTAAGAGTGCAGATTCATAGTTCCTAGAAAGTGGAGTTACAGGTAGATAGGGTAGTGAAGGTGGTGTTTGGTATGCCTTCCTATATTGCACGGAGCATTGAGTATAGGAGTTGGCAGCTGTACAGGACATTGCTTAGATCACTTTGGAATTGTGCGCGCAATTCTGGTCTTCCTCTTTTCGGAAGGATGTTGTGAAATTTGAAAGGGTACAGAAAATATTTACAAGAATGCTGCCAGGTTGGAGGATTTGAGCAATAGGGAGAGACTGAATAGGAGGAGAAAGTGAGGACTGCAGATGCTGGAGATCAGAGCTGAAAATGTGTTGCTGGAAAAGCGCAGCAGGTCAGGCAACATCCAAGGAACAGGAGAATCGACGTTTCGGGCATAAGCCCGAAGAGACTGAATAGGCCAGGGCTGTTTTCCCTGGAGCATCAGAGGCTGAGGGGTGACCACAGAGAGGTTTATACGTCATGAGCGGTGTAGGTAGGGTAAGCGGACAAGGTCTTTTCCATGGAGTGAGGGAGTCCAGAACTAGAGGGCATAGGTTTAGGGTGAGAGGGGAAAAATTTAAAAGGGATTGAAGGGGTGACTTGTTCCACGCAGAGAGTGGTATGTGTATGGAATGACACACTAGAGGAAGTGGAGGAGGCTGGTACATTTAAAAGGAATCTGGATGGGTATATGAACAGGAAGGGTTGAGAGGAATATGGGCCAAGTGCTGGCAAACAGGATTAGATTATGTTAGGATGCTTGGTCTGCATGGACGAGTTGGACCAGCTGGTCTGTTTCTGTACTGTACATCTCTATGACTCTAATTATCCTGGAGGAACTGCAGTAGCTGGTAAACAAAAATTACAAAAACAAATCCCAATCTTGGTAAGCAGCATTACTTTGGAATAAATCCATGCTAAGTGCTCCTTTTGCTTGGACATGGAAAGCCCTTGTATGTTCCAGTGTTTGAAGTTTACTCAAGATCAATATGATTGAATTTGACTGGAACCTCCAGTCTGCTCCACCATTCAGTCAGGTCATGGCTGACTATTTATTCACATTAGTTTCACATTCCTTAAAAACTCTACATAGCAAAAGTTTATCACTCCACTTATGAAGTGTTAAAACAAGAGTATGAGGAAGCTATTAACCCTCAATCACATTCAAGATCATGCCCATCTGTAATTTAATGCCACTTCTTGAATAGTATCGATTAACAAAAAAAAAGTTTTATAAAGTAAAAATTGAAAAGTTCAAACACCAAATTTTCACATCATTGCCAGAAGAACAATAAACCGAAACAGAAATGCTGGAGAACCTCAGCAGGTCCACTAGTATCCAGAGACAAAGTGACATGTGTTTCCACTCCAGTGACCCTTCTTCAGAACACTATCAGCTATCCGATACCCACAGCTAGCGTACTCAACAGCTCTCCACAATCACCTCACCCAGACTGACCACTTGAAAGCACGGAAACAGCGGTTAGCACTGCTGCCTCACAGCACCAGGTCGGTTCCTGGCCTCGGGCAACCCTCACCACCAGATGCCTGGAGGAAGAACGCCTCATCTTCCACCTCGGAACACTTCAACCCCAGGGCATCAATGTGGACTTTAACAGCTTCCTCATTTCCCCTTCCCCCACCTTACCCTAGTTCGAAACTTCCAGCTCAGCACTGTCCGCATGACTTGTCCGGACTTGTCCTATCTGCCTATCTCCTTTACCACCTATCCACTCCACCCTCTCCTCCTTGATCTATCACCTTCATCCCCTCCCCCACCCACCCATTGTACTCTATGCTACTCTCTCCCCACCCTCACCCTCCTCAATCTTATCTCTCCACGCTTCAGGCTCACTGCCTTTATTCCTGATGAAGGGCTTCTGCCCAAAACGTCGATTTCGAAGCTCCTCGGATGCTGCCTGAACTGCTGTGCTCTCCCAGCACCACTCTAATCCAGAATCTGGTTTCCAGCATCTGCAATCATTGTTCTTATCTGTGGAGTTTGCACATTCTCGCCTTGTCTGCGTGGTTTTCTGCCAAGTGCTCCAGTTCCCACTCAGTGCAAAGATCTGCAAGTTAAGGTGGATTAGCCATGCTAAATTGCCATAGTGCCCAGGCGTGTGGAGAGCAGGTGGATAAGTGACAGGAAATGTGGGTTTACAGGGAAAAAGGTGGATCTAGGTGGGATGCTCTTCTGAGGGTCATTGCAGACTGAGTGGGCCAAATGGCTTGTTTCCACACTGTAGGGATGCTATGACCACTATCCTAAACCGACCTTCCTGAGGATCTCCACGCTGCCCACACTGACCCTCCAGAGGGCCCCCACAAACCGTTCCCCCAAGAGGGTATACATACAAACTCCTCCACCCACACTGATCTACTAGAGGGTCTCCTCTCTCCCCCCCCCACACAACAACACTGACCTTCCCGGGAGTGTACACCCCGCCCCCTCCTGTGGGATCACTGACCCCAGACCTGAGGTAGAGCCACCTGATCCGAAACATCTGCCAGGCCGGCTGAGATTTTTCAGCAATTACTGCGTTTTTGCCCCTCCCCCACACTGACCTCCCGGGGGTGGGGGTGGGGGTGGGGGTGGGGACGGGGACACCACACCCACACACTAACCTGACTGACAGGGACCAGCCTCAGCGCGTATTCCCGTTGTTCCGATCCCGCTTCCCGCGCGCACCTTCCCCCGACCTGATGAAGTGTGACTTCATTCGCGGAGTGTTCCCTGAAGAACACGCACGCGCACACAGGATGAGGAACAGGAGCGGCGAATCCACATCTGCGAGCTCGGGACCAGTGGGCGGGACCAGTATGGTGAGGCCAACGGCCACAGTCCGGACTGAATGGGCGGGGCGACTTTCTGATTGGCGGCGAGGGCGGTCACGACCGATGGGTGAGACAAATACCTTGAGGGCAATGGGCGGGACAAATAATCACATGGGCAGTGGGCGTGGTCGGGGCAATGGGCGGGACAAGTACCATTCCAACAATGGGCGTAGTCAGGACCAATGGGCGGGATAAATACCCTTTGGGCAATGGGCGTGGTCAGGACCAATGGGTAGGATCTATCTTTGAATGACGTCATGATTTAGAGATGCTGTTGTTGGACTGGGTTGGACAAAGTTGAAAAATCACACAACATCAGGTTATAGTCCAACAGGTTTAATTGGAAGCACTAGCTTTCTGAGCACTGCTCCTTTATCAGGTGGTTGTGGAGTATAAGATCGTTAGACACAATTTATAGCAAAAGTTTAATGTAACTGAAATTATATATTGAAAAAGACCTGGATTGTTTGTTAAATCTAATCTTTTAGAATACAATACTGTTTTTGATTAATTTAAAATCCTTTGAAAATTATTTTCATATTCCCATTTAACCCCTTACTGCACTGCATCTTTTCCAGTTGCTGGGACTTGTGCTTTTCCTGTTTTTGTATGTTTCTTCTTTAGAAATTTATGTTGTCTCTTACCTCCATTTTGCATGCTGCAATACTTTTAGTAGATTTCTTATCCTTAAGGATATGAGCTTGTTCTATTCTACATGCAATTCTGGTTGTCTTCCAATTGGAAGGATGTTGTGAAACATGAAAGGGTTCAGAAAAGATTTACAAGAGTGTTGCCAGGATTGGTGGATTTGAGCTATAGGGAGAGGTTGAATAGTCTGGGGCTGTTTTCCCTGGACCATCGAAGGCTGAGAGGTGACCTTATAGAGGTTTATAAAATCATAAGGGGCATGGATAGGATAAATAGACAAAGTCTTTTCCCTAGACTGGAGGAATCCAGAATTAGAAGGCATAGATTTCGGGTGAGAGGGGATAGATATAAAAGAGACCTAAGGGGCAACATTTTCATGCAGAGGGTGGTGCGTGTATGGAATGAGATGCCAGAGGAGGTGGTGGAGGCTGGTACAATTGCAACATTTAAAAGGCATCTGGATGGGTTTATGAATAGGAAGGGTTTAGAGGGATATGAGCCAAGTGATGGCAAATGGGACTAGATTAGGTTGGGATATGTGGTTAGCATGGATGAGTTGGACGGAAGGGTCTGTTTCAGTGCTGTACATCTCTGTGACTTTCTGACTCTAATAGGTGCCATATTGGGCCAGATAATGCATTGAAAGTAAGAGGTACCCTGTGTGAGGCTGTCTGTGCCCCAATGTTCACACTGATTCTAATCTAAAAAGGGGATTTACAGAATCTTACATGGATTCATGCAGTTTTCGAGCAAAATAAAATGTAATTCTGCAATTACAAATTCACCCCACAAACGTGTGTGTGTGTGTGTGTGCGCGCGTGTGCGCGCGCGCGCGCGCGGTGGTATGAGTGTCTGTGAGAGAGTGTATGTATGTGAGTGTAAAGAGGTATAAGTCTGTGAGAGGGTGTATGTGTGAACGTATGAGAGAAAGCTTGTGTATGAGAGAGGGTCTGCATGACTTTATGGGGTCTGTAGGAATGTGTGTGTCTGTAGGAGTGTCTGTGTGTCTGTCTATGAGTGTGTGTGTAGTGGGGTCACTTTGTAGTGTGACATGAAGCCAAGGTCCTGGTTGAGGCCATCCCCGTGCATGCCGAACTTGGCCACTTTGCGTTGTTGCCTGTCCTCAAGTCCACCTTGGAGGACGGTTACCTGAAGGTCCGAGGTCTAATGTCCCAGACAGCTGAAGTGTTCTCCAACTGGGAAGCACCACTCCTGTCTGTTGATTGCTGTGCGGTGTCCATTCATCCATTGCTATAGCCTCTGCCTGGTCTCACCAATGTACCATGCCTCAGGGTAGCCTTGCCTGCAGTGTATGAGATAGACAATGTTGGCCAAATCACATGAGTACCTGCACTTACATGGTGGGAGGTTTCCCCATGTGTAATGGTGGTATCCGTGTCGACACTCTGACACGTCTTGCAGCATCTACCGTGAAAAGACTGGCGGTGGGTGTGGTCTGGAGCAAAGGACGTGGTCAGGACTTGGCAAATGGTGGGCAGTGCTCTGCCGAGATTGACACTGGGCGTCTCCAGAGTCCGTAATTGACAGTTGTTGGATGATTCAGAAAGTGTGGCACTTCTAAGGAGCAGGGAGTCGATGTTTCAGGCATTAGTTCTTCATCAGAATGTGGAGGGGGAATGGGGCTGTGGGAAAGGTATCTGGTAGGTAGGTGAAGGTGGGAGAGAAGGATGATTGGTCGGAGGGGAGGGTGGAGCAGAGAGCTGAGAAGGAATATGGACAGGTAGGACAGTTCAATAGGGTGATGCCGACTTGGACGGTTGGATCTGGGATAAGGTGGGGGGAGGGGAGATCAGGAAACTGGTGAAATTAACATTGATCTCATGTGGTTGGAGGGTCCCTAGGTGGAAAATGAGGCATTCTTCCTCCAGTTGTCGGGTGGCTTGGAATTGTCGGTGGAGGAGGCTCAGGACTTGCATGTCCTTGGTGGAGTGGGAAGGGGAGTTGAAGTGGTCGGCCACAGGGCTGTGGGGTTGTTTGGTGCGTGTGTCTCAGAGATATTCCCTGAAGAATTCTACAAGTTGGCATGCTGTCTCCCCAATGTAGAGGAGACCACATCGAGAGCAACGGACACAGTAGATGAGGTATTTGGATGTGCAGGAAATTCTCTGCCGGATGTGAAAAGATCCTTTGGGGCCTTGGATGGAGGTGAGCGGGAAGGTGTGGGCGCAGATTTTACACCTTTTACAGTGGCAAGGGAAGGTGCCAGGACAGAAGGTTGGGTTGGTGGGAGCCGTGGATCTAACAAGAATGGTCCCTGTGGAATGCAGATAGGAGTGGGGTGAGAAATGTATCTCTGCTGGTGGGGTCTGATTGTAGGTGGCGGAGATGATGGAGGATAATGCACTGTAACCGGATATTAGTGAGGTGGAAGGTGAGGACAAGGGTGGGTCTACCTTTGTTGCGGTTGGAGGGGTGGGATTCAAGGGCAAAGGTGCAGGAAGTGGCGGAGATGCAGTGGAGGGCATTTTTGGTTCACATGGAAGGAGAAATTGCAGTCCTTGAAATAGGGGGCCATCTGGGATGTGCTGGAGTGGAATTGCTCCTCCTGGGAGCAGATATGGTGGAGGCGGAGGAATTGGGAGTAAGGGATCCAGACAATCCAGATATATACAGAAGATGACCTCTGCAAAGCCATCAGAGATGCCAAGAGGCAGTACTGGACTAAGTTAGAGGCCCAAACCAACTATATACAGATACCAGCTGCCTATGGCAAGGCCTACCCACATAACAGGAAATAAAATGAAGCAGAGCATGATAGGAGACTAAACCACTTCCTTCCCTGACGCACTCAATGCTTTGTATGCTTGGTTCGAGCAGAGTGTCAGCAGCATGGTGTCACCTGCTCTGACAGCCCCGGAAGCACCTGTTCCCTCTGTGACCGCTGCAGTCGTCAGATCGGTCTTCTTGACAGTCAACCTAAGGAAAGCAACAGGCCCAGACAGAGACCGGGCTGTGCACTTAGATCCTGTGTGGACCAGCTGGTGAAGGTATTTACTGACATCTTCAACTTCTCCCTCCTACAAGCCAAAGTCCTCACCTGCTTCAAGAAGACCACCAAAATCCCAGAAGTAAAGAAAGCGCACGCAATGTGACTTCATAATCATGAAGTGCTTCAAGAGGCTGGCCATAGCTTACATCAACTCTAGTTTCCCAACCGGCCTTGATCTCTTGCAGTTTGCCTTCCCTCGAAACAGGTCCACAGCAGACTCCATTTCCCTAGCCCTACACTCATCCCTGGAACATCTGGGATAACAAGGACACCTACATCAAACTCTGACACATTGACTACAGCTCCGCCTTCAAATCCATAATCCTCTCCAGACTAATCTCAAAACTCTTGATACCTAGGTTTTGGCTCAACCCTCTGCAATGGATCCTCACTTCATGACCTACAGACTGCAATCAGTGAAGATAGATAACTGCACCTCCTCCACAATAATCCTCGACATCGGAGCACCCCAGGGATGCATTTCCAGCCCCCTAATGTATTCCCTGTACACCCATGACTGTGTAGCCAAATTCCAAATGAATGCCATCTGCAGGTTTGCTGATGACGTCACCTTGGTAGGGCGGATATCAAAAACAATGGTTAAGAATACAAAAAGGAGATAGAGGGCTTGGTATCGTGGTGCAATAACAACCTCTCTCTCAAAACAAAGGAAATGTTTCATTTATTTCAGGAACAAATGGAGCTGAGGTGGACAGGGTCGGGAGTGTCAAGTTCTTTGGAGTGATGATCTGACAATCTGTCCTGGACTTCCGATGTAGATGCAATGGTGAACAAGGCACAACAATGCCTCTTCTTCTTCAGGCAGTGTAGGAAATTCGGCATGTCCATAAGGACCCTCACCAACGTTTACAGATGTACTGCAGAAAACATACTATCCAGGTGCATAACGGCCTGAGACAGCAATTGCTGTGCCCAGGACTGTAAGTAACTACAGAAAGTTGTGTACAGCCCAGACCATCATGGAAGCTACTCTCCCACCCATGGATCTCACTTACACTTCTCGTTGCCGTGCCAACATCATCAAAGACCCTTCCCTCTCCAACAACCTCTTCTGTCAGACAGAAAATGTAGACGCTTGAACACACACACCAACAGGTTCAAGAACAGCTGCTTCCCTGCCGTTACTAGACTGGTGAATGGACTCTAACTTGAAATAATGTTGATCTTGTTCACGTTAATCTTGTTTTGTGTACTTTCTGTGCAGTGTGACCTGTGTGCCTCATTCTGTCTAAGCACCCTATGATTTGCATGTCTTTGTTTGCTATGATCTGTCTGTACTGCTTGCAAGACAAAGCTTTTCACTGTACTTAAGAACATGTGACTACAGTATAAAATCAAATCAAATGAAACAAGGTTTTAATGATTTGAATTTTGATTTAATATTGTCACATGTAACTTTGTACAGTGAAAACTTTTGTTACGCATGCAGTACAGGCAGATCATGCCATACAAAGTGCATAGCGTAATAGAATAGAATGAAGAAAACTATGTTACAGCTGCAGGGAAGGTGCACAGAGAGTGAGATAAACATTAAATTTAAAATTTGAGAGGTACATTCCGAAGTCTAATAACAGCGGGGAAGAAGTTATTCTTGAATCTGTCCGTACATGTATACAAACATTTATATCTTCTGCCGGATGGAAGACGTGGAAAAGAGTGTAACCGGGGTGGGAGGGGTCTTCGATTGTTTGTTGTTCTTCAAATCCAGTGGGAAGTATAGTTGGAGTCAATGGATGGAAGGCTGGTTTGTGTGATGGACTGGGCTGTGTTCATGATTCTGTGTAGTTTGTTGTGGTCTTGGGAGGAGCAGTTGCCAAACCATGCTGCAATGCATCCAGATAGGACACTTTCTATGGTGTATCTATAAACATTGATGAGTAAGAATTGATAATCTGATGTAGTGTGGGGGTTTGAGGTGTTAAGGTGGGATAGGAGTGAGAAATGAAGTTTTAATGTGGGTTGAGAGTGATAAGTGAGCTTTTAATGTGGGGTGAGTGTGAGGGCTGGGATTTTTAAGTGGGGTGAGGAATGGGGTTTTAAAAAAGTGTGGGGTATGAATTGGGATTTTAATGTGGGGAATGGAGTTTTGGGCAGCCCGTTGGGTCTGGATTTGTACCAAAACCACCCACAATTACTCCGGGTGTGATATCATTCTTCATCCAGCAATACCGCAAGTGAACCTTCACCACATGGACTGCGGTGATTCAAGGTGATACAAAGGATATAGGGATGTGCAAATAATGCTGATGTAGAGGAAGCAATGGCCTAGAGGTATTATTGCTGGACTGTTAATCCAGAGACCTAGATAGACCCAGGTTAGAATTCTGCTATGGTAGTTGGTGGACTTTGAATTCAATAAATATCTGGAAATAAGAGTCTAATGATGACCATAAATCAATTGTCAGAAAAACCCATCTGGTTCATTAATCCTTTTAGGGAAGGAAACTGCCATCCTTACCTGGTCTGGCCTACATGTGACTCCTAACCCACAGCCATGTGGTTGACTTTTAACTACCCTTTGGGCAATTAGAGATGGACAGTAAATGCGATTTAACCAGTAGTGATCTTGTCCTGTGAATGAACAAAGGAAATAAAAGCTGAAAAATATGTTGCTGGAAAAGCGCAGCAGGTCAGGCAGCATCCAAGGAGCAGGGGAATCGACGTTTCGGTCATAAGCTTATGCCCGAAACGTTGATTCTCCTGCTCCTTGGATACTACCTGACCTGCTGCGCTTTTCCAGCAACACATTTTTCAGCTCTGATCTCCAGCATCTGCAGTCCTCACTTTCTCCTAAAGGAAATAAACGGCACTGATTCCCACATTCTGTCATAGAGAAAAAAAATAAATATGCTATTTGCCTTACAAATTTCTTGCTGATCCTGAATGCTCTCTTTTTGCCCACTCAAGTCTCTCTGTGCACTTACATTTACACATTTCACAACTTTGGTGATGAGGGAAGCAACAATACTGAGAAACCTTGAGTTTAAAAAAAAATCTGACATTCTAGTCTTCTGACCAAAGTGAATAATCTCACACTCCTCCACGCTATACTCCATTTGCCATCTTGTTACTCACTGACCTAACCTCACTCCATTCTTTGCAGGCCCTATGTCCACATAGATTGAATTCCCAAATAGCTTTGTTCGTAAACATAGATACAAAACTTTCAGTATCTTCATAACATGGAGCCTCAATTGAGCAAAGTACTGCCCTTGGAAATTTGATGACTGAGGAAATTCAATGCGATGAAAGAAAGAGGTGCTATACTATCTTTTACAAAGAGTACCTGAGATAGTGAGATCCAAGAGCTGAGCTCCTGAAGGATTAATTAGGTAACCTACTAGGTCAGATAGGTAATTGGTTGGTTTGTTTTCTCACTAAACTGGGATAATAGGTTAAATTGAGCCCTGGGGACATGTAAAATTTGTAGTTTGACAAGTCAAATTAGTTGATTTATATAAAGATTACGCTTGAATGATATTTGTAAACTTTAAACCCTGACTAGTTAATAACTACACAATAAAGATGACAGGACAATTGATGTGTTGCAGCTAGCATATAGCACTAATATGATCCACAAAAACCACATCTGCAGTAAGTGTCTACACCTCAACTCAGATTTGATGGACTGGAATATAAACTTTGGATTCTGTAATATGGAGGAAGATGCAGTCCATTCTCTTGTAAGTGAACATAAACATGCTTTATTAAATGTAACTCTACACAAGGAATAGTAAAGAGGTCATGTTGAGGCTCTACAGGACATTGGTTAGGCCAATTTTGGAATACTGCATTCAATTCTGGTCTCCCTACTACAGGAAGGATGTTGTGAAACCTGAAAGGATTCAGAAAAGATTTTCAAGGATGTTGCCAGTGTTGGAGGGAGAGGCTGAATAGGCTGGGGCTATTTTACTTGAAGTGTCGGAGACTGAGGGGTGACCTTAGAGGTTTATAAAATCATGAGGGGCATGGATAAAGTGAATAGCCAGGCATTTCCCCCCAGAGTGGTTGATTGCAAAACTTTAGGGCATAAGTTAAAGGTGAGAAGGGAAAGATTTAAAAGGGACGTAAGGGGCAACATTTTCATGCAGATTATGGTGCATTTATGGAATGACTTGCCAGAAGAACTGGTGGAGGCTGGTACAATTACATCATTTAAAAGGTATCTGGATGCATATATGAATAGCAAGGGTTCAGAGGATATGGGCCAAGTGATGGCAAATGAGATTAGATTGATTTAGGATATCTGGTCGGCATGGATGAGTTTGACTGAAGGGTCTGTTTCTGTGATGTAGGAATTCTGAAGAAATGTCATGTTGGACTCAAAAGATTAATTCTTTCTCTGCTGAATTGAGACCTCCTGAGCTTCTATAACACTTTCTGTTTTCATATAGTAAGAGAGTACATCATCTGGAACTGTGCAGAATCAGGTTCCTGTTCCACGTGATCTGCTGTCATTATGATACATCTACCTTTGCACATGCTCAAAGGCTGTACCTAGAGTAAAACATAAAAACATAGAAAATGAGCAAGAACTCTGCAAGGTCTTTCTATCGTTTAATATGATTGTGAGTGATCGTCCAACTCAGTACCTCGTTCCTGCTTTCTCCCCATACCCTATGATCCCTTTAGCTCTAAGAACTATATCTAGCTCCTTCTTAAAACGTTGAATATTTTGGTTTCAACCACGTTCTGTGGCAGAAAATGACACAGACTCACCTCTCTCTGGGTCAAGAAATCTTTCCTCATCTCATATAGCGTCCATGATATCATTAGACTGTGACTCCTAGTTCTGGACTGCTGGGTCATTAGGAACATGCTTTTTGCATTTATCCTTTTTAGCCCCGTTAGGTTTCTATAAGTACCCTCATTCTTCTAAACAGTGAATACATTAATTCCTGACATCCCAGGAATCAATCAATCCGTTAAACCTTTGTTGCGCTCCCTCCATAGTCACATATACCTTCCTTAGATAATGAGATCAAAATTACACACCATGCTCCAGGTGTGGCCTCCTCAAAGCCTGGAAAATCATTCAAAGAGGGGTTTTAACAAAATAGTAGGGGCTAAATTCATATAAAGGGAGTATTAAGAATTTACCAACAAAAGGCAAGGAGATAGCATAATCAGCAATATAGAGAATGATAACCAGAATGTTAGGGGAAGGGACAGATCCGTACAAACAGAAGAATGCACCAGTACATGAGGTCTGAGTAGGAAGAATGACAAAAAGACAAATTAAAATCTCTTTTTCTAAATGTAAAATTCATAACCAGATGGATGAATTGATAAATAGAAATAAATTAGTATGATGTGATACTCAGAGACATAGTGACCAAGGCTGGGAACTAAATATTCAAACATATTTGTCATATTGGAAATAAGGATGAAAGGAGATGGGGTAATACTGTTCATAAAAGATGAGATCAGCACAGCAGTGAGAAATTGTCCCCTACCAAAGGTATCAATACCCCTCATGATTTTATAGATCTTTATAAGGTCACTCCTCAACCTCCTATGTTCTAGTGAAAGAAGTCCCAGTCTATCCAGCCTCTTGTTGAAACTCCAACCCTTCATTCCCAACAACATCTTGGTAAATCTCTTCTGAACACTCTCCAACTTAATATGCTTCCTATAATAGTGTGACCAGTACTAAACACAGTACTCCAGAAGAGGCCTCACCAATGTCCTGTACAACGTCAACATGATGCCTCAACTCCTATATTCAAAGGTCTGAGCAATGAAGGCAAGTGTGTTAACCTGTCAATCTGTAATGAGCTGAAAATGTGTTGCTGGAAAAGCGCAACAGATCAGGCAGCATCCAAGGAGCAGGAGAATCGACGTTTCGGGCATGAGCCCTTTTCCAGCAACACATTTTCAGCTCTGATCTCCAGCATCTGCAGTCCTCACTTTCTCCTGTCAATCTATAATGCAAACTTCAAACAATTATGTACCTGAACCTGTAGCTCTCTCTGTTGTACAACACTACCCAAGGCCCTGCTTTTAATTGTATAAGTCCTGCTCTTGTTTGTTTTACCAAAATGCAATACCTAGCATTTATCCAAATTGACCTCCATCTGCCACTCTTTTTGTAATCTTAAGTAACCTTCTTCACTGTTCAGTATACCACCAATTTTGTTGTCATCTGCAAATATACTAATCATGCCTTCTATATTCTCATCTAAAATCATTTCTGTAAATGACAAACAAAAGTGGACCCAGCACCTCTCCCTATGAAACACCATTAATCTCAGATCTCCAGTCCAAAGCAACCCTCCACCATCACTCTGTCTCCTGCCATTAATCTTGCATCCAATGGATAATCTTCCCCAAATCTATCGTTACTGATTAGTCTACCTGTCAAAACTTTATTATAGTCCAGATAAAAATGTCTACCATTCTGCCCTCCTCAATCCTCTTCATTACTTTTGTCCTTCAAGATGGTAATAGTTGCAGGTTTAGAAGGTTCTGGTGAATGAGCCTCGAATTTCTGCAGTGCATAAGAATGAAAGAACACAAGGACATAAGAACTAGGAGCAGAAGTAGACAACTCATCCCCTCAAACTTGCTCTGCTACTCATTATGATCATGGCTGATCTAGTTTGACCTTAAGACTACTTTCCCGCCTGCTCTTCACAACCCTTTTTTTAAATAAATATTTTTATTGAAAACCTGTTTAATTCTTTTACTAAGCATTTGATGTTTTGTTTTCTTTATTTTTGAATATAAAACAGAAAAAAGGCAGTACAAAAAAGCCATAACATAGTTAATCAATGATCTACTATTCTACCAGAACAAACATATCTACTTAACATAAATTAAACTACAAACATATTAAATAAATACTAACTTAAACTAAATTCAAATAACTTGAATTAAATAATATCTCACTACTTTATTCTATCTCCCTCATCATACCTCCACTGAGGCTCCCATCTCTGGGAGCACCATCTACAGTACCCGCATTCTTTATCCCCTCCCTAACCTCCTCCTCCTGGGGCCCCATGGGCACCCATATTGATTCCCAAGGCTATACCACGGTCCAGATTAATATTGCTGTAAGGTCAGCATCAATATAATTTAAAAAGGGCCGCTACGTCTTGTAAAACTGTGCTGTTTTGTGGTGCACCATATTTTGAGGTAGTTTTGGGAGAGATGTTCCATCACCAGCCTACATCACTCCATAGGACCTGGTGGTTTTTCTGACGTCCAATTCACTACAATGTTTTTCCTCACACAGTGGGTAAGAATGTTACACAATCTTTTCCCATGTTCCCCCAGAGAGGGCAAATTCAGCAATCCCAAAAGAAGAATTACCGGATCCACGCTAAATTCAATCCCCAGGATGTCCTTTTAACTCCCTTACTATAGCACTACAGTATCTCTGCATCTTACACACAGCTACTGGTGCTGTTGTCAGACTGCCTACATTACTCTTACATTTGGGACACCCCGTTGATATTCCTCACTTGAACTTAGCTAGCGTCTCTGGCGCCATATGAGCCCTGTGGAAGATCTTCAATTGCATGGCCTGTGCTCTGTTACATATTGAGATTTTCCTTACATTCCCCCAGATGTCTTCCCATACCTCAGATGAAATATCCTCTCCTGACTCTCTATTCCACATCCTACAGAGTCCTTCCATGTCCCCCAGGACACGACCTTTCTGTAAATGATATAAAGTATTGAGTGAAAGAGCACCCGTACCCCGGAGTTCTCTTTTCTCCACGTCTGATTTGTAACACTGGACCAGGAGCGTGGTCTTCCTCTGTATATAGTCTCTTATCTGGAAATACCAGAAAAGGTTTCTATTGGACAACCTATATTTCTGACTTAACTGACTAAATGACATCAGGACCTCCTCCTTGAGTAAATCTCCCAGATAGAAGATTCCCTTATTCTCCCATGCCTTAAAGCCAGAATCTATTGCCCCAGGTTTCAATCCTTGGGCTCCCACCAATGGGGTAAATGGTGATGTCTTAGACCAATAGCCCTCGTCTTGCCTCATTATCCTCCAGGCTTTAACTATATTTAAAATAATTGGACTTTTATACTGCTGGGTCACGGATTTCATCTTGTCCATGAATAATAAATTAAAGGACATCTCAACTGTGAGGCTCAAATATCCAGCCAAATCGACTCCAAATTCCCCCGTACCCAAAGCATTTATTTGGTATTTCTTCAAATCCGGAAGATCCACCCCTCCCTTAGCCTGTGAAAGCTGCAGTTTAGTGAATTTAATTAGAGGGTGCCTGTGGCACCAAATAAAGGACCCTAGCCAACCATTGAGCCTCCGTAACATTTGTCTAGGTAAAAACAACGGGAGCATTCTCATGGGCTACAACAGGCAGGGAAGAACATTCATCTTAATCAGGGCTATTCGGCCCAACCATGATAACGCTAACCCCTCTCACCGCCGCAAGTCCTGTTTTATCCTCTTTAGTAATTGTACATAGTTAGCTTTATACAGCTGGTGGAAGGAAGGTGTAATAAAAATTCCCAAATACAAAAACCTTTTGGCGACCATCTAAACAGGAACTGCATTCCATCCTCAGGTTAGGCACCTCCACTAATTCCCCCACTGGCATGGCTTCCGATTTTGAAAATTTGATCCCGTAACCTGAGAAACCACCATATGAATTAATTGTTTGAATCAGTTGCAAAACACATTTCTCCAGATTGACCAAAAATAAAAGGATGTTATCAGCGTATAGGGTGATCTTATGCTCCCCCATTCCCACCTTTGGCGCTACTATTTCAGGATCGCTCCTAATAGTTTCGGCAAACGGCTCAATCGCCAAGGTAAACAACAGCAATGATAAAGGGCACCCCTGCCGACTGCCTCTTCCAATGTTAAAGTTATTTTACTTAGTACCGTTTGTAATGACTGCCACCTTAGGATCATTTTGCAGTACTGCTACCCACCTGGCAAAGGATTCCCCCCCCCATACCAAAGCGCTCTAGGAACTCAAATAGATAAACGCCATCCTATTCGATCAAGTGCTTTTCTGCGTCTAGAGAGACCACCAAACCCAGAATCAATCTTTGCTGGCAAACCTGCACTGTGTTCAGTACCCTTCTGATATTGTTGAAGGTGCTATGGCCCTTAAGAAAACCCATCTGGACCTTCTCCAACCTCAGAGCCAGAATCTTGGATAAAATTTTGAAATCTACATTCAACAGTGAAATGGGTCTGTATGAAGCACATTCTTCGGGATCCTTCCCTTTCTTTAAAATGAGGGAGATATTAGCCTCCCTAAGGGAAGGTGGCAGACAATCCTGTATACAAGAATAGTTGTAAATCCTCCAGAAGTGGCTCCACAAACATGTTTGTGAATTTCTTATAGATTTCAGTTGGGAATCCATCTGGCCCTGCTGCTTTGCCACCCTGGCGATGCATTATTGCTTCCTGCACCTCCTGTACTGTTAGAGGTGCATTCAAAAGGGAAGCCTGTTCCGTGTTTATATTGGGGAGGTCTAGGTTTCCAAAAAAGGGCTGCATTCCTATTGTACATGTTCGGCCCCTCCGACCGATATAGCTCTGTGAAGTATTCCCTAAACCTAACATTAATTAGATTCCCTACAGTGTGGAAATAGGCCCCTCAGCCCAACAAGTCCACACTGACCCATCGAAGAGCAACCCATCCAGACCCACCTCCCTCCAACTAATGCACCTAATACTATGGGCAATTTAGTATGGACAATTCACCTGACCTGCACATCTTTGGACTGTGGGAGGAAACCTGAGCACACCCACGCAGATACAGGGAGAATGTGCAAACTCCACATAGACAGTCGCCCGAGGCTGGAATCAAACCTGGGACCCTGGTGCTGTGAGGCAGCAGTGCTAACCACTGAGCCAACGTTCCGCCCCTAATTCAATTCACGGGTAATTGTACCAGCCTCCTACCTGATAGACGTAATAGATTGGGAAGCTTTTTTTCCTCCTAGTCAAATAAGCCAAATACCTACCAGGCTCATCTCCAAATTCAAACTAACTTTGCATGGCAGAGGAGATCTCTTTTTTTAGCTGCTTGTGTGTGTATTGAGTCAAGAGCAACCCAGAGAGCTGTGACCCGCTGAAGTTTAACCACTGACGGCCTATTGTAATATGTTTTCTCAGCTACCTTCAGCCAGGCGTCCAACATCTGTTGCTGCTCCTCCCTCTGCCTCTTTCTAGTCATCGAATATGAAATGATCAGGCCTTGTAAATATGCCTTAGTGGCCTCCCAAAGCATTGCCGGATTACTAGCCGTACCTGAATTGATATCCCAAAAGGCCCTGAACTCTCTTGTAATATATTCAACAAATTTGCTATCCCCTAACAAAAATGGATCCATGTGCCGGTGACGTGCATCTATTCCACTACCCTTGATTTTAACATCTAAATAAACTGGCGCATGATTCAAAACAGTTATATTCCCAATTTTGCACACCAATATTCTGTTCAGACCATCAGTTGGTATAAAACACATGTCAATTCGTGTATGGCACCTGTGAGGGTTGGAATAGAATGTTTAGGGTGGAGGTATCTCCACACATCCACTAGTCCCAACTCATCACACACGTCCACCAACTGTTTAGACTGTGCAGGCATACCTGCCAGGCCTTTTGGCACCCTATCAATCTCTGTATCTATTAGGTGATTAAAATCCCCTCCTGTAATCATATGGTGAACACCAAGATTCATTAATTTAGCCACTGCATCAATTAAAAATTTAAGAGGGTGCGCCAGGGGACAATATACATTCAAAACACCATACTCTTCTCCATGTGTTAGGGCTTTAAGAATGATAAACCATTCATGTTCATCCTTAATCTGCTCTATTACCTGGAAAGGGAGATTCCTTATCAGTATAGCAACTTCTCTACTCTTAGAGCTGAAGGATGAGAAAAACACCCTGTCATAACCCCCCTCCCCTGCTGCAGTTTCAGATGTTCCTTATCAATTAGATGCATCTCCTGCAGCAGGGCAATGTCCACCATTTCCTTCCAAAGACTTGATAAGACCTTCCTTCTTTTAATAGGAGAATTGCTCCCTTTTATATTTCAGGTGCACCACGTGAACAAATCACTAACCTTGGTCATCCAGGGCGGCCTGTGATTTCCCAGGAGGAGGGAGCTTATCTGAGGCATGACGGGTTACAAAGATATTAACTCTATGAGATCTAAAAACTGTTTGTATAAAAACATCTACAACTAAAAAAAATACTACATTTAACTGAAGCAAACACCCACGTAACCCCCAATTCACTTGAGATCTTCCCCCTTGCTCATAGGGGGTACCCCTCTCAATCCTTACTAACATCTTACCTCCCTCTAGCTGAGGCCATGCCCTAACCCCAGGCAATTCACAAATGAGGAAAACCTGTTATTTACATTCTGAAAGCTAACAATGGATGCCCATCGCCCCCTCACTCACCTTAACCACAGATATAGCCAACCCCAATACAAAAATCAAAAATCAAAAGGACAGCAGTAGAAAAAAGGAGCCCTAGATAAAACCCAATCGACCGATATCTAAAATAATTCCGATTTTACAACTTTATAACAAAACTGTCCATATAAAACCAATAACCAGAAAAACAAAGGAAAGGGGGAGAGGGAAGTAGAAAGTAAAAAGGGGGGGGGGGGTAATAAAATAAACCCAAACCATTTTCCGCAATGATGCCTCCTCCCCTCCCACTCTGACTCAGGTTCTTCAACTCATAGACTTCACAAAGTCCTTTGCCTTTTCTGTGGAGTCAAAGTTATATACCATTCGGGAGCCTTCCTCACGTTCCGGGAGACCCACGATCTGTAAGCTTTTCCTTTTAGTTTTGTTTTCCAGGTCGTTGACTTGATCCTGAAGGACCCGAACCTGGCCTTCCAGTGTTCGGATCCATCCTCCCGAGACCTCCGCTACAGTCTCCGATGCCGCATCCTCTCCTCCACTGCCTCCATTCTTCAGTCCAGGAGCTGGATTTCCTGCTCATGCTTTTTTAGCCTGGCAGATAGTGGCTCAACTGTTGCTTGAATCCACTCTCGGAGTTTGGCAAACTCCGCGAGTAAGTGCTGCTGTCCTGCTGGATCCAAAGGGGCCATCTCAGGAGACTGAGTACTGGCTGCAGGCACCCCCAATGCAGTAGGGAGTGCCCTGTCTGCTGTCCTCCTTTAGGCCCCTTTACTGGACTTCATCCTGGCCTTAAAGCTGTCCCAACAATTTCAGCAGCTCCAAATAGCAAGTTTAAATTAATACTTTTTTCTCCTGGAGGTGGTTAATAAGGGGGTGGGGTGGGGTGTAAAAGTCCACCTTGCCCTGGGGTATGGCACGGAGCCCAGTACAGCAGACCACTCAGACCGCTGCCATCTTGGATTTCCTCCCTCCATAACCCTTTAATCTTTACTAACTAAACGTCTGTACATCTCTCCTTAAACTTATTCAATATCTCACTACTCACGATATTCTGGGGCAATGAATTCCACAGATTCTTCACCCTTCAACAGAATTAATTCCTCCTTATTTCTTTTTTTAAATCTGTAATTTCTTACCCTAAAACTATGACCTCTTATTCTAAATTCGATGCTTTAGGCTTGTCCTAACTTTTAACTTTTTTTAATATATGATTTCTGTTATTAATATGAATGCTGGTGTATGATGACTTAAATACTTTCTTTACTGAATTTTTACAAAAAATACAAGTGACAACAAATTTCTATTCTATTCTTTCTGTTCCATTTTATTCTAGATTGCCACATAAGGAGAAATATCCTTGCTCCATCTACTTGGTCAATCCCTTTCTCATCTAATCTACCTGAATTAGACCTCCTCTCATTTTTCTCAACTGTACTATGGAAATTATAGGCTTAAATTGCTCACTCTCTCTTCATCAGACAAACCCATAATCTCTGGAATGAATCCAGTGGACCTCCTCTGAAGAGATTCCCGTGCAACTACAGTCCTCTTTATTTGGTGCACACTGCTGCTACTGAATGTCAATGGTGAAGAAAGTGAATGTTGAAGGTGGTGGGTGGTGCCAGGCAAGCAAGTAGTCTTGGATAGTGTCAAGCTTCTTGAGGGTTGTTGGAACTGCATCCGTACATGCAAATGGGGAGCATTTCATCACCCTCCTGACTTGTGCCTTGTAGAAAATGAGCAGACTCTGGGGAGTCAGGAGGTGAGTTACTTGGTGCAGGAATCTGAGAGTCTCACCTGTCCTTGGAGCCAGTGTATTTATATGGCTAGTCCAATTCAGTGCCTGATCAATAATATCTTGATAGTGGTTGATTCAACATGGGAATGTCATTGATTGCCCAGAGGAGATAATTAGATTCTCTTGGCTGGAGATACACTTGTGTGGCATGAATGTTATCAGCCCAAGTTCATTTCTCCTGGTACATGGAGGTGAATTACTTCAGTATCTGAAAATTACGCTAATTGTGCAATCAGTGAATATTCCCTCTTCTGGTCTTCTAGGTATTTTTAATCAACCTGTTCACTTCTGGAGCATGTGGGACCTGAACCCAGGCCTCCTGGCTCAGAGGTAGGGATACAACCACTGCATCACCAGATCTTTAGTTCTGAGGGAAGGTCATAGAATCATATAATCATAGAATCCCTATAGTGAAGAAGCAGAGCATTTGGCTCATTGACTCCACACCAATCCTCCGAAGAGCATCCCACCCAGACCAAACCTCCCCCACCCCCCCCACCCCCAACTCTATCCCTGTAATCTTGCATTTCCCTGGACACTATGGACAATTTAGCATGGCCAATCCACCTAACCTGCGTCGTTGATGACACAGTTGAGTATGGTTGAGCCTAGTACACTATCCTGAGGAATTCCCAAAGAGATGTCTCAGCATGGACTCGAACTCTTGGCCTCAGTTCAGACACGGAGTCCTGGCCTCAGCTCTTACCCGGTGTGGCTCTGTCCCGACTCAGTGTGGCAGTCCCCCAGGCCGGCGTGGCAGCCTGGTGTGGCCATCTGTCCGTGGCCCAATGTGGCAGACATTCGGCCCAGCATGGCCTCAGCATTGACTTCCAGCCTTGATGATTTTAGAGCAGTCTCTGGAACCTTGAGGTGAAGCCCAGCACAATCTGGAGTCAAGGCCTGGAGTAGACTAGAGGTTAGGGGCCAGCGTGGACGAGGTTGGAAGGACTGTTATTCTGAATTTCTTTATTTTCCTAATTTATTCCTACAATCTGTAATGCTGGACCTTTGTAAATTGGAGAAAGTGAGGCCTGCAGATGCTGGACATCAGAGTTGAGAGTGTGGTGCTGGAAAAGCACAGCAGGTTAGGCAGCATCCGAGGAACAGGAGAATAGACATTTCAGGCAAGAGCCCTTCATCAGGAATTCTGTTGCCCGAAACATTGATTCTCCTGCTCCTCGGATGCTGCCTGACCTGCTGTGCTTTTCCAACAGCACACTGTGGATTTTTAAAATTCCTTTATTTTTCTAAAATTTTTCCTTACAGGAAATTGGTTAGGCCACTTTTGGAATATTGCATGCAATTCTGGTCTCCTTCCTATCAGAAAGATGTTGTGAAACTTGAAAGGGTCCAGAAAAGATCTACAAGGATGTTGCCAGGGTTAGAGGATTTGAGCTTTAGGGAGAGGCTATGTAGGCTGGGGCTGTTTTCCCTGGAGCGTCGGAGGCTGAGGGGTGACCTTATAGAGGTTTATAAAATCATGAGGGGCATGGATAGGGTAAATAGACAAAGTCTTTTCCTTGGGATGGGGGAGTTCAGAACTAGAGGGTGTAGGTTTAGGGTGGGAGGAAAAGATATAAAAGAGACCAAGGGGCAACGTTTTCACGCAGAGGATGATACGTGTATGGAACGAGCTGCCAGAGGAAGTGGTGGAGACTAGTACAATTGCAACATTTTAAAAGGCATCTGGATGGGTATATGAATAGGAAGGGTTTGGAGGGATATGGACCAAGTGCTGGTGGGTGAGACTAGATTGAGTTGGGATATCTGGTCGGCATGGACGGGTTGGACTGAAGGGTCTGTTTCCATGCCGTACGTCTCAATGACTCTATAATATCAACCCGTCTATATAAACGACTCTATATTGACTTTTTAAAAAGCTGTAAGACAGAAAATAGGCAGTTGTGGAAAATTGGTTATTTTTCAGACTCGGGCATGGTTGACAGTGGTTTCCCACCACGCCCCACCCTACCCCAAAAGGAATCTTTAGAGTTCTAACTGGTCCACAACTAGAAAATTGTGTCCAATTCTAGCCACCATGCTTCCTTTGGGATGTGAGGGTCCTTGGAAAGGTGCAAATGACCACAATGGCTCCCAGGATGGAAGGAGTTTAGTAACAGGATCAGGTCAGAGAAACTTGATTGGTTTTCCTTGAAACAAAGGAGTTTGGGTGGGATTTGGGAGAAGTGTGCAAAATTTTGAACAGGCTTAGACAACAGATAAACCAAAACTGTTCTAACTGGCTAGTGGCACAAGAACTAGAAGACACAAATTTAAGGTTTGGACAAAACGTACAATGGAATATGAGGGTTTAACACAATGAATGTTAATGATCTGCATTGCACTGCCTATCAATCACAGAATCCTTACAGCAGAGAAGGAGGCCATTTGGCCCATCATGTCTGTGTTTGGTGCTAGATGTGGAGCTGATAAATGATTTCAAAAGTAAATTGAGTGAGCATTTTGAGGACAGTAAACTAGCAGCCTGTAGGGATGGATCAGGGGACTGGCACAGACCAGATTGCATTCCAGAGAACAGGCAGGAACTTGATAAGGCATGCAACTATAAATGATTCCATGACTCCATGTACGTCTAGGTGCAGCTTCAATGCAAAATAATATTGGACAGGTCAAGTCTACCCAATGAACCTTTCCCGAATTATGACCATGACTTTCTGGAATACTTAAAGCATCAATGTATTCAGTAATCTCCTCCCGGTACCTCCCAAAGTAAGTTTGTAGAGGACATCCTGACCACAGTTATAAAAGACTGTCCATTCCCCTCTTGACTGCAGCTTGAACAAAGACTTTCAGCTCATCATTAAAGAATGCCACCATCAGTTTTGTCCCTCCTTCAGTGCAGTTCAGGTTTTACAGCCTGAATTACATCTTCTTTAACAGAGGTATTAGTTGTCCTTAACCATTATCCTGGTCTCTGTATTACCTGTTCATAGGTCAAGAGGTGAGCAGCCAATGAATAGCACAAGTAGCACTGACTGGCTGCAGACATCAGTGTATTCAGCAGGCAGCAACTACAGATACCAGTCCCATCTCGTGTGTTCTGGACACAAATTCTAGACTTTTATAGTTTCCAATGGGGCTTTGAGTTATTGGAGGCACATTTTAGACTTTGTTTTACCTTTTGTGGACTCCTTGTGATCACATTCAGTATCATAGTAACTGCCACGGATGGGTACAGTCTCAGAGCTAGGAGTATACAGATAGTTAATGTCAGATCCTTGTAAATAATGAATTGGAATATTGTTGGAATATTACTGTCTAGCTGTCTTGGCTTTAGATGTGTGTAACATGAGCTACAAGTGAACGTGTTGGTGGCACAGTGAGAGGTATGTACACAGGGTCAGCCAGATCACATGCTTTGAGTCAAAGCTTTTTATACAAGAGAATGGATGAAATGATGCCATTATCATTCAGCATTAGCAGGCCAATGACGGCAGCAACCTGATCATGCAGTGAGCTCCATCCTTGTGTTTCTTTCATATCTCAATATCGAAAGAAGAGCAGGGAACTGGGAGGTCGTAAACAGTTCACGTACACCCTGAAAACATGGGCAACAAACAGACCATCTTCACAGCTCAACAGCTTGATGCCTATCAGGTAGGAAAATGCCCACGTTTCCTATCGTGGTCCTGTCGCCTGTAGCTTACTGTAGTGATTGGAATGAGGTTAGCCAGGTGGACCTCATAGAATGAGTTCTCTGATTGGACCAGATTAACAGCTCCAATAGGAAGACGTGGCTGACTGATAAGAGTCAGAGTGCCAAAAGTTCTGTTCTCTCAGAGCTGGCTCAGAGTCAAGGACCCTCCATCTGGAAATAGTCATAGAGATGTACAACATGGAAACAGACCCTTCAGTCCAACTCATCCATGCCAACCAGATATCCCAACCCAATCTAGTCCCACCTGCCAGCACCTGGCCCATATCCCTTCAAACCCTTCCTATTTATATACCCATCCAAATGCTTTTTAAATGTTGCAATTGTACTAGCCTTCACCACTTCCTCTGGCAGCTCATTCCATACATGTACCACCCTTTGCTTGAAAAAGTTGCCCCTTAGGTCTCTTTTATATCTTTCCCCTCTCACCCTAAACGTATGTCTTCTAGTTCTGGACTCCCCCGCCTCAGAGAAGAGATATTGTCTATTTATCCTATCCATGCCCCTCATGACTTAATAAACCTCTATAAGGTCACCCCTCAGCCTCCGACGCTCTAGAGAAAACAGTCCCAGCCTGTTCAGCCTCTCCCTATAGCTCAAATCCTCCAACCCTGGCAGCATCCTTGTAAATCTTTTCTGAACACCGCCAAATTTCACAACATCTTTCCGATAGGAAGGAGACCAGAATTGCACATACTATTCTAAAAGTGGCCTAACCAATTTCCTGTACAGCCGCAACATGACCTTCCAACTCCTGTACACAATACTCTGACCAATAAAGGAAGGCATACCAAACACCCTCTTCACTATCCTATCTACCTGCTACTCCACTTTCAAGGAGCTAAGAAACTGCACTCCAAGGTCTCTTTGTTCAGCAACACTCTTCTAGGACCTTGCTGTTAAGTGTTTAAGTCCTGCTAACCACTGCGGTGAAGAAAGTTCCCCTGATCTCGTACCCTGTGTTGCTGAACAAAGAAATCTTGGAGTGCAGGTTCATAGATCCTTGAAAGTAGAGTCGCAGGTAGATAGAGTAACAAAGGCTGTATTGGTCTGCTTGCCTTTATTGATTCCATCGGTGCATTCAGTGAGTACAGGAGTTGGGAGGTTATGTTATGGCAGTACAGGACGTTGGTGAGGCCAGTTTTGGAAAACTGCATGCAATTCTGATCTCCCTGCTATAGGAAGGATGTGAAACTTGAAAAGGATTCAGAAACGATTTACAAAGATGTTTCCAGAGATAGAGCATTTGAGCTATGGGCAGAAGTTGAGTCAACAGGGACTACCTTTCCTGGAGCATTGAAGGTTGAGGGATGACCTCATAGAAGTTCATAATATCACAAGGGACATTAAGAGGGTGTACAGCCAAGTCCTTTCCCCTGAAGTGGTCGGGGGGGGGGGGGGGGGGGGGGGGGGGGGGGCGGTGGAGTCCAAATCTAAAGGGCACAAGTTTAAAAGTGAGAAGGAAAAGATTTGAAAGGGACCTAAGGGGCATCTTTCTCTATACAGAGGGATGTGTGTGTGTATGGAATGAGGCTGGTACAATTACAACATTTTAAAGGGCATCCAGATGGGTATGAGTAGGAAGGGTTTAGAAGAATATGGTCAAATGCTGACAAATGGGATATACTAATGGAGAATCTGTTTGGCATGGACAAGTTGGACCAAGAGTCTGTCCCTGTGCTGTACGTCTCCATGACTCTAATTAGCCGTTAGGGGAAGTGAAAAAGCTGCTATCGTCATTGAAGGTGTTGGCCCACTAAAATCCAAAGCAAGAGGTGATACTGATATATGATGTCTCCCCTTATGATATCAGGGCAGTGTTGGCTCACTGGCAGCCCAGTGGAGAGGAATGCTCAATAGCATATGCTGCCCAGATTGGCTGCTGCTGAATGCTAATACACCTAGATGGAGAAAGAAGGTTTGTTGGTCATCTTTGGTGTGGGAAAGTTCCACTAACACCTTTACGGGTGTGAAATTGGCATGGTAACAGACCACAAACCCCTGCTAGGACCACTTAAAGAAGACAATGCAGTGCCACTCATACTTTCTGATGGAATTCAGCATTAGGCCCTTATTCTCAGTGCATACATGTACAAGTTGGAACACAGCCCATCAGACCAAGTGGCTAATGCTTTTGGTTAATGTAAAATCCATTCTGATTCGATACTTTATGGACATGCTTCTGGTCACTGATAATAGCTGACTGTGGACACAAAGATTCCATGCTGGCAAAACTAAAACAGCTGATTGTAATGGGGAAAAACAGAGGAGCCACCACAACCACAACTGAAACCTTTCTGGACTTGGCAAGACCAGATCACTGTAGAGGACAGCAAAGTACTGTGGGGAGCAAGGGTCATTGTCTCAAGGTAAAGGTCACTGCCAGATACTGGCTGAACTCCACCAGGGTCACCAAGGGCTCTCCAAAATGAAGATGTTGGCAAGAAGTTATGCCTGCTGGCCAGGATTGGTGGCTAACATTGCTGCGTTGGTGGGGCAGTGCCCAGAGTGCCAACAAAAATTGCCACCAGTGCCCCCACATTTGTGGGAATGGCCAAGTAAGCCCTCGTCTTAGTTATATGTTGACAATGGCAGCCCTTTCATGGGCTCAATGTTCCTGGTCATTGTGGATGCCCATTCAAAGTTCTAGGGTACACCTGATCAAGTCCTGGGGATTTATCCACTTTTTTTTGCATTTTCAAGCTGTCACTATTTGTTTCCCCAAGTTCTTCCAAAACTTTCTCCACAGTAAACACTGATGTGAAATACTCGTGAAACACCCATCCCCTGCGGTTCTACACACAGGCTGCCTTGCTGATCTTTAAGGGGCCCTATCCTCTCCCAGTCCTTAATGTAATCATAGAATCCCTTTGGATTGTCCTAACCATATCTGCCCGAAGCTATTTCATGTCACCTTTTTGCCCTCCTGATTTCCCTTTTAAATATGCTCTGACTGTCTTTCTACTCTTGGGTGGCACGGTGGCACAGTGGTTAGCACTGCTGCCTCACAGTGCCAGGGACCCGGGTTCAATTTCCACCTCGAGCAACTGTCTGTGTGGAGTTTGCACATTCTCCCCATGTCTGTGTGGGTTTCCTCTGGGTGCTCCAGTTTCCTCCCACTGTCCAAAGATGTGCAGGTTAGGTGAATTGGCCATGCTAAATTGCCCGTAATGTTAGGTGCATTTGTCAGGGGTGAATGTAGGGGAATGGGTCTGGGTGGGTTGCTCTTCGGAGGATCGGTGTGGACTTGTTGGGCTGAAGGTCCTGTTTCCACAGTGTAGGGAATCTAATCTAATCTTCTAGGGATTCACGCGATCTCTGTTGTGTATACCTGACCTGCGTTTCCTTCTTTCTTTCTTGGCCAGAGCCTCAATTTATCTGATCATCCAATATTCCTAACCTCTACCAGCCTTGCCCTTCAAACTAACAGGAATGTACTATCTCTCATTATGTCATTTTTTTGAAGGCTTCCCACTTTCCAACCATCCTTTTACCTGCAAATATCTGCTACCAATCAACTTTTGAAAGTTCTTGCTGGAGACCATCAAAATTGGCCTTCCTCCAATTTCGAACTCTAACTTTTAAATGAGGTCTTCTTGGCTATGTGAGGATTTTCAAGGCTGACCCTTTTTCAATGGCAGATGTAAGGGTGCCAAGATAGAGGCCAGATTACATATGATTTTTTTGTAATAATTCACCAACCCATGGAAAAACCTAAGCTCTGGTTCAGACGTGGGAGCTAGGGCACATTTGATCACTGTCACTTTATTCTCCAATAGGTGTAACCGGTTTTGTTGACTCTGTGACCTGTTATGGTCCAGGCCAGATCCCCTCAAAATATTTCAAGAAAGCAGCCCAGACCCTAACTTTGCAAGGTGTTTTAAGCAGGTGTAACGTGGATATCCCAGGAGAGATGCAGCTGGTCAAACACAGGATCTTACAGGAAAAAGGACCAGCTACCTTGTGTCCATCAGCTTCAAAACTGCCTGACTGCTTTCAGTGAATGGGAGAAGATGAGGACTGCAGACGCTGGACATCCAGTGTCGAGAGTGTGGTGCTGGAAAAGCACAGCAGGTCAGGCAGCATCTGAGGAGCAAGAGAATCAAGGTTTCGGGCAAGGAAATTCAGGAATTCCTGATGAAGGGCTCTTGCCTGAATTGTCGATTCTCCTGCTCTTTGGATGCTGCCTGACCTGCTGTGCTTTTCCAGCACTATCCTCTCGCCACTGTTTTCAGTGAATAGCCAGACTAAAACCAAACCAAACCAGATAAAGCTGTGCTGGGAGAACTAGCCACTCCCCTTTCATTGTACAAGTGCTTTCTCCCCCCAAAAACTTGAAAGCTTTTCTTGAGGCAGTGTCTGTTAGCTATAATTAAACTGGCCCTAAAACCCTTCAACTTAGACTTTTCAGAGTCTATGTCTTTTATGACCTCTCTAAAAAAAACACCAAGGACAACATAACCTTGTTAAAGGGCAGCATCGTCCTATATGCAAGTCGGTCACTTGGGACACCAGGAACACACACTTTTCTCTTCAAAGGCGTGTGCCCTCCTGGGAGAAGCATTTAAACACTCTGTCTGCGTTCTCCAAATGCTCTTTATTGCTTATTATCATGCCATCCAGATAAATGGTAACCTAGGGTGTCCTTGTAAAATGTTTTTCATCGTCTCCTGGAAAAGAACACAGGCTGATGCGACCCCAAATGGCAGCCTTATATGTTGGTACACACCCTTATGGGTCTCAGTTGTGGCATACGTCTGGGACTTATAATCTAGTTGCAATTGTAGATAGGCATGGCTCATGTCTTGCTTCACGAAGGACTACCACTTTTGTGTACAAGTCCTCTATGTGAGGGATTGGGTATTTATCCAGCTACAAGAAGCTGTTTAAAATTTGCTTAAATTGTCCACAAAGGCAAACCAACCCATTGGGTGTCACAATTGGTACAACTGGTGCTGCCCTTTTCACAAACTACACTGGTTTGATGATTCCTTCATCTTCCAGCCTCTTTATTTCTGCCTCTACTTTTGCCCAGAAGGCAAATGGCACTGGGTGGACCTTTCAAAAATCATGGAATTATGTCCTGGTCAATGTATAAAATGGCTTTGGCGCCTTTGATAGTCCCTGGTCTTTCCTGAAAATGCCTGGATATTTCACTAGGATTTCATTCAGGCAGCCATTTTATAATCGAAAAATGTTGAGCCAATCAAGGTGAATCTTTCTTAACCAATTCTGCCCCAATAGGCTTGGGCCAGAGCCTCTTAGAGAGAATCAGTGATAACTCCACTAACTGCTTCTCATAGGAGACTGGAACTGAAGTCATACACTTAATCTGTAATGGTTCCCCATTGTATGTTCTCAGTCTGGCTGAAGTCTTGGGCATACTTAAGGGTTGGAGTCCAGAGTGAATCTTGTCAAAGACCACTTCTGCAAACACTGATAGAGCTACACCATTATCAACCTCCGTGAGAACCGGGTGACCATTTAACCATACCTTAATTTTAACTGAGTCTGATTTGGATGTTGCTAAGCAATTTAACTTCACCATCATACATGTAGGTGGACTTTTCAGGGTGTACATTCTCCTGGATGCTAGCCTCTAAGTTCTCTTACTTAAGTCAGACCTTGTAGGACTCCTTTGCTGTCTCAAGTCTGCATACTGGCAGCAAATACAATGGCTTGTCAGGACAGATCCTGAAGAACCTTTTAGCCATTTGTCAGAGGGTTGGTTTTATTGTGGAGTTTTGATGTGGGCTGACCAAGGGTCCCTCTGCTCTGAATGTGCCCTGAGTGATGTTATGCAGTTGCCTTCACCCTAGCTCAGTCGGATAGATGAGGTGATTGACTTCCATTCCTGTAGCCCCCACGTTCTACTTGCCGCATTTTCTAATGGCAAGGCCAGCTGCAGTGCCTGTTTGAAGTCCAGTCAGGCTTCAGCTAGAAGACACTTCTGCATAGTTACATTAATCCCGCAGACCAAATGGTCTCTCAGCATTTTATTCAGGCTTGACCCACAATCACACGCCTCTGCCACTCTTAAATCTCGTCAAAAATCCTGATACGGATTTCCCAGCCGAATAAAACCGATAGCATCTCAGAATTGGAAGAGACTTGGGGCTATAACATTCATAAACCAAATCTGTCAACTCTTGGAAGGTTTCAGTGTCTGGTGCCTCTGGGAAAGTTAAGCCCCCAGAATCAAAAATGCTGGGGTCTGCGAGCAGTCAGAGGGATTACTTGCTGGTTTTCGTCTGCCCCGATGTCACTTGCCCAGAAAAACATATCGCCTTCTTTCCACTTAATGGCTCCAGTCTTCAATAGCAAGATCTAATGAGTTAATCTTCCCAAATAAAAGCATGATGCCAGAAATGCTTGCCCCCAACTCAAAGACGATTGCAGCCAGCGAATGTTCTTCAGGCATGAACTGGTTCTCCTGTTGCCACTGAAATAACTGCATGGAGACCAATCTCCCATCACCAAGTCATCCTTTATTTATATGTGTACAGCACATTGGCTGTGACCAGCTAGCTTGGAGTCAGTCTATCTGAATCTCCTGTTTATAGCTGTATGCCAGAGCTCCATGATTGGGGTTGTTAACCTGGGCCAATCAAGGATCTCATGGTAAGTGAGATCCACCTGGTTCCAACCACTACACCTAGCAAAAATAAAAGCAAATTGTGTGCTGGGGTTAAACTTGTGAAACAGGAAGCCCCCAGGGTTTGTTACTTGAATGGCCATTCAGTGTATCCAAACAGTGTCAAAGTGGTAATAATCAAAGCATTAATACAAGAAGAAATAAAGAGTTTTAGGTTTCTAAACCAGTTGGGTTCCCTGAAATTATGCTGGAGAGTGTCTGATACATTTCATGTAAATGTGACCTAGGAGACTGGAGATTGTGCTTTTTTTTTAAATTCGTGGGAGGGAATGTCTAAAAGGCATATAAAGCACCTAAAGGGATAAAGTTGCAATATTCTTGCCTCAACCTCAGAGAGGAAAATAATTGTATGTGTTACCTCTGTGCCAGTGACTATTTTAAATTATTGTTCCCTCATCATTCCCTCATAATCTTTCCTCAGTCACTGCATCAAAACTTCCCCTGCTCCTGTGTGGTTAGGCCCTAACTTTCCTCAGAGCTTCCCCTTCCTGGTGTTAAGAGAGTTGTTACTCTGCAATAAATGTTTAAAAGATTCTCCAGAATCCAAATCCATGATATCATGTTCATTGTCATTCATTGATTGTGGATTGACGATTTTATTTTAATAGCATGTTCAATATCTTCTTTTTTAAAGGATTGTACCTTTTTCACACGGAAAGAAATCCTGAGGTGAGTGGTGCGCATCAGTTACCTGTGCTAGCGCTGGCTGTCAGCATCTGAAGGTGCTTCTTGTGTCTGTGTCCTCACAGACAAACGTGATCACAAGTACAGGCACCTATCCAACTACTGCTCCTGCCTTAACCAGTTAGTGTCAGTACATGAGAGGTGATATAAGGAACTGCCAGCCCCAGTTCCCAGTGGTGTCAGTCAATGACATGGGTATGGAAAAACTCCTTGAGTCATGGCAGAAAGGAAGGAGAAAGCAGAATGTTGGAGCAGGAATCATAGAATCCCTACAGTGTGGAAGCAGGCCCTTCAGCCCAACAGGTCCACACCCACCCTCTGAAGAGTAACCCATCCAGATCCATTCCCTTAACCTATTATCCTATATTTTACCCCTGACTAATGCACCTAACCTTCACATCCATGAACACTACGTGCAATTTAGCATGACTAATTCACCCTAACCTGTTCATCTTTGTGACCATGGGAGGAAACCAGAGCACCCTAAGGAAACCCACACAGACACTGGGAGAATGTACAAACTCGACACACAGACAGTCGACTGAGGCTGGATTCAAACCCATGTCCCTGGCACTGTGAGGCAGCAGTACTAACCACTAAACCACCGTGCCCAGGAGAGGTGAAGGCTGTTAGTTGCCTTAGTGAGGGGAGTTATGATCTAATGTGGTCTGAAGGAATGCTTGCGACCTGATGGATTGAGATATATTAATTCAGTTAACTTGGTTTAAGTTGCTAGTACACATATGGAAGCTCATAACGTGAGATTTATGGAGTGTAGCTAACTGAAATAAAGCTCTGAATTCTGTTTGAATGCAGTTATCTTTTGGAGTATAACATTGGTAGCAGAGGATGGTTGAGTCAAAATATCAAGTCTTAGGATATGATTATCCATCTTTTTTATGAAAATGAGTCTCATGACCAGGTAAGAATAAGGTTGCAGTGGAGACATGGGCTTACTGAAGAGGAAACAAGGTATGGCCTGGCTTTTTTTTAGAACTGGAGCTTGACGGTTTAGTAATGATTGGATAGATTGATAATGAGTTGGTGGGTAGGGTGGTAGTTTGCTAATGATGAATTCAGAGATACATGTGTGAATATGAAATAATAGTTATAAATACAGCAGCAGAAAGCTTTTTCAGCAAAGGAGCATAAAAGGAACCATCAATAGTAGACAAAAAGGTTCAAAAGGTTTTGGCAATTCAGCCAAACCATAATTTATCATTTGCACGAGTGTGGGCTGCACACGATAAGAGTTTGTTGAAAATGGTGGGAACATTTTGTCCATATCAATGAAGTTTTGGTGGAATCCTCAGTTCCACTAGTAATAAGTGATCAGCCCCTGGCTTGTGAAAAGTCTACAATTAGAGGGTTTTTTTTCCAGAGCATTTGAATGCACTGCATACAGATAGAAATGTTTTTACGAAATCAAAGTCTCAAAGAATTCAGCAAGCCTTAAGGTGAGGATATTGGAAACCATTTTCAACTGGGATATATGGTTAATTATGGGAGACAGGAACCCAAAAATTGGAGAGGTCAGGGGTGAGTGGTAAAGATGGAAATCAGAGTGTTCAGGTTCGCTCTTCAAGTTTGCTAGTATGGATTACAAATTTGCAGATTCTGAAGGAGCTATGGCCGATAGTGAAATGCCACATTCCTCACATATCTGAATGTTACACAACCACAAGGGTTAAACTGCCACAATTGACAGTGTGCCTGATGATGGACAGATCAGTTCTGATATCAATAGGAGGACATCAGTTCCAGAGGAGAAAACCAAAGTCAAAAATCTACCAGAAGAGACTAGTAAAAAGAGGAATGAGATTATTATGAGCAGGCGGGATGAGGGGTATGGGGTTAGGCTCATGGATTGGGAATATGAAGTACAAAGATGGAAGGCAAGAAAGCATAGTGTAAGCTCAAATAGTGTGTTTGAGCAATGAACATAGGAAAAGATGTGGAAGTAACTGTTGAAAGAAATCCCATTAATGGAGGGGGAGGGTGGCCAAACAGTAACTATCCAGAAAGAGATAGAAGGAACAGTAGAGGGGAAGTTTGAACGGGACAATAAATGCAGTGCAAATCAGTGAGTGATTGATAAAAGCAGAAGAGAGAAGCAATGATGATTGCACAAGGAATGAAGTGACTATGCCAGTAAGCTTCTGTTCTTTGTTTTAATATAATTACTTTAAACAACTATAATATAAGACAGGCTCAATTAACTAGTGCAAAATTAAAGCCAAAATTGATGATTTATCATAATTACAGTCATTCCACTTAATTAATCAGATATAGAGAAAAGGGTAGATTGAACAGAAAGGGATAGCAACATAGCCAAAGGGTTCTAAATTCTTCAGTAAGTGAGTGTGAGGTATGGAGGGAAGAGTTACAAAGAACCACTTCCATGAACTCCCTGTAACATAAAGTGACTCCTGGCTGGGTCTTTTTCTTAGACTGTGGAGAAATATTTATGATTCCTTTCCAGATCCTCTGGAATTAACCTCTCATAATTCTGACAGCCTAAACTTTCTCAGTTTTAGCAACTTGAAGAGTTTGGATAGAAATCTTCTGGCTTGAAATCTTCACAGACTAGAAAACATTTCAGCTCAGGTCAATGGTTCTTCTGCACTATTAGCTTGATTCTCCTGCTTGGAGAAAATTGTTCTTTCTTCTGAAGTGAGCTCCTGATTCTCTGAACTGAACTCAAATGCTAGAACTAACAGCTTTCTGCTCTGTTATAAACTCAACAGTATAATAGTCATTAACATCACCTCCACTAACAATATGAGGGCTCCTCCAGACACTTATGGAGTCATAGAGTCATAGAGATGTACAGCATGGAAACAGACCCTTCGGCCCAACCCGTCCATGCCGACCAGATAGCCTAACGCAATTTAGTCCCGCCTGCCTGCACCTGGCCCATATCCCTCCAAATTGTCTGCAATCACATCATTTTTTGGAATGGATGCAGCTTGGTCACCATTCCAAATGACCTTCCAACCTATTCAAAAAATTACTTTCATAAGAACTGACTGTCTTCCATCCACCTCTAGTTTAAAATCCAAATCCTAAAGCATATCTAATTAACCTATCAGTAGAATATTCACTTTATTTTCATGGCATAGACTAGAATCCCTACAATATGAAAACAGGCTATTAAGCCCAACAAGTCCACGCCAACCCTCTGAACAGTATCCCACCCGGACACATTCCCCTACTCTATATTTACCCCCGACTAATGCACCTAACCTACTCTCCCTGAACACTATGGGGATTTTAGCATGGCCAATACACCTAAGCAGCATGTTTTTGGATTGTGGGAGGAAACCCACACAGACACAGGCAGAATGTGCAAACTCCACACAGACAGTCACCCGAGGCTGGAATCGAACCCGGGTACCGGGCGCTGTGAGGCAGCAGTGCTGACCACTGAGCCACCATGCTGCAAGTCTGCTAACTTCACTCAAGTCTGTGTGGCACTGTATTAAATACCAATTTTATCAAATTTTGGAAGTCCATGTACAGCACTTCAACAGCACTACACTCATCAATAACTTCTGTTTCCTCACTGAGAAACTTACAGCAAGTTAGATAAACATGTCTTTGTATTAAGAAATTCTTGTTGACTTATCAACAAACCAGCACTCTTTCTTTTGTAGTGTAAATTGTACTTTTGTATTTGTTCATGGGATGTGGGCTTCACTAGCTGGGCCAGCATTTGTTGCCCATCCTTAGTTGTTCTGACTGTGCCTTGTAGATGATGGCTGGCCTTTGGAGTGTTAGGTGAGTTAAGTGCTGCAGTATTCCTAGCCTCTGATCTGTCCTTATAGCTACTGTCTCTATTTGACTGGTCCAATTTAGTTTGGTCACTCCAAGGATATTGATGTTGGGAGGTGCCAATGAATGTCAAAGGGTGGATTCTTTCATGTTGGAGACTGTGCTAGAGAATGACAAATGTAATATGCCACTTGTCAGTCCAAACCTGTTTCATTGATCAACACAGGAAATGTTTAAGGTTGCGGACATGGTGCCAATTAAATGGGCTGCTTTGTCCTAGATGGTGTCAAGTTTCTTAAATGTTATTGGAGCTACACTCTTCCAGGCAAATGGGGAATATTCCACTACACTCCTGACCTGAGCCTTGTAGATGCTGGACAGGCTTTGGGTAGTTGGGAAGTGAGTTGCTCACTGCAAATTTAGCTTTTGTGCATTTGTTCTAATGAGTGCAAGACAATCTGCTTTTACTTCAGCTCAATCTGCCTCTGAAAAACAGATCATAGAATCATAGATCATAGAATCCCTGCAGTGTGGAAGCAGACTATTTGGCTTATCGAGTTGACACTGACCCTCCAAAGAGCACCCCACCCAGACCCACTTTGTCCCTGCAACTCCATATTTCCCATGGCTAGCCCACCTAGCTTATACACTAGGCGGAATAGCTGTGCTAAATTGCCCATAAACTGCAGATCTTTGGATTGTTGGAGGAAACTGGAGCACCCTGATGAAAGTCATGCAGACACTGGGAGAAGGTGCAAACTCCGCACACGACAGTCACCCAAGGGTGGAATTGAACTCAGGTCCCTGGCACTGAGGCAGCAGTGCTAACCATTGATCTCATCGAAGTTCTGAAGAAGATTTATAGTGCAGGTTGTTGACTTGATTGCTAAGCTGGTAATTTTGTTTGCAGACGTTTCGTCTCCATTCCAGGTAACATCATTAGTGCATCTCTGGTGGAGTGTTAGTGCTCTGTGTGTAACAGGGTCAAAATTATTCCCTCTGGTCCTGGGTTCTCCCACAAGGAGAAACAATCTTTCCACAGCCACCCTGTCTAGTCCTGTAAGAATCCTGTATGTTTCAATAAAGTCATCTCTCATTCTCCCACCAATGAGTATAGGCCCAATCTACTCAACCTCTCCTCATTAGACAGTCCCCTCCATACCTGGGATCAGCCGAGTGAACACAGCATCAACGTCGATTTCACCAGTTTCCAAATGTCCCCTCCCCCCCACCTCATCCCAGATCCAACCCTCCAACTTGGCACCACCCTCTTGACCTGTCCCACCTGTCCATCTTCCTTCCCACCTATCTGCTCCACCCTCCCCACTGACCTATCATTATCACCACCTAACTACATCTACCTATCACCTTCTCAGTTACTACCCCCCCTCTCCCCCCAACCCCCAGCCCTACCTCCCAGTGGAGTGCCACAAGGATTGGTGCTGGGTCCACTACTTTTCATCATTTATATAAATCATTTAGATGTGAGCATAAGAGGGATAGTTAATAAGTTTGCAGATGACACCAAAATTAGAAGCATAGTAGACAGCGAAGAGGGTTACCTCAGATTACAACAGGATCTTGACCAGATAGGCCAATGGGCTGAGAAGTAGCAGATGGAGTTTAATTTAGATAAATGTGAGGTGCTGCATTTTGGGAAAACAAATCTTAGCAGGACTTATGCACTTAATGGTAAGGTCCTAGGGAGTGTTGCTGAACAAGGAGACCTTGGAGTGCAGTTCATAGCTCCCTGAAAGTGGAGTTGCAGGAAGATAGGAGAGTGAAGAAGGCATTTGGTATGCTTTCCTTTATTGGTCAGTGTATTGAGTACAGAAGTTGGGAGGTCATGTTGCAGCTGTACAGCTGTACAGTTAAGCCACTTTTGGAATATTGCATACAATCCTAGCATCCTTCCTATTGGAAGGATGTTGTGGAACTTGAAAAGGTTCAGAAAAGATTTACAAGGATGTTGCCAGGGATGGAAGATTTGAGCTATAGGGAGAGGCTGAATAGGCTAGAGCAGTTTTCCCTGGAGCGTTGGAGGTTGAGGGGTGACCTTATAGAGGTTTACAAAATCATGAGGGGCATGGATAGGATAAATAGACAAAGTCTTTTCTCTGGGGTGGGGAGTCCAGAACTAGAGGTCATAGGTTTAGGGTGAGAGGGGAAAGATATAAAAGAGACCTAAGGGCAACTTTTTCACACAGAAGACGGTGCATATATGGAATGAGCTGCCAGAAGAAGTGGCGGAGGCTGGTACAATCACAACATTTAAGAGGCATTTGGATGGGTATATGAATAGGAAGGGTTTAGAGGGATGTGGGCCAAATGCTGGCAAATGGGACTAGATTAGGTTAGGATATCTGATCAACACGGACGAGTTGGACTGAAGGGTCTGTTTCCATGCTGTACATCTCTATGACTCTGTGATTCCCTGTCCCCCCCCCCCCCCCACATTTGTCTCTCAGCCCCCGCCCACCCCCCCCCTACCCCCCCCCCCCCCCCCCCCCCCCCCTCATATTCCTGATGAAGGGCTTATGCCCAAAATGTCAACTCTCTTGCTCAAATGCTGCCTGACCTGCTGTGCTTTTCCAGCACCACACCTTTCGACTCCTACTCTCCGGCATCTGCAGTCCTCACTTTCTCTTTCTCACTCTCTATCTCTTTCTCTCTTATACAATATCCCATGTAAAGACTGCCACAAACATTACATAGGGCAAAGTGGAAGAAAACCAACCATCAGGGCACATGAACACCAAGTAGCCACCAAGAGACATGATCAACTATCACTTGTGTCCACACACATTGACGAAGAAAGACACCAATTTGACTGGGACAACGTAGCCATCCCGGGGCAAGCCAAACAAAGACATGCACGGGAATTCCTGGAGTCAAGGCACTAAATGTGGAACTCCATTAACAAACATGTAGAGTTAGACCCCATATACCAACCATTAACAAACATGTAGAGTTAGACCCCATATAGCAACCATTAACAAACATGTAGAGTTAGACCCCATATAGCAACCATTAACAAACATGTAGAGTTAGACCCTATATACCAACCATTAACAAACATGTAGAGTTAGACCCTATATACCAAATATTAATAAACATGTAGAGTTAGACCCCATATACCAACCATTAACAAACATGTAGAGTTAGACCCTATATACCAAATATTAATAAACATGTAGAGTTAGACCCTATATACCAAATATTAATAAACATGTAGAGTTAGATCCCATATAGCAACCATTAACAAACATGTAGAGTTAGACCCTATATACCAACCATTAACAAACATGTAGAGTTAGACCCTATATACCAAATATTAATAAACATGTAGAGTTAGACCCCATATACCAACCATTAACAAACATGTAGAGTTAGACCCTATATACCAAATATTAATAAACATGTAGAGTTAGACCCTATATACCAAATATTAATGAACATGTAGAGTTAGATCCCATATAGCAACCATTAACAAACATGTAGAGTTAGACCCTATATACCAACCATTAACAAACATGTAGAGTTAGACCCTATATACCAACCATTAGCAAACATGTAGAGTTAGACCCCATATACCAACCATTAACAAACATGTAGAGTTAGACCCTATATACCAACCATTAACAAACATGTAGAGTTAGACCCTATATACCAAATATTAATAAACATGTAGAGTTAGACCCTATATACCAACTATTAACAAACATGTAGAGTTAGACCCCATGTACCAACCATTCAGAAGCAAAACTGGAAATGATACTACCCACTTCAGCAAACCCAGCCACATCAATAGCAAGTGGGACGGAACACCAACGCTTCACTGGATGATGATGATGTTACCTTGTACGATGAAGGAACATCTGTAAACAAACTTACCAGCTCAGTGAGCATATTAACAACCACACTGATCTCATCTCAGTTTCATTTCCACCATTTTCCTTCTGCAGGCATTGCCTTGTTGGGTAGTTTCTGAAACTCTTTTACTTGAAAAGTATCAAACTGCAGAAATGTAGTTTTTAGATTAAATAAACTGCACACCAGTCAATGCGTACAAAAAACGAGCAAAGGAGGTTTTGAAGATGACCTTTCCGGTTGTGGGGAACTTTGTTGTCAGTTGGCATTATAGTGACATTTCAGCAGTTTTGCTACTGGACTGTCACAATTACATCATTTCACTGAGAGATATGGTGGATGCAGCAGTTCTGGGATTTCTTGGACAGTGCGGTCACCTCAATGATGAGTATCATCTGTACGGAATAAAGGAGATGTGCAAATTACATCATCTCATTTTGCACTTTATTTGTGAAGTGACTTGGCATAATGACTGATGTCATCAGTGATGTGTATCTCTGCGTAGTGGTTCTTGCAAAGGATAATACCACAGTATTGACTTTCAAAGACCTAATATTATTCATAAAACCATAAGAAATAGGAGCAAACGTAGGCCATTCAGTGAGATCATAACTGGTTTAATAATCCTCAACTTCATTTTCCTGCCTTTTCTCCCTAACCCTTGATTCCCTTATGGATTCAAAGTCTACTTACCTCACTCTTGAATTTACTTAATGACCTGGCTTCAGCAGTCCACTGCCGTAAAGAGTTCCTCAGATTCACTACTCTTTGAGAGAAGATATTCTTCCTCATCTCAGTCTTAAATGTGTAATCCCTTAATCTGAGATTATGCCTTTGGTCCTAGACTCTCCCACAAGCAGCAAACAAAATCTCCACAGCTACTCTGTCAAGTCCCCTAAGAATCTTGTATGTTTCAATAAGATTGCCTCTTATTCTTCTATATTCCAATAAGTACAGGCCCAACCAGCTCAACTTCCTTTCATAAGACAGTCGCTCCATATTTAGTATCAGCATGGTGAACCTTCTCTGGACTGACTCCTTGGTCAATTTATGGAGAATAAGGAACAAAGTGAAATAAAGGGTGGAGATATGTCTGCTGCTGTGGTTTGGTAACAGGATGTGAACTCACTACAATTTCACACTCACACCGCTGGCACGGTGGCTCAGTGGTTAGCACTACTGCCTCACAGTGTCAGGGATCCAGGTTTGGTTCCCGCCTCAGCTGACTGTATGAAGTTTGCACATTCTCCCCGTGTCTGCATGAGGGTGCTCTGGTTTCCTCCCACAGTCCAAAAATGTGCAGGTCAGGTGAATTGCCCATAGTATTAGCTGCATTAGTCAGGGGTAAATGTAGGGGAATGGGTCTGAGTGGGTTACTCTTTAGAGGGCCAGTGTGGACTTGTTGAGACGAAGGGCCTGTTTCCATACTGTAGGGAATCTAATCTAATCCATTTTGGGATCGACTGACTGGGATCAAATGCTGCCTATAATGGGGAGTCTGTTGAGAGGTTCCTCCTAAAAGATGCTTTTTATCAAATAATTAACAGTAACTTGTGATGCTATCTAAAGCCGGGACTGTTTTGTATCTTGGTTTGTAAAGTTCTGTGTTTGGAATCGTAGGGGCGGCAAGGCAAGTCAATGAAGGAGTGACAGCCAAACTCCTTTTTTTGGTCTTTTTATTAAAATGTTGAGCACTTCTTTCTCTCTCTCTCTCTCTCTCTGTCTCTCTCTGTCTGTCTCTGTCTGTCTCTGTCTGTCTGTCTGTCTGTCTCTCTCTCTCTCTCTGCCTCTCTCTCTTTCTCTCTCTGTCTCTCTCTCTGTCTTTCTCTCTCTGCCTCTCTCTGTCTCTCTCTTTCTCTCTCTGTCTCTCTCTGTCTGTCTGTCTGTCTCTCTCTCGCGCTCTCTGTCTTTCTTTCTCTCTCGTTGCAGGTTGTTCCACCGCTACCGAGACCTGGCTCCACATCTAGTACCACTCGATTACAAGGATAACCCTGATGTAACCATCCCCTATGAGCTGATTGGCAGCATGCCAGAACTGAAGGTAGCCAGAGTGCAGGAAACCGCAACTTGTGCCAACAGTACTCTCACTGGCCCACAATGAATAATTCAGCCTGTACTAATTGACAGGAGACTTTGAGTATTTTTCCAGCAACATGACACCCATCAATGACTGGGAGACATGCTCAAAAATGTAACACATCCTCTGTCTGTCAGGCGGTGGAAGTTGAGATGAATATCAGAGCAGTTCATTTACTGGTCATGTGTGTGCATTGCATTCAGTTGGAATGCTTTCCATTTATCAATTCATTTGTCCATTTATTAAAATTGCATCAGGTTCAGGCCTTAGAAAACCCAACACTTTCAAACTGCTTTGAATTCCAAACAGCCTGACACAATGCCAGTATTTATTGTTCACCCATAATTCTCCTTCAAGCTCAGTGGTTTACTTGGACATTTCTTGGGGTCAGTTAGGAGTTAACCACATTGCTATGGAGCTGGAATCAAATGTAGGCCAGACTAGATAAGGACAGCATAATTCATTTCAAAACCGACAACAGTCAATCAGATGTGGGCTTTCCAATAATCCAGTAGTTTCATGATCATGACAATTCCAGAGTTATTCATGAATTGAATTTAAATTCCCACCAGCTGCTGTAATCAGATTTGAACTCATACCTGAAGCATAGAAACATAGAAACTGGGAGTACGAGTAGGCCATTTGGCCCTTTGAGCCTGCTGTATTCTTCAACATGATCATAACTGACCCTCTATCTCAATGCCAAATTCCCACTTTCTCCCTAAACCCTTGATCCCCTTAAAATCTAGAACTTTGCCTGTCTCGCGAATTTGAATGTGGAATACAGGGCTAAAGGCAGGATTCATGGCAGTCTGGAGGAATAGAGGGATCTAGGGGTCCATGTCCATAGATCCCTCAAAGTTGCCACCCAAGTTGACAGGGTTGTTAAGAAGGCCTATGGTGTGTTGGCTTTCATTAGCAAGGGCGTTGAATTTAAGAGCTGTGAGGTTATGCTGCAGCACCATAAAGCCCTAGTTAGACCACACCTGGAATATTGTGTTCAGCCTCATTATAGGAAAGATGTGGAAGCTTTAGAGAGGGTGCAGAGGAGATTTACCAGGATACTGCCTGAACTGGAGGGCATGTCTTATGAAGAAAGGTTGAGGGAGCTAAGCTTTTCTCATTGGACCAAAGAAGGATGAGCGGTGACTTGATAGAGGTGTACAAGATGTTGAAAGGCACAGATAGAGTGAATAGCCAGAAACTTTTTCCTGACGCAGTAATGGCTATCATGAGGGGGCATAATTTTAAGGTAATTTGGGGAAGGTTTAGGGGAGATGTCAGAGGTAGGTTCTTTCCACAGAGAGTGGTGGGTGCGTGGAATGCACTGCTAGTGGTGGTAGTAGAGTCAGATACATTAGGGATATTTAAGTCACTCTTGGATTGGAACATGGAGGATAGTACAATGAAGAGTACTATGTCGGATAAAAGGCCGGCACAACATCGAGGACTGAAAAGCCAGTACTGTGATGTATTGTTATTTGTCCTATGTTCTATATTTATCTATCACTTTCTTTAATGTATTCAGTGACTTGATCCCCACAACCTTCTGTGGGAGAAGAATTCCATAGGTTCACTACTCTTTGGGTGAAGAAATCTTTCTTCATCTCAGTCCTAAATGGTCTACTCCATACCCTGAGACTGTGTTGTCTTGTTCTAGACTCTCCAACAGTGAAAACATTCTCCCTTCATCTAGTCTGTCCAGCCCTGTTAGGGTTTTATATGTTTCAATCAGATCCCCTCTCATCTTTCTAAGCTCTAGTGAATACAGGCCTAGTCAAGCCAATCTCTCCTCATAGGACAGTCCTGGTATTAGCTGAAAATGTGTTGCTGGAAAAGCGCAGAAGGTCAGGCAGCATCCAAGGAACAGGCGAATCGATGTTTCGGACATAAGCCCTTCTTCTTCAGGAATCCTCCTGAATAAGAGCTTATGCCCGAAACGTCGATTCTCCTGTTCCTTGGATGCTGCCTGACCTGCTGCGCTTTTCCAGCAACACATTTTCAGCTCTGATCTCCAGCATCTGTAGTCCTCACTTAGTCCTGGTATTAGCCTGATGAACCTCCACTACACTCCCCCCATGGCAAGGATATCCTCTCTTAGGTAGGGAGACCAAAACAGCACGTAATACTCCAGGTGTGGACTCCAAGGCCCTGTATTATTGCAGTGAGTAATCCTACTCCTGAACTCAAATCCTCTTGCAAATTTAGCTAACTTACCTTCCTAATCTCTTGTGCACTTGCTCATTTACTTTCATTGTCTGGTGTACAGGGAACAGTATTTCCCTGCCCACCCCACCTGAGTTCCGCAGAAACCATTCCCTCCGTGACTCCCTTGTTCGGTCCACGTCCCCCCACCCTCTATATCTGGCACCTTTCCTTGCCATTGATGAAGCATAAAACCTGTGCGCACACCTGCCTCCTAACCTCCATTCAAGACCCGAAAAGATTGTGTCAAATCCGGCAGAGATTTTCCTGCACATCCAAACACCTCATCCACTGTGTTTGTTGCTCTCGATGTGGACTCCACTACATCGGGGAGACAGAATGCCAACTCGCAGAGCAGTTCAGTGACCATCTCTGGGACACACTCACCAAATGACTCACCGCCCTGTAGCCAACCATGTCAACTTCCCCTCACACTCTTCTAAGGACACACAAGTTCTGGGCCTCCTCCACTGCCAAATCCTAACTACTTGACAAGTGGAGGAAGAATGCCTCATCTTTTGCCTCGGATCCTTACAACCGCATGCATCAACATTGACTACACCAGTTTCCAAATCTCCCATCTCCCCACCTCATCCTAGGTTCAACCCTTCAACGGCACCAACCTCTTGACCTGTCCTATCTATCCATCTTCCTTCTCACCTATCCGCTCCAACGTCCCCACTGACCTATCACAATTGCCTCCTACCTGCAAACACCTATTACTATCCCACCTAACTTGCCCTCCCCAATCCCACCCCCCTTATTTGTCTCTCAGCCCCCTTTCCCCTCCATAATGCTGATGAAGGGCTTATGTCAGAAATGTCAATTCTCCTGCTCCTCAGATGCTGCCTGACCTGCTGTGCTTTTTCCAGCACCGCATATTTTGACCCTGACTCTCCAGCATCTGCAGTCCTCACTTTATTCTGGTATGCAAGGTCACCCAGATCCTTTTGTACTTCCACACTTTTCAATAGATCACCGTTTTAGTAGTACTCTCCTTTTCTGTTTCTCACACCAAAGTATACTTAACTGCATTAGACCTATGTTTGTCCAACTAACCCAACTTCACCTTCAAGCCTCCTCAAAGGATGTTCGAGCCAGGCATCTAGATTATAAGTCCAGTAATATTGCTACTAATTTCTCCAAAAATAAAACCCAAGAAAACAAAAACAAATTGAAACAAAAACAAAAAACAGGTAGTTCTCCTATAATGTATAGTTGCATTCCAGTGAAACCTCACTTAATTAGGATTCGGAGGTGCTGGTGTTGTACTGGGGTGTACAAAGTTAAAAATCACACAACACCAGGTTATGGTCCAACAGATTTAATTGGAAGCACTAGCTTTCAGAGCGCTGATGAAGGAACAGCGCTCCGAAAGCTAGTGCTTCCAATTAAATCTGTTGGACTATAACATGGTGTTGTGTGATTTTAACTCCCTTATTAGAAAATGGTTTAATATAAATAATGGAGCCTGTGGGAAAAGTGGGGTTAGGGGGTAGATTGGCAAAAGATGTCACTGTCAATCGCTCAAAAATCATCCAAAAGTCTAACGCAAAGTATAGCACAGCCCTGAATGAAGATTGAAATCATATTTATTAACAAGACAAAAGTCAATTTAGCACAGTACATTTAAGAAAAGTAAGGAAGCTGCTCTCTGTACAGTACCTCTCACATAAAACCTCGCACATGTGCAGAATGGCATGGAGATTTTGGCGCGAACATTGGCACATGCGCAAAACAAAGCGCACAAGCCAATCCCGCTGGAATAGCGCCATTGCGAAAGGAGGTAAGCATTCTCGAAAATACCATCCCCTAATTCTTCAGTGATGTTCTAGCCAAATCATGCAGCCAGAACGCACATCATCCCAGAACTACCTACAGCTTGAAATCCTTTAAGTCTTTCACAGCCGACCAACCATTGTAACACCATCTGAACCCACCACGTACAAACCAATCTGAACTATTTTACCAGCAATGAGTGGGTCCAGTTACTCAGTGTGTTTCTCTGTCATGTCCCTCGCCTAAACCTCAAACCTGATGTCATGGTCCTGATGGAGAAATTTTACCAGCACTATTCTGTAACTGCAGGATAATCCATTCCGCCAGAGGATTGCAGAGGTGTTCTCCGAGGACAATGAGGGAAATATGACTTTGGATGACTTTCTGGATATGTTCTCTGTACTAAGTGAAATGGCCCCACGTGATCTAAAGGCATGTTATGCATTTAAGATTTATGGTGAGTTTGGGCTTGATTCTGATAGTAGGAGGTTTTCCCTTCTTGCTTTGCTGATGTAAGATTTTCCAACTCTCTGTTCTGTTCTGTTCTGGAAACTCAGTTGGTGTAAGGTGAAACTGAAGGCAGTCTTTACTCAGTCTTATATTTACTTGCAGAGTGGAACATTACAAGCTCACAAATCCAAACTCAGCCACACCACTACTTCCATACGTGTCTCTACACTAGAAACAGGTGAAGACCCAGTGAATGCACTCCATATTTACATGGACTTTGATGTGCAATTAACACTCGGGCTGTTGTGACTCAGTAGTAGTGTCCCTACCTCTAAATCAGGAGGCATGAGTTCAAAGTCCAACCAGTTGAGTAGGAAATATCTACACAATGAGCAGACTGTATTTGGTCTCAAGGACTGTTCCATCAGGAGCTTCACACCTGCATACTTTTGGAAAGGTCAACTGATGGAACAGCGTCTCTTGGAACTCCAGAAATGGTTTGCAAAAAGAAACCTCTTGAACGACCGGTTCCATTGGACCTTTTGGAATGCTACCCTCTTGGAACATTCTGGTGCCAGCCGGGTTAAATTGTGAGGACAGGTTAGTTAGACTTGACTTGTCTTTCCTTCATTATAGAATGTCAAGGGAGAATCTTACGGTGTAAGGCAAAGATGTTCATGTTCAAGTTTCTGCTGGGTGATCTAATGGAGCTATTAAAGGTGACTAAAGCGGTAGAAAGAAATTATCCTCTACTGAGCTGTCCAAAAAGTGTGGCAACCACTTTAAACTTGAACATAGTGTGATGTTTGGAAACCAGAATTTATACAATATCCAGTGGAAATCTGACTACTGACTCAGTGCATTGGGGCAATGAGGCTGCTTCTCCCAGGTCTGTGGCTATTCATTGTCGTCCATTTGGTGGCGGAAGGGAGTGAGAGGCTTCTGCATACTACCCTCCGTCTAAAATTCTACCTCATAGTTTCCAATAACATGTGATTCAACGTAGAGTTAAGATCAATTGTAGAAAAAATGAGAGAGGAATTGAAAGAAGTATTTATGCAGCGAGATGCACTAACTGAGAGATTTGTGGATACTGACTCAATGGTAACTTTCAAATGGGAATTCGATAAATACTTAGGAGAAATTTGAAGAGCAATGTAGGAAGATTGGGGGAGCAGGACTATTTGGATCACTCTTTCAAAAAGCAGATAGAGGGGAAGAATAAGCTCCATCTTTACTACCAGCTGCTCCTGCTGTTTCGGCCGCTGGGGTCATTTTGACCAGGTCATCTCTCAATGTGCTGCAGCTATGATCTTGCATGAAGCTGAGTTGACAATTGAAGCTGTGATTTCTTTTAAACACTTAGATTTTAACAACGATAATTTTATCTGCAAATCGGATTTGGAGAAGACGTTGCTCAAACTAACTCGAAATGAGCTGACACCAGAGGAAGTGAATCTGGTCTGTGAGAAGGTTCTAGATGAATCAGATCTGGACAATGATGGCAAACTCTCGCTGGAAGATTTTCAGCACATGATCGTCCGGGCACCTGATTTCCTCAGGTAACACATGGTTACACACACAGTCTGTGTCGGGCAACTTGAAATTCAAACTCATGAGGGGTGTCTACAATTGGGTCAATTCAAGTTGGTGGGATCAGTTCTAGCTCTGATTCTCTGCACTGGTCTTTGCTTGAGAGCAGTTGCTCGCTGCTCTTTTGAGGCTGTGCTGTGTAAGTCTTCTTCACTTGTATTGCTTTGGAGGCAGACTGCCGAAGTATTGGACACAAGGATACTTACTAACTCTTATCAACTAGGCAACTTCATCAGGAATAAGACTTGTAGCCGAAGGGGGCTGAGAGTTATCTGGGAGGGGAACGTGGAGCTGAGGGGAAGGCAGCTGGGAAGGTGATAGGCCATAGAGGAGGGAAGAGCGGATAGGTGGGAAGGAAGGTGGACAGGTAGGACAGTTCAGGACAGTGCCGAGTTGGAAAGTTGGATCTGGGATAAGCTGAGGGGAGGGGAAATGAGGAAACTGGTTAAATCCACATTGATCTCATGTGATTGGATGGTCCCAAGGTCACCTGCTCCTTGGATGCTAACTGACTGGCTGTGCTTTTCCAGCACCACACTCTTTGAGTCTGGTTACTTTATAGTTGAGTTGAAATACACGGCCTCATTGAGTTTTCCTGTTAACAACATAGCAACGAGTCTGAATGAGATTGATGTTTTTATTTTCTTTCAGCACTTTCCACATTCGAATCTGAGGCGCTCGGACCAGAACAAGCAGTGTCACCTGCAAACTCCAAAGTTGTTTCAATGTCCCTCTTAAACCCATTGAGAGTGATATGGTCAGACATGGGGAGCCACCAGGAACAGTTCAACTTCTACCTTAGCAAGACTGGCCAAGAGGTCGATCATCATATTTTCACTGTGCTCATGCTAGCTCTTTGATTCGGGCTGAGTATTTCAATTCACTTTCCCCATCCAATCCTGTGCACTTTTCTGTTCTTCCTTCCCAGATCCTTACCTGATTCCTTCGGAAATGTGGTCTAGTCTCTGCCTCAATAGCTCCTGTGGTAGAGGATTCCCTATCCTCATATTCCTTCTGCATGGATTGGCCCCATTGTTATCCCTCTTCAGTCTTCCAGGGAGAGTTCACAGGCTGTGAAATTGACTCAGCAATCCGAGGGGGCAACTCTTTATGAGCTGATGATGAGACCATCTCATTTTTGGTTTGGAATGGTGAGCTGAAGGTGAGAATTGAACTTTGAGCAGCAGCTTATTTTGGAAAGAAGAAAAGGACAAACCGATGTTTGTTTGTGGGACCTGGCCTGGAAAAGATAATTGCACATTAATTAGTGCCCTATGAACTTGACAGACAGTTTGGCACCAGAATGTGTTTGACGTTGAATTGGCCAATCAAAGGCACATCGCTGCTGGCCAGCCAATCACAGAGAATGATGGTAAAAGAAAGGAGAGTGAACTAGTTGTAATTGGGGTTTTGAAGCTGTGAGTGTGCTGCCATATTTTGCTCTGTCTCCCTCTTCTGGATTTCACTGCAGTTCATAGGATCACAGAATCCCTACAGTGTGGAAACAGGCCATTTGGCCCAACAAATCTACGCCGACCCTCCAAAGAGTATTTCACCCCTACCCTATTACTCTACATTTATCCCTGACTAATGCACCCAACTACTCATCCCTGAACAATCTCTGGGCAACTTAACGTGGCCAATAGACCTAACGTTTGGAGTGTGGGAGGAAACTGGAGCACCCGGAGGAAACCCACATACACAGTTGCCCGAGGCTGGATTCGAACTCAGGTCCCTGACGCTGTGAGGCAGCAGTTCTAGCCACTGAGCCACGATTTGTTTTTTTGTTGATTGTTCCAATAAGAAAATATCCATGCAGAACTGGATGAATAATCCTGGAAGGCTCTTGAACCTGTTTGCATGAATTGGTGACTTCAGAATTAAGCAAGACTTACAGTTTACTTGCCTGTGAACAACTCCTTTAACCTTGAATTCCCTGAAACTGTTAAACAGGCAAATTATAATTCTTCATTCTTTTTATTTTAATTTATCCCTTAATTGTATTTGTCAGTACGAGTGAGGCTTCTGGTTAAAGAATATTGAACTTGAGGTCATAGATATGAAGCAGATTGCCTTGTTGTTCATTTGTGTTCTGCTAAACTTACATTATTAATAATAAATTATTAACTTCTGTTACTTTATGAACTTTGTGTCTGATATCTGTTATTCTTAAAGTTTGGTTAAGAAAACTTGAGTGATTGGGGTAATTGAATGTTTTAAGTTTTACTCTGTTCCAAATCCAGGGATAGGGAGGACAATTTGATTTGGCTTGTTATCCCAATGTTGTAGTACTGAATAAAAATACATTTTTGCTAAAACATCTCAGCTTGCTCTCATGAGGACATATATAGATAGATACAGATATAGCAGGCTATGCAGCCCTTCACATCTGCTCCACCATGCAGTGAGATCTTGGCTGATCTGATTGTTACTTAAATCTGCATTCTGATAAACTTACACGCCATCTCTCCCCCTCCTCTGCTATTGCTTACCAAGAATCAATCTACCTCTGCCTTAATGACCAAGGACTCTGCTTCTGCCGCATTTTCAGGAAGAGAGTTCCAAAGGACCATAACCCTCCGAGAGAAAATGGTTTTCTTAATCTTTGACGTTGATTTTTAAACTAGTCTTGACTCACCCATAGGGGGAAGCATCCTCTCCATGTGTACTCTGTCAACACCTTCCAGGATTGTATATGTTTCTATCAAGTCACATCTTACCCTTCTGAACTTCAGTGGGTGCAAGCTCAGCCTGTCTACCTTTCCTTAAGCAAACCCATCTGTTCCAGATATTAGTCTAGAAAACCTTCTCTGAATTAACTCCAACACATTTACATCTTTCCTCAAATAAGATGATCAATATTATACACAGGGTTTATACAATTAATGATAGGGCCTTGGGTTGTGTTGTAGAACAGAGGGACCTAGGGATTTAGGTACATACATCTTTGAGGTTTGTGTCAAGGTGGTTAAGAATGCATTTAGCACGCTTGCCTTCATTGCTCAGTCCTTTGAGTACAGATGTTGGGACGTCATGTTGAGGATATACAGGACATTGGTGAGGCTGCTTCTGGCATACAGTGTCCAGTTTTGGTCACCCAGGATGTTATTAAATTGGAGAGGGTTCCGAAGAGATTTACCTGGCTGTTGTCAGGTATGGAAGGTTTGAGTTATAAAGAAAGGCTGGGTAGGCTGGACTCTGTTCACTGGAACATAAAAGATTGAGAGGTGACCTTACAGAAGTTCATAAAATAATGAGGGGTATAAATTGAGTTAAGGGTAGTTATCTTTTTCCCTAGGATGGGGGATTTCAAGACTAGGGGCATGTTTATTTTTTACACAAAGGGTGGTTTGTGTGTAGAATGAATTTCCTGAGACATTTGGATAAGTACATGAAAAGGAAAGGGTTGGAGGGATATGGGCCAGGAGCAAGTGGATAGGATTAATTTAGTTTGGGATTTCATTTGACATGGACTGGTTGGACTGAAGTGACTGTTTCTGTGCAGTATGACTCTATGTAGTCTCAACTGTATAATTAAAGCATACCCTCCCTACTTCTGTATTCACTTCACCTAAGCAATAAATAATAATGTGCTATTAGTTTTCCTGATTAGTTGTTGTACCTTTTGCATTCAGGCATCAGGATACCCAGATCTCTTTGCATCTCAGAGTTTTGCAATCTCTCACCGTTGAGATAATATGCTCTTTTTTTTATTCTTCCTGTCAAAATGGACAAGTTCATATTTCCCTAAGAGAGAAAATGCTGGAAAATCTCAGCAGGTCTGGCAGCATCTGTAAGAAGAGAAAAGAGCTGACGTTTCGAATCTAACTGACCCTTTGTCAAAGCTAAAAAAAGGGAGAAATAGAGAGGTATTTATACTAGGCTGAGAGAAGGTGAGTCATGGCTCCAGAAGCAAAGGTAGTAATAAAGAGGTGATAATGACAGTGTTTAGAGAGATTATAGAGAGATTAGGACCTGTGAATGACCAAGGCCGAAGCCAGTGCTACGTGACAAAATATGTGGGGGATGGGGGGGGGTGAGGGGGAGGGGGGGGCGGGGCTGGGTGAAGAAAACAGGGGAGAAGGGTAGCAAAAGGGGAAGAGGAGAGGAAAAAGGTGATGAGAGAGTGGGGAGTGAGAGAAAGAGAGACAATCAAGAAATAAGAGGTACAGAACAGTGAAAAAAAATTAAAAAAAAATAAAATAAATGAAATAAAATTATGGAACAGAATGCAAACAGAGGGGTCGAGATGTGATAATCATCTGAAGTTGTTGAATTCAATGTTGAGATTGTAACGTGCCTAGTTGGAAGATGAGATGCTGTTCCTCCAGTTTGCGTTGAGCTTCACTGGAACATTGCAGCAGGCCAGGGACAGACATGTGGGTATGGGAGCAGGATTGTGTGTTGAAGTGGCAAGCCATGGGAGGGTCCGGGACCTGATTGCGTACAGACCGAAGGTGCTCAGCAAAGCAATCACCCAGTCAGCGTTTTGTCTCTCCGATATAGAAGAGACCACATTGGGAGCAACGAATGCAATAGACCAAATTGAAAGGCCAAACAAGTGAAACGCTGCTTAATCTGAAATGAGTGTCTGGGGCCTTGGATGGTGAGCATGGAAGAGGGAAAGGGTCAGGTGTTGTACCTTCTGCGATTGCATGGGAAGGTGCCGTGTGTGATGGGAGAGGTGTTAGGTGTGCTGGAGGAGGGGACTAGGTTGTCCTGGAGGGAACGATCTCTGCGGAATGCAGACAGGGGGAGGGAAGGGAAGATGTGTTTAGTGGTGGCGTCGTGTTGGAGTTGGCGAAAATGGTGGAGGATTATTCTTTGCATGTGAAGGCTGGTGGGGTGAAAGGTGAGAACAAGAGGGACCCTATCCTTGTTCTGGGAGGGGAGGGAGGGGGTGAGGGTCGTGGCCCGGGAGATGGACCTCACGCTGTCGAAAGCCCTGTCAACAACTGTAGGTGGGAAGCCACAGTTGGAGAAGAAGGAGCACATATTAAGAGCACCACTTTGGAAAGTGGCCTCATCAGAACAAATGCGAAAGAGCTGAGAGAAAGGGATAGAGTCCTTACAGGACGTAGGGTGAGAAAAGCTGCAGTCCAGATAGCTGTGGGAGTCAGTGGGCTTGTAATGGATATTAGTGGATAGACTATTGCCGGAAATGGAGACAGAAAGGTAAAGGAAAGGAAGGCAAGTGTCGGAGATGGACCAGGTGAAGGTGATGGAGGGATGGAAACTGGAAGCGAAGTTTATTAATTTTTCCAGGTCAGGACGAGAGCATGTAGCCGCACCAAAATAGTCATCGATGTACCGATAAAACAGTTATGGGAGGGGACCCGGGTAGGCCTGGAACAAGAAATGTTCCACATACCCCATGAAAAGGCAGGCCTAGCTCGGACCCATGCGGGTACTCATTGCTACACCTTTGATTTGGAGAAAATGGGATGAGTTGAAGGAGAAGTTGTTGAGAAAGAGAGAGCAAGTTCAGCCAGGCGGAGGAGAGTGGTGGTGGATGGAGATTGTTAGGGCCTCTTTTCGAGAAAGAAGCGAAGAGCTTTCAAGCCGTCTTGGTGTGGGATGGAGGTGTAAAGAGATTGCACATCCATGGTGAATAGAAGGTGGTTAGGGCCTGCGAATTATACTCCATCTTTACCCACTCATTTAACCTATCTGTATCTATTTGTATCCTACTTCTCTTCACAAATTGCTTTCCAAATGCGCTTGTGTCATCAGTGACCATATCTTCTGTCCCTTCATCTACTTTATATTTTTGTAGAAACGGTTGAGGTCCAGGTATCAATCCCTGTGGCACACCACTTGTTTCATCTTGTCAACTTGAAAAAGACCCATTTGTACCTATGGTGTGAGTGTAACAGGAAGTTATCTATCTATCTATCTATGCTACTCTCTGTACAATGAGCTTTTATTTTCTGCAATTACATTTTATTTGGTACCTTCTGGAAGTCTAATTTCAGTTCCTCTTCATCCAAGGCATGTGTTAGCCCCTCAAAGAATTCCAATAGTATTTACCTTGTTCTTCCAATTTAATTCTTTCCAGTCTCCCAGTGCAGCTTGTTATTTGAGTTAAACACCAATGTTTCTTTCTGACGGCGTCATCCTCCCCAGTATCTCACTCCCCCAAACCTTTCTGAGAAATATTCACACACTGGATTAGGGGATGATGGAGGGTTTAGGGATGCGGGGCAATGGGAGTGGAGACCTGACCTTGGTCTTGACGCAAGATCAGGGGTCAGCTTGGGGAGATGACTCAGACTCGAGCCAGAGGATTGGGCTCTACACAAGACCTAGTGTCCAACATTAACACAGGTCTTGCACCGACTCTTAGTTTTATGGAATCTTCTGCTCATGGTGTTAAGACATAAACCTTGTGCAATGATTTTATACAAACCTTTGTTCATTATTGAATACACTCTGGTTATCAGTGAGATTTGACCCTGTGAGTTGGATTCAGGACTTCAGGAGCTCTTTGAGTGGACTGCTGTGGGCCTGGGAGAGGGGAGGAGGGTAAAGACTGATGAGAAGGGCCATTTTAATTTATTACTTGATCATTCGTCCCACGTAAACCCAGCCTCCAACTCGAGAAAGAGAAGTGAAGAGATTAAATTGGCTCCTGGAGATTTTTGAGTATTGGATAAATTCAGATGATGAACTCAGTTGTTTACAGCACTGAAGTAGGCCATTCAGCCCATTGTGTCTACACTAATGGGCGGCACGGTGGCACAGTGGTTAGCACTGCTGCCTCACAGTGCCAGAGATCCGGGCTCAATTCCCGCCTCAGGCGACTAACTGTGTGGAGTTTGCACGTTCTCCCCGTGTCTGCGTGGGTTTCCTCTGGGTGCTCCGGTTTCCTCCCACAGTCCAAAGATGTGCAGGTCAGGTGAATTGGCCATGCTAAATTGCCCGTAGTGGTAGGTAAGGGGTAAATGTAGGGGTATGGGTGGGTTGCGCTTCGGCGGGGCGGTGTGGACTTGTTGGGCCGAAGGGCCTGTTTCCACACTGTAAGTAATCTAATATAATCTGACAACACTAATTTTCTAGCTCTTGGCCCTTAGCCCTGAAGGCTGTGGGAAAACAGGCAAATATCTAATTACTTCTTAAAGTCTTGAGAGTTTCTGACTAAATTACCCTTTCAGATAGGAGTTCCAGACTCCCACCATTCTCTTCTTAGCCTTCCAGCTCTTACCTTAAATCTATGCCCCATAGTCATTGATCTCTCGATCAAGGGGAAAGGTTTCTAGCCTATCTACGCTCCTTAATTTTGTACATCGATCACGTTCCCCCCTCAATCTCCTCTGCTCAAAGGGAATCCTCTCCAGTCTGTCCAGACTCTCCACATATCTGAAATTCTTCAGCCCGGCCAACATCCTGGTAGATCTTTCCAGTGAAATCACATCCCTGCTATAAAGTTGATTTCAGAACTGTGCACAATACTCTAGCTGGGGCCCAACCAACATTTTATACAGTTCCATCATAACCTTCCTCCTCTTAAAGCCTGTGTCTCGACTAATAAAGGCAAGTATACCATGTGTCTTCCTAACAACATTATCCAGTTGACACGATACATTAAGGGACAGTGTACATGCACACCAAGGTCCCTCGACCCTCTGTGCTTCTGGGGTCCTATCATTCATCATGTATTACCTTACTTTGCTAATTCTATTAAAGTGCCTCACCTCTGGAGGTTTACCTAATTTTAAGCTGCCCAGACTGGTCAGAACCTCCTGTCTGTCTGTGCCAATTTATTTAAGTATATCACAGTTCTTCTCCATGATTTTGATACCGACATCATCCCTGTCACCAGTGAATACTGACACAAATGTTCATTTAGAACCCTTTCTACACCTTCCTGCTCAATTACAAATGACCATTTTAGTCCTGAAGGAGCTCTACTTTTTCCCTTCATATTCTTTCACCAAGATAGGTGGAGAGGCAGGTAGTGTTGAGAAAGTGGGGAGGCTGCCAAAGCCCTTGGACAGGTTAGGAGAGTGGGCAAAGAAGTGGCAGATGGAATATAAGGTGGCAAAATGTGAGGTTATGCGAGGAATAAAGGCATAGAGTATTTTCTAAATGGGGAAAGGCTTCAGAAAACTGAAGCGCACAGGGACTTGGGGGCTCTGGTTTAGGATTCTCTTAAGGTTAACAGACAAGTTCAGTTGGCAGTTAGAAAGGCAAATACAATCTTAACATTAATTTCAAGAGAGCTAGAATACAAAACCAGTGATTTGCCGCTAAGGCTGTATTGGTCAAACCACGTTTGGAATATTGTGAGCAGGTTGGGCCCTCCGACATCTAAGGATAGATATGCTGGCATTTGAGGGTGCTGAGAGGAGATTTACAAGAATGATCCCAGGAATTAAGGGCTTGTCATATGAGAAGCAGTTGAGGACTCTGGGTCTGTACTCGATGAAGGGAGATCTCATTAAAATTTACAGAATACTGATAGGCCTGGACAGGATGGACATGGACCAGAGTAGGAGAGACTAGGGTCCAAGGGCACAGCCTCACAGTGAAGAGATAACCCTTTCGAACTGGGGTGAAGAATTTCTTCAGCCAGAGGATGATGAACCTGTGGAACTCATTGCCACAGAAGGCCACAGAGGTCATGTCATTGAGTGTATTTAAGACAGAGATAGATAGGTTCTTGACTGGTAAGGAGATCAAAGGTTATGGGGGAGATGGCAGGAGAAACGGGATTGATTAGATTAGATTACTTACAGTGTGGAAACAGGCCCTTCGGCCCAACAAGTCCACACCGACCCTCCGAAGCGTATACCACCAGACCCATACTCCTACATTTACCCCTTCATCTAACACTACGGAGAATTTAGCATGGTCAATTCACCTAACCTGCACATTTTTGGATTGTGGGAGGAAACCGGAGCACCCGGAGGAAACCCACGCAGACACGGGGAGAATGTGCAAACTCCACACAGAGAGTCGCCTGAGGCAGGAATTGAACCCGGGTCTCTGGCGCTGTGAGGCAGCAGTGCTAACCACTGTGCCACCGTACCGCCCACCCATTGTGCCACCGTGCCACCCACAAACATATCAGCCAAGGTCAAATGGCAGAGCAGACTCAATGGGCTGAATGGCCTAATTCAGCTCCTATAGCTTATTTTCTTATCCTTCAATGTATTGGTGAAACAATTTAGGATTGTCCTTTATTCTACCTGACAGTATCCTTCCATGTCCCCCCTTTAGCTCTCCTAATCTTCATTTTATGTTCCCTTCCTGCTCCTTGGATGCTGCCTGACCTGCTGTGCTTTTCCAGCACCACACTCTCGACTCTAATCTCCAGCATCTGCAGTCCTCACTTTCTCCCATTCAGCCCCTTGAGCCTGCTCCACCCTTCAATAGTTCATCGCTGATCCAAAACTCCTCATGTCCATTTTCCTCCTGCTGTTTACGGCTATCCTCCTGATTACTTACCACCATACCAACTTTCATGTCATCTTCTAATGTCTTGATCACCACCACCACCCCCCCCACCCCCAACTACATTTAAGTCCAAATCATTAACATAAATCACAAACAGCTCCAAAGCTGAACCTTGTGGGACCCCATTGGAAACAGTCTTCCAGGCTTCTACCCCCTGCATCCTGCCTCTCAGCCAATCTTTGATCCAATATGTCACTTTGCCTTGGATCAATAGGAGCAGGAGTAGGTCATTGGAGCTTGTTCGGCATTTCAGTATGATTATGGCTGATCCTCTATATCAATCTCATATTCCCACTATCTCCCCATAAAATGTATCTAGCTCTTTCTTGAATATAATCAGTGACCGAAACCACCCCACCAAACCCGACCACCACTCCCTCACCCTTCTGTGGTAGAGAATTGCACAGGTTCACTACCTGTATCCCGAAACAGGGCCCCTTGGTTCTGGACTCTTCAATCCGGGATGGCATCCTCCCTGCATCTGTCCAGCCCTGTTAGATTTTTATCAATCAGATCCCTCTCATCCTTTAAGACTTTAGTGAATACCGTTGAACAAATCTCTTCAGACAGGACAGTCCTGTTATCCCCAGTATCAGTCCAGTGAATCTCTGCTGCAATCCCTCTGTGGCAAGCATATTCTTTCTTAGGTAAGGAGACCAAAACTATACACATGGCCTCCCACTTTCTTGGCCAGTCTGTCAAGAGCAACCCTATGAAAAACCTCATTCTAGTCCACATCATTAGACTCGGCAAAATTCCTGGTTACTCCTCAAATACATTTGATCAAACTTTTCAAGCACAATCTTCCCTTAACAAATCCATACTGACCATCCCTCATTAGGCAGTGTACCTCTAAATGTGATATATTCTGCCCCTCAGAATTCTTTCTAATGATTGCCCCACCACTGAGCTTAGATAGGTGAAGTGACTAGAGCTCAGCTTTTACGGCATAGTCAGTTAGAACATAGTCAGTTAGAACATAGTCAGTTAGAACATAGAACATTACAGGTCCTTCAGCCCTTGATGTTGTGCTGACCTGTGGAACCAATCTGAAGCCCATCTAACCTACGCGCTTACATTTTCATCCATATGTTTATTCAATGACCATTTAAATGCCCTTAAAGTTGGCAAGTCCACTACTATTGCAGGCAGTGCATTCCGCACCCCTAATAGTCTCTGAGTAAAGAAACTACCTCTGACATCTGTCCTATATCAATCACCCCTCAATTTAAAGCTATGCCTCCTCATGCTAGTCATCACCATCTGAGGAAAAAGGCTCTTACACTCTAGCCTATCTAACCCTCTGATTATCTTGTATGTCTCAATTAAGTCACCTCTCAACCTTCTTCTCTCTAACGAAAACAGCCTCAAGTCCCTTAGTCTTTCCTCATAAGACCCTTCCCTCTATACCAGGTAACATCCAAATAAATGTCCTCTGAACCTTTTCCAAAGCTTCCACATCCTTCCTATAGCTCACACCACACCAAGTCATCTTACCTCTCTAGAAGTGATATCGCTGAATCTTTTTCTGATTAACTTGATTATTATACTCCTCCACCAAGAGTCTCTACATTGAGCCACCATTCTCACCACGAGAGGATTTTCTGCACAAATCCTCATATCTGGTCTGCTCTTGCGTAAAGTCAAAAATCAAAACGGCTCAGTTTAAGAATGAATATAGAGGTCACACAAAGGCAGGGTGAACTGACAATTCGTTCTCCTTTTGGATGAAGTTAGGTTTGACAAAGTCACCTCCAAAATTGCTCGAGTCCATTATAACTCTAAGCCTCAGTGTGATTTGGACAAGCTGAGTGAATGAGCAAATGTATGGCCGATGCAGTATAATTTGGATAAATGTGTCGTTATCCACTTTGAGAGCAAAAAACAGGAAGTTAGATTACTATCTGAATGGTGATAGATTGGGAAGTGCAACGAGACCTGGTGTTCTTGTACACCAGTCACTGAAGGTAACCATGCAGATGCAGCTGGTAGTCAAGAAGGCAAATATATCATTTGCTTTCATAGTCAAAAGATTCAAGTACAGGAGCAGGTACATCTTGCTGCAATTGTACAGAGACTTGGTGGGACCACACTTGGAGTGTTGTATGCAGTCCTGGTTTCTTTATCTGAGGATGGATGTTCTGGCTGTGGAGGGAATGCAAAATAAAGGTTTACTGGATTGACTGTGGGATGGCAGGACTGACGTATGAAGTGTGACTAGATTAGTGTGACTATATTCACTGGAGGGGCATCTCATAGAAATCTATAAAACTGTAACCGTATATATGTAGATGGAGGTTCCCACTGACTGGTGAGTCCAGAAATAGTCAGAATTCCTTTTAATTTTCTTACTGCATGCACAGGTTTCCTAACAATGGGAAGTCAATGCTTCAATCGGCATGTGTGGAACATTGGAGAGACTGTGTGCATACACAGCCTGGAAATTCACTGTCTCAGGATATGGGATTGGTGTTTTCACAAAGGAGTAAGATATAGTTCTGGAACTAAAGGGATCAAAGGGTACAGGGAGAAAATGGGAACGGGGACAGGGTTTGATGATTGGCCATGATCGTACTGAATGGTGGGACAGGCTTGAAGGGTTGAATGGCCTCCTCCTGCTCCTGTTTCTTATATTTCTGTGCTTCATTATTTAATAGTTCTCACTGAAATCAGAAACACAATGAGATTGATTGGACTCACAAATGACAACTTTATTTTTAAATGGAAACAGTGAGTTATCATTTTATTATCACATTTAACAATGTGGATGGTTGGAGCTTTCTATCCCTCTGAGACTCATGGATTTATGTCATAAAAATCCCAGTCCCCAGGTCATTGAATCTAATCCCACTCTCAGCTTTTCCCTTTCACCAAATAAAAGCAAAATACTGAAAAGTCATATGGGACTGGAATCCTTCACTCTGTTATTCTCTCCATAAACACTGCCAGAGGTTCTCTGGTGCATCCTGTTTTTATTTTAGATTTCACCAGGTCAGTGAGACCTGTCCCCAGGTTCCTTTCAAGAGGGAGATAAGGCAGCAAGTGGGAGGCAGGTTAATGGCAAACTACAATAATCCAGGATTTGTTTCGGGACTGGCTTAAACAATTTTAAAGGCAGAAATCTTTTATCAGTAACTTTACATCTTCACAATCTTTTGGCTGGGTTAATATCCAGGAGCATATGGAGGAGGAGTCATATATTCTACAGGAAGATCAAAGCTGCCACTTTCCTGTTGTCCCTCAGTCAGCAACTGAGCACCTTCCACTGTCTCCTTCTTACCAAACTGCATTGAACAGATTGTGGGTTTGTGGGGCTGACCTTGTGGTAGGGACTGACCCTGTGATAGGTCCTGATCATGTGTGACCCTGGGAGAGTGATGAGAGTTGTTTTGTGTTGGGAAAGGCAGGTCATCGCCATTCACAGTTGAAGGGGAGTCACCTGGATATTTCATGTTAAAATCGTGATCAATGGGATCTCTCTGGGGAGGGATTGGCCTGGGGTTGGAGTGATCAATGGGCAGCCTCTGGGGAGGGTTCGGCCTGGGGTTGGAGTGATCAATGGGCTCTCTCTGGGGAGGGATTGGCCTGGGGTTGGAGTGATCAGTGGGCTGTCTCTGGGGAGGGATTGGCCTGGGGTTGGAGTGATCAATGGGCTCTCTCTGGGGAGGGATCGGCCTGGGGTTGGAGTGATCAATGGGCAGCCTCTGGGGAGGGATCGGCCTGGGGTTGGAGTGATCAATGGGCTCTCTCTGGGGAGGGATCGGCCTGGGGTTGGAGTGATCAATGGGCTCTCTCTGGGGAGGGATCGGCCTGGGGTTGGAGTGATCAATGGGCTCTCTCTGGGGAGGGATTGGCCTGGGGTTGGAGTGATCAATGGGCTCTCTCTGGGGAGGGATCGGCCTGGGGTTGGAGTGATCAATGGGTTCTCTCTGGGGAGGGATTGGCCTGGGGTTGGAGTGATCAGTGGACTGTCTCTGAGGAGGGATCGGCCTGGGGTTGGAGTGATCAATGGGCTCTCTCTGGGGAGGGATTGGTCTGGGGTTGGAGTGATCAATGGGTTCTCTCTGGGGAGGGATTGGCCTGGGGTTGGCGTGATCAATGGGCTCTTTCTGGGGAGGGATTGGCCTGGGGTTGGCGTGATCAATGGGCTCTCTCTGGGGAGGGATCGGCCTGGGGTTGGAGTGATCAATGGGCTCTCTCTGGGGAGGGATTGGCCTGGGGTTAGGCTGATCAGTGGACTGTCTTGGGGGTGGTATTGGCCTGGGTTTAGGGTAATCAGTGAGCTGTCTCTGGGGAGGGATAGGTCTTGGGTTGAAGTGGTCAGTGGGCTGACTCTGGGGAGGGATTGGCCTGGGGTTGGCGTGATCAATGGGCTCTTTCTGGGGAGGGATTGGCCTGGGGTTGGCGTGATCAATGGGCTCTCTCTGGGGAGGGATCGGCCTGGGGTTGGAGTGATCAATGGGCTCTCTCTGGGGAGGGATTGGCCTGGGGTTAGGCTGATCAGTGGACTGTCTTGGGGGTGGTATTGGCCTGGGTTTAGGGTAATCAGTGAGCTGTCTCTGGGGAGGGATAGGTCTTGGGTTGAAGTGGTCAGTGGGCTGACTCTGGGGAGAGATGGGCCTGGGGTTGGAGTGGTCAGTGGGCTGTCTCTGGGGAGAGATGAGCCTGGGGTTAGGGTGATCAGTGGGCTGTCTCTGGGGAGAGATGGCCCTGGGGTTAGGGTGATCAGTGGGCTGTCTTGGAGGAGGAATGGGGTTAGACTGTCTGCTGTTGAGGTTATCATTGTCTTGATGCCTAAATTCAGTATTTGAATGACAGTTTGTTGTATCAGGGCTGCTGGGCTGATTTCTTGGATTCTGGGGATCAGAAGCAGACACCTGAAATAAAAAAGACAATCCATTAATTTACTGACATTTCCTCAACAAAAGTTTCTTTTCAGTCTGACACAGGCCAATGGTCAGTGAGAAAACTGATACGTTGGCAGTAAGGTGCAGATTAGAGACAGTTCACCCACTAACTCTCCTAATGTTGAGGTTCCAGCATTGTCAGGTGACAGCTGCTGTTCACTCACTAGAGGTGTCACCTGAATGGTCTCCTTTCCTCTCTTCTACAGAACCCAATAGGATTCTCCAAACACTATTAGGCCAAGAAAATACTTTTGAACTCTAGTCATTGCTGCAAGTGTTGTTGTGAGGGGACAGGGGGATTCAGGCAGAATATATTCACACAAGGACAGAAGGGGAATAGAACATTTGGCCTCTCCTCAACAGGATTACAGTTCGGGTTTGACCCAAAACACTTTTCCCACACATTTCTCAAAGAAAATGTTGCGCTTAGACAACGATTGGACATCCCGAAGTATTTTGCTGGTAAGTGAATTCTTTCTGAAGAGTTGTCAGCATTGTAATTTGGGCAACACATCGGTCCTGACAGACAACAGGTACTAATGACAGGATAGTCTGTTATTGAGATGGCGATGGAGGGCTAGGTATTGTCTCAGGAGATTCAAAGAGAAGAAATGTGTAGAACCATAGGGAAAAGGTGGAGGAGTGGAACTGATTGAGTCACTCTTGCAGAGGGACAACCCAGACAAGATGGGCTGAGTGTGTTGCATGCATTCTATGATTGTATGTATTTGCACACAGAGAGAAATGAGGGTGTTGAACAAATAATAAAAACAGAAACTGGAGAGAGTGGGGAGAGTGCAGAGAGAGAGAAACAGAAGTTAACTTTCAGCAAGGTTAAAAGGGGCCATGAAATGTCTTTAGCAAATAGGGTCAAGGAGAATCCCAAGGTTTTTATATGCATATATTAGAAGAAAGAGGGTAGCAAGGGAAAGAGTAGGCCCACTCAAGGACAAAGGAGGGAAGTTATAGGTGGAGCCACAGGAAGTGGGAGAAATCCTTAATGAATAACTTGTATCGATACTGACCAAGGAGAAGAACATGACTGATGTTGAGATTAGGGATGAATGTGTGAAAACTCTAGAGACTGTCAATATATTAAAGGAGGAAGTTTTGGGTATCCTAACTTGCATTAAGGTAAACATGTCCACAGAGCCAGATGGGATCTATTCCAGGTTACTATGAAAGGCAAGAGAAGGGTGGCACGGTGGCTCAGTGGTTAGCATAGCTGCCTCACAGTGCCGGGGGGGCCTGGGTTCGATTCCCGCCTCAGGCAACTGTCTCTGTGGAGTTTGCACATTCTCCCCGTGCCTGCATGGGTTTCCTCCGGGTGCTCTGGTTTCCTCCCACAGTCCAAAGATGTGCAGGTCAGATGAATTGGCCATGCTTAATTGTCCATAGTGTTAGGTGCATTAGTCAGGGGTATATATAGGACAGGGGAGTGGGTCTGGGTGGGTTAGTCTTCAGAGGGTTGGTGTGGACTTGTTGGGCCGAAGGGTCTGTTTCCATACTGTAGGGAATCTAATCTAAAGAAATAGCTAGGGCATTAGCGGATATCTTCACATCCTCATTAACCACAGGCAAGGTTCCAGAAGACTGGAGATTAGCCAGTGTTGTTTAAGAAAGGACGCAAGGATAATCATGGTGGTGAGCCTGACATCTACGTAGGGAAGCTTTTGGAGAAGACATTGAGAGACAAGATATAAACACATTTGGAAGAAAATGGACTAGTTAGTGATAGGCAGCGTGGTTTTATACGGGAAAGGTCATGTCTCACCAACCTGATTGGATTTTTTGAAGAGGTGACAAAGATAATTGATAAAGGGCTATGGATGTAGTTTATATAGACTTTAGTTAGGGATTTAATAAAGTCCCCCATGGCAGGTTGGTACAAAATCTAACATCACATGGGATTCAGGGTGGGCTGGCTAGATGGATACAAAGCTGGCTTGGTCATAGAAGACAGAGAGTAGCAATGGAAGGGTGTTTTTTTAGGATGGAGAGCGGTAACTAGTGGTGGTCCACAGGGATCAGTCTTAGGTTTTCCGTTGTCTGTAGTGTGTATATATAAATGATCTGGAGGAAAATGTGGGTGGTCTGATTAGTAAGTTTGCAGATGACATGAAGATTGGGGGAGTTGCTGATAGTGCCGATTGTGAAAGGATACAACAGGATGTAGATAGTTTGGCGACTTGGGCATAGAAATGGCAGATGGAGTTTAATCCGGAAAAATGCGAGATGATGCATTTTGGAGGATCAAATTTAGGTGTGAATTATACTGTAAATGGGAGAACCGTTTGGAACATTAACATACAGATGGATCTGGGTGTGCAAGTCCACACTTCCCTCAAAGTGGGAACACCGGTGGCCAAGGTGATTAAGAAGGTATATGACCTGCTTGCCTTCATCTGCTGGGGCATGGAATACAAGAGTTAGCAAACCATGTTGCAGCTATATAAAACCCTTGTTAGGCCGCTTTTGGAGTATAGTGTGCAGTTTTGGTTGCTACACTACCAGAAGGACATGGAAGCTTTGGAGAGTGAGTGCAGGATGTTGCCTGGTCTCGAGGGTATTAGCTATGAGGAAAAGTTAAAATGACCAGGAATCCTTTCACTGGAAAGATGGAGGCTGAGAGGAGACCTGATAGAGGACTACACAATTGAGAGGCATAGATAGGGTGGATGGTCATGAGGCTTTTTCCCAGGGTTGAAATTTCAATTACAAGGGGGTACAGGTTCAAGATGAGAGGGGGAGTTTAAGGGAGATGCACGAGGGAAGTTATTCACACAGAGTGTGGGAGGAGTCTGGAATGCATCATCAGAAGAGGTGGTGGAAGCAGGCGTGTTGGTGACATGTAAGAGACATCTGGATGGTTACATGATCAGGGAGGGTAAAGAGGGATATGGACCAAATAGGGGCAGAAGATTTGTTTTTTTATTTAGTTAGAGCATGATGATCTGCACAGGCTTGGAGGGCCGAAGGGCCTGTTCTGTGCTGTACTTCTCTTTTGTGCTTTTGTCAATGTCATTCTGGTTCTCTATCGAGACACTGGCATGGCTGTTCAGAATTTCCGGCAGTTTCCATGTTTATTTCGGATTTCCAATATCTGCAGTGTTTAGCTTTCGAGTTTTAATGACCAGATAATTTGTTTCTGAATAGGAATTGGGTGAGGCAATGTGGTGAAGCTGTCTTCAAACAGTGTTACAGGAAAATTCGCATCATCCTGACAGGACAGAGTAACATCTCACTGCAAACTATACCTCACTGAGAATGTAGCGCTCCCTCACTACAGCATGAGATTCTGCTCTCAAGCCTTGGGAGATCAAATCTTAAGGAAAAAATATACAGTTAATAGGGAGTCTCTGTGCAGCACTGATGAACAGAAGGATCTTGGGTTTCAAGTCCATAGCTCCCTGAAAGTGGCCATGCAAGTAGATAGGGTGGTAAAGTAGGTATGTGGCAAGCTTGCTAATTATTGTTTGGGCAATTGAGTACAAGAATCAGGATGTGTCTTTGTAAACGTTTGGTTAGGCCACAGAAAGTATTATGTTCAATTCAGGAAGGCTTTGGAAAGGGTACAGAAAAGCTTTACCAGGATGCTGCCTGGACTAGAGGGTATGAGCTACAAGGAGAGGCTAGAAATACTCAGGTTCTTTCCTCTGGAGTGGCGGAGGCTGAGGGGTGACTTGATAGAAATTTACAAAAATTATGAGATGCAAAGATAGAGTTGACGGTCAAAATCCTTATCCAAGGATTTTTGGAAAATTACAAGCAATGTATCCACTATCTCAGCAGCTACTGCTTTTAGAATTCCAGGTTGCAAATCCTTTATTATAATTTCCCCTTTCTCAGACTGTAAGGGACCTACATTCCTTTCACTAACCCTTTTCTCTTCACACGTTTTGCAATCGGTTTGTATGTCCTTTGTAAGCTTACTCTTGTACTTTATTGTCCCTCTTTAATCAATTCCCTTGTCCTTCGTGACTGAATTCTAAATTGCTTTCAATCCTCAGATCTCTTGCCCTTTTTGGCCAATGTGATTCTTTCCCGAATCTGCACTCGCCCTTATTTCTGTGTCTAGCCATGACTAGGCCACCTTTCTGATTTTATTTTTGCGCCAGACAGGAATCAACAATTGTTGCAGTTCATTCATGCACTCTTTAGATGTTTGTCATGGCCTATTTGTGTCATCCCCTTAAATAACTTACTCCAATTGTTTAGAGATAACGAGGTTGGACTATAAAACAGGAAGGTCTTACTGCAACTCTATAGAGCATTGGTGAAACTTGACTCAGAAACTTGACAGAGCTTTTGAAGATGCAACCAAGAAAATGGATGTTGTCTACTTGGATTTTAGTGAGGCCTTCAACAAGGATCTGCATTGTAGACTGGTCGAAACAAACTTGAAACAAATTTGGTTTGCTCCCATTCCAATGTTGAAATCTCTGGAAAATGGATGTGAACCTTTCTCCTGCCATTTCACTCTGCCCAAGAATTCCTGAGACTTCCACATAAGAGACAGAACAAAACGTCTGAGAAATTCTCCTCATTTTTAGAAACAATTCATTCGTGGGACGTGGGTATTGCTGGCAAGGCTGGCATTTGTTGTCCCTTCCTTATTTCCCATGATCAGAGAGGCTGGCCTGGCTTTTCTAGAGAGCAGTTAATAGTGAGCTGCAATACTGACAGTCTGGATTAGAGAAGGATGGAGATTTCCTTCCCTAAAAGGGTTTTAGTGAACCAGATGCGTTTTTACGACAATTGATAATAGTTTCATGGCCATCTGGAATAGCTTTCAATTCCATATTTATTAATTAAATTTAAATTTCACCGACCTTGCGATTTGATCCAGTGTCTCCAGAGCACTAGCCTGAGCCACTGAGTTGCTAGTCCAGTGATCTTCCCACTCACGGCCATCCCTGTCACTCATTGACCAGGCATAGAAATGACGTGGCAGAGGGAATTACCAGTCCTCCACTCTCAGGATGCTTGCAGTGGGAGCTTGCTGCTGGAACCCTACTCAGATAAGAGGAGCTGAGGGGCATAGGAAGTTCAGGACTAGCCTGAAGATAAATCACCTTCATCTGAATATGGAGGCCAACTTTATGGTCAATTAAATGGCCAATATTATCCTCCAGGAGTTTCTTGACCACTGTGGGCAAAGTCAGTGCAAAGTCCTGCCAGATTTGTCCTACCTAAATGCAACACTTAACATTTATCTAAATTAAACTCTATTTGGTAATCCTCGGCCCATTGGCCCATCTGATCAAGATCCCTTAGATAACCATCTTTACTGTCCACTATACCACCAATTTTGGCATTATCTGCTAACTTACTAACCATACCTCCTCTATTATCATCCATTTATATAATCGACAAATAAAAGTGGACCCAGCACCGATCCCTGCGGAACACCGTCACAGGCCTCCAATCAGAAAAATCTCTCCAACATTATTCTCCGTCTGTGACTGTCAACAATGCTGTATCCAGTTAGCTAGCTCCCGTTGGATCCCATGTGTAATAACTTTACTAACCAGTCTACAATGCAGAACCTTGTCGAAGATCTTACTAAAGTCCATGTAGACAACATCCATTGCACTGACTTCATCCATCTTCTTGGTTACATCATCAAAAAACTCAGTCAAGTTTCTGAGTCATAATTTCCCATGTACAAAGCCATGGTGACTACTGCTAGAGAACAAATCATCATAGAATTCCTACAGTGTGGAAACAGGCCATTTGTCCTAACAAGTCCACACCGACCCTCCAAAGAGTATCCCACCCAGACCCAATTCTCTACATTTCCCCTGACTAATGCACCTAGCCTACACAACCCTAAACACTATGGGCAATTTAGCTTGGCCAATTTACCTAACCCACACAGACACAGGGAGAATGTGCAAACTCCACACAGTTGCCCTAGGCTAGAATTGAACCTGGGTGCCTAGTGCTGTGAGGCAGCAGTGCTAACCACTGAGCTGCTGTGCCACCCATATCAGTTCTTGCCTCTCCAAATGTATGTAAATCCTATATCTCAGAATCCCTTCCAACAACTTACCACCGTTGATGTCAGACTCACCAGTCTATAGTTCCCAGGCTTTTCCTTGCAATCTATCATAAGTAAACATTAGCACTCTCCAATCTTCTGGCACCTCACCCATGTTGGTAGATGATACAAATCTCTCAGCTGGGGGCCCCATAATTTCTCCCCTAGCTTCTCACAGTATCCTGAAATACATTTTATCAGGTGCTGGAGATTTATCTACCTTTATGCACTTTAAGACCAGCATTTCCTCTATTGTAAGATGGACTGTTTTCAAGACATCAGTATTTATTTCCCGAGTTCCCTAGCTTCCATGTCTTTCTCCACAGTAAAACCAATGTGAAATATTTGTTTAGTATCTCTCCCATCTTCTGTGGGATAGACAGCCTTGTTGCTCATTAACGAATCCTACTCTCTTTCTCTCTTTTGCCCTTAATGTTTTCGTAGAATCTCTTTGGATTATCCTTAACCTTATCTGCTAAGGTTCTCTCATATCCCCTTTTTGCCCTTCTGATTTCCCTCTTAAGTACTGCATTTACACTCCTCAAGAGATTCACTTGATCCCAGATGTCTATATATGCCTCCTTCTTAATCTTGATGAGAGCCTCAACGTTTCTAGTTTTCCAGTGATTCCTGCTCCTACCAGACTTGCCCTTCATTCTAACAGGAGCATACAGTCCTGAACTCTCAATCTCACTTTTGAAAGCCACCTACTTGCCAGTCATCTCTTTGCCCCCTAACAGTTTACCCCAATCAACTTTGAAAGTTCCTGTCTAATACCGTCAAAATTGGCCAATCGAAGTTCCCAGTCGAAGCCTCAGAGGAGATAACTGTTCCAGACCAGATATCTAAACCAAATACATTGAGTGTGAGAATAAGATTTGAGCAGAACTTACAGCAAGAATGGGCTCCTGCTCCATAGAGGAGGCAGTCAGCTGGCTGAATGAAAGGTCAAGTGTCTTCACTGGCAGCAGAGGAGGCTGACCACTAGAGAAGTCTCCAATCTCTGGTGTTGGTTTCGAGTTGGTGACTCCTCGGCGTGGAAGTGGAAGAGGAGGCAAATTCTGACCGTCTCCTCTTGGGGGTAATGGAGGGTCCCAGGACACTTGTTTTGATTGGTTAGCAGTCCACCTGTCAGGAGCAGAGTCTGAGGGCACTGGATCAGAGCTCTCAACTGAGGAACGTGAATGACGATTCGGTGAGCTCTGTGTCTCCATTGTGGGAACAAAAATACACAGCTCTTCATAACGGACAGTGGACTGGCTCAGCTGCAAAAGAGGAGATTACAGTTACATGCAGGACAGCATCTGACAATCCTTGACCAACATCTACACCCAAGAGCACAGAATCTCAACTTGCTGCCCGTGAGGGCCCCCTCTCATTGCGAAGAATCCCTATAAGAAGGCCCAGTGAGTTCACACTATCTGCTATTACATGGTCAAACTGCAGCAAGATCCAAGTCCAACGATGTGCAGGTTAGTTGAATTGGCTATGCTAAATTGCCAATGGTGTTCAGGGATGTGTAGGTTAGGTGCATTAGTTAGGGGGAAATGTAAAGTAATAGGGTAGGGGGATGTGTCCGGGTGGGATACTTTTCAGAGGGTTGGTGTGGACTTGTTGGGCCAAATGGCCTGTTTCCACTCTGTAGGAATTCTATGAACAAAAGATCAGAAAAAGGTCAGTGCACCTGATGTGCACACTCATTTGCACTCTCTCTTTAATTTGCAACACAGTTCTCTATAGAAACCCTACTCATGTGACCATGGTTAAACAGGAAATGGAACTCACGAGAGTGGGCACTGAGAGACCAGAGGGGGTTATATAGGTCAGCCTGGGCAATCAGGCAGGGGAGGAGAGACTGGGCAGGGGGAGACTGGTGTGGGAGAGAGTGCAGATGAGACCAGGGGCCGGGTGGGGGAGGTGAAGCTAGACAAGGGAATCTCCTCCCACAGCAGCAATGCTCATGTTAATGGCATGTTCAGTCAGCCTCGGCCCTACCCCTGCTCTTTATCCATTGCTGGGATTTGGGCTAATCACAGGGCTTAGTCTACATTATAAACAGGCCAGCAAGGACATCAATTTGTCCAGTCTCACTCATTGATTCATTAATATTGTTCAGAATGCCATTTGTAAAACCACAGGATTGTTACAGTGCAGAGGGAGGCCATTCAGCCCATCATACCCATGCCAGCTCATGGAGTGACTATTCTTTGTGCTATTCTTCCCATAACATCTCACTCAGGTACTGGAAGTCCCGACTGACTCTGCCATCAAACTTGCAGGCAGTGTGTTACAGACCCCAACCACTTGCTCTTGGATAAAGACCTATCAAACATCACTACTGCGTCTTTCACCAATTACATTCAATCTGTGATCTCACATCCTCGATTCCTTTTTGAGTGGGAACAGTTTTTCTGGATCTACTCCATCCAGGATCTTCAGTATTGTGAACACCTTGTCCCAACTTCCTCTTCTCCAAGGGAAATTACCCCAGCTTTTCCAATCTATCCAGGTAACTGAACTGCTTCTTCCCTATTACCATTCCTGCCAACCTCGTCTGCAGTCTACCCTGCATCAGGGCCACACAGTGGTTCAGTGGTTAGCACTGCTGCCTCACAGTGCCAGGGGCCCTGAGTTCAATTCCAGCCTGGGGGTGGGGTGGGCAACTGCCTGTGTGGGTTTCCTCTGAATGCTCTGGTTTCCTTCCACCACCCAAGGATGTGCAGATAAGGGTGGATTGGCCATAGGAAATGCAATGTTTACAGTAATGAGGTGGGTCTGGCTGGGATACTCTTCGGAGAGTCGGTGTGAGCTCAATGGGCCCCTTTCCGCACTGTAAGGATTTTATGATTCTCTCACTTGCCTTCACAGCCTTCTGGAAGTGCAGTCCCCGAAACTGTACTCCCACTGAAAACAAACCAGTGTCTTATATAAGGTTAGCACAATTTGTACTTCAAACTCCTATTAATACCATTGGGATATTGTACACTTTCTGTAGAGTTCCTTCAACCTATCCTGCCACCAGTAATGACTGATACTTATGTACTGTCAGGTCCCCATGCTTTACACCCACTTTCTAATTGTACTTTATATTTAATATTGTATCCCCAAGTTCTCCCTATCCAAGTCTCCCTATGAAATCTCACACGGTCTGCACTGAACTTTATCTGCCACATGTCTGCCCACTTCACCAACTTTTCAATGACTGTTTGAAATTCTTCACTCCCCTCTTCACAGTTTATAATACTTCCTATTGTATTGTATCATCAACAATTTCTAAATCTGTTCCCTGTTTCCCAAGATGTTAGGCGTTAAGATTTGTTCCTGACAGATATTGCTTTAGCAATTCCTTCAAAAATGTTCCAGAGAACCCCTGTTAACAAGCAAGGCACCAAACACCCAGCCTGAACTGACAAACAGATCACCCAACTATAACACCATTGGGGTAGGAGGGGAAATGTCATAGTTTGGTTAAAGTAGGGGAATTTTATTAGCTGATTTTTATTACAACCATGTAACAGTGTGGCCCATAATGTGACTGTCACTATCTCAGCGTGAATGTGCATATCTCTGTCACAGTGTTGACATGACAGTGCATCTGACAGAGTTAGTTTGACAGTGTGACTCAGTCACCTTGACAGTGTTTGTGAAGGTCTCTATTACAGTGTGTGTGACTATCCCTGTGACTGTGTGATAGTGTGTGACCCTGTCCCTATCACAGTGTGTGTGACTCTATCTCTGTTAGTGTGTGTGTCTGTCTCTGTGCATGTGACAGTGTGTATGACCCTGTTCCTGTGACCACGTGACAGTGTGTGTGACTCTGTCTCTATTAGTGTGTATGTCTCTGGCTCTGTGAATGTGACAGTGTGTGTGAGACCCTGTCTCTGTGACAGTGTCTGTGATCCTGCCCCTGAGACTGTGTGACAGTATGTGTGACTCTGTCTCTGTGACAGTGTGTGTGATCCTATCCCTGTGACAATGTGTGTGACTCCGTCCCTGTGTGACACAGAGTTGCTTAGATCGGGATTCACCTGAAGTGGGCTCAGAATTATGTTACAATGCATTGTGACAATCAACAATGATAAAGTCAGGTTGGTGTTATTACTAATTCAGGAAATGAATGGCCCTGGTCATGGGGCAGGCCAAACCCCTACCTGTTCACAAGGTATGGTCAGGCATTCAGTGTAGGGGTCAATGGGAAACTGAGAGTGGTAGTTGACCAAATCCTGCAGTGAATTGTGGAATATTGACTCTCCTGTGATGTTGTACTGTCCATCCGTCGTTACGTCAATGATAAAATGGCGGCATCGATCAAATGCTCTGGAATAGACACAAGCAGAGAGGGTTAAAAAAAATCCGTTCCCTCCAGCTTATTAGTGACTGAGTGAAGAACATAATCAGCAACAAAGTGAAAAAGCCTCAAAGATCAGTTGCAAAAACCCAAGGGAGGGGTAGATCAACAACCGTGTCAGGGTGAATGGCAACCAATGTGAGGAATCTTTTTTGCATCATCCCATCCTCATTTCTTGCGTACTCTTGATGCGTAAGGACTCTGCCTCTGACTATGGCTGTATGATCATTTTACAGCTTGAGTCTAGATTTTGCATTCTTACTGGTCCAAATGCCTTCTTTAAAATAGAACTCTTCAAAAGTGCAGTGTTTTGACACCAATCCTGTGTGTACAGGGCAGAGGGTCAGAGGCTGGAAATCCATATGGGATAAAGGATTCAGCAATTGACAAGGTTTCAAAGGATCATAACGCCAGAAATTTGGAAATCTGAACTTTATGAGCTTTTAAAAAGACTTATCAAGTCTAAATGATTGCAGCTGCAGGTTCAGTAGCTGCCAGGAGGGAAAGGAAATCTCTTTGTCACACCCAACAAGGGGTCAGGGAAACCTCAAAGTGTTGGACTTGAAAGGAGGAAATAGACTACAGACTGAACTATAGTCTACTGGGCGCCAGCTCAGACTATGTACACAATGGAAGAAAAGACTTGTATGTTGGGATCCATTCAGTCTGAACAAGAGATGTGATTTGTATTTTTTACCTTTCAAGGAATCAAACAAAAGACAAGTGTTAAAAGTCTTTTCAATCCTGGTCTTTTTATGCTAGTGGACAAAGGAGTGCTAGAGAGCTAAAGGATTTATTTGCACTCACTTTGGTTCAAATGATAGTGTGCTATGAAGGTCAGAGTCCAAGAACCACTGACTTATCACCCCTACATTACAGGTAAAGGAATCTATTGCTCTGGATGCTAGAAGCCAGCCAGCCTCCAAGCCAATTAAGAGAAAACTGAGCAAAAAAATTTCAATTGTTCTGCAAAAGGCAGGGATCACAAAAACCGCTGCTCAAAGATAAAATTGACTGCTTGGCTATTAACATTGAACTGACTACTCTTCATGAACATTCCTGATGAAGGGCTCTGGCCCGAAACGTCAATTTTCCTGCTCCTCGGATGCTGCCTGACCTGCTGTGCTTTTCCAGCAACACACTCTCGACACTAGTCTTCACAAACAACCCAGAGAGTAAACTGTATTTTCTTTGACTTTTCAGAGATCACTGAATTCCTATCTGCGTGTGCACCCACTACATTATTCTTTTTCTCACATTTCATGACCAATAAACTCAAGGTCTGTTAACTGAAGAAAATCTGGTTAAATTGGCTTCTTTCAAGATATAAGTTCATCTTGGTCTGGGCGAAAAGTGTCGACACGGGAGGAAACCTTTCAAATTAATGTTGTTCAACCAACTGAGGGGGCAAGCGAATGAAGAAGGGGAATCAGTTCAACCCTCCTCAGCTGGGAGTTTGACAATTTGGGCTATTCTGTCTGGAGTCGTAATGATATGGGAGATCTTGCCCCGGGGTGTGCTCGTAACAGTATGAACAGGAAGAGACCACAAAGTAGCAGGTTTTCCTGTTCAGTTAGAATGTAGCTTCTCAATATTTTAATGCTCTGTACCCAATCCCCCACCATTTTTTAAAAACCTGATCCAACAGAAATCTCAGTCCTGAAGTTTTTAATTGACCCTCAACCTTAATGGCATTCTGGGGATGGTTAGGGATAGGGCGTTCCAGATTTCTACTGCCCAACAAGTGATGCAGGGCTTCCTGGGATTGGCTCAGATCAGCCTGCGCAAGGATCAGTTTTGGTGTCCGTCGTGACATAGCTCATGGCTTACCGGGATCTTACTGCTCCACCCAGCACCCACTAACCTCCATCATGTTCCCAGTTGCTGAGTTGTTGGGGGTGGGAGATGGGGGAGGCGGCTGGAGATGGGGGTCTCAGTTCCTTGTTACCTGTACGAGAGACTAAATCCAATCCGACTCTCACCAACACGGATGAGGAAACAGCCCTGAGGTTTATCCTTCAGCAAGTGTTCAGCTTCTCTGTCAGCGAAACAGATGGTTAATACATGGACAATACAGAGTTAACAAATAACTAACACATGGACAATATAGGGTTAATACACTGTCACACGATTGTGGCAGGGGGAGGATTGGAGTGTTGAGGGATGGGAGTGGAGGGGAGGAGACTGATGTTGGGGAGAGGACGGGGTCTGTTCAGGGAGAGGAGGAGTGGTGAGGATGAGGAGGGGGAGTTTTGGGAGGTGTGTTGGGGGGGCACTTGGAGGAGGGGAAGTGTTGGGAGAAGGGGGGTTGGCTGTTAGAGGGGGAAGGGTAAGTGTTGGAGGAGAGTTGCGGGAGTGTTCTGGGAGGGGGAGAGAAAGGGTAGTGAGGGTGGGGGATTGCAGGGAACTTCTGGGAGTGGGTGTGTTTGAAGGAAGGGAGCAGGAGTCTCGAGGAAGTGGTGGGGGGAGAGTGTGAGGGACAGGAGAGGGAGTGTTGAGGGAAGGGGAGTGTTGGGGGGTGGGAAATGTTGAGTGGGAGGTGTCGGGGTGGTCAGCAGTGAGTTGGGAGGCTGAGACTGTGTTCCTTCCCTGGCACCATCCTGACTCATTGCTTCCAAATGGATCAGAGCCAGTCAGAGACAGACACCAGGGAGACAGTGTGAGTGATACCAGGGGTCCAGAAGATCTGGGGGGTTCACATCCAAACTGCCCTGGAGATGGGACATAACATGACTAAATATTCAAAATAACTCTCAGCTAATGACAGATTTAATTCTGATCATGGTGCACTAAGCTGTCTCACGAGTATTTCCCAGTTCGTTAATAAATGCCTGTTTTACGTAATCAGCTTCCCCTCTCCATCCTCACCACCCCTCTCTCCATGAACACACCCCGTCCTCTTCCCCCACACCAATCTCCACCTCTCCCCTCCCCCAACACACCCTCTTCCCTGCCCTACACTCCCACTCCCCTCCCACCCCTCAACACACATCCACCCCCCTCCCAATCGAGTTACTGTGTATTAACCCTATACGGGCTGACAAATGTGTTGCTGGAAGAAGGGCTTACGCTCAAAACGTCGATTCTCCTGTTCCTTTGATGCTGCCTGACCTGCTGTGCTTTTCCAGCAACACATTTTTAAGCTCTGATCTCCACCATCTGCAGTCCTCACTTCCTCCTAGTTGATATTAACCTTATACGGTGTGTTAATTGCTTTTAGAAACTTATGGAACACCGCACGACAGAGAGTCAAAATTAAATCATTTGGCCTAACTAATCAGCTCCACAATGCGATCATGGCAGATGGCTGCGTGTCCCTGCGTAGGATAAAAGGCAGCACCATGCACCTGACTATTAGCCCTGGGTCACTCTGCAGAGACTTCATTAAAATCATTCAAGTTCCAGCGAAAACCAAATCTGCAGATTTAAGGAACTCTGAACTGGGCCCATAATGCTCCAAAGTTCAAAGTATATGTGAATGTATACACAGTGTACGTTACGCAGGGGTATATCGGAATGAGGGGTGTATCACAGTGAGGGATATATCACAGTGAGGGAATATCACAGTGAGGAGTACATCACAGTGAGGGGTATATAATAGTGAGGAGTATATCACAGTGAGGGATATATCACGGTGAAGGTATATCACAGTAAGGGGATACCACAGTGAGGGGAATATCACAGTGAGGGGTATATCACAGTGAGGGGATATTACAGTGAGGGGATCTTACAGTCAGGGGTATATCATAGTGAGAGGTATGTCACAGTGAGGGTATATCATAGTGTGGGGTATATCACAGTGAGAGTATATCACAGTGAGAGTATATCACCGTGAGGTGTAGATCACCGTGAGGGGTATATCACAGTGAGGAGTATATCACAGTGAGGAGTATATCACCATGAGGGTGCTATCACAGTGAGGGGTATATCACAGTGAGGGGTATATTACAGTGTGAGTATATCACATTGTGGGGTATATCACAATGAGAGTATATCACAGTGAGGGGTCAGTCACAGTGAGGGGTATATCACAGTGAGGAGTCTGTCACAGTGAAGGTGCTATCACAGTGAGGAGTATATCACCATGAGGAGAATATCACAGTGAGGAGTATATCACAGTGAGGAGTATATCACAATGAGGATGCTATCACAGTGAGGAGTATATCACAGTGAGGAGTATATCACCATGAGGGATATATCACAGTGAGGATTATATCACAGAGAGGAGTATATCACCGTGAGGGCATATCGTAGGGTGGCACGATGGTTCAGTGGTTAACACTGCTGCATCCCAGTGCCAGGGACTGAGGTTTGATTCCCGCCTCAGGCAACTGTCTATGTGGAGTTTCCACATTATCCCAGTGTCCGTGTGGGTTTCCTCCGGGTGCTCCGGTTTACTCCCACAGTCCAAAGCTGTGCAGGTCAGGTGAACTGGCCATGCTAAATTGCCCGTAGTGTTAGGTGCCTTAGTCAGGGGTAAATTTGGGGAATGGGTCTGGGTGGGTTATTCTTCAGAGGGTCGATGTGGACTTATTTGGTCGAAGGGCCTGTTTCCATACTGAAGGGGAAATCTAATCTAATCACAGTGAAGAGTATTTTGTGCTGAGAGGTACATCACAGAGAGAAGTATACCATAATGAGGGGATATCAGAGTTGAGTGTATATCACTGTGAGGGGTATACCATGGTGAAGGCACATCCAAGTGAGGAGTATATCACAGTGAGGAGTATATCACCGTGGGGAGGATATCACAGTGAGGAGTATATCACCATGAGGAGTATATCACAGGGAGGAGTATATCATCGTGAGGAGTATATCATAGTGACGAGTTTATCATAGTGAGGAGTATATCACAGTGAGGAGTATATCACCGTGAGGAGTATATCACAGTGAGGGTGCTATCACAGTGAGAGTGCTATCACAGTGAGGAGTATATCACCGTGAGGAGTATATCACAGTGAGGAGTATAGCACCATGTGAAGTATATCACAGTGAGGAGTATATCACCATGAAGAATATATCACAAGTGAGGAGTATAGCACCGTGTGAAGTATATCACAGTGAGGAGTATAGGGCCTGTTTCCACACTGTAAGTCATCTAATCTAATATCACCATGAAGAGTATATCACAGTGAGGAGTATATCACCTTCAGAGCGCTATCACAGTGAGGAGTATATCACCATGAGGTGGATATCACAGTGAGGTGTATATCACAGTGAGGAGTATATCACCGTGAGGAGTATATCACAGTGAGGGTGCTATCACAGTGAGAGTGCTATCACAGTGAGGAGTATATCACCGTGAGGAGTATATCACAGTGAGGGTGCTATCACAGTGAGAGTGCTATCACAGTGAGGAGTATATCACCGTGAGGAGTATATCACAGTGAGGAGTATAGCACCATGTGAAGTATATCACAGTGAGGAGTATATCACCATGAAGAATATATCACAGTGAGGAGTATATCACAGTGAGGAGTAAATCACCATGAGGTGTATATCACAGTGAGGTGCATATCACAGTGAGGGTGCAATTACCATGAGGAGTATATCACAGTGAGGAGTATATCACAGTGAGGGTGCTATCAGTGTGAGGAGTATATCACAGTGAGGGTGGAATCACAGTGAGGAGTATATCACCATGAGGAGTATATCACTGTGAGGAGTATATTGCACTGAGGAGTATATCACAGTGAGGGAGCAATCACCGTGAGAGGTATATCACAGTGAGGAGTATATCACTGTGAGGAGTATATCACAGTGAGGAGTATATCACAGTGAGGAGTATATTGCACTGAGGAGTATATCACAGTGAGGGAGCAATCACCGTGAGAGGTATATCACCGTGAGGAGTATACCACAGTGAGGACTATATCACCATGAGGAGTACATCACCGTGCGGAGTATATCACCATGAGGAGTATAAGACAGTGAGGGTGCTATCACAGTGAGGGGTGTATCCCAATGAGGAATATATCACTGTGAGGAGTATATCTCAGTGAGGTGTATATCACAGTGAGGCATACAACACAGTGAGGGTGCAATCTCCGTAAGGAGTATATCACAGTGAGGAGTATATCACAGTGAGGGTGCTATCAGATTGAGGAGTATATCACAGTGAGGGTGCAATCACCGTGAGGAGTATATCACAGTGAGGAGTCTGTCACAGTGAAGGTGCTATCACGGTGAGGAGTATATCACCATGAGGAGAATATCACAGTGAGGAGTAGATCACAGTGAGGAGTATATAAAAGTGAGGATTATGTCACAGTGAGGTGTATATCACAGTGAGGAGTATGTCACAGTGAGGAGTATATCACAGTGAGGGGTATATCACAGTGAGGAGTATATCACTGCGAGGGTGCTATCACAGTGAGGAGCATTTCACAGTGAGGAGTATATCACAGTGAGGAGTATATCACTGCGAGGATTTTATCACAGTGAGGAGTATATCACTGTGAGGAATATATCACAGTGAGGGTGCTATCACAGTGAGGAGCATATCACAGTGAGGGGGCAATCTCCGTGGGGAGTATATTACAGTGAGGAGTATATCACAGTGCGGGTGCTATCAGATTGAGGAGTATATCACAGTGAGGGTGCAATCACAGTGAGGAGTAAATCACCATGAGGAGAGTATCACAGTGAGGAGTATATCACAGTGAGGAGTATATCACCGAGAGGAGGATATCACAATAAGGAGTATATCACCGTGAGGAGTGTATCACAGTGAGGGGTATATCAAAATGAGGATGCTACCACAGTAAGGAGTATATCACCGTGAGGGGTATATCACCGTGAGGAGTACATCAGAGTGAGGGAGCTATTACATTGAGGAGTACATCACCGTGAGGAGTATATCACAGTGAGGAATATATCGCTGTGAGGAGTATATCACAGTGAGGAGTATATCACCATGAGGAGTATATCACAGTGAGGAGTAAATCACCATGAGGTGTATAACACAGTGAGGCCTATATCACAGTGAGGGTGCAATCTCCATGAGAAGTATATCACAGGGAGGATGCTATCCGATTGAGGAGTATATCACAGTGAGGAGTATATCACAGTGAGGAGTAAATCACCGTGAGGAGTATATCACAGTGATGAGTATATCACAGTGAGTGGTCTGTCACAGTGATGGTGCTATCACAGTGAGGAAGATATCACAGTGAGGAGTATATCACCATGAGGAGAATATCACAGTGAGGAGTATATCACAGTGAGGAGTATATCACCGTGAGGAGGATATCATAATGAGGAGTATATTACCGTGAGGAGTGTATCACAGTGAACGGTATCTCAAAATGAGGGTGCTACCACAGTCAGGAGTATATCACAGTGAGAGGTATATCACCGTGAGGAGTACATCACAGTGAGGGAGCTATAACAGTGAAGAGTATATCACCGTGAGGAGTATATCACAGTGAGGGTGCTATCACAGTGAGGAGAATATCACTGTGAGGAGTATTTCACCGTGAGGAGTATATCACAGTGAGGAGTATATTACTGTGAGGAGTATATCACAGTGAGGGTGCTCTCACAGTGAGGAGAATATCACTGTGAGGAGTATATCACAGTGAGGAGTATATCACCATGAGGAGTATATCACTATGAAGAGTATATCGCACTGAGGAGAATATCACAGTGAGGGTGCAATCACCATGAGGAGTCTATCACAGTGAGGAGTATATCACTGTGAGGAGTATATCACAGTGAGGAGTATATCACAGTGAGGAGTATATCACAGCAAGGGTGCTATCACAGTGAGGAGTATATCACTGTGAGGAGTATATCACAGTGAGGGTGCTATCACAGTGAGGAGAATATCATTGTGAGGAGTATATCACCGTGAGGAGTATATCACCATGAAGAGTATATCGCACTGAGGAGAATATCACAGTGAGGGTGCAATCACCATGAGGAGTCTATCGCAGTGAGGAGTATATCACAGTGAGGAGTATATTACAGTGAGGAGGATATCACAGTAAGGGTGCTATCACAGGGAGGAGTATATCACAGTGAGGAGTATATCACTGTGAGGAGTATATTACAGTGAGGAGTATAGCACAGTGAGGAGTATATCACTGTGTGGAGTATATCACAGTGAGGAGTATATCACAGTGAGGAGTATAGCACCGTGAGAAGTATATCACAGTGAGGAGTATATCACCGTGAGGGTGCTATCCCAGTGAGGAGTAAATCACCACGAGGTGTATAACACAGTGAGGCGTATATCACAGTGAGGGTGCAATCACCGTGAGGCGTATATCACAATGAGGAGTATATCACAGTGAGGAGTATATCACAGTGAGGGTGCTATCAGGTTGAGGAGTATATCACAGTGAGGGTGCAATCACAATGAGGAGTAAATCACCGTGAGGAATATATCACAGTGATGAGTATATCACAGTGAGGGGTCTGTCACAGTGATGGTGCTATCACAGTGAGGAGTATAAACACAGTGAGGAGTATATCACAGTGAGGGGTATATCACCGTGAGGAGGATATCACAATGAGAAGTATATCACTGTGAGGAGTGTATCACAGTGAGGGCTATATCAAAATGAGGGTGCTACCACAGTGAGGAGTATATCACCATGAGGGGTATATCACTGTGAGGATTATGTCACAGTGAGGAGCATATCACAGTGAGGAATATGCACAGTGAGGGTGCAATCACCGTGAGGAGTATATCACACTGAGGAGTATATCACAGTGAGGTTGCAATCATCGTGAGGAGTATATCACGGTGAGGAGTATATCACGGTGAGGGTGCTATCACAGTGAGGAGCATATCACAGTGAGGAGCATATCACAGTGAGGAGCATATCACAGTGAGGAGTATATCACTGTGAGGAGTATATTACAGTGAGGAATATATCACTGTGAGGGTGCAATCACAGTGAGGAGAATATCACTGTGAGGAGTATATCACCGTGAGGAGTTTATCACAGTGAGGATTATATCACAGTTAGGGGTATATCACCCTGAGGAGCATATCTGCGTGAGGATTATATCACAGTGAGGAGTATATCACCGTGCGGAGTGTATCACAGTGAGGAGTATATCACCGTGAGGAGAATATCACAGTGGGGGGTATATCACCGTGCGGAGTATGTCACAGTGAGGAGTATATCACAGTGAGGAGTATATCATCATGAGGAGTATATCACAGTGTGAAGTATATCACCGTGCGGATCATATCACAGTGAGGGGTAGATCACCGTGAGGAGTATATCGCTGTGAGGTATATATCACAGTGAGGAGTACATGACAGTGAGGAGTACATCACCGTGAGGAGTATATCGCCGTGAGTAGTATATCACAGCGAGGAATATATGACAGTGAGGAGTATATTACAGTGAGGAGTATATCAAAATGAGGTGTATATCACTGGGGGGAGTATATCAAAGTAAGGAGTATATCACCGTGAGGAGTATATCACCTTCAGGGTGCTATCACAGTGAGGAGTATATCATAGTGAGGGTGCGATCACTCTGAAGGTGCTATCACAGTGAGGAGTATATCACAGTGAGGAGTATATCACCATGAGGATTATATCACTGTGAGGAGTATATCGCAGTGATGAGTATATCACAGTGAGGAGTATATCACCGTGGGGAATATATCACTGTGAGGAGTATATCACAGTGAGGATTATATCACAGTGAGGAGTATATCATAGTGAGGGTGCTATCACTGAGAGGGTGCTATCACAGTGAGGATTATATCACAGTGAAGAGTATATCATAGTGAGGGTGCTATCACTGTGAGGGTGCTATCACAGTGAGGAGTATATCACCATGAGGATTATATCTCAGTGAGGATTATATCACCATGAGGATTATATCACTGTGAGGAGTATATCGCAGTGAGGTGTATATCACAGTGAGGAGTATATCACCATGCGCATTATATCACAGTGAGGAGTATATCACCGTGAGGGGTATATCACCGTGATGGTGCAATCACAGTGAGGAGTAGATCACCGTGAGGAGTATATCACCATGAGTAGTATATCACAGCGAGGAATATATGACAGTGAGGAGTATATTACAGTGAGGAGTATATCAAAATAAGGAGTATATCCCCGTGAAGAGTATATTGAATTGAGGAGTATATCACCCTGAGGAATATATCACCGTGAGGCTTATATCACAGTGAGGAGTATATCACCGTGAGGAGTATATCACCCTGAGGATTATATCACAGTGAGGGTGCTATCACTGTGAGGGTGCTATCACAGTGAGGAGTATATCACCGTGAGGAGTATATCACAGTGAGGATTATATCACAGTGAGTCGTATGTCACCATGAGGAGTATTTCACCGTGAGGATTATATCACAGTGAGGAGTATATCACCCTGAGGAGCATATCACAGTGAGGGTGCTATCATAGTGAGGAGAATATCACAGTGGGGAGTATATCACAGTGAGGAGTATAGCACCGTGAGGAATATATCACAGAGAGGAGTATATCAACATGTGGAGTATATCAAAGTGAGGATTATATCACAGTGAGGAGTATATCACTATGAGGAGTATATCGCACTGAGGAGCATATCACAGTGAGGGTGCTATCACAGTGAGGAGAATATCACACTGAGGAGTATATCACAGTGAGGAGTATATCAACTTCAGGGTGCTATCATAGTGAGGGGTAGATCACCGTGAGGATTATATCACCGTGAGGAATATATCACAGTGAGGTTTATATCACAGTGAGGAGTATATGACTGTGGGGAGTATATCACAGTGAGGAGTATATCACAGTGAGAAGTACATCACCGTGAGGATTATATCACCGTGAGGAGTATATCACAGTGAGGAGTACATCACCGTGAGGATTATATCACCGTGAGGAGTATATCACAGTGAGGGTGCTATCACCGTGAGGAGTATATCACAGTGAGGGTTTTATCACCATGAGCAGTATATCTAATTTTGGATTATATCACAGTGAGAAGTATATCACCGTGCGGGTTATATCACAGTGAGGAGTATATCACCGTGAGGGGTATATCACCGTGATGGTGCAATCACAGTGAGGAGTAGATCACAGTGAGGAGTATATCACAGTGAGGTGTATATCACAGTTAGGAGTACATCACAGTGAGGAGTACATCATTGTGATGAGTATATCACCGTGAGTAGTATATCACAGTGAGGAGTGTATCACAGTGAGGAGTATATCACAATGAGGATTATATCACAGTGAGGAGTATATCACCCTGAGGAGTATATCACCGTGAGGAGTATATCACAGTGAGGAGTATATCACCATGAGGAGTATATCACCGTGCGGATTATATCACAGTGAGGAGTATATCATTGTGATGAGTATATCACCGTGAGTAGTATATCACAGTGAGGAGTGTATCACAGTGAGGAGTATATCACAATGAGGATTATATCACAGTGAGGAGTATATCACCCTGAGGAGTATATCACCGTGCGGATTATATCACAGTGAGGAGTATATCACAGTGAGGGCTATATCACCGTGACGGTGCAATCACAGTGAAGAGTAGATCACCGTGAGGAGTATATCACCGTGAGGAGTACATCACAGTGAGGGTACTATCACAGTGAGGAGTATATCACTGTGAGCAGTATATCACAGTGAGGATTATATCACCGTGAGGGTGCTATCACAGTGAGGAGTATATCACTGTGAGCAGTATATCACCATGAGGAGTATATCACCGTGCGGATTATATCACAGTGAGGAGTATATCATTGTGATGAGTATATCACCGTGAGTAGTATATCACAGTGAGGAGTGTATCACAGTGAGGAGTATATCACAATGAGGATTATATCACAGTGAGGAGTATATCACCCTGAGGAGTATATCACCGTGCGGATTATATCACAGTGAGGAGTATATCACAGTGAGGGCTATATCACCGTGACGGTGCAATCACAGTGAAGAGTAGATCACCGTGAGGAGTATATCACCGTGAGGAGTACATCACAGTGAGGGTACTATCACAGTGAGGAGTATATCACTGTGAGCAGTATATCACAGTGAGGATTATATCACCGTGAGGGTGCTATCACAGTGAGGAGTATATCACTGTGAGCAGTATATCACCGTGAGGGTGCATCACAGTGAGGAGTATATCACAGTAAGGAGTATATCACCGTAAGGATTATATCACAGTGAGGAGTATATCACAGTAAGGAGTATATTACCGTCAGGGTGCTATCTCAGTGAGGGGTATATTACAGTGAGGAGTATATCATAGTGAGGAGTATATCACCGTGAGGAGTATATCACAGTGAGGATTATATCACAGTGAGGAGTATATCACAGTGAGGTGTATATCACAGTGAGGAGTATATCACAGTGAGGTGTATATCACAGTGAGGAGTATATCACAGTGAGGAGTATATCACAGTGAGGTGTATATCACAGTGAGGAGTATATCACAGTGAGGTGTATATCACAGTGAGGTGTATATCACAGTGAGGAGTATATCACAGTGAGGTGTATATCACTGTGAGGAGTATATCACAGTGAGGTGTATATCACAGTGAGGAGTATATCACAGTGAGGAGTATATCACAGTGAGGAGTATATCACAGTGAGGTGTATATCACAGTGAGGAGTATATCACAGTGAGGACTATATCACAGTGAGGACTATATCACAGTGAGGTGTATATCACCATGAGGAGTGTATCACAGTGAGGAGTATATCACAATCAGGGGTATATCACAGTGAGGAGTGTATCACAATGAGGAGTACATCACAATGAGGGGGTATATCACAGTGAGGAGTGTATCACAGTGAGGAGTATATCACAATGAGGGGGTATATCACAGTGAGGAGTGTATCACACTGAGGAGTATATCACAATGAGGGGGTATATCACAGTGAGGGGTATATCACAGTGAGGAGTATATCATGGTGAGGAGTATATCACGGTGAGGAGTATATCATCATGAGGAGTATATCACAGTGAGAGGTATATCACAGTGAGGGGTATATCACAGTGAGAGGTATATCACAGTGAGAGGTGTAGCACAGTGAGGAGTATATCACAGTGAGGAGTATATCACCGTGAGGATTATATCACCGTGAGGATTATATCACCATGAGGAGTATATCACAGTGAGGAGTATATCACAGTGAGGAGTATATCTCAGTGAGGGTGCTATTGCAGTAGGGATGCTATCACAGTGAGGAGTATATCACTGTGAGGAGTAGATCACCGTGAGGAGTATATCTCCGTGAGGAGTATATCACAGTGAGAGGTATATCACAGTGAGAGGTGTATCACAGTGAGGAGTATATCATAGTGAGGTGTATATCACAGTGAGGAGTATATCACCGTGAGGAGTATATCACAGTGAGAGGTATATCACAGTAAGGAGTATGTCACAGTCAGGGGTATATCACAGTCAGGAGTATATCACAGTGAGGAGTACATCAATATGAGGGTATATCACAGTGAGGGGTATATCACTGTGAGGGTACATCACAGTGAGGGGTATATCATGGTGAAGAGTACATCACAGTGAGAGGTATATCACAGTGAGGACAATCTCAGTGAAGAGTATATCATGGTGAGGAGTATATCACAGTGAGGGGTATATCACAGTGAGATGTATATCACCGTGAGACATATATCACAGTGAGAGGTGTATCACAGTGAGGGATATATCACAGTGAGGGGATATCACAGTGAGGGAAATCAGTGAGAGGATATCACAGTGAGAGGGGCATCACAGTGAGGAGTATATCACAGTCAGGGGTATATCACAGTGAGGAGTATATCACAGTCAGGGGTATATCACAGTCAGGGGTATATCACAGTGAGGAGTATATCACAGTCAGGGTATATCACAGTCAGGGGTATATCACAATGAGGGGTACATCATGGTGAGAGGTACATCATGATGAGGGATATATCACCATGAGGATATATCACTCTACTGTGCCTTTTATATGGTAAAAGTGATCCTGGAATAATTCCCAGGCGCTTTCTGCTGTTGACCTCTGTTGTGCCAAGACTCACCTCCGGGTGGTGATGCCATAGAACCAGTCTGGCACTGTGCCGCCTCTCATCAGCTTTGTAGCTTGAGTTGTGGTGAACCAGGTGATGGCAGCTTTCCGAGTCACAGTCCTATCCATCGCAGTGACTTTGGCTACTGTCAGATCACAAATGGGACAGACCATCACTCTTTCAGGTGACCTAGCCACTTTACCTGTCAGCACAACTGCTCTGCAGTATCCAGCATTGCCCCAGCTTTCCGCCCCATGCCCAAGGCCTCACCTCTGATATACATGGCTTTACCATAACACAAGAGGGTATAAATCATGTGAGGTGGGGGTTACCTGGGAGACCCTGCCCTTTCAGCTGTGGCCACTGTTGCTCAGATCATTTCTGTTTTATATGCTCATGGGGTATGGACATTGCCCATTCCGAAATGCCCAGGAGAAGGTGGTGGTGAACTGCCTTCTTGAATGGCTGCAGTCCAACTGCTGTGGGTTGACCCACAATGCCATTAGGGAGGGAATTCCAGGATTTTTGACCCAGCGACAGTGAAGGAATGGCGACACATTTCCAAGTCAGGAAGGTGAGTGGTTTGGAGGGAAACTTGAAGGCAGTGGTGTTCCCATGTGTCTTCTGTCCTTGTTTTCTGGATGGAAGAAGTCGTGGGTCTGCAAGGTGCTGTCTGGGGATCTTTGGTGAATTTATTAACTGCTGTCTCCTGTCACCTGACTACCTAAACACCCAGGTCCCTCTGCTCCTCTACCTCTTTAGAATTATATCCTCTATTTTATATTGCCTTTTAACATTCTCCCTTCCAAAATTCATCACCTCCTTTATCTTTCTCCCCTTTGACCCACTCCACCAACTGGTCAAAGTCCTTTTGGAGTTCCACATTGTCCTCTTCATGTTGTACGATTCTTCCAGGTTGAGTCTTCAAACTTTGAAATTGTCCCCTACACATCAGATCCAGTCATTGATACATATCGGAAAAAGCAAGAGTCCCAGTACTGATCCCTGAGAAATTCCACTACAAACCTTCCTCCAGCCCAAAGCGTTTCCAATGACTATTACTTTCAGCTTCCTATTACTCAGCTAATTTTTGTATTCATGTTTTCACTGTCGCTTTTACACCAGAATTTACTACTTCCTTCACAAATCTATTGTGTAGCAGTTAACACAAAATTAGGTATTACTTTCACCAAACCTTTCTGTTAACTACTCAAAACATTCCAGCAAGTTACTTCAATGCCATTTCCCCTTTGGGTTCCCCAAAGCCTGTCTGGCATCTCCAAGGCACAAGTCAGAACTGATGGAATACTCCCTGAATGGGTGCAACTCCAATACCATCAAGAAGTTTGACACCATCCAGGACAAAGCTGCCTGCTAGATTCAGACTACGCCCACAAACTCCCTCCACCACTGATGTTTAGTAGCAGTGTTTATCATTTGCAAGACGTACTGCAGAATTTCACCAAACCTCCTTTGGCAGTATCACCTGAACTCACGATCGTGGCCATCTCAAAGGACGATGGCAGCAGATACATGAAAACGCTACAAACTGCAAGTTTCCCTCCAAGTCACTCACCATCCTGACTTAAAAATATAACACTGTCCCTTCAGCGTCACTGGCTCAAAATTTGGAACACCAGCCCTAAGGGTATTGTGGGTCCACCTCCATCACAAAGTCTGCAGCGGTTTAAGAAGGCAATTCACCACCACCTTCTCAAGGCCAGCAAATTTCAGACAATAAATACTGGTCAGCCAGCAGCACCTACATCCACAAGTGAATGAATGAAAACAACTGACCAACTGTGGTCGAACTCTGCACAGAGCACATTGAACAATAGGTATGATCAAGGATCATCTCCCCAATTCCTCAGCAAACCTTTGCTGTTGGTCAGCAAATCACATGAAAATGATAACGTGCCTTCAGATGTCCATCACTGTCTTAGTGATTGTGACAATACTATGGCTTTAAGAGGTGTATTTTATCCTGGTTTATTTATGAAGAGAGGTTGAGACAGAGGTGTCGAGTGCTCTCGAACAAAAAATAATGCAGCACAGAAACAGGCCCTTCACCCCTCCAAACCTGCACTGACACATTTGCCCTTCCATATTAAAACTGTTCCAAGCCAATAAAATAAACAACTTGTGAGGCCTTGGGCTTTGTATAAGGTTGGAACAATAGAAACAGCCTAAAGGAAAGGGGTCAATCTCCAAAGGAATTAGGATTTTAGTTTAACATTGGGTCCTGAAGCTGGATGTGGAAGCTGATAGTCCTCCCTCTGTTACAGCGAAAAGCTTGACATCTCTTCCTGCTGCTAGAATTTCAGATCTGACAATCTCTATTTTGCTGAATTTGCCTTTGCCAAGGGTGTAATATGAGATGCTACCATATTGGAACAGTTGCTGTTTAGCAGTTAAATATATTATTCTGAGAAGTTTTCCAATAGCATTAAAGTTATATCAATTCTTCTTTCTTTTGTTTGTATTTTAACTGTAGGGTAAGATTTCAAGTTGGTGGTTTGACCAATTGAATTGCATCCGGAACACAACGCCTTACACTTTCTTTTAAAAATAAGAAAAGGCTGTGGTCTAGACTATCCTCTTAGTCTATTTTGAAGGGGTTTAGTCTGGTCCACATTGGTGATTAATGGAAATTTTGCAACCAACCCTGCCCTTGTTACTATGCAGGACTGAATTTAGTAAGCATTAGAACTCAAATTCAGCATCATGGAACTGTCTGTTCCCTGCATTTACAATGTTTACAGCTTGCTACCTTATAGAACGGTACAGAAGAGGATTTCACCACAATTGGAGCTTCCTTTGGAGTCTGCCTAACTCATTTACAACATAAGAACAGGGGTTCAGCCATCTTTTAAAATAAAAGGGAAGGCACTGATGATTGAGATGAAGAGTTTTTATTTTTAATTCAGTGAGATGTGAAGCTATGGAATCCCCTTTCATAGAGGAATGTTGAAGTCCAGTCATTCTGTATGTCTGAAGTAGAGATTGACAGATCATTAAATCTGAAAGTTCACCTGCATTGCACCTTCCTTCCAGCACAAAGTTCTGCTTGGATTTGTGACACCCATAAAGTTAAAAATGTACATTTGGTCCCCAGTGTCCAAATCATTGCTAAAGATCTAAGGCTGAAGTACTAATCCTTGCGATACCCCACTAGTCACAGCCTGCCAACGTGCCAAAAACTTATTTATTCTACTGTCTGTTTTCTAGCTGTTGCCAATCATTAATCCATGGCAGAACATTATTTCCTACATTGTGTGTTTTAGTTTTGCTAATTGATTTATTCTCGGGGCATTTTATCAAAAGCCTTTTGAAAAGCCAATATATGCTATGTCCATCAATTTCTCTTCATCAATTCTGTTGGTGACATGCTGAAAAACTCTGATAGGAGATAATCACCAATGCATCCACTATCACCATAGCTACTTCTTTCAACATTCTGGGATGTAGAACATCAAGGCCTGGGGAGTTAGCAACCTTCAGTCCCATTAGTTTCTCCAACACAATCTTCTAACTAACATTAATTTCTTCTAAGTCCTCATTCTCCATTGTCTGTTGGATTTTTAACACACACATATCCTATTCTTCCTTTCTTTATTGCTATTTTTGGGAACTTCATATGCCTTTTTTTAACCTTGTACAATCTTTAAGTTCCTTTGTTAGCCACAGTTAACTGACATTTTTCGGGGGTTTTGTGGCTTTAAGGAATGTAGTAAACTATATAATGACTATTTATAAACAAAGGCTATCCATTGCTTATGTACCATCATACAAAGTTTTGTCCCAGTCTATTCCAACCTTTTACCTTCATAATTTCCTTTGTTCAGATTTAACTCCCTGACTTCAGAGTGGACTAATTCTCTTTCAAAAATAATGTAAAGTTCTATCGTCTCCGTCATTGCTAAAAGTTATTTATCAAAAAGATTTTTAGTAGCCCTTTTTCATTACAGAAGACCAGGTCTAAAACATAATTACAGAATCACAAGAATTGTCACAGTGCAGATGGAGGCTATTTGGCCCATTGTGCCAATCTCCTGCTTTCACCCAAATTCCTGCGCATTATTTCTAATCAAACAATCATCCGTGACCCTCTTGAATGCTTCAATTGAACTTGTCTCCACCACATTTCCAGGCAGTGCACTCCACTCTAACTATTCGTCGTGTGAAAAATGTTTTTCTCAGATCACTGTTGCTTTGCTTGCACATCACTTTAAACCTATGCCCCCCCCCCCACACTCTTATTCATTTTACAAGTTTAAACAGATTTACACTATCTATTCTATCTCACCTGCTCATGATTTTGAAAACCTCAATCAAATCTCCTCTCAGCCTTCTTCTCTCCAAGGAGAATAGTCCCAACATCTTTAATCTATCTGCAGAACTGAAATTTCTCATCCCTGGGACCATTCTCGTTTCTGCTTTCTCTCTAATGCATTCACATCTTTCCTGTATATACTATTCCAGCCCGGGTGTAATAAATATCTTGTACAAGTTCAACATCACCTCCTAGCTTGTTCTTTAATCGGTTGCTCAATGTGTTGCTCTAGAAAAACATTCCAGAAATTCTGCAGGTTACTAGCATGGTATTTAACCACTCAATGTGCTGGCTGAGGCAGGCTGGGGAACTACCTTCTACCAAAGGAAAGAAAACCTACTTTACTGTTGTTCGTCAAATAAATGCGTTCAGGCGGAGAACTCACTGTCACTGACCACATTAATTACTTCTCGGAAATGTCACAATATTTTAAAGTCTTGTTCAGAATTGTTCAAATGCCCGAAGAACAGAACCTATCATCTTCTCCTTTCTCCTCAACAACTTCCCCCATCCTCAAAATCAGACGGAAATGAAAAATGTCCAATCTGATGGGTTAGAAAAAAATCACTCAGGAGATGTGGGTGTCACTGGCTGGGCCAGCATTGATTGTCCGTCCCTAATTTCCATAGGGAAGGTGGTGGTAAGCTGCCTTCTTGTACAGCTGCAGTCTATTAGGTGTGGGAATACCACAGTGCTGTTAGGCAGGGAGATTCAGAATGGTGATATATTTCCAAGTGAGTGATTTGGAGTAAACACGCAGGCGATGGCGTTTGTATGTATCTGCTGTCTTTGTCCTTCGAGATGGAAGTGGTCATTGAGTTTGAAGGTGCTGTAGAAGGAGCATCAATGAATTTCTGTGGAGTATCTTATAGATGGTACACATAGCTGCTATTGAGTGTCGGTGGTGGAGAGAGTGAATGCTTGTGGATGTGGTGCCAATCAAACAGACTGCTTTGTCATGGATGGTGCCAACATCCCACCATGTTGTGGCAAATTTCCATCACACGCCTGACTTGAGCCTTGTAGATGGAGAACAGGCTTGGAGGAAGCAGCAGGTGGGCTACTTCCTAAACAATTCCCTGCGGCTAATCTGTTCTTCAAACCAACATCATATTGGCTAGCCCAGTCAATTTCTGATCAATAGAACTCCCCAGGATATTGATCATGCTGCTAATGCAGTTGATGGTCAAAAGATTTTGATTAGGTTTTCTGAAGAGATCCAACAACAACATTGATCTTCCTATGTGCCAGGTATGATTCTAACCAGTGGAGAGTTTTCCCTTAGATACCCTTGACTCCAGATTTTCAAGGGTGCCTGATGCTACACTCAGTCGAATGCAGCCTTGATGTCAAGGGCTGTCACACTCACCTCATCTTTGGAATTCAGCTCTTTTGTCCAGGTTTGAACCAAGGTTGCATTGAGGTTAGGAGCTGAGAGGCCCTGGAAGAACCAACCTGGGTGTCAGTGAGTAGGTCCTTGCTGAGAATGTGCTGCTTGATAGTACTATTGATTATTCCCTTCCATCTCTTTACTGATGGTAGGAAGGGACTGACTGGATAGATTTGTCCATGTGGAAACGCTGTGCCAGGGTTGACAGCACTGGGCCTGCTGTTCCAGTCTCTAGTGCCTGAAGTATTCCAGTATATCAACCCAGTTTGATTCCTTCTTGAGTTTTCTGCTGTGGTTTGTGACAAGTGTGTCGAATTTGTGAGAGCGGTCAAACACATTGGTAACATTCCAATAGTTTGATGATTACTTAGACTCGATTTTACATTTCAGATGAATTAATTACATTTAAATTCCCCTCATGTCAGGGTGGGAATTGAACCCATGGCTGCAGAGGTCTACCCTGGGTTGCTGAAGTATGACTCCTGTGACAACACCACTGCCCACACAAGTCATTAGGTTGGCTTACCACTATCTTCTCAAGAACAGTTTTAGGGATGGGGAATAAATACAGGTCTTGGCAGCAATGCCCACCTGTCTTGAACAATCAAAAAGTATCTTGCTTGCATGATCTAATTTCCTTTAATCACGAGATTACCTATAATTACTCACCATTCATGCTGAACCATCACCATTCTCCCCTTTGTGATTCTTGCTATGACTATGAGAATGTATGAGAGAATTAAAGGTATGACACAGGCTTCATTTGTAAACCGTACAAATAGTCAGTCATTCCAGTTCTTCCCTCAAAAGTCAAACAACCTTTAAACCACAGTGATGGCGTTTCCTGTTTAGATGAACATTAAATCCACAGCAGGTACTTCCCACTTTAAAATTACAGCAGCATTTTATTTCAAAATGTCAAACCAATCACTCATGGTCGATATTTGTTATTAATGTCTTCCTAGACTTTATCACAGTCTGCTTCAGGATTACTTAAGTCCTGAAGAAGGGTTACACCCGCAACATCAACTTCTCCACCTCCTAACGCTGCCTGGCTTTTCCAGCCTTCTGGATTAATTCAGAATTAATTACAGCCCCCAATATAGTGTCAACTGCACATTTTGAAATTGGCACTTCCAGTTCCTGAGTGGAAATCCTTGATGTAAATGGTGATCTCAGCACCAATCCCCAGGGAAAATGGAGGGGGTTCTCCTCTATCTTGTTTGTGGCTCATTCCTTTCCACTTGGAATCGGTCTGGACCTTTCCTCTGCATTGGCAATTCACCAGGAATATTGCCTGAGATGGAGCATTTCAGTTAAGGAGAGATCTGGATGAGCGCAGTTTGTTACCTTTGGAGCAGAGAAGGTTGAGAGGGGACCTGACCAAGGTGTGTAAGATTATGAGCGGCTTTCAGGGGGTGTGTGGAAAGGAGCTGGTCTCCTAAGTTGAATAACAAAGGGGCATTGTTTTAAAGTGAAAGATAGAGGTTTAGAAGGGATTACAGGACGATCATTTTGCCCAGAGGGTGGTGGGAGTCTGGAAATGCATTCCTTGGAGGGTAGGTGAGGCAGAAAACTTCACAACCTTTAAAAAGTATGTGGATGAGCACTTGATGAATCATCACATTAAAAACTATGGGCCTAATACAAAAAAAGGGGGCTAGTATAGCTATGTCAGTGCATGACTGGATGGGCCGAAGGCCCTTCTCTGTACTGTATGGCTCTATGACTATGACCATTTCCTACCAAATTTCCATCTTGACCATTGCTTTTTATTGTTTTGTAGCCAGCTTGCTATTTGCCGTCTTTATTCTCAGGCTGTGGGTGATATTACCAAGTCAGACTGTATTGCCTAATCCAGGCTGCTCCAATTCCATTGTGTGTTAATTGGGAGTTGCAATAGTCACAGAGTGAAAGAGCTTGACAATTTACATTCCAGTTAATGGTTTCAGTCAGGTTACATCGCCAGCTCTCATCTATCCTGTGGAGCTGAGATTCTCTTCTTTCTTGCTTGTAGATCATCATCCCTTTCAACCTGAAATCAGTCTGGAACTTACTACGAGACAATCCAAAACAGGAACAGCAGTCAGCCATTCAGTCGCTTGAGCCTGCTCCTCTATTCAATAGAATCCTGGCTGATCCGACATTCCTCACATCCACTTTCCTGCCTTTTCCCTTTAACCCTTGATTCCCCGACTAATCAAGAGTCTATCTGTCTCAGCCTTAAATATACACAAGGACTCTGTCCACACAGCTCCCTGTGGCAAGGAGCACCAAAGACTCAATCCTTGGAGAGAATGAATGCCTTCTCAGCTCAATTCCTAAATTGGTGCCTCTTCGTTCTGAGACTATGTTCTCTAGTTGTAGACTCTGTGTGGGCAGGTCATATCTTACGAACTTGATTCAATGTTTTGAGGAGGTAACAAAGGTGATCGAGGTGGGTAGAGCAGCGAATGCTGTCCAAATGGACCTAACTAAGGCTTTTGACAAAGGTCCCTCATGACAGGCTCATCCAGAAGCATGCATGGGATCCACAGTGACTTGGCTGCGTGGTTTCAGAATTGGCTTGCCCATAGAAGAGAGAGTAGTGGGGGAAGGGTGTTTTTCTGGCTGGAGGTCTGTGACTAGTGGTGTTCCACAGGAATCCATACTGGGCCCTCTGCAGTTTGTGATTTATATAAATGAGTTGGATGAAAATGTAGATGGGTGGGTTAGTAAGTTTGCAGATGAGACAAAGATCGGTGGAGTTGTGGAATAGTGTGGAAGGTTGTCAAAAAATACAGATATAGATTTAGATCAGCTGCAAATTTGGCAGATTTAGTTTTAGCTGTCTCAGTTTTGCCAGGACCTGATCCTTTTGTGTCCAAAGTCTGATATTGTCAGCTGTGACTGCAAGTGTGTCCAGAAAATTAAAAACCATTACGGACTCTTAATGATGATAAGTGTTGCACATTGGGAGATCAAATGTTAAGGAAATATATAGTTAATGACAACACCCTGAACAGCATTGATATACAGAGGAATCTTGAGATTCAAGTCCATAGCTCCCTGAAAGCAGCCACACAAGTGGATAGGTTGGTAAAGAAGGTATATGGCATGCTTTATTGGTCAGGGAATTGATTACAAGAGTCAGGATGTCACGTTGTAAGTTTTATAAGACTTTGGTTAGGCCACACTTAGAGTATTGCATTCAATTCTGGTTGCTACATTACAGGAAGGATGTGGAGACTTTGGAAGGGGTGCAGAAGGGATGCTGCCTGGATTAGAGGGTATGAGCTATAAGGAGAGGCTAGAAAAACATGGTTTTTTTTCTGGATTAGTGAAGGCTGAGGGGAAACTTGATAGAAGTCTATAAAATTATGAGGTGCATAGATAGGGTTGATGGTCAGAATCTTTTTCCCAGAGTTGAAATGTCTAAAACTAGAGGATGTGCATTTAAGGTGAGAGGGGGAAACTTCATAGGAGGTGTGAGGGGCAAGTTGTTTTCTACAGAGAGGGGTAGGAGTCTGGAATGCACTGTCAGGGGTGGTGATGGTGAAGGCAGATATGATAGGGGTGTTTAAGGGACTTCTAGATAAGCAAGTGAATATGTAAGGAATGAAAAGAAATGGACCGAAGGCAGGCAGGAAATATTAGTTTAATTTGCCGTCATGTTTGACACAAGTGCCTGTTTTTGTGCTGTACTGTTCTATGTTCAATGTTATTTGTCAGCCAGGGCTCCCTGATTGGAGCTGAAAATGTGTTGCTGGAAAAGGGCTTATGCTTATCCCCTGAAGAAGGGCTTATGCCCGAAACGTCGATTCTCCTGTTCCTTGGATGCTGCCTGACCTGCTGCGTTTTTCCAGCAACATATTTTCAGCTCTGATCTCCAGCATCTGCAGTCCTCACTTTCTCACCAGATTAATAGTTCCAATCAGGGAACTCATATTCTGTGGCCATGCCTCTTACCCATATAGGGCCATTCCCATGGTTTCTACAACAAACTTTGTCCCCTGAAGTAAACTGTCTCTCTCGCTTAGTGGAATTGTGTACCTGGCCTTGGTGTTCCTGATGCCATTTCACTCTTCCCCCACTCCAGGTGCAGGGAGCTCAGAGTTAACCTGGTGTGGAGTCTTCTCCCCAGTAGCAACTCTGCTGGAATATCCCTGTAGTTGCATGGGAGATGGTGCTATAATCAAATAGGAACTGGGAAAGTTTTAAATCAAGCCAAGCTGGAAGCTGTTTCATGAAATCTCTCTTCAAAGTTTTGACAGTTTTTTCTCCCAGACCATTGGATGGTGGATGGTATGGAGCTGAGCTTATACATTGGATACCCTTCAACTTTAGGGCATACTCGAATTCCCTGTCAGTCAAATAAAAAGATGTGCACACTTTTTACCTTTGTTGCTATGTTTAGTGGATGAACTCTCTGCATCTCCAACCACTTTGAGTGGGCATCCACAATGACTAAGAAAATTGAGCCCATGATAGGACCTGCATAGTCAATGTAACCAAGTCTAGGGTTTGCCCAGCCATTCCCACAAACGTTGGGAGTCTAGGCAGTATTTTTTGTCCTTTTCGCATTGCCCCATCAATGCGCCTCTGTCTGCAAACCATCCTGGCCACCAGACATAACCTCTCACCAACATCTTCATTTTGGAAATCCCTGGATGACGCTGGTGGAAGTCAGCCAGTATCTGGCAGTGACCTTTGCTTGGGATAAACACTCTTACTTCCTATAATAATATGCCGTCCTCTACTGTGATCTGGTCTCTCTGGGCCCAAAGAGGTTTCAGTTCTGGCTGTGACGGCCTTTTGGTTTCCCCCATCACCACCAGCTGTCTCAGTTTTGCCAGGCCCAGATCCTCCTGCATCCAAAGTCTGATATTGTCAGCTGTGACTGCAAGTGTGTTCAGAAAGTTTGAAGCTATTATGAACTCTTACAGTGATGGTGCATCTACCAGTGGGAGACAGCTCAATGCATCTGCAGTCACTACTTGGCCTCCCAGATGGTCTTCCAACTTGTAATTAGATGGACTTAATGTTAGAGCCCATCACTGAATTTAGCCTGAAGCTATGGGTGACACTGCCTTGTCCACTTTAAGTAGACCTAGCAGAGGTTTGTGGTCCATTATTATGAACAAATTTACATTTACAAGTTATTGGTGGAACTTTCTGACTCCAAGTATGACTTCCAAACCTTCCTTCTCTATCTGGATGTACTTACACTCTGCATTAGCATACACTATTGGGTGTTCCTCTCAATGGAGACCAGTATGGCCTAATACTACCACGATGCTGTGTGGGGAGGCATCGCATGTCAATAACAGATCTCACTTGGGATCATAGTTTGCCAACACCTTACAGGATAATAGCTGTTTCTTCTCTTCCCTGAAAACAATGGCTTGGCTATGCGACCATCTCCAAGGCTGAGTTGATGCAAAAGGGGCCAAGATGGTGGCCAGATTGTATATGAACTTTCAATACTAATTCCCCAGCTGGAGGAAAGAACTAAGCTCCAGTTTAGATGTGGGACTGAGCACCTTTGGTCACTCTAACTTTATCTTCTAATGGATTTAGCCCAGTCTCGTCGACTTTGGAACCCAATTAAGTCACCTGGAACACACATTTCTTTCCTTCTAAGATGTATGCCCGGCCGGAAGAAATGTCTTAGGACTATGTCCAAGTTCTCTAAGTGCTCCTTCTTGGTCTTTCCTGTTATTAGCACATCACCTAGATAAATGGCGAACTGAGGTAGATCTTGTAAAATGCTTTCCATCGTCCTTTGAAAAATTGCTGATGATATCCCAAATGGCAATCTCGAATATTGGTACAAACTCTTATGGATATTAACTGTAGCATACCTCTGGGAATCTTCATCTAATCTCAAATGCAAGTACGCGCGGTTTATGTCCAGTTTCATGAGGACCTTTTACCAGCTTTCCGTACAAGTACCTTATGCGAGGGATTGGGTATTTGTCCATCTGTGAGAAACAGTTTACCATTTGTTTAAAATCTGCACAAAGGCGAATTGACCGGTTGTGCTTCACTATTGGTACAAATGGTGATTCCTTTGTTATCCAGTCTTTGATTTCAGCTTCTAGTTTTACCTGGAAGGCAAATAGCACTGGGCGGGCCTTGCAGAATCATGGAATTGCTTCCTGGTCAACATGTTAGGTGACCTTGAGAGTCCCTAGATCTTCCTGTAAACTTCCAGGTATTCAATTCACTCAGTCAGCCATTTTTGAATCGAAAAATGTTGAGCCAATCCGGGTGAATCTTTCACAACTAATTCCATCCCATCAAGCTTAGGCCAAGCCTTTTACTACAAACAGTGGGAACTGAACCAGCTGCTTCTCCTAAGAGACCGGAACCGAATTTGTACCCTTAATCTGTAAAGGTTCCCTGGTATTGTTTTGCTGTCTAGCCAAGGTCTTGTGCAAATGTAAGAGTTAGAGTCCAGAGTGAATCTTGATAAAGACTGGTTCTGCAATCACTGAAATGGCTGCGCCAGTATCTACGTTTATTTGAACTGGCCGACCAGTTAACCAGATGTCTATTTTAATTGGTTCTGATTTTGATGTTGCTAAGCAATTTAACTGTCTCAATTCAGATGTCGATGTGCTTTCCAGGGTATGCACTCTCCTGGATACTGGCCTATAAGTTCTCTTACTTAACTGAGGTCGACTGGGACTCTTTTTCTGTCTTGAGTCCGCAGGCAGCAACTACAATGGCTTGCCAGCCTGGATCTTGAAGAAAATTTTAACTGTTTGACAAGGCTTGGCTTTGTTTTGGGGTCTTGCTGTGGGTTGAGCTAGAGTCCCATTGCGATATGTCCTGAGTGAGGCTATGCAATTGCTTTCACTCCAGTCATATTCCCCAAGCTCAGTTGGACCAGTGAGGGTTTCCACTTCCACTATCCTGCAAATCATATGCTCCTCTCTCTGCATTTTCCAATGATAAAGCCAATGGTAGTGTAATTGACCAGAATCTGATCTGGGGTGAGTAACTGAGCTCCGGTCTCTCCAAAGTCTGTCTACCATGAACATGGGTGGCACGGTGGCACAGTGGGTGGCACGGTGGCACAGTGGTTAGCACTGCTGCCTCACAGCGCCAGAGACCCGGGTTCAATTCCCGCCTCAGGCGACTGACTGTGTGGAGTTTGCGCGTGGGTTTTCTCCGGGTGCTCCGGTTTCCTCCCACAGTCCAAAGATGTGCAGATCAGGTGAATTGGCCATGCTAAAATTGCCCGTAGTGTTAGGGAAGGGGTAGATGTAGGGGTATGGGTGGGTTGCGCTTCGGCGGGGTGGTGTGGACTTGTTGGGCCGAAGGGCCTGTTTCCACACTGTAAGTAATCTAATCTAATCTAAAACACAAGTCAGGGGAGTGATGAAATACTCTCCGATAACAGTCAAGAAGCTTGACACTATTCAGCCTGCTTTAACTGTCATCCCATCCACCAACTTCAACATGCATTTCCTCCACCTCCAATACATGCAGTGCATACAATCTGGAAAATGCAGCTTCCTTAAACAGCTCCACCCAAACCCATGAACCTCAAAAATCTAGAACAAAAGTATTAGACCCATGATTACTGTTGGTTCACTGTAATGGGATCAAAGTTCTGGAACTTCGTTTCTAACAGCATTGCACGTGGCCTGCATTGATGGACTCCAGCGGTTTGAGAAGGTAGCTCACCCCATCTTCTCTGGGGTAATCATGATATGCAAAAAAAACGCTAATCCAGCTAGTGATAAAAGAAACATAGAACATTGACTCCCCACCCCAGATCAGAGAAAGAGACACTTCACTCCACATTCTCAGTATGAACATAGGAACAAGAGTAGGCCATTCAGACCCTTGAGCCTCTTCCACATTGAATGGGATTATTGACCATTTATGGCCTACCTCCATATACCTGCCACATATCTATAATATAAACCATATGGTATAGAAGCAGAATTAGGCCATTTGGCCCATTGACTACTTTGCCATTTGATCATGGCTGATATGTTTCTCAATCTCACTCTCCTGCCTTCTCCCTGTATTCGTTGATCCCTGTACCAATCATTAACCTATGTATCTCCGGCCTAATGTCTTGGCCTCCACAGCCTTCTGAAACAATGAGTTCCATGGATTCACCACTATTTGGCCGAAGATATTCCTTCTCATACCAGTTCTAAAGGGTTGCCCCTTCACTGTAAGGCTGTGCCTTTGGACCCTAGTCTTTCCTATTCGCGAAAACATCCTCTCCATGAGCACTCTGTCCAGACCTTGGAGTATTCTGCAAGTTTCAATCAGATCTCTCTAATCCTTCTAAACCTCATTGTGAACAGACCCAGTGTCCTCAACGACTCCCCATATGACAAGCCCTTCATCGTTGAGATCATTCTTGTAAATTTCCTCTGGGCCCCCTCCAAGACCAGTACATCCTTCCTTAGATGTAGGGCCCAAAACTGCTCACAGTATTCTAAATGCAGTCTGACCAGAGCCTAGTACAGACTTACCAGCACATCTCTGCTCTTGCCCTCTTGAAATGAATTAAATTTACCTTCCTTACTGCCAAATGAACCCGCATGTTAATCTTAAGAGAATCCTGAACTAGGATTCCTAAATCCCTTTGAGCTTCAGATTTCCAAAATGTTTTCCTATTTAGAAAATAGTCTATGCCTCTGTCCTGTTCTTTAACCTGCAATGATGTTGTGGCTTTAAAGGTTATTTTATCCTTTTATTTTGAAGAGAAGTTGTAAGGCAGAGGCTTTGAACACTTTGGGTTAATGTAAACAGATTGGGAGGCCCTGAGGTATTTTTTAAATGCAGTGTTAATGGGTGTGGCCAGCTCTGTCAGATCAGGATTTCTGAACAGCATCAGAAGCTATTGGGGTCTCAACAGAATTGGAGTTTTCAGTGAATGTCTCCTGGCTGCTACAATCTCTGAATTTTCTCTTGTTTTTTTTCCTCCTGGATTGGAGAACTGCATGTGAGAATCTGTGTCTGAATTTTCCTTTTTTGCAAAGGGATGTGTTACCATATTGGAACAGTTAATTAGTAATAGTTACTGAGTCTTATTATTCTGTTTAATTTTCCAATAGAGTTCAGCTACTCGAAATTCTTCTTTCTTCGGTTGTGTTTTAACTACAGTGTTTAAATAAATTGTTTTGCTTAACATCGAGTAGTATGACCAGTCGCATTGCATCTGGAACGTTCTCTTTATACTTGCCTTTAAAAATAAGAAAATATTAGGATCGAGGCTACCTTCTTAAAATGTTTTGAGGGAGTCTGATCTGGTCCATAAGACTACCAAAGACTACCTCACACATTCCTGCACTGTATTCCATCTGTGATTTCTTTACTCACTCTCCTAGCCTGACCATGTCTTTGTGCAGCCTCCCTGCCCCCTATCCTGTCCCTCTCTTTTTGTGTCATCTGCAGATTTAGCAACAATGCCCTCAGTTCTGTTTACAGATCGTTAATGTATAATGTGAAGAATCGTGGTCCCAACACTGAACCTCGCGAATTTCACTAGTCACCAGCTGCCATCCTGAAAAAAAAACTCCTTTATTCCCATTCTCTGCCAGTCAGTCAATCCTGTATCCATGCTAGTACCTTTCCCGTAACACCTAACACATATACCTCTGTACATCTCACAAGACTTTTCACTTAATGGACATTTGAATATTCAAGCAGTACATGACTTGGGGCCATTCATTAAGATCATGACTGCACTGATTTTAACATCAACTCTATATTCCTGTGTATTCCCCAATAATCTTTCATCCCTTTGATCATCAAGAATGTATGCACCTCTTCATTAAAGACATTTTAAGATCCTGCTTCCACTGCCTTTTGAGGAAGAGAATTCCAATCTCACAACCCTCAGAGAGAAAAACAAAATGCTTCCTCATTCACATCTGTCTTAAGTGGACAATTTTAAATGATGATCCCTAGTTCTAGATTCTGCCAGAAGAGGAAATATCCTTTCAATATTCACCTGATTCTGTTCCCTTGCAAAGATATATCTTATAAAGTCACCTCTGATTGTTGGAAATTTCAGATGGTACAATGCCCAGTGCCTCCTCATAAAGCTAACTGCTCATTGCAGGTGTAGTAAACCTTCTTTGAACTGTTTCCAATGCACAACATCCTTCCATAAGTACACTGATCAGTATGGTTTTGGTCTGGTGTTTTTAAATTCATTCACAGAATGAGGGTGTCGCTGGCTCGGCCAGCATTTATTGCCCATCCCTAATTGCCCAGAGGGCAGTTGAGAGTCAACCACATTGCTCTGAGTGTGGAATCACATGAAGGCCAAACTAAGTAAGAATGGCAGATTTCATTCCCTGAAGGACATTAACAAGCCAAATGGATTTTTGTAATAATCAACAATGTTTTCATGGTCATCAGTCGATTGTTAATTCCAGATTTTTTTATTGAATTCAAATTCCACCATTTGCCATGGGGGATTTCTAAACCAGGTCCACAGAACATTATCCAAATTTCTGATTAATAATCGAGTGATGATGCCCCTGGGTCCTCTCTGCCTATTGATGCTTTCTGGATTCAATCACTCTAAACTTTCATTTACTTTGGTAAATTTCAGGTTTAAGCTTTCCATAACTTGTTGAAAATTCCAAATCAGACATCTGGTTAGACATTCCACTGATCTATGACTCGAGGCTATCTCTGGCAGTTAGTTGTTTGAAGCTCTGTATAATCATTTCCCTCATTAAACCTGCCTTTAATGCCTCCTGTATGGGTTATGTGTACCTCAGTCAGACGAGTCCCCTTTGTTAAAACATAAAGTTTAAATTCATTCAAGTCCAATCTGTTAGACGATTCTCAAGAACCAGATGATATTTCCATAATAACATCACTAACCTTCACAGCATTACCCTCGGGCCAGGGTTCAAATCTTTTTCTCCCAGTCCTGAAGCTGCTCACCTGTCCCCATTTGGTCAGTCGTGTTTACCGAACCCTCTGGATTCTGTTCTGATGTTTAACCTTAGCACGGTGTCAGTGTCTGCATTTACCTGTGGGTGGAACTCTATTCAGGTGCTATGACTCACAGCAGGAAAGAATAGATCCCACCTTTTCTACATTTAGACTGAGTAAGCACTGAAAGAATTAACTGTTGCAATGCCCCACTGTCTGGGAGGAAAGCTGATCAGCGTTTTCAAAAGTAATTTCCTCCAGCAGCTCTGTTAATTAGCCTGTTGAGGAAAATAGCCCCTTAAATTCTCTTGAGGGAGTCTGGGTGTAGAGTTGGGAGGCTTTGGGAATGTATCACACAATGAACACATAGGCACACAAAAGGTGTATTCTTCAGAATGTAAAATGACAGCATTTACATATGGATTCACATCAAATTGTATCAGAGATCATAAATAAGCCAGAACATAAAAGATATTTATCCAAACTCTCCACTTGCCCAGAAAGAAAGTAAATTTGCAAGTCTTAACATTTGCAAGTGATTTGACAAATTAAGACCAGAAAGAAAATGGTCACTCATAAACAAAATTGTTTGTTCTCTACTCTGATCCAGTTTCAACTGTTCCTACACAGCATTGCATGAGGGTTAAATTCCCTTCCAATAATGTTCACACCATTTGTGATCAAAACAACCAGATAATTCGGCTTTGCGTTAGATATCCAGCGAGTTGCCACAACCTATCCATTGTGAGAGCCTCTCACAGGTGGTATCCTCTTGCAAAGAAGTTCAGACCGTGCTGGGGTGGGTCTTAGATGGCACGGCACTCCACATTTTGCTGATGATACCTTGGACAGATCCTCCACCTAGCAGTGGAGAGTGAGACAACACTGTCCACAGATTGGCCAAGTCCATTGTAGAATGGGTAAAAGACATGCTGAAGGGTGAGGTCCCATGTTTGGACTGGTCAGGCTGTGCCACGCAGTCTGGCCCTGACAGAGGAGAACAGGAGAGAGAGGAACTGTTGTGGAGAAGCTCATGAGGATGAGGACATGAGCTGGGTCAGAACGATTGTCAGAGATGAAGATAGGAGAAAGTGAGGACTGCAGATGCTGGAGAGTCAAAGTCAAAACCTGCGGCACTGGAAAAGCACAACATTTAAGGAGCAGGAGGGTTGATTTTTCAGGCATAAACCCTTCATCAGGAATGTGGAGGGGGAAAGGGGCTGAGAGATAGATAGGGGGATGGGGGTGGGAGCGGGGGGCAAGGTAGCTTGGAACATGATAGGTAGATGGAGGTGGGGGTGATGGTGATAGGTCAGAGGAGAGGGTGGAGCAGATCAGTGGGAAGAAAGATGGACAGGTAGGACAGTTCAAGAGGGTGGTGCCAAGTTGGTGGGTTGGATCTGAGGTGAGGTGGGGGGAGGGTAGATTTGGAAACTAGTGAAGTTGACGTTGATGCCATGTGGTTGCAGGGTCCTGAGGTGAATGTTGAAGCGTTCTTCCTCCAGTTGGCAGGTGGCTTTGATTTGGTGCTGAAGAAGGCCCTGTATTTGCATGTCCTTGGGGGAGTGTGAGAGGGTGTTAAAGAGATCGGCCACAGGGCAATGGGGCTGTTTGGTGCGTGGTGTCCCAGAGATGTTCCCTGAACTGCTCCCAAAGTTGGCGTTCTGTCTCCCTGATTGAAGATAGGTCAGTGCTCTGAAGACCCCAAGAGGAGAACCACCTGCTCACAGAATGATATACAATCAGAAGGGAGGTGACCCAAGAGTCCTCAATGTTGACTCCAGACACCATGAAGTCTCAAGCATCAGGTCAAATACTGACAGAGAAACCTCCTGTTGATTACCCCAGTGGTCCCTACCTCAGCTGACATATTAAGTACTCCTCCATTTTGAAGCAGTGAGGCACAGAAAGTACTCTGGTTGGGGGATTTCAATGTTTACCACCAAGGATGGCTTGGTAATCACAATACTGCTAGACTTGGTCTGTAGCAGAAAGGAACCAACAAGTGAAAAAACCTACTTGACTTCATCCTTACAAATCATCTGGCTGCTGATGCATCTAACCATGACAATATCAGCAACTGTCCTTGAGAAGATGGAGTCCCTCTCCAGACACTATTGGAGAATACTCTCCACATGTTGTGTGGCACTATCACCGTGCTAAATGGGACAGACTTTGAATAGATTTAGAATCAAGATAGAATAACAATGAGGTGCAGAATTTTACTCCAACACAATCTGCAACCTCTTGGCTTGGCATATCCCCCACTCTACAACTACCATCAAACCAGATGAAGTCCTGCCGCTGAGTAGTACCTGCCTGACTAACCTGCCTGCCACAGACACATCTGCTTATGGCAGTACAGGCAACAATGACCACTTTACAGTCTTGCGCCGTGATGTGCTACCACCATGCAAAATAGGATAGTTTTGAAACAGATCTAGTGGCTCAACATTGGGCATCCATGAGGTGCTGTGGGCCATCAACAGCAGCAAAATTATCCAACACAATCTGTAATGTCATGGCCTGGCATATCTCCTATTCAACCATTACCATTAGGCCTGGGGATCAACCCCTGATTCACTGGAGAGGGCAGCACCAGGCAGACCTCCAAATGAGGTGTCAATCTGGTGAATCAACAAAACAGGACTACCCTCATGCCAAACAGCGTAAGAAAAAAAAGTGAATCCACAAACAAAGGTTCATATCTAAACTATACAGACCTTGTCACATCCACTCATGAATGGTGGTAGACAATTCATGGTAATAATATAGTTTTAAGAGATGTATTTGATTTCTTTTTTTTAGAAAAGATGTTTTAAGACGAGGTACTGACCTGTCTATTCAGAGCTAAATAAAGTAAACAGCTTGTGAGGCCCTTTTTTTTTAAAGTTGGAACAATAGAAGCAGCCTGAATGGGTGGAATCAGGCTCCTACAGATTCAGGGTTTTAGTTCAGTTTTCAGTAATTGTTGGGGTTTGGAAGCAGGCTGTAGAAGCTACACATCTTTCTCAGTGACAACAAAAAGCTAGAATTCTCTCTCTCTCTCTGTTGCCAGCATCTCATGTGAGACAATCTATTCTACTGAAGTTGCCTTTGCCCAAGGTGTGTTTATGGGATGTTACTATAATGGAACAGTTGCTGTTTAATAGTTAAATAATCTATTATTCTTTTAAATTTTTCTAATGGAGTTAGTTATAACAATTTGTCTTCTTCTTGTTTGTATTTTAACTATAGCATAAGAATAAAGCGTGATTCGATTAAAGCCGAGAAGTGTGATCAATCAAAGTACATCTGGAGCCCATACACTTTCTTTTAAATAAGATAGAAGTTAAGGTCTTGGCTATCTCCTTCATATCAAACCTTGAAGGGGGTTTGATTAGTTCACAACAAACAATTCACTGGAGAAGAAGGCCTCACAAACATCCCTGCCTTTAATTTGACAAGGGAGCCCAGAGCAAGAGTACAAAGGATAAGGTCTTCATCTGCAAGTGATAAGTGGACATTCATCTTGGCCTCCTTCAAAGATCACAGGCCATCAGCCAATTTGATCCATTCCACATGGTATCAAGAAACGGAGAAAGGCAATGGATATGCAAAAATTACAGGCCCTGACAAGACTCCTGAAATAATATTAAAAATAAAACAAAAAACTGTGGATGTTGGAAAACTGAAGCAAAAACAGAGAAATTCAATAGGTCTGTCAGTACCTTTGGAGAGAACACAGAGTTAATATTTTGTATCCAGTGACCCTTCTGCAGAACTGAGTACTAAATTGTGATGAACTTGCTGAAATTCTAACCAAGCTGTTCCAGCACAACTGTAATACTGGCATCTATCCAGCTAAATAAAAAGCTTCTCAGTGTGCCCAGTTCTCAAAAGGTAGCAGAAATCCAACCTGGCCCATTACTGCCCCATCAGTCAACTCTCAAATGTTATTAAACGATGGAAGAGGTCATTAACAACGCTATCAAGCAGCACTTACTTAGCAACAACGAACACACTGAAACTAGATTTGGGTCCTGGCAGAGCCATTCAGCCCCCATACACCTTCTAGCTGCAGTCCAAATGCAGATAAAAAAAAGTTGAATTCCACAAGTGAGAGAATAGTGGCTGCCCTTGACATGAAGTCAGATTTGACAGAGACATCAAGGAGCCAATGGAAGTGGCAAAACTCTCTGTTGGTTGGAATCATACCTGGCACAAAGGGTTGTTGTTGTTGGCGGTCAATTATTTCTGCAGGAGTTCCTCAGGGTAATATCCTTGGTCCAACAAACCTCAACTACTTCAACAATGACCTTACCTCCATTATGAAGTCAGAATTGGAGATATTCACTGTTGATTGCACAACAGGACCATAAGATCACAAAAGAATAGGCACAGCAGTAGGCTGTTTGGCCCTCCAGTCTGCTTCATCATTCAATAGGATCATGATTGATCTGACACTTCTCATGTCCACTTTCCTAGCCTTTCCCCATAGCCTGTGATTCCTTGCCAAGAATCTATTGATCTCAGCCTTAAAAATACACAAGGACTCTGGTCCCCACAGCTCTCTCTGGCAAGGTGTTTCAAAGACTCACTCCCTGAGAGAAGAAATTCCTTCTCATCTCAACCTTAAACTGGGGCCTCTTTATTTTGAGACTATGCCCATTTGGGGAAACATCCTCCCAGCATTTACCCTGTAAAGCCTCTTAAGAATCCTGTATGGTTCAATGAGATCACCTTGCATTCTTCTAAACTCCAGTGAATAAAGTCCCAGCCTGCTTTGCCTTTGCTCATAAGACAATCCCTCCATACTAGCGAACATCCCAATGAAGCTTCTGCAGCAATGAAATATCTTTTCTTAAATAAGGGGTCCAAAACTCTTCACAGTACTCCGATGTGGTCACACCAGCACCTTGTACAGTTTCAGTAAGACTTCCCTAACCTTATGCTCCAACTTATTTGAACTAAAGGCCAATATTCCATTAGCGTTCCTGATTACCTGCTGCACCTGTAAGCTATCTTCAGTCATAAGGTAAGAGTTTGTTCAGCATCATTTGTTACTCCTCAGATCCTGACACTGTCTGAATGCAACAAGATCTGGACAATAACAATGCTTTGGCTGTCAAGTGGCCAGTAACCTTTGCTTTACACTCCTCCCTCCTGACCTATCACCTCCATCCCCACCCCCATTCACCTATTGTACTCTATGCTATTGTCTCCCCCCTTTCCCCCCCTTTTCATTTATCTCTCCACTCTGCAGGCGCTCCGCCTCTATTCCTGATGAAGGGCTTTTGCCCAAAATGTCGATTTTCCAGCTCCTCGGACGCTGCCTGACCTGCTGTGCTTTTCCAGCACCACTCTAATCTAGAATCTAATTTCCAGCATCTGCAGTCCTTGTTTTTACCAACAGCAATGTGTACTATTGACATGATATAGTGCAGAAAATCACCAACCCCTAGAAGGAGAAGGGAAGCAGATGTATCTGAATACCACAATCTTCGATTCTCCTCCAAATGACTCACCATTCTGACTTGTGAAAAATATTGTTGTTTTTCCTGTGTGTCAAAATCCTGATTTCCCTCTCTAACATCATTGAGCGCATACCCACACCAAATGGACTGCAGTGATTCAAGAAGGATGAGGGCAAGTTTGGACAGGCAGTCAATGCTGGTGCAGCCAGTGAAGCTCACAACTCTGAATGAATGATTAAAACTGTGCAACTCTGGTCATGTCATTGCAGAAAATATCGAATTGCTCTAGCAAGAGGACACAGAAGATTTATGAGAATATTGCCAGGAGTAGAAAATTGCAGCTATGAGGAAAAATTAAGCAAGTTAGAATTATTGTCCCTTGAATAGACAAGGCTGAGTGCAGATTTGATTGACATTTGAGATACAGCGGATAGGAAGGGCGAATTTCCCTTTGCAGATATGATAAAATGATTTGTAGAAGGATCACAGGTGAGAAGTGAAAATAGGTTTGTCACTCAGTAGAATTATAGGATCCTTGCAGTGTGGAAGACCATTTGGCCCATTGAGTGCACACTGACCTTTCATGGATAATCCTGCCCAAACTCATCCCCTCACCCTATCGCTGTAACTTCTATTATCCATAGCTAATCTACCTTACCTGCACATCCTGGAGACTATAGGCAATTTAACATGACCAATCCACCTAACCTGCACATCTTTGGATTGTGGGAGGAAAGTGGAGCACCCAAAGGAAGCCTATGCAGACACGGGGAGAATGTGCAAACTCCACACAGACAGTCGCCCGAGGATGCGATTGAACCAGGGTCCCTGGTTCTATCCAGTAACAGCACAAACCACTGAGCCACCACTAGTGGGCGCATAACGCACTGCCTGAAAGGTTAGTAGAGGCAGATATCCTCAACATGCTTAAAAAGGAGCCTGGAAATTGACTCCATGTCCCATTTAACATGGACCATGTGCTGGAAGATTTGGGTAGATTGGGTGACTCATTTTTCAGCCAGCACAATGAGCAATGACCTCCTTCTGTGGTGTAATTTTCTACATTTTCTAAATATTTGAAGAGGAAAAACATGCAGCGATGTGGTGTGCAGGCAACACACAGTATGTAAATTAATTCCTCGGAGGGCCAGTACAGACACAACGAGTCAAATGGCTTCAGAGCATAAGAGCAGGAGGTGGTCATTTAGCCTTCAGTCGAACCATACTCTGTTTCTCTTTGTAAATTTATCATAATGAGTAGGGTGATTTTTAAAAAAAAGTTTCATTGAGATCTGTCTCTGGATTAAATGTTTTTAAAATACAAAACACTGGTACCAAGTTACCATAGAGCAGTGTTTTTAGAGCAGTAAGATGGTGTTATTTTCTGGGCCTGTAGATAGTTAAGGTGCAAAGATGGCCTTTAGTAGAGTGATGTGCACTTCCTGTCGGATGTGGGATATTAGGGAGAAATTCCATGAAATCGATGATTATGGAAGTGTGTTTGGTTGCGAATCCTATTGGAATGCATAGATAGGTTGGAGCAGCAGTGAGAGGCAATGAATAATTTACAGGAGCTAGGCGGTGTGATGGATGGCACTTACAGGAAGACAGAAAAACCGCAGATACAGCTGGGCAGATGGGTTGCCTCTCGGGAAGGTAGGAGGAGTAGGCAGGTAGTGCAGGAATCTTCTCTGGCTATCCCCATCTCAAACAGGTATGCTGTTTCGGAAAATGCAGGGGGTGATAGACTCTCAGGGAAGTGTAGTACTGACAGCCATGTTTCTGGTATCGAGACTGGCTCTAATGTAACAAGAGGTACATCAGGTTCCAAGCGATTAATTGTGATAGGAGACTTTCTAGTCAGAGGGACAGACAGATATTTCTGTGGCTGGCAACGAGGTATCAGGATGATGTGTTTTCTCCATGGGCCTGTGTCAAGGATGTCTCAGAGACTGTGCAGAACCTTCTCAAAGGGGAAGAGAGACCAGCAGGAGCTCGTTGTACACATTGGAACCAATGACACAGAACAAGGACGAGTTTCTGAGGAGAGAATATAGGAAATCAGGCAGGATGTTTAAAAGTAAGCCCTCGAGGGAAGTATTATCAGGATTATTCCTGGTGTCACATGCTAGTGAGAGTAGGAATAGGAAGATAGAGCAGATGCATGCATGGCTGAGGAGCTGGTGCATGGATACACATTTTTGGATCACTTGAATCTCTTCTGCGGTATAAGTGACCTGTATAAGGAGGACTGGTTGCATGTGAATCGGAAGGGAACTAATATAGGGGAGGATTTAAACGAGCAAGGTAGGGGGTGTGGGGTGGGGCAGCTGGTGATGGTGGGCAGATGGGGGAGCTGGAGGAAAGGGATCAGTGTGAGGCTGGTGTGGTTTGGCAAAGAAGCAACTCAAATAGTCAAAGCAGGCAGGAGCAAAGCAGAGAACGAGGTAAGACTGATAAATTAAACTGCATTTATTTTAATGCAAGAGGCCTGACAGGTAACGCAGATGAACTCAGGGCATGGTTGGGAACATGGGGCTGTGATATCATAGCTCTGATAGAGATATGGCTCAGGGATGGACAGGACTGGCAGCTTAATGTTCCACGGTATAGATGCTATAGGAAGGACAGAAAGGAGGGCAAGAGAGATGGGGAAGTGGCATTTTTGATTAGGGATAACATTCCAGCTGTACTTGGGGAGGATATTCCAGAGAGTATGTCCAGTGAAGTTATTTGGGTGGAACTCAGAAATAAGAAAGGGATTGCACTATAGACCCCCCCAATAGTCAGCAGGAAATTGAGAAACAAATTTGTAAGGAGATCTCAGTTATCTGTAAGAATAATAGGGTGGTTATGGTAGGAAATTTTAAATTTCCAAACATAGACAGGGACTACCATAATGTTAAGGGACAGGATGGAGAGGAATTTATTAAGCGCGTACAAGAAAATTTTCTGATTCAGTATGTGGATATACTTATTGGAGACGGGGCAAAACTTGATCTACCTTGGGAAATAAGGCAGGGCAGGTGACTGAAGTGTCAGTGGGGGAGCACTTTGGGGCCAGTGACAATAATTCTATTAGATTTAATATAGTTATGGCAAAGGATAAACCTGATCTAAAAGTTAAGAGTTCTAAACTGGAGAATGCCAACTTTGACAATATTAGGCAAGAACTTTCAAAAGTTGATTGGGCGCTGATATTCACAGGTAAAGAGATGGCTGGAAAATGGGAAGGTTTCAAAAATGAGATAACAAGAATCCAGGGACAGTATATCCCTGCTCGGGTGAAAGACAGGGCTGGTAGATATAGGAAATATTGGATGACTAGAGAAAATGAGGTTCTGGCCAAGAAAAAGAGTGAAACATACATTAAGTATAGACAGCAGCATTGAGTGAATCTCTAAAGTGTAAGGGCAGTAGGCATATATTTAAGAAGGAAATCAGGATGGGAGAAAAGGGGACATGTGATACCTTTGGCTAATAGGGTTAAGGAGAAGTCAAAGGGTTTCTACAAATACATTAGGGATAAAAGGGTAACTAGGGAGAGAATAGAGTCCCTTAAAGATCATCAAGGCGGCCTATCTATGGAACTGCAGAAGATGGATGAGATATTAATGAGTATTTTACATGTGTTTCCTTGGAAAAGGATATGGAATTTAAGCAAATGAATAGTGATATCTTGAAAATTGTAGGGGAGGTGTTGCTGAACGTGGATAAATCCCTGGCATCATATCAGTTGCACCTTAGAACTTTGGGGAAAGCGAGGGATGTGATTGCTGAGCCCTTTGCTGAGATATTTGTATCATCAATAGCCACAGGTGAGGTGCTGGAAGATGGAAGTTGGCTAACATAGTGCCATTATTTCAGAAAAGTCGTAACGAAAAGCCAGGGAACTGTAGACCGGTGAGCCTGACATCAGTGGTGGGCAAGTTGTTGAAGAGGATTCTGAGGATAGGATTTACATATATTTGGAAAGACAAGGACTGATTTGGGATGGTCAGCATGCCTTTGTGCATGGGACATTGTGCCTAACGTGATGAGTGTTTTGAAGAAGTGACAAAGAGGATTGAAGAAGGCAGAGTGGTGGACATGATCTATATGGACTTCAGTAAGATGTTCAACAAGGATCCTCATGGTGGACTGGTTTATAAAGTTAGATCTCATGGAATATAGGGAGAACTAGCCATTTGGATACAGAATTGGCATGAAGGTCGGAGACAGAGAATGGTAGTGGAGGGTAGCTTTTTGGACTGGAGGCCTGTGATGAGTGGTGTCCTGCAGGGATGGGATTTGGGTCCACTGCTTTTTATCATTCTATAAATGATTTGGGTGTGAAAATAGGAAGTATGATTAGTAAATTTGCAGATGACACCAAAATTGATGGTGTTGTGGACAGCAAAGAAGGTTACCTCAGAGTACAATGGGATCTTGATCAGATGGGCCAATGAGTGGCAGATAGAGTTTAATCCAGCTAAACCAGAGCTGCTACATTTTGGTAGGACAAATCAGGGCAGTGCTTACACACATAATGGTAAGGTACTGTGGAGAGTTAACCTTGTGGTGCAGGTTCATAGTTCCTTGAAAATGGAGTCACAAGTTGACAGGGTAGTGAAGAAGACATTTGGTATGTTTGCCTTTATCGGTCTGTACATTGAGTGTACTGGCCACTTTTGGAATATTGCTTTCAATTCTGGTCTCCCTTCTACAAGGAAGATGTTATGAAACTTGAAAGAGTTTGGAAAAGATTTACAAGGACGCTGTCAGGATTGGTGGGTTTGAGCTTGAATGAGGCTGGGGCTATTTTCCCAGAGCAATGGCGGGTGAGAGCATGACCTTATAGAAGTTTATAAAATCATGAGGGGCATGGATAGGGTGAATATCAATGTCTTTTCCCCAGGGTGGGGAGAGAAGACCATAGGTTTAAGGTGAGAGAGGAAAGATTTAAAAGTACCTAGGAGGCAGCTTTTTCATACAGAGGGTAATGTATGTATGGAATGAGGTGCCAGAAGTGGTGGAACCTGTCACAATTAATACATTTAAAAGCAAATGGGTAGGTATTTGAATAGCAAGGGTTGAAAAGGGATATAACAACAAGACAGAATATAGAAAAAAGATTGAGTGCTTAGCAGCACATTATAAAAACAACAATCTTTCCATCAATTTCAACGAAACAAAGGAGCTGGTCATTGTCTTCGAGAAAGGAAGTGGAAAGAATGCTCCTGCCCGCATCAATGGTGCTGAAGTGGAGATAGTTGAGAGTGTCAAGTGGCTGGGGGTGATGATCAACAATCTGTCCTGGTGCATCCATGTTGATGCGATGGTCAAGGAAGCACACATCTCTACTTCCTCAGGAGGTTAAGGAAATGTCCACAAGGACTCTTCACAATTTTTATAGATGCACCACAGAAAGCATCCTATTTGGATGCATCGTAGTGTGGTACAGACTTCCCAAGACCATAAGACACTCTGGAGAATTGTGAACATAGCCCAGTTGATCATTCAAACCAGCCTTCAATCCACTGACTCCATCTATACTTCCCACTGCCTCGGGAAAGCAATCAACATAATTGAAGACCCCTCCAGCCTGCTTATATGCTCTTCCAACCTCTTCTGTTGGACAGTAGAAAAGTTTGAACACATGTACAAATTCATTCAAGAATAGCATTTTCCCTGCTGTTATCAGATTTTTTTATGGACATCTCAAATGTTAATTCTAATCTCTCTCTGCACCTTGCTATGGATGTACCTGTCAGGCAGGGAGGAAATTTTCGAGCAACAGAGCTGTTGTTTACTAAAGAAGTTAAAGCTCTTGTCAAGAGAAAGAACGCTTACATTAGGATGAGGTATGAAGGCTCAGTTAGGGCACTTGAAAGTTGCAAGTTGGCCTGGAAAGATCTGGCAGGACGGTGGCGCAGTGGTTAGCATTGCTGCCTCACAGCACCAGGGACTTGTGGTAACAGCCAGTGTGGAATTTGCACATTCTCCCTGTGTCTACGGTTTCCTCTCATAGTCCAAAGATGTGCAGCTTAGGTGAAATGGCCATGCTAAATTGTCCATAGTGTTCAGGGATGTGTAGGTTAGGTGTCTTAGTCAGGGGTAAATGTAGGGGAATGGGTCTGGGTGGCTTACTCTTCAGAGGGTCAGTGTGGACTTGTTGGGCCAAAAAGCCTGTTTCCACACTGTAGGGATTCAATGGAAATTCCATGGACCTAGAGACAGGTGGGGACATAAGAAGTTGTTGGCAGATAGGATCAAGGAAAACCCTAAGGCTTTCTATGGGCATATCAGGAGTAAAACAATTACTATGGTAAGGTTAGGACTAATCAAGGATAGTAGCATGAAGTTGTGTGTTGATTCAGAGGAGATGGGGAAGCTCTAATGAGTATTTTTCACTGATATTCTGCCGGAAAAAGACAATGTTGTTGAGAAGAATTCTGAGATACAGGCTAATAAATAAGGTGGGATTGAGGCTCACCAAGAGGAGGTATTAGCAATTCAAGAAAGTGTGAAAATAGGTAAGTCCCCTGGGCCGGATTGGATTTATCCTAGGATTCTCTGGGAAACCAGGGGGGAGATTGCAGAGCCTTTGATCTTCATGTCGTCATTGTCTACAGTAGTGCCAGAAGGCTGGGGAATAGCAAATATTGTTCCCTTGCTCAAGAAGGGGAGTAGAGACAACCTTCGTAATTATAGACCAGTGAGTCTTACTTCAATTGTGGATAATGTGTTGGAAAAGGTTATAAGAGATAGGATTTATAATCATCCAGAAAGGAATAAGTTGATTAGGGACAGTCAAAACAGTTTTGTGAAGGGTAGATCATGCCTCACAAACCTTATTGAGTTTGAGAAGGTGACCAAACAGGTGGATGAGGGTAAAGCAGTTGATGTGGCATATATGGATTTCAATAAGGTTCCCCATGGTAGGCTATTGCACAAAATATGGAGGCATGGAATTGAGGATGATTTAGCATCTTGGCTAGCTGAAAGACAGAGGGTGGTGGTTGATGGGAAATGTTAATCCTGGAGTTCAAATACTACTGGCGTACAGCAAGGATCTGTTTTGGTGCCACTACTCTGTCATTCTTATAAGTCACCTGGATTAGGTTATAGAAGGATGGGTTAGTAAATTTGCTGATGACACTAAGGTCAGTAGTATTGTGGATAGTGCTGAACCTATTGTAGGTTAGAGAGATATGGATAAGTTGCAGAGATGGCAAATGGAGTTTAATGGGGAAAAGTGTGAAGTGATTCACTTTGAAAGGAGCAACAGGAATAAAGAGTACTGGGCTAATGCTAAGATTCTTGGTAGTGTAGATGAGCAGAGAGCACAGATCCCTGAAAATGGCCAACCAGGTCGATAGGGTTGTTAAGAAAGCATATGGTGTGCTAGCTTTTATTAGTAGAGAAATTGACTTTTGGAGCCATGAGGTCACGCTGAAGCTGTACAAAACTCTGGTTCAGCCACACATGACAGTTCTAGTCATCACATTATAGGAAGGATGTGGAAACTTTGGGAAGGGTTCGGAGAAATTTACTAGAATGTTGCCTGGTATGGAAGGAAGATCTTATGAGGAAAGGCTGAAGGACTTGAGGCAGTTTTTGAGAGAGAAAAGATTGAGCAGTGACTTAATTGAGACATAAGATAACCAAAGGTTTAGATAGGATGCACAGCAAGAGCCTTTTTCCTCAGATGGTGATGTCTAGCACAAAGGGATATAGCTTTAAATTGAGGGGTGATAGATATAGATGTAGTTTCTTTACTCAAAGTAGTAGAGACATGGAAGGGACTACCTGCAACAGTTGTAGACTCGCCAATTTTAAAGGGCATTTAAATGGCCATTGGATAGACATGGATGAAAATAGAATAGTGTAGGTTACATGGACTTCAGATTGGATTCACAGGTCAGCGCAACATTGAGGGCTGCAGGGCCTGTGCTGTAATGTTCGATGTTCTCTGCAGCTGTAACACTATTCTGCACTCTGCTCTGCCCTGATGCACTTTATGGTACGATCTGCCTGTATAGTACACAAAACAACACTTTGTACTGTATTTTGGTAAAAGTGTGACAAGTATCAATAAAGCATTCAATGCAATTGCTCTTACCCTTTCTCAGACTGGTGAACAGCACTATTTACTGTACCATATTTAATGTTCCCACATACTGCTGAATATATGTATTTCAGCAACCATCTTTGTTTAAATGAGCTAACCTCAGCTAAGAATAATATCTCTAGCTTGGTTTATAGCTTGCGAAATGTTTAATAATAAACTTAAATCCATTCCTTTACCAATTTCAAACTTATGGATTTTCTAATAATATTTTTGAAATTAGCAATAGTATCTTGAAACTGGCAAGAATGGATTAATGCAGTTGTACAGACCTCAGTGGGAGGTGGAAAGTGTAACTGCTAGTTTAATGGGAATTACTCAAATGTAGGCATCATGACTGGGATCTAATTCCCCAGCAGGTCCTTTATGACAAGGTCAGAACTCGTGATGTTCAGGTATTATTGCCAGGATTCTGATTCAGCACCCGCTCTGCCACCTTGGAAGTCACATACTTCAATAACTACTCAATTACAAGAACAGAAATTCCTGCTTTTTAAAGACTCACATTTTAATTTCATTAAAACTCCACTTTTATCTATAAATCCAGCAACTTCAGGAAGTACAGAAGAATTATAAAGTGGCTTCATTTCAAAGTAAAGCTATTTACATGGTCACCTGAAACAATGCAGCCTCCCATCCCTTCGAACCAAATGAATCTTGGACACCTTTAACACAAGGAATGTTTGAAGGAAATATAGGAACAATGATTCTGAAACAGGTACAATCATATCCACATTCAATCCAGCTGCATCTTCCTAAATACTGTGTTTCAATTGTGATCGTTCAAACTGACAAGAGGGAGGGCACTCTATAGTCTGCAGTCCACACACTGCCTTAACTCACACAGGCCACACCTCGGGGGGGTCTGGGTACGTAGCACAATAGCATCATCAATGCCATGTCAGAATGTGGATCATCTTATCTGTTATGACAGTACAGAAGATAGAGCAGAATACTGGAATGATGAGATTCCCACTCCTGCCACTAGTCAAGCTACAGCCAATGGAATCACAAAAGACTCAGTCAGGTCAAGTCAAGGCTCATCTCTCCAATTATAACCACACTGCCACAAACTACCTAGTTGCCTCGGGGTGGGTCCCCTATGATATTTGACTGTATTGAAACACTGGCCATGTGGGTGGAGGGTTGCCTCTGCAATATCTCCCATCAATACTAGCCAGCACCTTTGAAAAAACTTAAGGTACTGTTAGTTTTACACAAAGCTGATCAGTTTTAGAATTTTTGCTGATGAGGGTTAGAGACAATGCAGAATCTGTTGACCAAATGCCAAAATTTTAATCGACAAACTCCACTTCTCAACAGATTTTACAGTTTCACCCCATGTGGTCCCTCAGAATGACCTTGTGCACTGTACTCATGGTTTTGAAGAGACATATTTGCAATATAGCAGAAGAAGTGTATTTTACTGGGCCAGGGGAGTTGTTAATTCTGTAATTGCTTCAGTACCAGTCACCCTGGACAATAAAAGCATGAAAATCTAATAACTTTGAGCCACACAGCATTGAACACGGAAGTTCAGAACAAAATACATCCACACAAGAAAATAAACACACAACCTTTTCTTAATTTAAAATAAAAAAAATAAAATCTTCAGTTTGAGAGATGAAGAGAATAGTGGTAAATGAAGAGATCGTTGGGGTCTGGAGGCCGCTTTCATAGGCGAGGCAGTATGGCGCTTTGTGTTGCGGAGCTCAGGGTCATTCGGAGGTCAGCACCAGCGAGATTCTGGAGACTGCGATCACAAACAGTTCAAAAATAGAGTTTCACATACGTCAAATGAATAAAGAATCTTTTCCTTCCAACTGATACTCAACAGCCATGAATCACCTGCCATTACTCAGGAAAATATTAAAATAACTTGCAAAAAAGGAAAAAGAAATTGAAATTGGAAACAGGGCTTTCCACAAATTGTTGAAAAGCATAGCTTCAGAGGCATTCCTCACTTATCCCTAAAGGGCTAGGGCTCTCAGTTTCATACTGGGCCGTTACATTTGACCCCAATATTCATACAGAAAGTGAAACGTGCATGTGTCAGAGTCAGTGTATCCCTGTGGGATTGAGTTAGACAGGGAGGCCTTCTTAGTTGGAAATAGACTTTGTGGGAGGTATCCACTGTACATTTATAGTGCCATGTGGCAGGGGATTCTGGTGAAGTAATCAGACTGGCTGTTTAAACCTGTGTCATGATTTGCACATGGCCACATTTCAAAATGGTTTCATCTTTCTGATAGAATTAAATGGGTGGGTTCTCACTCATTCGTCCATTGAGCTACACAAAGTGCTTAGTAACATTCACAAAAGACATTCAGGTCTGTCTGAGTTCAGCAACTGTTGAATGAGCCTACAACGGATACTGAGAAAGTGCAGTCAACACACAGATAGATTGTACACAGTGCTATCAATGGTTGGTCACTTTTGTCCCATCCTCCTTCACTGTTGTCTGTGCAGTAACCATGCACTACCCAAGAAAGAACATCTTCCAATGTAGCAATGATGTTAGATTTTAACCTCGAGGATTAGAGAAGTCCAAATATTTTGTTCAAAAGGCTCGGAATTATCCATCTATTCCCTTTATTCCTCGTTTTCCCTTCTACTTTGGAAGCAGCAACTTAACACAAGGACACATACTCCTCCTTGATCTGTATTGGGGGCAAGAGAAGACAGCAAAGATTGGAAGAGAATCGGTTTCCTTTCATTGCTTTTTTTCTAAAAAAAGAACGCAATATTCTAGGAACTAAAGTCTTTAAAACCTTTCTCCTTTTGTCTACCGGGCAGCATCTTAGCCACACGCCAGCTGTAAGGGAACTTCAAACAAATACTTCCATGTTAAAGGACTAATAATAACAATATCATCAGCAAATTCTGGTACAATCGACTGTCCAGTACTTACGTTTATACAGTGATAGTCACGAACAGGGACTGGCTCAGGAATGGATAGTGCAAGAGGCAAACCTACTGGTATACTCCAATCCACAGATCTCTCCTGTTCCACAAATACTAAAGGAGATGACAGCCATTAATCATTGCTCATCAACTAAAAGTGCATTTAACCTCCCTGAGGGGTTTGACTATTTCAGTACTCAGGTTTGAGCATTATGCATAAGCTGAATTAATAGGACCTGCTTACTGTGCTTTAAGTCTCTAATTCATTAAACTAGACGTTTGGAACTGGTAAATTAATAACTATTCTGATTACAGTAGTGGCATGATTTAGACAGCACAGACTCCCATCAGTTTAAGCATTAACATCGAAATACTATTCAAAATATGGTTTAGCCGGCTCCATTGGTCAAGGCGCTCTAAGAAAACAAAAAAACTACCAAATAAACTAGGCTTCTTCAATAAATTCATGGCTATTGCACATCAGCAAGTTTAAAAAAAAGGATATCACCATATCCTGTCCCATCCTGTTCCCTTTTGCATTCCACCCTCCATTTCATCCTTTCTCAGACAACATCGGGGAACCAGACAGCTTTCAGCAGTAATTATCCTAATTCTCTGTTCTGCCTTCTGATTTCTGGCCATTTCTATCCAATCCAGTTTAACAATTCAAACTGGCACAGACTTGTAGCATTACCACAGCAAATACAAGGAAGTGACGAGTGGAGTCTATCCAAGGTTTGTTGTCAAAGTCTAGTCTGCTGTACACAGTGATGCAGACTAATTGCCTCTGTTAAACTGAAGGGACTACATCCACAACTACACTTGACATCTGCTTCAATCTGATCCAGAACAACTCTGCTGTATGTAGTATATCACCATCATAGGGAGGGAGCTACTTAGGGAAATCTGCCTTTAGGTTTGAAAATTGACATTTGGGCTGCTCAATCCTTTGCACAACCATTAACATCTCCAAGGTACACATATGATAAAGAAGTTCAATTACTGACAGAACAAAAAAGTCCAATCACTGGGACGCACTGGCAAGTACAGAGCATTGTGTGAAGCCATGACAACAGGAATTGCAGCATATTGCACAGCGAGATCAATGGAAATGCCAGAGCATCTACACAACACAAGATTTGTAGGAGAAACCAAAAGAAAGGAAAGCCAGAGGGGAACACAGGAAATGGGAAAATTAGGATTCCAAACAATCACAGCCCGTTAGATTGGAAATCAGTAAATTGGGGGGGGGGGTTCCCATCAGAAGATTCTGACTCGCCCATTTCCACTCCTGAGGTAATCATCAGACAGATCCTAAAAGCTAATGAAAAAAAATTCTCAGCTGCTTGATCTCTTCAGGCCTTCAATAGCACGACAGGGCTTCTCCAGAGCAAGTGTCCGTCTATCCAGGAAAAGCTCAGAGCGTGCACACTCCACTTCAAGTCAGTGAGAAATTGGGCTGTTTCTTTTAAGGCAATGTTCATTACAGGAGAAGACAACGGAAGAAGTTGCTCTTTTTCTGCTGTTCGGAGGAGATTCGTACACCTTGATTGCTGCCTTGGGGACTATTGCCTTCCTGTATTTAAGGAAAAGGGAAGGAAAGCAAAATGTCATTACATTGCATCCCACCATATCTCAGCTTAACAAATTCACATTGTTATACAGCAAACATTTTAAGTGCTTTATTTCCTATACGAGTCACATCCTCACCTGCATGTAATCCAGTGTAGCTACGCTGTCACCACCCCCCACCTTTTCCTCCGCTACATTGATGACTGTATCTGCGCTACCTCGTGCTCCCACGAGGAGGTTGAACAGTTCATCCACTTTACTAACACCTTCCACCCTGACCTCAAATTTACCTGGACCGTCTCAGACTCCTCCCTCCCTTCCTAGACCTTTCCAATTCTATCTCAGGCAACCGACTCAACACAAGAGATTTACTATAAACCGACCGACTCCCACAGCTACCTAGATTACACCTCCTCCCACCCTGCCTCCTGTAAAACCGCCATCCCATATTCCCAATTCCTTTGCCTCTGCCGCATCTGCTCCCAGGAGGACCAATTCCAATACCGAACAACCCAGATGGCCTCCTTCTTCAAAGACCGCAATTTCCCCTCAGATATGGTTGATGATGCTCTCCACCGCATCTCCTCCACTTCCCGCTCCCCTGCCCTTGAACCCCGCCCCTCCAACCGCCACCAGGACAGAACCCCACTGGTCCTCACCTATCACCCCACCAACCTCCAGATACATCGTATCATCCTTTGTTAATCTGCCACCTCCAAACAGACCCCACCACCAAGGATATATTTCCCTCCCCTCCCCTATCAGCGTTCCGGAAAGACCACTCCCTCAGTGACTCCCTCATCAGATCCACACCCCCCACCAACCCAACCTCCACTCCCGGCACCTTCCCCTGCAACTGCAAGAAATGCAAAACTTGCACCCACACCTCCCCCCTCACTTCCCTCCAAGGCCCCAAGGGATCCTTCCATATCCGCCACAAATTCACCTGCACCTCCACATACATCATTTACTGCATCCGCTGCACCCGATGTGGGCTCCTGTACACTGGGGAGACAGGCCGCCTACTTGCAGAACGTTTCAGAGAACACCTCTGGGACACCCGCATCAACCAACCCAACCACCTCGTGGCTGAACACTAACTCCCCCTCCCACTCCCACTCCGCCAAGGACATGCAGGTCCTTGGCCTCCTCCATCGCCAGACCATGGCAACACGACGCCTGGAGGAAGAGCGCCTCATCTTCCGCCTAGGAACCCTCCAACCACAAGGGATGAATGCAGATTTCTCCAGCTTCCTCATTTCCCCTCCCTCCACCTTATCTCAGTCCCAACCCTTCGACACAGCACCGTCTTCTTGACCTGCAATCTTCTTCCTGACCTCTCCGTCCCCACCCCTTCTCCACCTATCACCCTCACCTTAACCTCCTTCCACCTATCACATTCCCAACGCCTCTCCCCCAAGTCCCTCCTCCTCACCTTTTATCTTAGCCGGCTTGGCACACCTTCCTCATTCCTGAAGGGCTTATGCCCGAAATGTCGATTCTCCTGCTCCTTGGATGCTGCCTGACCTGCTGCGCTTTTCCAGCAACACATTTTTCAACCTCATATTGACTCCTTGTCTATCAACTTAAAAGCACAACTTAAACACTGTTTTCATCCTTCAACAGTTTCTTCTTCCTCTAACTCCTCCAGCCCTACGATCCTTTGAAGTCTCTGCCCTCTTATCCATCACCCCATCCCTAATTCTGTGTCACCAATGGGAACGGTGCCTTCCACAGCTTGGATTGCAGGTTCTAGAATTGTCTCCTTAAACCAGTTTAGTTTATGCAAGTGTTATTAAACTGACCTTGTATCTCCTCTGCCTTGTGGTTAATCTTTCTAAATACATGAGTGATGTGACCAATTGCAAGTTATACAATTGCTTGCTGATAAGCTTATTTTGACTTCCAACTCTCAGTCACCCAGTCCTACCCACATGTAGCTACCTATTCTAAAATACACACTGATCTTAAAAGTTCAGCTTACTGGTTCAGAAGAGAAAATATCAGACTTGAGGTACTCACCAGTTTCTTGTCCATTTTTGTTTTGATGTCTCTGGCAAGCGTGAAAAATGCCTGAAACAGTAAACATTGGGATCATCAATTGTCCATTCAGAGAAAGGAAATTAAAGGAGACCATAACAGGAGAATGAACAGCTCTCTGGCACTGTCCACTGCAATCTTACATTCAATCAGATGGCTGATTAGACTATGGTTATCTCAAGGTTTACAGATCAGTCACTCACATGAACTACTTCACTATCACCTTTTGGATCACCTCATTTCTGCTCTGCTACTTATTTTTCTGCCACCATTCATGATGTCTTAGCTTCTCCCAGACTGTTAAGTGTCCTCCACAATTCTAGGCAGTCGCCTACCTTACCAACTCCCCTTAACAGACCAAGATGCTATCTATTCCAACATAGGTCACGTGGCCTGTAGAACCTTTCCCAAAGCCTGTTCATCAGCTACAAGGCACAAGTCAGGAGCGTGATAGAATATTCTCCACTTGCCTGGGTGCAGCTCCAACAACACTCAAGAAGGATAAAGCAGCCAGTTGGTCGGTCGCAAATCCACAAGTATCCACTTGCTCATATCACCAGAGATACACTGCAGCTTTGGGGTTCCTGGGCATCAGCCTCTAATACTTCCCACTTCCTCTCTTCCCCCTTTGATTATGTTCCTTAATGCCCAAACATCTCTCTGCTCCAGACATTCCCTCCCTCCAATCCTAATCAGAAACAACTGTGTTTTAAATAAAGGGAATTAAAATGAAATGAGGACAGAGTTAGCTACTGGGAACTGGGTGGCTAGATTAGCATGAAGGATATTAAAGAAACATTGTATAAATCATAATCTAATCAATCAAAGGGTGACTTTATGAAAGGGAAATCGCACCTAATTTACTAGAGATTTCTGAGTAAGTCTCAACCAGAGTGAATAGAGGGGAACCCGAAGATGTGTCGTATTTGGGCTTCTAGAAGGCGTTCAACAAGGCAAAACCTCACAAAAGGTTAGGTCATGACAGCCTATGGCATTCAGGGCAATATATTGACATGGACAGAAAACAGTGAGGATATGGGGCTCTTTTTCAAGTTGGCAACCTGTACCCAATGGAGTTCCACAGGCATCAGTGCTAGGAGTGCAACTGTTTACAATATATATTAATGACTTTGAGAACAGATGCAAATGCATTGTAGCCAAATCTGCAGATGACAAAAAGAAAAGACAAATTGCAAGATGGTTACAAACAGTTTACAGAGGTGATAGGTTAAGTGAGTGAACAAAAAGTTGGCAAATGGAGTACAATGTGGGAAAATGTGAAGCTGTTCATTTTGGGATGGGCAAAAGAACAGTTTTATTTAAATGGAGAAAAACTGCAGAAAGCTGCAGCACAAAGGGACTTGTACATGAAATATAAAGCTCGCACACAGGTACAGCAGATAATCAGGAAGGCTAATGACATGTTGGCCTTTATTCCAAGGAGTTTGGAGTACAAAATTCAGGACATCTTATGGCAACTGCACAAGGTGCTAGTGAGTCCTCATCTGGAGTACTGGGCAATTTTAGTCCCCTTATTTAAGCAAAGATATTATTTCATTGGAGGCAGCCACAGGAGGTTTGGTGGACTAATCCCTGATAGGGAGGGATTGCCTTATGAGCAAAGATTAACAGGTTGGGAGTCCTCTCACTGGAATTTAGAAGAATGCAAGGTGATCTAATTGAAGCATACAGGATTCTTAATGTCTCCTTTTATGAGTGTGTCTCGGACCACAGGGCATTGTCTCAGAATAAAGGAGCACCAATTTAAGACCGAGGTGAATTTTTTCTGAGGGTTCTCATTGGAATTCCTTGCCACAGAGAGCTGTGGGGGCAGTGTTTATGTAAGGCTGAGATAGAGAGATTTGAGATCAGTTAGGAAATCAAGGGTTATGGGGAGAGGCACAGTGACTGACAGACACTGGTTCCAAGCGAGAACTGATTGGGCAAATGTGACCTGCCTTGCCTCACAAATTGCTGGCAAGTTTCCAAGCTGGTCTGGTTATTAGTCAGCAATTCAGGTCCAGAAGGACGAAGTGGAGGGCAGTTCCCAAACCAAGATTTGTTGGTGGTCAGACCGTGGCCTGACAATAAGAGCATCAGGCAGTACAAATTAAACATGGGGTCATTTGATCAGGGAGCTTTGGGAAAAAAAAATTGGCGCTTCAACAAAGCTGTTGGCAGGGATGGGTCAGCCCAGGGTTTCGTTAGAAGTAGAAAACATCGAGTACACTTGACTATTGAATAACAATTGATACTTACATTTTCCACATTGATATTTGCTTTCGCGCTGGTCTCCATGAATTTGATTCCATAGTCACTGGCTAACTGAAAGAGAAAACAAAAAAATAACCCAACAGAATGGCACAATGTGTGGAGAAGAAAATGATGGAATGGACAAAGGACTGACTTTAGTATAATCTCAGTAGGGACCATTCATGAGCTGGATAGTTGTTGCCTAGTACATAAGTTAGCTCACTGAGCTGGAAGGTTTGTTTTCAGATGTTTTGTCACCATGACTAGTTAACATAATCAGTGAGAGTCTCTGGTGAAGCGCTGGCGGTGGTATGTCCTATCTCTCTATTTATAGATCTTGGTTTCTTAATGTGGGTGTTGTCTTCCAAGGGAAGATAGATGGGATCTAAGTCAATGGGTTGTTGCCTGATTACTTGACGATCTAGCAATTTATTTCAACTTGTACTCAGAAAACCATCCATAAATTGTTCCTCAGCTTTTACCTTCACCACTTCATCCAGGGAAATTCTTGAATAAGTCACGGGTTTACTGTATGTAAAGAAGAAACTTGCCACTCCTAAACTTACTCTATTAGTTGATCTCATGCTACCGCCTTCAGCCACCAACCCTGCTCCAGCTTTGCAATTTATTTTTAAGCTGGACGTTTGATTTACCTTTCTCTCCTGACTCACTGCCTGAAGTCAAGTTGTTGGCTCTTTGCTTGCTGATGCTTCGTTTTTGTTTTGTTGGGGTGTGTGCCATTGCTTTCCACACTCAGGGATAGGCAATGAGGCAGATCCCAACTCTTTTTTAACCCAAATGCGATCGAAACCATTCCACTGGCTGTTATTGGAACCACATGCCAGTTAGCTGAGCTAACCATCACCCTCCAAAATATCTTCTATTTCTCTAGAACGTCTTACTGGCCTGAAATCTGCAGTTTTTCCTCAAACTTAACATCAAACAATTGCAAATCCTGATGGTTTGGATGTACCTAGCTTAGATGATGAGGTCACTGCCATCACCCAAATGTGCTAGCAAATAAGAACATGTCCTATGTCAGTTTGAATGGGAAAGAAAGGTAAGGAGGTGTGCTGTTGCTGATGTGTGGCATTAAATCAGCTGGAACTGGATCTTTGTAGACAGCAGTGACTTCAGCTAGCTATTTTGATCAGATTTTTTGAACCCCCCACACCCCCAGCCTTCATTCTTCAAGATTTGGGAGAGGTAATGGTGTAGCAGCAATGTTACTAGATTAGCAATCCAGAGACCCAGGGTAATGCTTTGGGGACATAGTTCCTGGATTAGTGGTGCTGCAAGAGCACAGCAGTTCAGGCAGCATCCAAGTAGCTTTGAAATCGACGTTTCGGGCAAAAGCCCTTCATCAGGAATACTTTTGCCCGAAACGTCGATTTCGAAGCTACTTGGATGCTGCCTGAACTGCTGTGCTCTTCCAGCACCAGTAATCCAGAATCTGGTTTCCAACATCTGCAGTCATTGTTTTTACCTCTTTGGGGACATAGTGTTCAAATTATGGCAGCAGTTGGAAGAATTTAGTTACATAAAGAATTAAGGCTTGTCTCAGTGATTGTGACCATGACAATTATATCAAATACTCTAAATCCCATCTGGTTTACTTATGCTCTCTAGGGAAGGAAGTCTGCGTTCTCATCAGTGTGGCCTTTACATGACTCCAGATACACGGTTATACAATGAATGCTCACTTCCTAAATGGCTGAGCAAGTCAGTCAGTTCATCAGCAATAAGGAGTGGGCACCAAATGCTGATGTCATGATAGAATAGAAATGAAGTTAAAAAGACATTAATGCTCCACACTTCACACTAATTCACTAGAACCACAACTGGAGTACATTCACTATCTTATCTTTTATTATTTCATGAGATGTGGGCATTACTGGCTGGGCAGAGGTCATTGCTGAACCCTAATGCCCTGAAGGTTGTGAAGAGCTGCTTTCTTGAATCACTGCATTCCATTCGGCATCGGTAGACCCACAATATTGATAGGAGGGAGTTCCAGGATTCTGACCTAGGGGCACAACAATATGTTTCAAAAGTCTAGATGGTTATCAACTTGGAGGTGGTGGGATTCCCATGTATCCAATGGGCTGGTCCTTCTAGATAGTAGTGATTGTAGATTTGGAAGATGGAGTCTTGATGAATTACAACTTATCACCAAAATAACTAAGTGGTTGCAGCTGTCCCCAAATCTCCTCTCTCCATGACTCCAGCCTTGTCCAATGCAACCACTTACACTTTGACTGCTCAGCATTTACCATCCATCTGTGCATCATGATTCCCCCTTTATTCTAGTGGGGTTATCGGTCATGCTGAGGTGTCAGTTAGTCACAAATCAGAAACTATTTTTTCCAGTGTGCTTGAAGAATGGGGAGGGAAAGAGATAGTGTGGCTGTGATATTAGCCAACTGACAACATTCAATTTTTATTTACTGCCAATAGCATCCAATGCCAATTTGGTAAAATGGGAGTGAATTGACCAAAATAGTTCCTGCACCAAGTACAAGTGGGGGGAGGAAAAAGGTCTTGAGACTTCAACCTCAGAAAATAAACGAACAAATTGTTAGGCAATTAATACCCACTGTGTTGGACTTTTCACATCACTAAATCAAGAGAATTAGACATGGCGCAGTCAGTTCAGAAAAGTTAGTAAATTTTGAATGTAAGAACAGTAATTGACATCTATTTTAAGTCAACCATAAGAATTCCATGATGTAGTTAACTTTAGACAATAAAACCTTGAGACATAGAAGCAAAAATTAGGCCATTCAGCCTATCGAGTCTACTCTGTCATTCAGTTATAGCTGATTGGTTTTTCAACTCTGTTTTAAATATACTCAATGACCTGGCCTCCAAAGTCTTCTCTGGCAATGAATTCCACAGATTCACCACTCTCCAGCTAAAAATGGTTCTCCTTATCTCAGTTTTAAAGGTCTTATCTTTACTCTAAGGCTGTGCCTTTGGGTTCTCATCTCTCCTGCCAATGGAAACATCTTCCCAACATCCACTCTGTCCAGGCCATTCAGTATTCTGAAAGTTTCAGTCAGATCCCCCCCCCCCTTCATCCTTTTAAACTCCATTGAGTATAGACCCAGAGGTCTCAAACATTTCTCATATGTTAAACTTTCATTCCTGGGATCATTCTTGTGAACCTCCTCTGAACCTCCAGGGTCAATACATCTTTCCTGAGGTAGAGAGGCCCAAAATTGCTCACAATACTCTAAATGTGGTCTGACCAAAGCCTTATAAAGCCTCAGACATACATCCCTGCTTTTATATCCCAGTCCTCTCGAGGTGAATGATAAGTTGGTAGTTAAGATGGCAGACACAAGGTTAACCTGCAAGTTTACCTTGAGAAATCTGAACTAGGACTACCAAATACCTTTGCACTTCAGATTTCTGAATTTTAGAAGTCAGACCATGACTCTATTCTTCCTACCAAAGAGAATGACCTCACACTTTCCCATGTTATACGCCATCTGCCACTTCTTTGCCCACTCTCCTAACCTAAATCTTACTGCAGCTTCCCCATCTCCTCAATACTACTTGCCCCCTCCACCTACCTTTGTATCATCTGCAAACCTAGCCAGAATTTTCTCAATTCTTTCATCTAGATCATTAATATATAAAAAGTGAAAAGTTCTGGATGCAGGTTTGCTCGCTGAGCTGTTAGGTTCAGTTGCAGGCATTTCGTCACCATACTAGGTAACATCAATGAGCCTTCGGATGAAGCAATGGTGGTATGGTCTGCTTTTCAGGTGTTTAGATTTCCTTTGTCAGTGATGTCATTTCCTGCTCTTTTTTTTCCTCAGGGGGTAGTAAATGGGATCCAAGTCAATGTGTTTGTTGATAGAGTTCCGGTTGGAATGTCATGCTTCAAGGAATTCTCACGCGTGTCTCTGTTTGGCCTGTCCTAGGATGGATGTGTTGTCCCAGTCGAAGTGGTGTCCTTCCTCATCTGTATGTAAAGATACTAGTAAGTGGGTGATGTCTTTTTGTGGCTAGTTTTCTGCCTGTTTGCCCAATGTAATGTTTGATACAGTTCGTGCAAGATATTTTGAGTATGGCATTAGTTTTGCATGTCTGTATAGGGTCCTTCAAGTTCATTTGCTGCTGTTTTAGTGTGTTGGTGGGTTTGTGGGAGACCATGATGCCAAGAGGTCTGAGTAGTCTGAAAGTCACTTCTGAGATGTCTTTGATGCTAGGGTTTCTGGATGTGTTTTGTCTGCTTATTTAGGTTTGTTGCTGAGAAAATTGGTGGACTGTGTTCGTTGGGTACCAGTTTTTGTATACACTGATTTTCCTCTGCTGTCTGTAGCTCCTCCGTGTTGTAATGTGTGGTGGCTCGTTGAAATAACGTTCTAATGCAGCTTCAATTGTGGATGCTGGGATGATTGCTTCTGTTGTTGAGTATTTGCTCAGTATGGATCGTTTTCTTGTAGATGCTGGTTTGAAGTTTCCCATTGGCTGTTCGCTCTATTGCGACATCTAGGAATGGTAGTTTGTTGTTGTTTTCCTCCTCTTTAGTGAATTTTATGCCAGTAAGGGTATTATTGATGGTCTTGAAGGTTTCCTCTAATTTGTTTCGTTGCCAAACAAGTAGACAAAAGGTATCAATGACGTAGCGGCCCCAAAGTTTGGGTTGGATGGCTGGCAGAGCTGTTTGTTAGAGTCACTGCATTACTGCCTCTGTTAAGAACCCTGTTATCGGAGATTCCATGAGTGCTCTGTTGGTTTCTCTGTAGGTGACGTGAGTGATAAGGCATAGGTTCACTAGCTTGACAAATTTGCCCTTGCTGATGAAGTTGGTGATGTTTGGCACATGCGTCTTTGGTTCTTCTAATAGTGTAGTGTAAAAATGAAAAGTCGCAACACCAACCCTCGTGGAACACACTAATCACCAGCTTCCATCCGGAGAAGGAGCTTTTTATCCCCACTCTCTGCCTTCTTCCAAACAGCCAATATTCTACCCATGTTAGCACCTGTCCTCTAACATCATGGGCCATTGTCTTATTTGACAGCCTCTTGTATGACACCTTATTAAAAGCCCTTCTGGAAGTCCAGATAGATAACATCTATTGGCTCTCCTTGGTCTAACCTGTTCATTACCTCCTCAAACGATTCTAACAAATTTGTAAGGCATAACCTGCCCTTGATGAAACCTTGCTGACTTTGCCCTATTTTATCATGTACTTCCAAGTATTCAGAAATCTCATTCTTCATAATGGACTCCAAAGTCTTACTGACTAGGAGAAAGTCAAGACTACAGATGCTGGAAATCAGAGTCAAAAAGTGTGGCGCTGGAAAAGCACAGCATGTCAGGCAGCATCTGAGGAGCAGGAGAGTCGATGTTTCGGGTATAAGCCCTCCATTCCTGTTTTTCTAGCACTTCTCCTTGGTGAAGTGCATTTCTGCCCCCTGACTCCCTTGAATTTTTGGGATATTACTCGTGTCTTCCACTGTGAAGACTGACACAAAGCATTTATTCAGTTCCTCTGCCATTTTTTTTTGTTCCACATTACTACTTCTCCAGCGTCATTTTCCACTGGTCCAAAGTCCACTTTTGCCTCTCTTTTGTCCTTCATATATCTAAAGAAACTTTTGGCAATCTTTTTTAATATTACTGGGAGGCTTACCCTCATATTTAATCTTCTCCCTCCTTATTTCTTTCTTTGTTGTCCTCTGTTGTCCTCTTGTAGGCTTCACAATCCTCTGCCCTTCACTACATTATACGTTCTTTTGCTTTCATGCTGTCCCTGCCTTCCCTGATCAGCTATGGTTGCCTCATTCTCTCTTTAGTATGCTTCGCTTTCCTTGCAATGAATTTTTAGTGTCTCTCTTGAATTACTGCCATTTTAGTATGAATGGAAGACTAATTAGATCATCACTGCTGTTCTGCAGTGACTTTCACTGAAACAAACCTTAACAATTTGGTCTTTAGTATTCACTTTTGAATGGCACCAGAGACAGATGTAGATATATTAAGGCAAACAACAATATCATCACATTCAGTTCAAAATATCAGACTGCTCTTGGATTATAGGCTGGTCAGATATTTCCCTGCATAGGCCCAAGATGCTTAAACACATTAATTTGTCTTGGTTTTTTTGAAGAAAGGTTGTAAGGCAGAGACAGCAAATTGATTACGGCAGATCAGATGAGTAAAGCTCGGGAGGCCTTGGCATTTTAAAAAAAAAAGCAGCCTGAATGGCCGTGCCCAGCTCTCTCAGATACAAATTTCTGGGTTTTGTCTTTTTCAGTAGCATCAGAAGATATGAAAGAGAGTTGGAAGTTTCAGTGAATGTCTCTTGGCTGCTACTTTCTCTCAATGTTATCTTGATGTTTTTTTCCCTCCTGGATTGGAGAGTTACTTGTGAGAATCTGTGTCTCAATTTTCCTTTTTGGCAACGGGTGTGTTTATTGGATGTTACTATGTTGGAACAATTCATTAGTAATAGTACTGTATCTATTATTCTGTAAAGTTATTCTAAATTCCTCTCTTTGGTTGTGTTGTAACTACAATGCTTAAATAAGTTTTGTTTTGCTTAACATAGAGTAATTCGACCAGTCGACACTTTAAGACACTTTGCTTGCCTTGAAAAAAAGGAAAATTTTTAGGATCTAGTCTACTTTCTCAAAATTTTTTTTGAGGGGGGCTGATTTGGTCCACAACAATGCTCAAGCTCAATCATGGAGTAGCAACCATTCTACCTTACATCCAAGAAAATATTTGACAAAAACTTAAGTTCTTTGGAGTCAGCTATCCTTAAAAGTTTTGGTAATCATACCTTCTCTCCACGTTCTTTGCTGACTTGCCTCTTTTCATTCACATCACACTTGTTCCCAAGGATCATTTTCTCTACATCAGCTGAGGCATGCTGGAATAAAAGACAGAAAAGCAACTAAAGTAAAAAGGAGAAAATCTAATTCAGCACAAATCCTCGCATCATTCACAATTCAGCACCTACAATCCTCCCAGCTATGTTATGTCTTACTTCACTCCACAAGTTTGCATGGTCAAATCCTCTCAAGCACCACACAGGGTAACATTAACTTCGTCCCATTGGCAAAAATAAATACAAACTGATGCAAGGCGATACTTTCAATGAGCCAAGTGACTCAAAATGATTATTAGAAGATCTTGATGAATACTTGATCTCTAAGAACATATTTCTCAACAAGTAATCTTGACCAAAATATTGTGGAAAAGGGCAAACAGCCAAACTCCTCATGCCAATCTCTCTATATCACATTGTTTAATAGGAAAAGCTTCTCATATCCAAGTGTCTAAGGTATACTATTGTTTAAGTAATTCACGGTGATCATCTCTTCCTTTAAAGGTCAGAGAACATTACATCAATGGAGATGCTTCAAAGAGATGATGTGAACATGAATAAACTAATATGTAAAGATATAGTTCCTGCTGGTAGAGAAGTAGTGGGAAGATAAAGAAAATTGAGCATTTGCATGAATTTGCAATAAAAAAAAAGGCATCTTGTCCTGACTTAGATTGAGATTACTGTTGTCACCCTGTAACATCTTGCACTCATTTCTCAAAACTCAAGGAAGTTATAATCCAGAACAAATGGCTGAGATTATAAAAAAACAGATAGAGTTTCAAAGGGGTTGTTAGCCAGGGCATTGAAAATACACCCCTTTTCTTATCTGATAAGCTCCACAGGAATTTCTATAACTCATTCGAGTGGACAGACAACTTTAAACGGCTAGTATGAGAAGTCTAATATGTCCAAAACGAAAAAGAGTGGTACTGTTGAAGTACAGTACTGTGCCTAGACCATCCACTTGAATGGGAGGATTTGAAACCAAGATCTTTCCAGATTTAAAAGATTCAGCACATGTATGTCTGTTTGGAAAACATACCTCTTCAATATTCCGGATCCAGTTCTTGATGTTATCAAAGGATTTGTCATTTGTGATATCATACACCAACATGATTCCCTGCCAAAGCATAAGTGTTAACCCATTGAGTTAAAGGCCTCACTTTCATTAGCACTCATCACAGGCCCGTGGTGACAAGCAGAGTACAACTGATACTTAGCATCTTAAACAGCAATAATGGACAGCTTCAGAAGATTATACACCTAGATCTAAACACAGAAACACACTCATATCTCACCCCGTTGTGCATAGATCTCTCAGTACAAATTAATGGCCATTCAAGTTTGGAAATAAAATTAATGTTTAACTTTAGACTAGATTAGATTACCTACAGTGTGGAAACAGGCCCTTCGGCCCAACAAGTCCACAAATCCTCAGATGGTTTACCATCCAGACCTATTTCCCTCTGACTAATGCACCTAACACTACGGGCAATTTAGCATGGCCAATTCACCTAACCTGCACATCTTTGGACTGTGAGGGGAAACTGGAGCACCCGGAGGAAACCCACGCAGACACGGGGAGCATGTGGAAACTCCACACAGACAGTCACCCGAGGCTGGAATCGAACCTGGAACCCTGGTGCTGAGGGGCTGCCCAGTGAACTTTGAACAGTATCCCATTCTTCATTACGTACATAAACAGCATATAGTAATTTACCCATCACCATGCCTTCCCATCATTCTGTACAGCGTCAGGGTTAATAATATATTAAGTTGACGTGCCAGTGACACCTTACCATGGCCCCTCGGTAGTACGCAGTGGTGATTGTTCGAAAGCGTTCCTGTCCAGCTGTGTCCCTAGGAGATTTGAACAGTTTTAGTTCCATTCTTTTGATCTTAGTCAACTTTTCCATAAACTTTTTAATGAGATCACATTTCTCCTTTCCTTTGTCTTTTACAAACAAACATCTCAGACACTTATAAAACAATTGCCCTGAGAGATTATCAAGCACCTTACTGATTAAACTGCCACACGCTCCCTTTATTCAAGTCACAAATGGGATTAGGTAGTGTCTTAGTGTGTTTTCATCACACTGCTATCTCAGTCTCATGGGTAGGATTTAACTAAAACTGCATGGCTGAATGCTTCCATTTCCAATTTGTGAGACGCCCAAGTATAAGATGCTAGAACAATATTACGTACAGCTACTACTTACTGCATCTATTTAGAGTGGGCTGTTACAGATTTTATCAAATGCCACGCATATAATTTTTCATATGCACACACATAAACAAGTGACCCACTCCCAGAAGAAAGCACACTCTTCAAAGTGAAGATGTTCATTTGGCCAAATCACAAACCACAATTAATCCAGTTTGATTGGGCAATACAGAAGATATTTCTTCTTATGAGGGAGTTCAAAGCTAAATGCTATAAATATGATTAGGAATTAATAGATCCAGTAGGAAACTGAGGAGAAACACCTTTAATTCAGTCAGGTACAATGCTGAATGCAAATGCAAATGTGCACTTGCCCAGGTAGGACCACTCTGCTAGTTCAAACAAACAGCAGTACCCATTCTCAGCTTCATTGGTGAGTCTATCTAATTGGACAAACGCTCCAGAGATTGGGCAATATGAATGAAATCAGTCAGGAGAGATTAAGGTTGGTTCCAATTCTGCACAATATCATCTATCATGCAGATGGTCAGTCTTGGGACTTACACATTGGATGCCCAAAGGAAGTGCAGATAGTGTACTTTGAACACATCTCCTTGGGTTCACTCCACTGGACACTTCAGACTGCCATCCCTTCTATAGGTTCACAACCCACAACATCTCCGTTTTAGAAGTTGAACAGTTGCTTTCTAACCATAGTGTTTTAAATTCTGTAACTTGCCAAGTCTTTAACAGTCAACACTTCACATTGCACCATTCGTCAAGGATATAAGCAGCGTCCAACCACTTTGCACAGCAGATTAGAACCAGCTCCTACACATTGCACACTTTTCTAGATAAAATGAGCATTTAAGCCACTCTCCAGTGGATGAGAACCTGTAACCCAAAATTGATCCAGACACAAACTGGTGATTTCAGTTGCTTTGAATGAAGGGTCCCCTCCCCACCACCCCGACTCACACTATATCAGAGACATTAATGGGATCGAACATATTTTCAAACTTGTGAAAGATTTGATGAATCGCTATCAAGTAGGGCAGCCTCAAAGCCAACAGAAAAATCAAGCAAACAGGAACATGAAAGCAGCGATTCATCTCAAGTCTGTTCTGCTATTCTATTCAATCATGATTGTTCAATACCTTAAACCACATTAGAGCCTGAATGCTTAATATTCTTACCCGAAAAAAAGTCTCTATCATACGCTAACAGAACAAAAAAGGTAGAAGAAAGGCTTGTTCTCCATTTAACTCCTGGCCACTGAACAAGAGTCACACTAATTACAAAATAGTTGACTTTTTTTTCCTTTAGATACTGTATTCCAGTTCACAACAGCTTAGAGTAAAACTTTCTTTGTGTGCTTGTTCTGTCATAGGGAAAGCATCTTAAGCAATGGATTCTCTTTATATCTGGCACACCAAGAGAAAGCTCACTTATGCATGATTTATCACAACTTCAGCTCTCCCAACACCTAAACTTCAATTCATCTTTTTGCTTCCTTCAGCTCAAATATCTTTACTCTTCTTCAAAGACTATGGTGCCTACAAGATGGGTATTATGAATAGCAGGTGTTTAGATGCTGGCAAATGGGACTAGATTTATTTAGGCTATCTTGTCGGTGTGGATGAGTTGGACCAAAGGGTCTGTTTCCATGCTATACATCTCTATGACCCTATGCAAATGTTGCTTAAATGTTTCTGAAACTTTGGAATGCTCTTCTCCAGAGAGCTGTGAATGCTCAGGCTCTGAGTATATTCATGGCAAAGATCAATACTTTTTCAGATACTAAGGAGAATCAAGAAATCTGGGCTAATGTGGAAAGATGCAGCTAAAGGTATGCCACAACCAGATTGAACAACGACGCAAGTTCAAGCAGCTGACTGGTCTACAGCTATTGCCACTTGTTACATTTTTTTCATAACATCAGGACATCCCAATGAAGTACTTTTGTAATACAGTCACTTATTTCACTGGAAACAACCAATATAGTTCTCTTTCAGACCAAGCCTTTGGAGATTCCTCCACCTTGCGACACAATGCCATTCTGTTATTGCATTTCCTAGATTTTTCCATTCCCCACTCAGAAGTATATTGGGAGACTGCCTATATTAAAAAGGGATTAGATAATTACAAGTTGCTTTCAGGACAGCTTACAGTCTGATTGTTCAAAGAGAGCTTCTTTTGGCTACAGTTCAAAGTTCTATTATAGAGAATATCAAAAAGTCACCAAATGAAAATAGTCCTTTGGTAACCACTGACCTTACAATGATCCACACTGTGGATTAGTCTTTTTCAAATCAGCTGACTGCAGTAGTATCACAGAGAGCGCCAGAAGTTTAAGTGTCTTCCTTATAAAAGACTCGATTTCAAAACAGATGCAATCAACAAAATATAGAAACACTGAAGACAGGAGCAATAGTTCCTTCCCACACCATTCAAAATCATCATCAAGCAGCATCCTCACCATATCTGCAGTTTGATTTTTTTTCCATCCAATTCAATTGTTCGGATTTTAAAGTCAATACCTGAAAAGAACAGGAAACAAAATGTTAAGGGCGGGGGGAGGGGGGGTCACTTCATTTCAATTTGTTATCTGATCCATAACCTCAGTCACAGAACTAAAACAGAGAATGGAGATCTGAAATAAATAGCAGTGTTAGATAAACTCAGGTTGGGTAGTACCTGTGGAGAGAAAAACAAGAGTTAATGCTTTGAGTCCAGTGACACTTCATCAGAACTGGCTTGTAGACTCTTAAATCATGGAAATAGGTACTTCAGTTTCATGTACACTCTGGTCAGCAAGCACCTATCTACAACTATCTGTTCACTGTCATCATGTCCTCTCTCCCCTCCTCCCACTCCAAAGGGACAATGTATTGTTTCCTGTTTGGCAGTTAGACACACCATTGACAGAACAATCACTTAATGTGCACTACCAAAACCTTTTCCCCCCTCCAGAACTCCACCACCCCCTCCCACTATTGCATAAATGTTACCCCCTCCATATTTCATGCCAGTTCTGATGAAGAATCATCTAGAGGGGAGTTTGCACATTCTCCCCGTGTCTGCGTGGGTTTCCTCCAGGTGCTCCGGTTTCCTCCCACAGTGCAAAGATGTGCAGGTCAGGTGAATTAGCCACGCTAAATTGTCCCATAGTGCTAGGTGCATTAGTCAGAGGGAAATGGGTCTGGCTGGGTTACTCTTCAGAGAGTCGGTGTGGACTGGTTGGGCCGAAGGGCCCGTTTCCACATTGTAGGGAATCTAACTTAATCATTCAAAATGTTAGCTTGGTTTCCCTACATGGATGCAGCCTGGCCCGCTGTGATTTCCAGCATTTTTAATTTTCAGTGCCTATCTATTCTAGCCTGATTTTCCACAGCCTAATATGCAATGGCATTTCAAATGGTCATCCAACTACAGCTTAAATATTGAGATAGTTCCAGCCTCTACACACTCTTTCAGGCAGTGGGTTCCCAATAGGTGAAAAAGAAACTGTCCTTAATTTGTTATGTCTCACTGGGATATCACACTTGAATTTAGCTATTCTCAGAATCACCATAACAGTTGAAAATTTTGTAAAGGTACACAAAATCCTTCAATATACCTGTCACTTATACCAGGTTGATTGAAACCTTGGACTAGGTTTCTGCACTTCACGAGAATGACTAGTTATTGCAAATAAGTAGATTTTAGTTACTGGTAAACAATTAGAATCATAGAATCCCTGCAATGTGGCCCAACAAGTCCACTCCCACACTCCAAAGTGTATCCCACCCAGACTCACTCCCCTACCACACTTTACATTTCCCCTAACTAATGCACGCCTGAACACCATGGGCAATTTCGCAGGGCCAATTCACCTAACTTGCACATCTTTGGACAATGAGAGGAAACACATGCTGACACGGGGAGAATGTGCAATCTCCACACAGACAGTCACCTGAGACTGGAATCGAACCCAGAGCCCTGGTGCTGTGAAGTAGAAATGCTAACCACTGAGTCACCATGCTGCCTGACAACACATAACTCTACCATTTAAAACTCTAACTCCCTTCATGCACAAAGTAAAAGGATGCGACAGAAAGAAGGAAAACATGGATAAGGTAGTTCAATAGTCTCTCTTCACAGAGTTTGTTGATATAGGGGCAGCACAGTGGCTCAGTGGTTAGCACTGCTGCCTTACAGCACCAGGGACCTGGGTTCGATTCAAGCCTTGGGCGACTGTCTGTGTGGAGTTTGCACATTCTCCCCACGTCTGTACGGATTTCCTCCCACAGTGCAAAGATGTGCAGGTCAGGTGAATTGGCCATGTTAAATTGTCCATAGTGTTAGGTACATTAGTCAGAGGGAAATGGGTCTGGATGGGTTACTCTTCGGAGGGTCAATGTGGACGTGTTGGGCCGAAGGGCCTGTTCCCACACTATAGGGAATCTAATCAGCTGCCAGAGAAAATGGTAGAGGAGGTACAATTACAACATTTAAAAGACATCTGACAGGTACAGAGAATATAGAGGGATATAGGCCAAATGCTGGTAAATTTGCAAACTCCACACAGTTGCCAGAAGCTGGGATCGAACCTGGGACGCTGGCACTGTGTGGCAGCAGGGCTAGCCACCGTGCCACCCCTTTTAAATCTTTCCCCTCTCACCTTAAATCTATGCCGTCCAGTTTTAAACTCCCCTATTCTGGGGAAAAAAAAACTTGGCTATTCACCCTATCCATCCCCCTCATGATTTTATAAATCTCCATATTCTTAGCCTCCAACACTCCAGGGAAAATAGCTCCAGCCTATTTAGCCTCTTGCTTTAGCTCAAACCCTCCAATCCTTGCAACATCCTTCTAAAATCTTTTTTCATATCCTGTCAGAGGCACACTGCCTCGCGCGTGTAAAGTCCCTCTCACTCATTAGTTAAGAGTCATAGCTTCCAGCAACTTGAGGAGAACTAAACTGGGTTTCTTTAGACTGGAAGTGTTTTTATTATACAGAAAAGGACCACTCCTTCCATTTCAAAGGTCTGATAGCCACTTACCAAATATTTACAACCACAATCTGCTCAGTATCTTGGGACCAAATCACAGTCAATAGCAGGCAGAAGGCCTTTGTCATTGAAACTAGTCACTACTGCATAGTGCAATCAGCTTGTTTCCGGCTGAAAATCCCTTCGTACACATCCCGGGTTCCCATACTGAACCATCCTTGCCTTTCCAAGTAGAGATTATTTCAGTCTTTTTAAAAAAAAAGTTTCCCTATACTGATATTAAGATTTACAAGCTGTTATAGCTACTTGGTTTATCCCTACTACCCTTCTTGAATGGTTCTATACTAGCTGTCCTTCGGTCCTCTGGCACCTTCCCTTGTGGTCCCCTTGAAAGGACTAGAAAAATTAATACCATGGCTTCTGCAACCTTCTCCCACAGTACTTGGGATTCTAGACCTGGAGTATGTCTAACTTTCAAGCTTGCTGAAAAGGTTAATACCTCCTCCCTCTCAATAATCATCTATATAGTAAACACAGTTGCAAAGTAATCATTTAAAACCTGAACTCTATCTTACAACTCCATATGCAAACTGTCAGTTTGATCCATAAGGGCTGAACCCCTCTGCTAGATATCTCTTGCCCCTAATACGCTTAGAAATGCCTTTGGATTTCCCTTTAATTTATTGCCTGTCAGTGTTCACACACCCTTGTTGTATTTGTAATTTCATTTTTAAGCAAAGGGTGGCTCAGTAGTTCACACCGCTGCCTCACAGCGCCAGGGACCCAGGTTCCAGTCCAACCTTGAGCAACTTTCTCCCCATGTTTGTGTGGGTTTCCTCTGGGTGGTCCGGTTTCCTCCCACAGTCCAGACATGTGCAGGTTAGGTGAATTGGCCACACTAAATTGCCCAGTGTTCAGGGATGTGTTGGTTAGGTGAGTTAGTCAGGGTTCAAATAAAGTAGTAGGGCAGGGGAATGGGTCTGGGTGGGATACTCTTCGGAGGGTCAGTGTAAATTTGTTGGGCCAAATGGCCTGTTTCCAGACTAAAGGGATTCTACGATTACAAACTTTCTAAAAACCAAAAGAACTGCGGATGCTGCAAATCAGAAACAAAAACCTGAAACTGTTGGAAAAGCTCAGCAGATCTGGCAGCATCTATGGAGAGAAATTAGAGTTAACGTTTCAGGTAGAGTGACCCTTCGTCATATTTACTTGACCTGAAACGTTAACTCTGATTTCTCTCCACAGATGCTGCCAGATCTGTTAAGCTTTTCCAGCATTTTCTGTTTTTGCCCCTCCACTTTCTAAATGCCTCGAGAATGACTGGTGTTCTGAGCTCTCATTACCTACCACAAGCTTCCCTTTACTTCCTCATCCCATCTTATACATTTTTTGACAGAGTGTTCTTTGGACTTAGTTGTCCCACTACTCACTTTTATTGGAACACATTGTTCCTGCACACTCACTAGTTCCATTTTGAAAAGGTTCACACTTCAGTAACTTCTCCCGTTCCATTTTGGCCAGATCCTATCTGTCCAATTCAGAATCTTTATTTCTGGTCCATCTTTGTCCTTTTCCATGACTATCTTAAATCTTTTACCGTGTTATGGTAATCATAAAAAGGTAAAGTCACCATACTCCCAGCAGACTACAGGGTTGCTCTCTGGCCAATTGAGCCAACCAACTGAGCACCCTCAACTCATCTGCCTTATTCACAAGACTACTTGCAGTAAAACAAACGCCATTAGCTTTGTTGAATTCTCTAATGTCTTAACTTCTTGCCTGTCTGGCATGACTGCTCGACATTTTTTTCCGTGCAACACCACTCCATTTTCCATTCTCTTGTAAATTTAGTTCAAACCTCCACCAACATCTCAGCAAACCACTCTGCAATGATGTTGGTCTCTTGTGGCTCAGGTACAACTCACATTAGTACAGCTTCCAGCTTCCCCATATACAGACCCATCAATTCAAGATTCTAAAGCCCTCTCTCCCCCTCCAACTTTTCTAGCACACATTCATCCATTCTACCAGCTATTCCTCTTTTCACTAGTACATGGCACTAGATGTAATCCAGAAATTACAACCTTTGAGGTCCTGTTTTTCAATCTGCTACTTAGCTCGCTAAACTTTTGTTGCAGAACCTTATCCTTCTACTCATGCCACTGGCACCCATGTGAACCACAATCTCTGATAGTGCACTCTACCCATCCAGAACAGCTTACAGAAGTGGCATCTCAAACTTGGACCCAGGGAAGCACAATACCATCCTGGAGTCACATCTATGGCTGCAGAAACGTCAGCATACTCACTATTGAGTCTCCATGTGCTATAGCTTTTACTTTCTGTCTGTTCCTCCTTTGGGCCACTCAGCTCAGAATGCACTCCCTCAAAGAGCTACAACTCTCAACATTTCCAACACAGAAAATTTGTTCTAGAGATACATTCGGAGGATCTGCTGACTACCTGGCTGCTTCCCTTCTTCTGACATCCATTCCTTCCCTGACTGCACTTAAACTAAGGGATATATCTAGACAAAGTTTCACAACTTTCAGCCTCATGATGATGCACCATAGTGTCTCCATCTGACGTTCAAGCTTCAAAACCAGTATTCAAGCGTATAAAACAGGCAGCAAACCCTCAAGTGTGAACGAAATTGCCAGGAGTGTCTTTCACTTCTCACATGCTGAGGCTGTACAGCATACGACCTATATAAACCATCCTACAGCAGGAAACTTTATCATGGTACACATCCAAGGAACTTAAATATAGCTTGTAGGTTCTACACATTTGTTTGAAATATAACATTGTGCTTTCAACGCAGTAAAAGAGTAATAGAAACAGAAGAGAGTGTCCAGGAATGAAAGAACCAACTAAATCTCCCCCGACAGCCAAGTCACCACTATCAGGACTAAGGATGCGGACAATTATCCCCAAAGCGTTGATAGCTCTTGTGAGAAGTATCCAGTATTCCAGTTGCGGTAATCTGACAGGCTGGTCCTCATAGCCCCAGAGTAGAGGAGGTGTTGGACAGACAGGTAAAAGTGGGGGGCGAAGGACGCCATAGTCTGCGGCCTCTCCATCCCGGAACCAGCCACTAAACCCCACAGAGTAGGCCCTCCCCGGGCCGCGGCTCCCTATACTCCGTACCGATGGTGGAGATGAATGTGGTATTGAAAGCGTCCTCTGAGAAGCGGAAGAGCACACAAGTCTTGCCGACGCCGCTATCGCCGATCAGCAACAATTTGAAGAGATAGTCGTAGGTCTTCGCCATGGCCGCCTCCCGCGCCCCGCTCCGCCGGAAGTCCCGCCTCCCGACCACTCATTGGCCCATATCGGACAGATTCCACGGCTGATTGGGCAATAAAGCAGACCACGCCCGCTGTCCGGATAGCTAATGGTCAAACCCCCTGTCAATCACAAACGGCCTCCACCCCCCCTTCGCTCTGACAACCGTTTCCGCCGGGAACAGTCAGCCTCGGCAGCCTCTCAGCTGGTGCCGAGTACAGACCCTCCGCCTTCGGATCACTCCCTGTCAACTTTGGGGTGAATGGAAAGATCTAGGAGCCTGGAGGACTGGCTCGTCCTCCCGCAGTTCACGCAGCAACGACTGTTGTCTCCTCCGAGCGCCCCGTCTCTGAGGTTCCGGAAGTGAGGTCACGGTGAGATGAGCGTCTGGCCTGTTTGTGTGAACCGGAGCGGGGGGCCTGGGGCCTGGCGCCGTGGGCAGAGACTACAAGCCGAGACCTGTGTCCGGGTGTTTGCCCCCCCCCGCATTAGCACCAGGGAGGAGTAACCAACCACAGGGGTCAGTGAGGACCACCAGCCCCTCACACACACACACACGCCACACCATCATCTGAGGGCACTGTGAGGGCCCACACACACACAAACCTGCCCGCAGTGAGCGGCTGCTGAGGAATACACTCTTCCTCTGGCCCAGAGTGAGGAATCCCCCCTCTCCCAGAGAGAGGCACCGATGAAGACGCCCTCTCCCTTTCTGGGGGTTATTGATCGTAGTCCTTTCTGAGATTGTTTGTTTATTTTTTAAAACTGTAATCAAGTGTCAGTAGAGCTTCAGCGGGCGGTATGTGAAGTAGTCTCATCTTGTGCCCTTGAAATTTTTGAAGTGCCCGATATGTTGGAATTCTGATGTCCTAGGCATGGGACCTAAACAATGTGAACCCAGATTATAACTGTCAGTGTAAATGAGAAATTGTTAATATGGGATCCTCCTTTCAATCTAGTTGAAGGTTGTACCATCAGTCTTGAAAGACCTCCTCTCTCTGTTTCCTTCCCTCGATCTTTTCAACCTCCTCTTTCCCTTTCAAACCCTTGAAATGTCAATTTTTGAAAATTAGCAAGTTGGTTATCTTTCCAATTATAATTTTTGTTTGGTTCAATATCCATTTTTTCTATTACACCTCTGAAATTCTTTTGACAATTTGTTCTGTGCTATACGTGACATGCGCCAGGTTGTAAGTGCTGTGCTACCTAGACAAAACATTCAAGAAGGTTGGAGTTTATTTTTCTGTAATTTATATATCCGAGTATGTTAAATGAATTATAGCTGTGTACCTCTTCCTGGAGTGAGATGTTCACAGATGACAGCTATCATATCCTTGCAAAGATGAACAGTGTGGACGAGTGTGCTGAACAAAGAAGTTTGTATCATAGTGACCATTATTATTTCTTACTAAGGTTTTGATTTTCTTTTGTATTAAAGGGCCTAATATTCTGTTGTGCTCTCATGGCAATGGAACCAGAAGCAGAGTCACCGGAGATCCCATTTGCTGCCAACATAGATGAAGAATCTACAGGAAAAGGCCCAGTGACTAGTTTGGACAGTTCATGCCCCTCAACGTTCAATGGCATTATCCAAGAAAACAGGGTGCATTCAACTCCAGAGGTAAAAGGACCTGAGGCTGCTCAGTGGCCAGAGTATTTGAACTCTGAGCATTCCTGCTTTTCAGCAGAGCTCAAGCTTGCTTTGCAAAGTGATCGGCATCTGGTGCGAAGTTATACTTACACCAGTGAGGACTCTTCGAGTGCTGGTGATTCATCTCCATCTTCCAGTACTAACCTCGCTGAATCTGATGAGTTGTCATCAGAGAAGAATGAAGGGAGGATGACCCTGTGGGCAGGAAGCTACAGGTATGAACTTACAGATGATAAAACAGAACAGGGCAGTGAACTGTCTCCTCTGGGGGCAGGTTCAGGGAGTAGAACAACCAGAGAACTGGATGCATCAGGGTCAGAGCTTAGCTCAGAAAAAATATTGCCCGGTCTAACGATTGTATCCAGTTTTTCATGACAGTCCATTACACAGGGCCCTTTGGAATGTAAAACAGGAAAATCCTGATAGAGAAAAGTGACTTGTCCTGAGAGAGTGCATGCACCCGCTAAGATGGTTATCGGTCAGATATGTTTTACAAGAGTATGTGGACACTTACTGACATTGCTGCGAGGATTGTTGATTGTCTTTTGTCTTTTTCTATTTCCTTGTGTAATGAGTGTTACTGGACAGGTCAACATTTACTGGAAAAGCACAGCAGGTCTTGCAGCATCCAAGGAGCAAGAAAACTGACGGTTCGGGCAAAAGCCCTTCATCAGGAATGAGCTCATGCTGCCTGACCTGCTGTGCTTTTCCAGCATCACTCTAATCTTGACTTTGATCTCCAGTATCTGCCGTCCTCAGCTTGTCCTAGGTCAACATTTACTGCTAATCCCTAAAAAAACTTTTGAGAAGTTGATAATGAACTGTTTTTTGAATCACTGCAGTCCTTGAGGTGTAGATATGCTCACAATGCTGATAGGGAGGAAGTTCCATTGTTTTGACTCCTAACCACAAAAGCACGATGATAATAGTTCTAATTCAGTGTTTTGTGTTGCTGGAGGGGGAGCTTCCAGGTGGTGATTTTGCTATACATCTGCCCTTTTCCTTCCAGGTCTCACTTCTTTAAAAGATGGCCCGCAGTCAGAGACCCAGTTAATACTCATAGGAACTGTTTGAATCTCATGGTGACAGATGGTGGAATTTCAATATTAAATATTTGGAATTAAAAGTGTATTTTTGACAATGAAACCATTGTCAATTGTCATAAAAAGTCATTGTACGTTAATGTTTCCTAGGGATTGAAATTTGTTTGTTGAGGACTTTACCTGGCTACATATAACTCCAGACCCTCTTTGATTTTTAAATACCATTTCTGAAAAGGCCTAGCAAGTCTTCCAGTTGTATCAAATCTAGTCTCAATAATGAAATGAATTTAGATGGCCCGTCCCACACTGGATATAAGTGGCAAACCCGAGCCATCTTGACCTGTCATCACACCTGGTTAGCACTGCTGCCTCACAGCGCCAGAGATCCGGGTTCAATTCCCGCCTCAGGCGACTAACTGCGTGGAGTTTGCACGTTCTCCCCGTGTCTGCGTGGGTTTCCTCCGGGTGCTCCGGTTTCCTCCCACAGTCCAAAGATGTGTAGGTCAGGTGAATTGGCCATGCTAAATTGCCCGTAGTGTTAGGTAAGGGATAAATGTAGGGGTATGGGTGGGTTTCGTTTCGGCGGGGCGGTGTGGACTTGTTGGGCCGAAGGGCCTGTTTCCACATTGTAAGTAATCTAATCTAATCTAATCTAATCTAATCTAATGCAAAAATTGGGAAGCTGTCTTACAGACAAGTCAAGCAACATCCTAACCTTTACACAGAATCACACCATACAAGCCATGCCCCATACATCACCATCCTTGGGTAGGACATGCCCAGTAGATATGCTGGCATAGTGCTATACAGTTAGGAGGGAGTTGCTCTAGGAGACCTCCATATTGACTCAGTCTCATGGTGTCGGGCCAAATGTGCTGATTACCACATACTTATCCTCTTGGTTGAAATATCAGTACTCTTCCATGTTGAACGCCAATTGGAAAGAGGACTGAAGTTGACAAGAGTGCAGTATATAGTCTGGTGGGGACTTCAATTACTTTAATGTCTGTTTCTAAAAGTGATTCAGAAGCATCAATAATGACTGAGCTGGTAGAGTCCTAAAGAACAATGCTGCTAGATTTGGGGATCTATTAATGAAGGAACCAACATGAGAGGCTAATGTTCTTGACCTCATCCTCATCTATCTGCCTGCCAAAGATATATCTGTCCATGACTGTACTGGTAGACATGTCCACCAAACAGTCCTTCCACTGAGGATTGAGGATAACCTCCATCCTGCTAAATAGGACAGATTTTGCCAACCCAAAAGTTGACATCACTGAGGGACTGTACAATAGAATTATATTCACTTATAATTTGTAACCTCATGATGCGAGGTGTTGCATTTTGGTACACAAACAAGGATAGGGCTTATACAATCATTAGTAAGGTTTGGGTAGTGTTGTAGAACAGAGAGACCAAGGCATTCAGGTGCATAGTTATTTGAAGTTTATATCACATATAGATGGGGTGGTTAAAAAGGAGTTTGGCGCACTTATGTTCATTATCAAAGAGTGTAGTGCTAGAAAAGGAGCAGGAGAATCGACGTTTTGGGAATAGGCCCTTCATCAGGAATGTGCTGGTCACCCAGTTATATGAAGGATATGATGAAGCTGGAGAGGATTCAGAAGAGACTTATGTTGCCAGGTCTGGAAAGTTTGAGTTGTAAAGAAAGGCTGGGACTTTTTTCACTGGAGGGTAGGAGGTTGAGGGGCAACCTTTTGGAAGTTTATAAAATATTGAGGGGTATAAATAGAATTAATAGTAGTTTTCTTCCCCCTAGGAGGAGGAATTTCAAGATTGGGGTCACATTTTTAAGGTGAAAAGGGAGAGACTTTAAAAAGGCATGAGGGGCAAATCTTTTACGTAGAAGATGGTTTGTGTGTGGAATTAATGTCCAGAGGAAATGTTGGATGTGGGTACAATTACAAAGTTTAAAAGGCATTTTGATAAGTATGTGAATAGGGAAGGTTTAGAGGGATATGGGCCAGGAGTAGGCAGGTGGGACTAGTTTGGTGTGGGATTGTGGTTGGCATGGACTGGTTGGATTGAATGGTCTGTTTCCGTGCTGTAGGACTCTATGACTATTTTACCATTACCATCAAGCCAGTAGGTCAATCCTGGTTCAATAGAGACTGCAGGATGGCATGCTAGGAGCAGCACCAGGCAAACTTGAAAGAGGTGTAGCCTGATGCAGAAATCACATAAGAGCACTTGCGTGCCAAACAGCATAAGTGATAGAGCTAAGTGATTTCAGAACAAGCCGATTAGATTGAAGTTCTGCAGTTCAGCCACATCTGGTTATAAATGATTACAATTAAATATTGCAGTGTAAAAGTCGACTACACAAATATCCCCATCCTTCATGATGGGGAGCCCAGAACCTCAGTGGAAAACACAGAAAATTGAAGCATGTGGAAGCCTTCATTCTTTCAGTCAGTGAATCAAACTGTGTTCATTCATTCATTGAATCTAAATGCTTTCATTCATTCAATGAAACAAATGTCACTCATTCGTTGAGATGTATCAAACTGTATTCTTTCAGTCAGCCAAAAATGCCATCCAGATTATCTATCTTGGCTGCTCCTGAAGTTTCCATCTTCACATGTCTAGTTTTCATCCAGTTTGGTTCAATCCATGCGACATCAAATAGAAGGCAATAGATATTTTAAAGGGCATAGGAGCTGGCAATATTCCAGCAATAGTACAGTAGACTTGAGTTCCAGAAATAACCATACACTGAACCAACCTGTTCTAGTCCCGATGCACCTTGGCTCTTCCTTGGAAAATTACCTGAGTATATCCTGTCACATCCAGCTGAGGTGAGTGCGACTCTTTTTTTCAATTCACTGATGGAAAATAGGCATTGATGGATGGGCAGCAGTTGACCCTCTGCAGTTGCCTTTGAGAAGTGCTGTTGTGGAGGTACTTGCGTTGAACAAAGTTTAAAAATCACACAACACCGGGTTACAGTCCAACAGGTTTATTTGGAAGTACAAGCTTTCGGAACACTGCTCCTTCGTCAGGTAGCTTAGCAGAGTAGGATTATAGAACGCAGAATTTACAGCAAAAGGTGTAAATATACTGATGCAATATAGTCAACAAATCTAGATTGCTGTTAAGTCTTCAACGTGACTTGAAAGAAGTTCTGGGCTTTACGTGTGAATGAATGGAAACCTGCAGCTCATTCTAAAAGATGAAAGACTTAATAGCAATCTAGGTTTGTTCAATATCTTGCATCAATGATCTTTTGCTATAAATTTTGTGTCCTATGATTCTACTCCATTAGCTACCTGATGAAGGAGTAGCGCTCTGAAAGCTTGTACCTGTACTTTCAAATAAACCTGTTGGACTATAATCTGGTGTTGTGTGGCCTTTGAGAAGATGGTGAGCTGCCATCGTAAACTGCTGCAGTCCATGTGCTGTAAATTGGCGCAAATGCTGTGAGGGAAGGAATTCCAGGATTTTGATCCAATGACACTGAAGGAACAACAATATATTTCCAAGTCAGAGTGGTAAGAGGCTTGGAGGGGACCTTTCAGGTGGTGGTGTTCCAATACTGCATAGTCCTTCTAGATGGAAGTGATTGTGGGTGTAGAAGGATCTTTGGCAAATTTTTGCTGTGCATCTTGTAGACATTACATGCTACTACTAAACTCTGGAGGGAATGGATCTGCCAGTCAAGGAGATTGCTTTGTCCAGGGGTGATATCAAGCTCCCTGAGTGATGTTGGAGCTACATCCATCCAGACAAGCGGGGAGTATTCCTTTACATTAGGCTTGTGCCTTGTAGGGCAGGCTTTGAGGATTCGGAAGGGAAAAGTTCTGACCTACTCTTGTAACCACTGTCTTTATATGAGGAAATCCAGTTTAGTTTCTGGCCAGTGGTAATCCCTAGTATGTTGATAGTAAGGAAATTTAGCGATGGTAGTGTCATTGAATGTCATGATGATCTCTTATTAATGATGCTCATTGCCTGGCATTTATGTGGCCTGAATTTGACTGGCCACTTGTTAGCTTAAGCCTGGATAATTGCTGTCCACCTCTTACTGCATTTGAATGTGGACTATTTCAGTATCTGAGGAGTTATGAATGGTGCTGAATGTTGTTAAGTCATTGAACATCTGAGCTCCAGCTTCACATTACCCAGGACAAAGCAGCACATTTGAATGATACCATGTCTGCCCCCTGAACATTCCTTCCTGTGTGCAGAAAAAAATCACCTTTTTATGGACCGGTGAGGGTGAGGTCAGAACTAAATGTATCACTATCATATATGCTTAATACTGAAAAAAATATAACCAAGCATTTACTGTCATGTCTACTGCACGTCAGAGCTCAATCTCAGGTTGAAGTTCAGTCATTTGCTGTTCATGCCACTAATATTGACTACAATATTTTCCCCATACTGTAACTAATGTATGCAGCCTTAAAATGGAGGTTCTGTACTGATTTGCAAAAAGTTTATTAGCTAAACATTTCTTTGACAGATTTAAAGCTGTTCTTTTTCTTGTAGCATACCTTTCTTCTCTCTTCTCTCTCCACGTGTGCCAAATCTTCAGTTTTTCCCTCTCCTTGATCCTGAGTCTGAGAAAGAAGTTTGCCTCTTAAAAGCCAGAACTTTGCAAAGCACTCTAGGTTTGGTCTTGCCAATGCCTCCACAACTTTAACAAGTGTTCCCTGTTTTTGTACTCTAGCTCCCTTTCAAGAAGTACCAATATTCTATTTGCTTTCCTAATCACTTGCCAGACCTACATACTGAAGCTTTTAGCATTCAGTTAAGTCAAGCCTCTTTGCAGCATTCTGCAGTCTCTCTTCAGTTAAATATTAGTCAGTGTGTCTATTCTCCCCACTGAATTTGTATCATCAATAGTCACAGGTGAGGTGCCAGAAGACCGGAGGTTAGCTAACGTGGTTCCACTATTTAAGAAAGGTGGTAAGGAAAAGCCAGGAACCTATAGACCGGTGAGCCTGACAACAATGGTGGGCACGTTGTTGGAGGGAATCCTGAGGGACAAGATTTGCATGTATTTGGAAAGGTATGACTGATTAGGGATAGTAAACATGACTTTGTGCTTGGGAAATCATACCTCACTAACTTGACTGAGTTTTTTGAAGAAGTAACATAGAGGATTAATGAGTGGTGGATGTGATCTATACAGGCATTCGACAAGATTCCTAAAGGTAGACTGGTTGGCAAAGTTAGATCACATGGAGTACAGGGAGAACTAGCCATTTAAATAGAGAACTGACTTGAAGATAGAAGACAGAAGGTGGTGAAAGGTAAGTTTTCAGACTGGAGTCCTGTGACCAGTGGTGTGCTATAAGGATTGGTGCTGGGTCCACTACGTTGTGTCTTTTAACCTAAGTGATTGGGATGTGAACATAGGAGGTATAGCGAGTCATGAAAATGAACTTTCCAGCTCAGCGAGCAAACTTGCATCCATAGGGGGTATAGTTAGTAAGTTTGCGGAAAACACCAAAATTGAAGTTGTAGAGAACAGCAAAGAAGGTTACCTCAGAGTACAATGGGATCTTGATCAGGTGGGCCAATGGGCTGAGGAGTGGCAGATGGAGTTTAACTTCGATAAATGCGAGATGCTGCATTTTGGAAAAGCAAACCGGAGCAGGACTTATACACTTAATGGTAAGGTTCGAGGGAGTGTTGCTGAACAAAGAGACCTTGGAGTGCAGGTTCACAACTCCTTCAAAGTGGAGTCGCAGATAGATAGGATAGTGAAGAAGGTGTTTGGTATGCTTGCCTTTATTGGTCAGCGTATTGCGTATTGGAGTTGGGTGGTCATGTTGCATCTCTATAGGTCATTGGTAAGGCCAGTTTTGGAATAGTGTGTGCAATTCTGGTTTCCCTGCTATAGGAAGGATGTTGTGAAACTTGAAAGGATTCATAAAAGATTTACAGGCATGTTGCCAGGGTTGGAGGGTTTGAGCTTTAGGGAGAGGCTGAATAGGCTGGAGTTGTTTTCCCTGGAGCATCAGAGGCTGAGGAGTGACCTTCTAGAAATTTATAAAATCATGAGAGGCATGGATAGGATAATTTACGAGGGCTTTTCCCTGGGGTGAGGGAGTCCAGAACTAGGGGGCATAGGTTTAGGGTGAGAGGGGAAAGATTTAAAAGGGACCCAAGGGGCAACCTTTTCAGGCAGGGGGTGGTGCATGTATGGCATGGACTGCCAGATGAAGTGGTGGAGGCTGGTACAATTGCAGCATTTAAAAGGCCATCTGGTAGTGTTTATGAATAGGAAGGGTTGAGAGGGATATGGGCTAAGTGCTGGCAAATGGGAGTACATTAGCTTGGGATACCTGGTCAGCATAGGCGATTTGGACTGAAGGGTCTGTTTCCATGCTGTACATCTCTATGACTCTAAGTGGTCACTGTCATATTTTCCCACATATCAAGTGCCGATGTTTTCATTTAATCTATCTGCAGCCCTTCACATACTCGAATCTTCCTCATGATTTGTATCTCTACCTATTTCTCTATCTTAAGTTTACCTGCAATAGATTTGGTCCCTTCATCCAAGTTGTTAATAATTGAATAAATAATTGAGACCTCAGCACTCATCCCTAAGGAACTCCACCGCTCTCAATTTGTCAACTTGAAAATGACCCATTTACTTTGGCTGTCTGCTTATTGTTAGTTTATGTCCTGCATTTAGCAGCTTCAGCTAGGAAACCTGCTGTCATTCGTCATGACAGTAATCTATCTAGCATCAGTCTGTCACATCCACTGTACTTCAACTGTAACTACGCTGTGACATCCATCATTCAACTGTGTTTATGTCAACCCCTATTTTGATGTCATCCACTTTGTGCTAGGAGTGATGTCTTCAGCTTTTCAGCTCCAGTTAAATGGCTGAAATTTCCTTTTCTGCATTTCAACTTTTACACTTCTTTTAGCTCTTTTCAATTTCAAACGCTCCTTCATTGGTCTTATGGTCCATACATGGGACATTTTTAGGATCCGCATTGTAAAGACCTCAGTTTTCTTCAACAGATTGTTACTTATTCTCCAGGTTTCTAAGGCATTCAGCAAAGTGGATAGAATATAACATCTTTTGTGTTCCTTCCAATTCCAAACTTGAGTTTTCTTGTTGGTAACACAACTTGTATCTTCTCAAAATACTATCTCCATCCTCCTGCCATCACTCTATCGTCTTCTGTTATCATTTGTCCTAAGTAGATAAACCTGTCTACATATTTCATTGTGATGCCGTTCACTCCAATTTCACTATTGTTTCTTTCTAACTACCATTAGTTTTGTTTTGAAATTGTGTTCATACTGAATCCATATTCCAAACTTTGTGAAGTTTTACTTGAACAGAGGTTCTGCAAGTAGCACTGTCCGTATACTGCAATTTTATTTTTTTTGCCTCTCATGTTTACCGTTGTAAATACTTCTGAGTTTAACTGTACACACAACACATATGCAATAATTGTGGTAACAGTGCACAGTTGTCATTCCTCTCTTCACTTGGGACCTGTTGGTTAGTCAATCGTTCAACTTCAGAGCCATGAGCTCTTACCTAGTGATGTTTTACAGGGCATCTTATGAAATGCTTTGTAATAGAGAGCCTCTACTGATTCCCCATTATCCACGCTAATTGTTACATTCTCAAAGAACTTAACATATTTGTTAATTTGCATTTCCCTTTGTAAAATCATGTTGGCAGCACTTGCTTGCATTTTGATTTTTCAGATATTCTGCTCTTTCAGTGGAAATATGATATTTTGTGGATCAATATACAGAAAATTAGCTTAAAGTACCGGTGTCTTACTGGTCCTAAAAAAAGACAAGTCCTCATTTTGTTTAATGAATGAGCACCTATTTCAGCATTTTAAACATTGGATTGAATTATCAAAGAAACAATCCTGCATTTACAAAACTGCAATAATCAGTTCAGGTCATCTAATTATACGTCAATATTGAATCAATTATCCTCTTGTTGCAGTGATTGTTTGGTTTGCGGCATTTATTTTCGACGATCATTTCCCTATAATAACCTTACTGCTCACATGACCATTTAAATTTCATCCCATAGAGTATCTTTCTCTCTAATGATCAATCAAGAGCACAGATTCTTGCAAAATGTGCTGCTGGATGGAATAACCAAAATCTCTACTTGCAATAGTAAATGTTTTTAATTAAATTCAGGTGACATGTAAATCCGATCCTGTGGGAAGTGTCATGCAATACCTTTAAAAGCAGCAAGGCCATTTTAATTATTATTTAATTGTCCAAGATGTTAGCTGTAAAATGGCCAGGCTATAATGTGGTTTCACTTCCTTGAGCCCAACATCTGTAATCATGGATTTCTATCATTTGTCCTTAATGATTCCAGCACTTCCCAATTATATACGTTAGATTAACTTGTGCATAGGTTTCTGCTTTCTAACCTCCTTTCTTGATTAGTCTTCGACTTTACTGGGAGCTTTCCAGAATCAAGGGAATTTTGGAAAATATGACTGACCTATCCCCATCTCCACAACTACTTTCATATGGCATTGGTACCAGTACTGGGGGGGGCGATAAGCTTCCTTTGAACTGCACTGGGATCAGTGTCCTGTCAAATTGAGTAACTTCAGCTCGAGAGAAGACTTTGCCAACCAGTGGAGGGATCCAAGTGTGGGAAATGGGCTAGATCAGTTTAGGATACCTGGTTAGCATGGGCTAGTTGGACCGAAGGGTCTGTTTCTGTGCTATACATCTGACTCTAAATGAAAGGACAAGGCAGTATTGAAGGTTAATGATACAGATAATGATAATCAGATTAACACTGGAAGGGACAGAGTGGGCAAACGTAAGAGTGTGCCAACAACTAGCCAGAGAAGGAAACATGGTAGGCATATTTTCTTTACAAATGCTGTGTGCATCTGGTTAACAAAATTGATTAATTGATGGCATGAATAAAAGTGAATGGGTATGATGTGGTCATTACTAGATTGTTTGGTGACTAATTCAGTGAAATGTTATGACGCAGGGTAAACAGTTCTGTTCATTTGAACCAGGCACGCAAAAAAGCTCACCTCACCTTGTAATCTGTTAAAGTATGAGTGACCAAGAACTACAAAAATCCTTCTATGTAAAGAAAAAATATAACTCCAAGAAACACAAGAACATTAAATACCAACTATCTACACGGTAATCCTCCTTGGTCTGATCATGTTATCTATCTTCCACTCTACAATAAGATTCCGATTCGATAAAACCCCCTGATTAGATTTACAAATAGAATCAAATTTCAAATCCAGCCAGTTGTCGCTGTTCCCATGGTATCTTCATATGTACTTTCCTTTGTCTTTTTTTCGGTCTTCTGCTTCATAAATTTCATGTGGAAAGGTACCTTTCAGAAACAGGCTGTGCAGGCCGTATCTTCATTGGTATTCTTTGACACTCTGGCTAACTGTTCAAAATACCCGATTTTATATACCCCAAAACATTAAGCTGTTGCATTGGTTTGATGTCATCAAAACATTAAAATTCAAATTCGATTGGATTTTGGTATCTTGAGACATAATTTAAAGTGATTGGCCAAATTTGAATTTGTTGTGTACCATGGCAACACAGCTCCACCTATTTGTTTCACAACCAAATGTTACATTTTTGCATTTTTCAGCACATGTGCCTCTGTAGGTCCGTGCCAGCTTCCACTGTCTTAAAGGTACAGTATACCTACACCTTCATAACAGTAATGACCAACACAAGGTAATTAAGGAGACTAGGTGGAAAGGAAAGAGATTGGGTGGACAGTATCTGAACCACATTGAGAAATAATCTTGGCTCAGGAGTTCAAGAAATAGAATTGCTTTGGGTGGAATTTAGAAACAGCAAGGCAAATAAATTACTGCCACGAATAGCTTACAGGTCAAAAACAAGTAATCACACTATGAGAAATAGTGCCCATTCAGTACTGTAACAATTGTGGGTGATTTTAATCTTCATGTGAATAGGACAAATTAAATTGGGAAAGATAGTCTTGAAACTTATAGAAAATATTGGGATCTGTTTTTTAAATAAAATTTTGTTGAACCAAAAGGTGACTAGGTAATTAGATGAGCTAACGTGTAATAAGACTGCATTAATGATCTCTTACCAAAGAGTGCTGTAGGCAACGGTGATCGAATATAATCAGATTTTACTTTCAGTTTGCTGGTGAGAAACTTGGGTTTGAAACTGGTATCTGACATTTAATTGTCTTTATTTAGTTTATGAAGAGGACGTTGGCTGAAATGAACTGGCAAAATAGGTAGAAAAGTAAGATGGTAGAGGAGTCATGGCAGGCATTTTAAGGAGATATTTCATGATAGTTAACAGCTATCTGAAAAGAAAGAACACTGCAAGGATGAACTGTCGATGACTAAGGATTATTATGGAAGGTGTGAAATTGAAATAAATTATATTCAATATTGCAAAAGTTAATGGAATGTCAGAATGTTGGGAAAGTATTGGGAGAAAACTAGAGAGCAAATCAGATAATAAGAGCTTCTACAAGGTAATAAAGAGAAAATCTGAGGGGAATATTAGTCTAAATGGTGAGTTTGAAGTTTGTGTAGATGACTGTGTATGATGATTTGACATTATGTCTCTAGGTCCTCAGATGACAACCCCTCAACGAGAGATGGAGAGGAGCAGCCTCAGTATGATAGGGCTGGACCTGCCTCATCCTCCCGGACCCGAGTGGCCAAGACCGTTCAATCCAGCTCCAATGTGAAATGGGTGAACTCGTCATCGCGAAAGGTGCCCAGAATAAAGAAATGTCAGCGGACTCAAAAACAGAAGGAGCAGATACAGCGGGTGCGCAGAGCAAGGGAGGCAGTAATTCGCAGGAAGTGTGCCCCTCAATGGATTGGCAGCTCCAGTGATGGGGATTCCAGCAGTAATTCTGAGCTCGATGAAGTCGTCGCCTGTGACAGTAGCCAGGCCAGCCATCGGAATCCTCTTGGTATATGACCTTAATTTGGGAATGGCAGAGGCAGGCAAGGGAGTTGTGGATCCTGTGGGACCAGGATTGGGCAGGCTATCATTTGCAAAGCACTGTTTTTCCCTCTGTTAAAGGCCAGTTCCATTTTATTTGAAAGGACCTCTCTATTTCAAAGATCCGATCAACTCTATGCAAAGAAATGTCCCAATTCACTATGGATCTTTGATCATATTAAATTCATGATTTGTCATCACTAAATCATGAACCAGGGAAAAAATTATTTATTGTTTTGTAAATTCGAGAGAATAAAGGGCCGGTTTATTCTTCTAAAACAACCCCTTGGGACAATTACTTAGATGAGAGGAGCAAAGACACGGAAACTTCATTTGGGGGTGACACAAAGGTAGGTAGGAAAGCAAGAGTCTGCAGACTGATGTAAATAGGTTGAGTGAGCAGGCAAACTGCTGACAGATGGAGTGTAATGTAGGGAAAATGTGAAGATGTGCACTTTGGCAGGCAGAATAAAGAACAATGTATTGCTTAAATGGAGAAATCTGAGGTGCAGCAGGATCTAGGTGTTCTGAATAAATTCTAAAAAGTTAGTATATAGGTGCAGAGTGTAATCAAGCCTCATGGGATACTATCCATTATTGCAAGAAGCACTGAATGTAAAAGTAAAGATATTATGCTTCTTTTATTCAGGACAATGGTAAGAACACATCTCAAGTACTGCGTGCATAGAGTCATAGAGTTGTACAGCATGGAAACAGACCCTTTGGTCAAACCCGTCCATGCTGACCAGATATCCCAACCCGATCTAGTCCCACCTGCCAGCACCTGGCCCATATCCCTCCAAACCCTTCCTATTCATACACCTATCCAAATGCCTCTTAAATGTTGCAATTGTACCAGCCTCCACCACATCCTCTGGCAGCTCATTCCATACACATACCACCCTCTGCATGAAAAATTGCCCCTTAGGTCTCTTTTATATCTTTCCCCTCTCACCCTAAACCTATGCCCTCTAGTTCTGGACTCCCCGATCCCAGGGAAAAGACTTTGTCTATTTATCCTATCTATGCCCCTCAATTTTGTAAACCTCTATAAGGTCACCCCTCAGTCTATGACGCTTCAGGGAAAACAGCCCCAGCCTGTTCGGCCTCTCCCTGTAGCTCAGATCCTCCAACCCTGGCAACATCCTTGTAAATCTTTTCTGAACGCCTTTCAAGTTTCACAACATCTTTCTGATAGAAAGGAGACCAGAATTGTACGCAATATTCCAACAGTGGCCTAACCAATGTCCTGTACAGCCGCAACATGACCTCCCAACTCCTGTACTCAATACTCTGACCAATAAAAGAAAGCATACCAAATACCTTCACTATCCTAACTACCTGTGACTGTCTTTTTAAGGAGCTATGAACCTGCACTCCAAGGTTCCTTTGTTCAGCAACATCCCTAGGATCTTACTATTAAGTGTATAAGTCCTGCTAAGATTTACTTTCCTAAAATGCAGCACCTTGCATTTATCTGAATTAAACTCCATCTGCCACTTCTCAACCCAGTGGTCCATCTAATTAGAGGCAGTTAAAATACCTGGAATGAATGGGTTGTCTCATGGGAAAAGGTTGGACAGACTGGGCTAGTTTCCACTGGAGTTCAGAAGAATGAGGGTGACTTGTTTGAATGGACTGGTCTCGACAAGGTCAATGTGGAAAGGGTGTTTCCTCTTGTGGGTCAGCCCAGAGCACGGGGGCGCTGTTTTAAAATTAAAAGGCACCCTTTTAGAACAGTGATGTGAATTTTTTGCTGAGTCTTCTGTGACTTAGGATTTCTGCTGCAGAAGGCAATGGTAGTGGAGCCATTGAATAATTTAAAACAGTGGATTCTTGATAGGTACGGGAATCAATGGTCATTGAACAATTCGAAATTGAAACAAAACACACTAGCCATGATGTTACTGAATGGTGGAGCAGACTTGAAGGATCAAATTGTCTGCTTCTATACCTAATTTGTATGCCCGAAATTCCCTCCTATCAGGAACCAGTATGGTGATCCTTTGTTATATTCTAGAAGCAGAAGTATTGGTGCGCACAGTGGCTCAGTGGTTAGCACTGCTGCCTCACAGTGCTAGAGACCCAAGTTTGATTCCACCCATAGATGATTGTGTGGAGTTTGCACATTCTCCCCCTGTCAGCGTGGGTTTACCCCACATGCTCCAGTTTCCTCCGACTGTCCAAAGATGTGTAGGGTAGGTGGATTGGCCGTGCTAAATTGCCCATAGTGCCTCGGGATGGGCACACTAGGGGGGTTAGCCATGAGAAATGGAGGGTTAAAGGGATAGGATGGGGGGGGTGGATCTGGGTGGGATGATGCTGCAGAGTTGGTGTGGACTCGATGGGCTGAATGTCCTGATTCCACACTGTAGGGATTCAGTGATGCAATTCAATGATATTCAATCGTGGTCAGCTTCCTGACTAGCACACTTCTGCTCTACCATTACCAGCAAGCCAGCCTATCAGCACTGGTTAAATAAAAAGTGCAGGAGTGTATTCTTATAAATACATGCCAAGCAGTGGAAACAGTTTGCTATAGTGGTAAATAATCACATGATAAACTGAACTGATATAAGTTCTGTAGTTCTGTCATAACTGTGGTAGATAATTGAACAATTAACAGAAGGAGGAGGCTTCACAAAAATCCCCATCCTCATCTATGGGGGAGTCCAATGCAGTGGAAAAGGCAAGGCTGAAGTATTTACATCGATCTTCAGCCAGAAGTGCTGAATGGCTGATCTATCTTGTTTCTCCTTAGCTACACCGCAGCACAGGTATCAGTCTTCAGCAAAGTCAGTTCACTTCATATGAGATCTGGCGATGGCTGAAAACACTGGATGCTGCAAAGGCTATGGGCCCTGACAGCATTTTGTCAATACTACTGAAAACAAGTGCATCAGAACTAGTCATACGCTGAACCAATTACAATGGTGGCATATACCCGGCAATGTGGAAAATTGCCCAGGTATGTTCTATGCACAAAAAAGTGTAAATCCAACCTGCCCATAGGTCTACTCTTACTGGTCAGCAAAATGATCGAAGGAGTCATTGACAGTGCTATTATGCTGAATATGCTAACTGATGATCAATACAGATTTTACCAGGGCCACTCAGCTCCTGGCGTCATAACTTTGGCCCAAAAGATCTGAACTGTAGGGTTGAGATGAGAATGACTATGCTTGACGCCAAGGCTGCATTTGTCTTGAGTATGGCATCACAGCTCTAGAACACCGAAGTCAGTGGGAATTGGAGGGAAAATGCTTCTTGGTTGTTGTTGCGTTGAACACCGAAAGAAAGTTGGTTGTTAAAGATCAGTCATCTTAAGCTCACCATATCTCTACAGAAGTTCTTAGGGTAGAATCCTAAGCAACTCAGCTTCCCTTCATCTTAAGGTCAAAATGGGGGTGTTCACTGATGATTGAACCATTCATGACTCCTCAGATACTGAAGCAGTCCATGTCCAAATGTGGCAAGACCTGGATAATATCTAGATTTGAATTGACAAGTGGGTAGTAACATTTGTACCATGCAAGTGACAGGTAATGTCCATCTTCAATAAGAGAATCTAACTACCTTGATGTTCAATAGTTTTACCATTCTGAGTCCATCATTATCAAAATTCTGGGGAGTTCTTTTGACCAGAAGCTGAACTGAATATGCTGTATATAAATGATTTGAATGTGAACGAAGGTATAGTTAGTAGGTTTGCAGTTGACACCAAAATTGGAGGTATAATGGACAGCAAAGAGTACAATAGGGACTTGATCAGCTGAGGAGTTTAATTTTGATAAATATGAGGTGCTGCATCTTGGAAAAGCAAATCAGAGCCAGGACATTGGTTAGGCCACTTTTGGGAATATTCCATGCAATTCTGGTCTCCTTCCTATTGGAAGGATGTTGTGAAACGTAAGGGTTCAGAAAAGATTTACAAGGATGTGGCCAGGTTTGCAGGATTTGAGCTCTAGGGAGAGGTTGAATAGGCTGGGGCTGTTTTCCCTGGAGTGTCGGAGGCTGAGGGTGTGACTTTATAGAGGTTTATAAAGTCATGTGGGACATGAATAGGACAAATAGACAAGGTTCTTTTCCTAGGGTGTGGGAGTCCAGAACTAGAGGGCATAAGTTTATGGTGAGAGGGAAAAAATTTCAAAGAGACTTCAGGGCAACTTTTTCATGCAGAGGGTGGTGCATTGAAAGGAATGAGATGCCAGAGGATGTGGTGGAGGCTGGTGCAATTACAACATCTTAAAAGGCACCTGGATGTGTGTATGAATAGGAAGGGTTTAGAGGGATATGGGCCAAATGATGGCAAATGGGACTAGATTAGGTTAGGTTAGGATATTTGGTCGGCATGGACAATTTGGACGGAAAGGTTTTGTTTATGTGCTGTACATCTCTATAACTCTATGACTCTATAAACACTGTGGCTATAAGAGCAGGTCAGATGCCAGCAATTCTGATGTGAATAAGACTTTCCATTTCCCCAGTGCCTGTGCACCGTCTACCAGGCAGTGGAAGAATGTGTTGGAATCATCCCTACTTGCCTCGATGGTGCATTCAAGAGCAATGTCTTTCCCCTGGTATGATGAAGATCTAAAACTAAATTTCACAAGTAGTTGGTTGTGGTAGCCATTGTAGATACGTTTAAGGCAACCCTTATTAAATGTAAGAGTCAGAATAGCACAGTCCAGACAGAGGCCATTCAGCTGATCAAGTCTGTACTGAATCTTTCAAAGAACATTGCAGATAGTCCCCTTGCCCCCTCAAGACTTTCCCCTCCAATGCTCTTGTAAAGGCTCAAACCAAAATTATTTATCACGATATCACCTGTACATTCCAGATCCTAACCATTCTGCTTTTAAATAAGTGTTTTCATCATGTTGCCTTTGGTTCTTTTGCCAATTAGCTTAAATCCCTGAACTCTGACTTTTTTTATCCTTAATCCACTCAGATGTTTGTCTTGGTTTACTCTAAGCCTTTCGTGATTTTGAATATCTGTGTCAATGTTCTTTGACCTCTCTGGTCTACAGAGAGTAAATCTAACATTTCCAGTCTCTCTGCAGAGCTGTAATTTTCATCCCTGGCACCATTCCAGTAAATCTCTTCTGTACTTTCTTGAAAGCATTCACATCTTTCGCAGAATTAAGCATCGTGGTCCAGCTGGAACAGTTTGTTTTATGGGAATAAAAGGATTTGTAGATAAGGTTGCAAAAAGCCAGTTGGAGGATGAGTACTGGAAAGAGTCTAATGAGCTCTATGTACTTTCAGCACTGGATGCAGAGATGTCCTGAGGATATTCACACACACTGATCATTATGGTGGTTGCTGTTATGGAGATCGGTGTAGAAATTTAAAATGACCATTTAAAATGGATAGGAAAGGTTTAAGAAGATGTGGGCCAAATGCAAGGAAATGGGGTTAGCGTGAATGGACATTTTGGTTGGCATGGACCAGTTTGGGCTGAAGGGTCAGTCTCCATGCTGTACGACCCTGACTGTATGTGGTCATGGCTCTTGAACTAAATGTAGCTCTGCCAAAACACAGGTCCTTGGAGATTATTCACAGAACTGTGATAAACTGCTGAGATTTTTTAAAACGTTGATAGGACACTTGGCAGGCCTACAGTCTGCTTCAGCCGAAACAAAAGTTGAAGTCTACATTAATCTGATTCAGGGACTAGACATCTAGCCAACAGAGCTGATTGGTTATAGTTAACCCATGCAAATCAACAAACTGTATGAAGTCTTTTTTTTTCCTCTCCGTAGACCCCATGGATGAAGATGATGTTTTGGTCATTGAGCCTCTGACCAGTTCCACTTTGCCAGTTAGTGAAGAAGTGAACATCACATCCAGCGATAGTGAGGTGGAGATCATCAACGTTGTAGATGATGAAAGGTAAGGCGGCAGCAAAGCCTGTCTTCCTTCCTGAATGTGATGTGGGCAATGCTTTCCATCAGCTACTTGAGGAAATGTAGTTTAATACAGGGTTCTGCTATGGCAATGACTGCTTTAACCTATGGTTATTTACAAGCTGTAGGCCTGTCATGCGGTGGAACTGTTGTGTGTTGAATTCAGTCCCACTGCTTGTTTTCATGTCAGCTTGTGCACCTCCATATTTGTAGGATTTGCAGTTGGAAATGTAAGATTCTCTTGTGTACTGTTGTTGTGATTCTGTTGCATCTGTGCAGGCCCTCGGTGTCGGGAACATGGATTGGCCACACTGTGAAGAAACCAGCAAGTTCCAGGCTCCAGGCTCCACCTGGACACCATACCACCTCTGCAGAGGTTGTAGACCTTACACTCGATGATAATGGTAAAAATTTGACATTTTAAAAATTTATTGATATTTGCAAGCAAATCTACCTTTGGTTTCCATTGAGTTGGTTCCAAAGTCTCTCTTTTTATTGTGCCCTCCTTATAGAGCGTGTTTTGAGCAATTAGTTTTTGAATTGTTAATTTCTTTGCTTTAAACAAAAAACAGGTTTTCATTTACATAGCACCTTTACAACAAAAATAGTGCACAACAGTTGTACCTTGCAGGTTGATGATAATGATGATCCTGATCAGATTATTGTTTGTTGCATATTGTGCAAACTAACAAGTGGGATTTTATTCTGGGATTGAAAAGTGCAAGTCTACCTGCAATAATCCTGGAAGAGTAAGGGTACCTCAAAAAAACTAAGCAGCAGGTGAAGATCTTTCACTCTGCTGTGTAGTAGCACCACAAGTGGTATTCCTTAGTGATAGAATGCTGCTTTCAGACTGAAAGGACCTTCTGTCTGCCTCACAAATGTACCATGTGCACCCTTCAGCACTGCCGCTGCTGCTTGTACATCTTCAGTGATATTTTCCTTTTAGTACAGTATTGAAAGGTGTCTGACTTTTTTTTTTAAAAAGTACTTTTAAATACCATTTTTGTTATTTGATTTTAAAATAGAGACATACAGGCATTGGTGATTTATTGTGAAAGATTTTTATTTTAGAAAACTAGTCCAGACAGTTTTACAGTTTAGTTTGATTTGATTTATTGTAGTCTCACATATTGTAGTTTGGACTACTAATGGAATTTTTTTTTCTGGGTTGGTTTACAACAGGTGGAATAAAAACAGCATGTTTTCAGTTTAGAGTAATCAGGACAGTTCGAAAGAGATCTGACTCTGATCAGAAGCAAGTTTAGTGAAGAAGATTTTTAAGAGAATTAAGGGAATATTTTACCTCATTAGAGCAGATTGGGTTGTGAAACTTCCAGACCACGAATGCTTGAGCCAAATTTGCAGGAGCTATTCCTATAGGGTGGGCTTCACTTGAACAGTGGCCTGGTGAATTCAGTAATGAAGTGTAGAGTGAGCTTTAAACCAGTTACAGGCAGGGAGGGTTCTGGAAGGGGAATATGGGCGGCACGGTGGCACAGTGGTTTGCACTGCTGCCTCACAGCGCCGGAGACCCAGGTTCAATTCCTGCCTCAGGTGACTGACTGTGTGGAGTTTGCACGTTCTCCCCGTGTCTGCGTAGGTTTCCTCTGGGTGCTCCGGTTTCCTCCCACAGTCCAAAGATGTGCAGGTCAGGTGAATTGGCCATGCTAAATTGTCCGTAGTGTTAGGTAAGGGGTAAATGTAGGGGTATGGGTGGGTTGCGCTTCGGCGGGTCGGTGTGGACTTGTTGGGCCGAAGGGCCTGTTTTCACACTGTAATGTAATGTAATCTAATCTAATATGTAGGCTTCCAGAGCAAAAGCATACAGAAGCATTGCAGGGCAACTGACAATGACAGTCCTGGAAATTTGGTGGTGGGCTCATGGTCCAGAATGTGACCTGAGAAAATGTCTGAGAATTGGCGCACACCCTCTGCAAGGTAATGGTTGGCATGCCAGATGATAATACCAGTCCTATCAGCAAAGTCAGAGTTAGACCAGAGAAAATCTTAGAAAGTTTAACACTTGCCCTTTCACCTCCTCCTTCCTCACTTTCCAAGGCCCCAGACTCGCCTGGGTCTAGCACCAATTTATTTGTACTCTGTTAATCTAATCTACTGAATTCATTACTCAAAATGTGGTCTCCTTTACTTTCATGAGACCAAACACATACTGGGTGACCACTTAGCAGAACACCTCAGCATTGTTCATACGTATGATCCTGACCTTCCAATTGCTTTCTATTTCAATAAACTATTTTACTCCCGTGCTAATATTTCCATTCTGGACCTGCAACTGTGTTTTATACATTCATACTGTGTAGGAAAGGCCCCTCAGCCAATCGAGTCTGCATTGACATAACTACCAGTAAAAGTCTGCTAATTCCAATTTCCAGTACTTGTCCCATTTCCTTGAATGTTATGATATTTGAAGTACTCATCCCAATATTTTTTTAAATGTTGTAACATTTCCGGCCTCCACTACCTTCCCAGGCAGTGCATTCCAGATTCCCACCTCCCGCTGAGTGAAAAAGCTTTTTCCCAAGTCCTCCCTGAATCTCCTGCCCCTTGCCTACAACTATGCCCCCCTCATCATTGACCCCTCAAACAAGGGGAACAGCTGCTCTCTATTCACCCTGCCCATACTCCTCAATCTTGTACATCGCAATCATTTCCCCTCCTCAGTATTCTCTAAAGCAAACAATCCAAACCTTTCTATTCTCTCCTTATAAGTCAATTGTCCCAAACCAGGCAACATCCTGGTGAACCTCCTCAATACCCCCTCTAGTGCTGTCACATCTTCCTGCAGTGAGGTAACCAGAATTGCACACAACACTCCAGTTGTGGCCTGACCAAAGCTCTACAACTCCAACATTACCTCTTTGCTTTTATGTCATGACTGATGAAAACAAGTGTTCCATATGCCTCCTTAACTATCCTATTCACTTTCCTTGCTGACTTTAGGGATCAGTAAATAACTAACTCCAGATCCCTCTATTTCTCTAAGGTATCCAGTGTCCTGCCATTCATTAAATACGACCTCATTGTTTCTTCTTCCAAAGTGCATCACCTTGCACTTATCAGGATTAGATAAAGTCTGCCCATCTGACTAATCCATCTATATCTCCCTGTAACCACCTTCACTATTATCCACTCTACCAGAAGAGTCGTCTCCAAATTTGCTTAATGTTCCCCCTACACTTTCGTCTATATATTTATGTATGTAATAAACAATAAGGGTTCCATTACTGATCCTTGTGGTACATCGCCGGACACCTGCTTTTGGTCACTCAAACAGCCTTCTGTCCTATTACTAAGCCAATTTCTGAACCAACTCTCCAAGTTTTCCTCAATTCCATGTACTTTAACCTTCTCAATCAGTCATGAGGGACATTGTCTAAAGTTTTGCATCAGCTGAACTTCCCTCATGCACGCACTTGATCACATCTTCAAGCAACTCTGACAAATTTGTTAGGTATGATCTACCTCAGACAAAGCAATGCTGACTATCCCTCATGTGAATATTAAGTTGGTACTTCAGAATTTTCTTCAATAGTTTCCTTGCACTGAATTGAAACTCACCGGTCTGTAATTTCCTGGTTCATGTCTACCACCCCTCTTAAAAAGTGGAGCCACATTAACTATCCTCCAGTCCTCTTGTACTTTTCCCACTGGCAAGACAGGAATTAAAAATTTGTTTCAGTAAAGCTCAGTGCGAGCTGAAAAAATGCACCTCATTTTCCACCGAGGCACTTTACAGCTTTAAGGTCTTGATATTGAGTTCAAAACCTTGAGAACCTAACTCTCTCCTTCATTTTTGATTATAGTACCCCCACCTGCTGTGTCTTGTTGGTTTTAACACCGCAGATTCACTTTCTCCTTTTCACGCTTATCATTTACAACTATTTTGCATCTCAGTCACTTCTTTACTGCCTTTAGCAGTCTCTTTGTATTTTGCTTTGGACAAATTCACCACCTGTTTCGTTCACGCCCCCCACTCCCCCTCTCATTGAATGGCAAAAAAAAATTAATTCCCAGTCCCTTTCACTTCCAAAGAAGCATCATATTCAACTCAGACTTTACCTTTTCCTATCTCCACAGTTGCAGCCAGATCTGCTGAGTTTCTACTGTATATTTTTATTTTTTTTTTATTTTTCATATTTCCAGCATCTGCGTTTCACTTTTCTTAGGGGACTGACTGCATGCTGATTGGAGTAGTCTATAACTCCTTCTCAGTATGTATTCTATTAAATGGAATATATCAGGTGACAATGAGGACAGTTAAATAAAGGCAGCACATTAATCATGGATGACTTTAATCTTTGTGTAAATTTAAAATCTCAAATTAGCAGAGATAGCTAAGGGGAGGAATTCTGAGTGTTTATGGAACAGTATTCTGAAACAATGTGTTATGGATCCAGCTCAGGATCAGGCTATTTTGGAATAAACAGAAATGGCTAGAGAAACTCAGCAGGTCTGCTCACACCTATGGAGAGAAAACAGTTAATGTTTTGGGTCCAGTGGCCCCCCTTCAAAACCAGTTTAAAACTGCTAGTGGGTAATACTGATATCAATCATTTAAAGATCTTCTAGAAAATAATGACCGTTTATTGGTAGAATTTAGCATTCAGAAAGTGAGAAACTTGAGATAGAAACAACTATGCTGAACCTAAATAAAGGTAATTACATAGGAATGAGGGCGACATTGGCTGGAGTGAATTGGGAAAGGAGTTTTAACAGAAAAGATAGTTGAGCAATAATAGCTGACATTTAATAACTTCATGAAAGGAAGATCATGCCTGACAATGTTATTTGAGTTCTTTTGAGGAGGTAATGAGCAGGCTAAAGAGGGAAAGAGAAACCAGTAGAAAGGGTAGGGGAACTGGAGATCGGCAATAAAAGCTGGCCAGTCAGCAAAGTCTATGTCCCATGAGAGAATAAAGAAAAAAATACATTCAAATTTTCAAAAATTTGACAAGGTATTAGACATATGTTTATTTATAAGATATGATCCCATGTTGAGGGTAATATGTTAGCATGGACAGACGACATATGAGCAAGGCATTTTCAGGATGACAGACCATGGAATGCCATAGGGTCAGTGCTGGAGCCACATTTATATACAATGTATGTTAATGATTTGATTGAGAGAAGAGATGGTACAAGTAATTCTTCAATATCACAATCACAATTGTTGTGTTCATGTGCAACCCTGCGTTGCGTCAAATTTGTGTTAATGAAACACGTTATGGCAGAACGACCTGTACTATGGTCATGACACATAAATAGGAGGGAATGCAAGTAGCAAATATAATACAAAGAGTCTGCAGAGGGATGTAGACAAGTGAAGTGAATGGGTTAAAAATTTGGCACTTGGTATATAATGTGGGAAAATGTGAGGTTATGCACTTTGGCAGGAAGGATAGAGGAGTTGAAGATTATTTAAATGGGAAAAGCTTGCAGCAAGCTACAGCTGAGTGAGATTGGGGGTCCTTGAGCGCACAGACTAGCATCCCCGGGTCATTGAGAAGGCAAATGGAATGTTTCCCTTTATTTTGAAGTTAAGTTTTGATAAAACTATACAGATCGCTAGTCAAACCACAGCTGGAATACTATGAAGTATTTATTCCCCTTCTCTAAGGACAGATATACTGGCATTGGAGGCAGTCAAGAGAAGGTCCGTTACTTTGATTTTGGGTATGGAGGGATTTTATTGTGAGCTCATTACCTCTTCTGATTCTTATTAATTAATTTGTTTGTTTGTTTTTGTTTGTTTTGCTTTTGCTTACAAAACTTCTGCTCTGTTGTTCAAAGAAACTCCACAGCTTTGTGAGCCTGTTTTAGTGACTATCCCCTTAACTAAAATTTTAAAACTATATAATCAGTGAAGCCAGGTCTCACTCTAGTATCTGACCTGCCCTGGAGTGCCATCAACTGGGAATAACGTAAGCAACTAATGATAATGATAAATATTGTCCAGGGATTTGTGAAGGTTTATAGCTCAGGTTGAGGTTTAGGGTGTAGGTTTGATATCCATTTGGATATCAAACCTACAGCTCAATGAGCAAACCTATAGCCTAAATTGGGTGAAAACAATGACTGCAGATGTTGGAAACCAGATTCTGGATTAGTGGTGCTGGAAGAGCACAGCAGTTCAGGCAGCATCAAAGGAGCTTAGAAATCGATGTTTTGGGCAAAAGCCCTTCATCAGGAATAAATTGTCCAGGGAATTTGGCAAGAATTTATTTTGAGTTTTGCATGAGAGGACAGATGCGATCTTAATTTTATGTACTATCCAAATTAAGGCACTTGTAATCATGAGATGATTCTTCAGAATGATACTGTAGGCCAATTTTTAGTTGTGTGTTGAAGTCTCTGACATGGGATTGAACCCACAGCCTGAGGCCAGATTGCTGCTCACTAAATGACACCAACATTTCACTGGTAATCAGGCTGGACCTGCTTGAATGAACTGATTAGGTTTGCAATTAATCTCTATCTCTAGCTGTTGTATTATTGAACTGTATGATATTGGGTATAATGTTAATCCAGAATGTATGTAGACATAACCACTTGTGAATCTGGCAATGGCAATCTGGCAAAAATGTAATTTACTTGTGGTTTTGTTATTGAAGTTCTCAGTTTACAGTTGATGAATATTCCTAACATGTGATACACTGTAAGAAATGCTTCGTTTTGTGGGGGGGGGGGGGGGGGAGAATAGAGAGGAGGAGAAAGAGCGTGGACTTATTGCCTACCTTATCAGGGAAGTGGAATTTGTTCACTGAGATTCAGCAGGGTGGATTTCTAATTCAATTCTAAACCTGTTTGTTGTAGCAAGTGAGTGTGATATTTCATACGTTATTCCATTCTCATTGTTGTGGCAGATACACTAACTATGTTGGGTGATCTCCCTCCTGATGACTCCCTCAGTAGTCCTGAAATTGTACAGCCAGGTTTGGCGAAAGACCCATCAACAGGAGTGTCTCCGGCAGTTAACATCTCTGCAACAAATGTACCATGTGCATCCTTCAGCACTGCCGCTGCTGCTTGTACATCCACCGTCACTTTAGCAGCTTCCCACATGGTATCAGGTATCGTATCCAGTTTTGAACTTTGTTTCTCTGGTTTGTTGTGTCACCCTACGCCAAGCAGTGCCCATCTCGCCTTGTAGCAGTATTTCATCACTGTTCACTCTTTCTCTCTATATAACTAATCTCCTTGTTTGAATGCTGTATGTTCACATCACTCCAAATTAGCCTGTATTTGATTCTTTGCTATTGCTGCTCTAATGAACCATTCAGAAGTCCTTGAGTGGTTAGTGTAGCTCTTAGCACATCTCCTGTGTTATTTAAGCATGGGAGCTGTCAACGTGCAATTCTTTCTTTTGGAAAAAAGCTTCCACTCTGCACTTCTAACTATAATTACAAAAAGAGATGTCCTCTCTGGCATTGGTATTTGACTAGCAGTTTAATTCCAAATGTACTTTTCCACCTGGAAGAACCTGTTTTTATTACAAAGTATAATAAAAGTAACAAATATAGTTGGTTCTGATATGGTGTGATAGTTCTGTTCTCGTGCGATCTTGTATTATGAGAAAATTTGCACAATAGCCATGTCATTTAAGCTAATGGAGCTGGAATCGCGTTATAGGTGATATGAAAAGTTTGCGGTTCTACAAATAAGGCTTTAAATTCTTTAATCATGTCAAAGCCAAGTCATGTTGAAGAAACACGCATTATAGCACAACTGACTGTACTGAAAATACTCTGGTCAGGCAGCATCTGAAAGAGCAGTTAAGTTAACATTTCAGATCTGTGACCTTTTGTTAAAACTGGGTAAGAAGGAGAGATATATTAGGTTTCAGCAAGTAAAAGGAGGAAAAAAGAATGAGAGGTGTGACTATGGGATGTAAGTAATCGCGAATGTGGTGCCACTGTTTAAGAAAGGTGGTAAGTACAAGACTAGTGAGCCTGATTCGATGGTGGGCAAGTTATTGGAGGGAATCCTGAGGGGCAGGATGTACATGAATTTGGAAAAGCAAGGACTCATTAGGGATAGTCAACATGGCTTTGTGCGTGGGAAATCATGTCTCTCAAACTTGACCGAGGTTTCTTGAGGAAGTAACAAAGAGGATTGATGAGGGCAGAGCGATAGACGTGATCTATATGGACTTCAGTAAGGCGTTCGACAAGGTTCCCCATGGGAGACTGATTAGCAAGGTTAGATCTCATGGGATACAGAGAGAACGAGCCATTTGGATACAGAACTGGCTCAAAGGTAGAAAACAGAGGGTGGTGTTGGGGGGGTTGTTTTTCAGACTGGAGGCTTGTGACCAGTGGAGGACCACAAGGATCAGTGCTGGCTCCCCTAATTTTTATCATTTATATAAATGATTTGGATATGAGCATAAGAGGTATAGTTAGTAAGCTTGCAGATAACACTAAAATTGGAGGTGTAATGGATAGCGAAGAAGGTTACCTCAGATTACAACAGGATCTTGACCAGGTGGTCCAATGGCTGAGAAGTGGCAGATGGAGTTAATTTAGATAAATGCGAGGTGCTGCATTTTGGGAAAGCAAATCTTAGCAGCATTTATACACTTAATGGAAAGGTCCTAGGGAGTGTTGCTGAACAAAGAGACCGTGGAGTGCAGGTTCATGGCTCCTTGAAAGTGGAGTCGCAGGTAGATAGGATAGTGAAGAAGGCGTTTGGTATGGTTTCCTTTATTGGTCAGAGTATTGAGTATAGGAGTTGGGAGGTCCTGTTGTGGTTGTACGGGGCATTGGTTAGGCCACTGTTGGAATATTACATGCAATTCTGGTCTCCTTCCTATCGGAAGGATGTTGTGAAACATGATAGTGTTCAGAAAAGACTTTACAAGGATGTTGCCAGGGTTGGAGGGATTGAGCTACAGGGAGATGCTGAACAGGCTGGGGCTGTTTTCCCTGGAGCGTTGGAGGCTGAGGGGTGACTTTATAGAGGTTTATAAAATCATGAGGGGTATGGATAGGATAAAAGAATAGTGTTTTTTTTCCCTGGAGAGGGGGAGTCCAGAGCTAGAGGGCATAGGTTTGGGGTGAGAGGGGAAAGATATAAAAGAGACTTAAGGGGCAACTTTTTCATGCAGAGGGTGGTACGTGTATGGAATGTGCTGCCAGAGGATGTGGTGGAGGCTGGTACAATTGCAATATTTAAGAGGCATTTGGGTGGGTATATGAATAGGAAGGGTTTGGAGGAATATGGGCTGGGTGCTGGCGATTGGGATATCTGGTCAGCATCGACAGGTTGGACTGAAGGGTCTATTAGGTAAAAACAATGACTGCAGATGCTGGAAACCAGATTCTGGATTAGTGGTACAGGAAGAGTACAGCAGTTCAGGCAGCATCCGAGGAGCAGTAAAATCAACGTTTCGGGCAAAAGCCCTTCATCAGGAATAAAGGCAGAGAGCCTGGAGGGTGGAGAGATAAGCGAGAGGAGGGTGGGGGTGGGGAGAAAGTAGCATAGAGCACAATAGGTGAGTGGGGGAGAGGATGAAGGTGATAAGTCAGGGAGGAGGGTGGAGTGGATAGGTGGAAAAGAAGATAGGCAGGTAGGACAAGTCATGGGGACAGTACTGAACTGGAAGTTTGGAACTAGGGTGAGGTAGGGGAAGGGGAAATGAGGAAGCTGTTGAAGTCCACATTGATGCTCTGGGGTTGAAGTGTTCCGAGGCGGAAGATGAGGCGTTCTTCCTCCAGGCGTCTGGTGGTGAGGGAGCGGCGGTGAAGGAGGCCCAGGACCTCCATGTCCTCGGCAAAGTGGGAGGGGGAGTTGAAATGTTGGGCCACAGGCCGGTGTGGTTGATTGGTGCGGGTGTCCCGGAGATGTTCCCTAAAGCGTTCTGCTAGGAGGCGTCCAGTCTCCTCAATGTAGAGGAGACCGCATCGGGAGCAACGGATACACTAAATGATATTGGTGGATGTGCAGGTAAAACTTTGATGGATGTGGAAGGCTCCTTTAAGGCCTTGGATGGAGGTGAGGGAGGAGGTGTGGGCACAGGTTTTGCAGTTCCTGCGGTGGCAGGGGAAGGTGCCAGGATGGGAGGGTGGGTTGTAGGGGGGTGTGGACCTGACCAGGTTATCACAGAGGGAACGGTCTTTGCGGAAGGCGGAAAGGGGTGGGGAGGGAAATATATCCCTGGTAGTGGGGTCTGTTTGGAGGTGGTGGAAATGTCGGTGGATGATTTGGTTTATGCGAAGGTTGGTAGGGTGGAAGGTGAGCACCAGGGGCGTTCTGTCCTTGTTACGGTTGGAGGGGTGGGGTTCTGAGGGCGGAGGTGCGGGATGCGGATGAGATGAGTTGGAGGGCATCTTTAACCACGTGGGGAGGGAAATTGCAGTCTCTAAAGAAGGAGGCCATCTGGTGTGTTCTGTGGTGGAACTGGTCCTCCTGGGAGCAAATATGGCGGAGGCGGAGGAATTAGAATACGGGATGGCATTTTTGCAAGAGGTCGGGTGGGAAGAGGTGTAATCCAGGTAGCTGTGAGAGTTGGTGGATTTGTAAAAAAATGTCGGTGTCAAATCAGTCGTCTTTAATGGAGATGGAGAGGTCCAGGAAGGGGAGCGAGGTGTCAGAGATGGTCCAGGTAAATTTAAGGTCAGGGTGGAATGTGTTGGTGAAGTTGATGAATTGCTCAACCTCCTCGCGGGAGCACGAGGTGGCGCCAATGCAGTCATCAATGTAGCAGAGGAAGAGGTGGGGAGTGGTGCCGGTGTAATTACGGAAGATCAACTGTTCTGCGTAGCCAACAAAGAGACAGGCATAGCTGGGGCCCATACGTGTGCTCATAGCTACCCTTTTGGTTTGGAGGAAGTGGGAGGATTCGAAGGAGAAATTGTTAAGGGTGAGGACCAGTTCGGCCAAATGAATGAGTGTGTCGATGGAAGAGTGCTGTTGGGGATGTTGGGAGAGGAAAAAATGGAGGGCTTGGAGGCCCTGGTCATGGCGGATGGAGGTGTAGAGGGATTGGATATCCATGGTGAAGATGAGGCATTGGGCGCCGGGGAAGCGGAGGTCTTGGAGGCGGTGGAGGGCATGGGTGGTGTCTCGAATGTATGTGGGGAGTTCCTGGACTAGGGGGGGATAGGACAGTGTCGAGGTAGGTAGAGATGAGTTCAGTGGGGCAGGAGCATGCTGAGACAATGGGTCGGCCAGGGTGGTCAGGCCTGTAGATCTTGGGAAGGAGGTAGAACCGGGCAGTGCGGGGTTCCCGGACTATGAGGTTGGAAGCTGTGGGTGGGAGATCTTCTGAGGTGATGAGGTTCTGTATGGCCTGGGAGATGATGGTTTGGTGAGGCGGGGGGGGTGGTCATGGTCGAGGGGGCGGTAGGAAGAGGTGTCCTCGAGTTGGCGTTTGGCGTCAGCGGTGTAGAGGTCAGTGCGCCTGACTACAGCTGCGCCCCCTTTATCTGCTCGCTCGATGGTGAGGTTGGGATTGGAGCAGAGGGATTGGAGGGCTGCGCATTGTGAGGGTGGGAGGTTGGAGTGGGGGAGGGGGGTAGACAGGTTGAGGCAGTTAATGTCCCGGCGGCAATTGGAAATGAAGAGGTTGAGGGCAGGTAATAGGCCAGCGCGGGATGTCCAGGTAGATGCAGTGTGTTGGAGGTGGGCGAAGGCGTCCTCGGAAGGTGGGCGGGTTTGTGAAAGTAAGCTCGGAGGCAGAGGCGGCGGAAGAAGTATTTGACGCCACGGCGTGTATTAAATTCATTGATGCGTGGACGGATGGGGGTGAAGGTGAGTCCTCTGCTGAGGACTGATCGTTCATCCTCATTGAGGAAGGGTCTGGAGGGATAGTGAAAACTCGGCAGGGCTGGGAGCTGGGATCTGGTGTAGGTGTGGAGCTGGGAGTGGGGACGGAGCCGGTAACTGGAGTGGGTGTGATGGTGGGGGGAATGGGGGAGGAGTCATGAGCAGGGGTGGTGTTCCCCTTAGGGTTCTGGGGGCCAGGAATGATGACAGTGGGATCAGCGGGGGGGTGTCAGCAGAATGCAGGCGAGTGGCATTGGTGGGGGCGGAAGTGGTGGCAGACATGCCAGTAGGGGTGGCGGACGTCAAAGGGTATGTTTCCGTGCTGTAAACCTCTATGACTCTATGACTGTAAGTAGTATGGAACAATAAGGGAATGATAGTGGGAGATGTGAAGAACAAAAACATTAAAAAAACAAAAAAAACCTGCAGATGCTGGAAATCAGAAACCAAAATAAATCGTTAGCATCTGTGGAGAGAAAGCAGCGTTAATGTTTAGGTTCAGTGACCCTTCTTCAGAACAAAAATGTATCCTGAAAAGTTATGTCAAGGAAATGAGAGCAAGATGAGAAGGGCAAAACAAAGAAATGAATCAAAATAAAGTCTAGCATTGTGATTGAATTATTGTGCCCAGTGCTGAGTCCAAAACAGTTTCAGAATGTTGTCCAGTGGGAAGATGAGGTGCTGTATTTTAGGTTGGCATGGGAATGCTGCAGCAGACCAAGGACTTGGAAGCAAGATGAAGATTTAAACTTACAAGTCATGGGAAACTCTGGATTGATAATTTGTTCACTTTTTTATTGTTGAAACTGTGAGCAGCTGGTTCTGTTCCATGGATTTTTGAGTTTTGCAACATTGCATTAACTGTTACTTGAGCTGCAGGTTCTACTCAAACTACGGAAAAATATAAGCAGAAGAAGCTTGAGATTTAAATGAGCTTCTACACTTCAAATAAATTTAGTTTCTGTGGAAGTTTCTTTCACTTTGTTTGTACCAAGGTTTTAATCTCGTCTGTCAGAACCTCCTATATAAAGATTTATCTTGGTTTGCCCCCAGTTGGAGTACTGAGAATACAGTACCAGGCAGCACACCTTAGGAAGGATATATTGACCCTAAATGGAGTGCAGCGTAGGCTTATAACAATGAATACCTGGATTTCAGGGGTTACAAATAGGATTGTACAAATTAGGCCTACCTTCTCTTGAATTTAAAAGGTTAAGAGGTCATCTGATTGAAGATAAAGTTAAATTATTTCCATTGGTTGCGGATTCTAGAACTATAGTCAAAAAGTTAGGTCCAGACCATTCAGGAGAGATGTTAAGAAGTAGTTCTACACAAAGCATGTAGTCTTTGGGACTCTCTTCGACCAAAGGTAGTCTGTGCCAGACCAGTTGTTAATTTTAAATCTGAAATAGATAATTTTATTGTTAAGCAAAGGTATTAAGGGATATGGGTCCAAAGTTATGGGTCAGCCTTGGTCTCATTAAATGGTGGAATAGGCCTCAAGTGGCTACTCCTGTCCCATTCTGTGCACACAAAGATAATCTCTGACCAAAAAGAGGGCTGCCAGCATATTCAGCAGAGCCCACAAACTACGGCCTATTGCTTGATCAAAGCTTTGAGGTTAGAAAATACCGATGAGAAGATGGCAGTGTCATTCCTATATTAAATTGGTACATTGGAGTTGATGTTTTAAAGAATTGAAGGTGGGGAGGAGCATGATGGGAGGGGCTGTGGCATCCTGTTTAAGAGGGGGCAGGACAATTCCTAATGCTGATCCAGTAATGTAGACGTAGGGTTGTATTTGAGATTGAGTTAATGGAAATTCATTATTGTCTGCGTGGTCTATAGTGACTTCTGTATGTAATCTTACCGCATGTCATTCCCAATTCTGAATTCAGTAACTTTAGGCAACCTATTCTGTTTGGCATTGCTTGCTGTTTCGAAGTATTTGGTGATTTTTATTTCCTCCTCCTTCCTCTAGTTTAAACCTTTGAGATGCTGTTAGATGGATACTTGTTGGAAGGAGACCTTTGGATTTGTGTGGAATTTCTGGGACCAAGGTTTGATTGCATCCCAGAATGATGTATTTAAGGGAAGATGGACAAATTTGTGAGGTGGAGAGACGTAGGTCGCTTTGCTGATGAGGTTAGATGAAGACAGGTGGAAGGAAACTTGTGTGAAGCATTAATGTTGACGTGACCAATTTGGATTGAATGACTGATTTCGATGCAGTGCATTCTAACATGGGTCTTAAAATGGGTTCGCAGACTGACCGATCTTGTAGTTAGCAATGTCAATGGATGCATTGCCCATGGCAATGCCTCTACCAATTAGTCTGTTTGCCAATCAGTCAGAACTGTCCTCTCCTGCAATAGAAATGTTGGTTTCACCTTGAATTTGTATTCTTGTGAACTGTCCCGGTGAAAACACGCTGAAACGCTCGCCAAGATGTGCTTTGTGCAAACAATGTTTGTTAGAGAGCTGTTCTCCTGTCTTCCTCCACCTTCCCTGCTTGATCTCCCATTTGAAGAATACAACTGCCTGATAACAAATGTCTTCTGTTAAAACTTGTGTTAATATGTTTATTTCCAGGGCAGGTAGTTTACTCCATGCCAGTCACTTGTTCAAATTCTCTGAACTAATAATGTAGCGCAGGTACCTGAGAGGTAGTGGTCATCTCTTCTTTTGGCCATTACTTTAGCTCGACGTTGCCTTATAGTTTACCTGATGTTGAGGGTCATTGTTTAGTCCTTACCAGACACTTGTAGAAGTAAAGGGTTGGAAGATATTGTCCTGTCACTTAGAGTGACAAATATTCAAACCTGAACCAGGACACCGCGACATTTTTGTTTTTTTACAGAAAAAGAAAACCGTTTCTCTGCCAAGCTATGGCGTTAAGCTGTACCTGAAAGAACTCTAAACTTAACCTGGAATGTTACAAGAAGAAAATGCCAAGACCTTACAGTATCTTGTCAAAATTCAAATAAAGTCTCCACCCAGAGATGCCAGTCTTCTACAGATGCCACTGCAGAGACAATTTCAAGATTTTTTTGTGTTTGGTAAATCTGAAGGCTCATGGAATGTTAACCTTCTTTGAGACATTTAAAGCATCATTTCCCCCCACTGTATCCAAGCCTAACTGGGCTGAGCCCATACTTGTATTATGTCGAATTCTGAGTAATGCACCTTAAGAATTTATCTTGTTGGAAGTGCATCAGGTTCGCTAAGTAATACTGGATCTAAAAGGATACACTCATGAATATAGCATGCATAAATGGTACTGCATTCCCTTGAGTTTAGAAGATTGAGGAAGGATATAATTGAGTTATTAAATGGTAATGCAGCACAATAGGATAGATGGAGCAACATTTTCCAAATTAGATCTGGACTACTTAGAAATGAAATCAGGAGGCTGTTTCCCAGAAAGTGATGTTGAAATCTGACTCTCTTCTCTAAAAGGCAGTAGATGTTGCTGATCAATTGGACTTGATTCTGAGGTTGTTGAATAAGGTATCTAGGAGAAAGGGAAATAAGTTGAGGTACATCAGTCCTGATCTAATTAAATAGCTCATTGGTGAATGGGCTACTTCTGTGAAACTGACTGGAGGGGCTGAATGGCCTACTGCATTATGTCCCTGCAGCTATCCGTGTTTGCCATTACAGATCACAGGACTGAATTGCAGTCTAAATTTTAGGGACTGTGGTAGTAGCTAACACAGTAGTGAATGATTCACATCCCTGATGGTGGATCGTGTTATGGCTCATTCAGGAAGTGAAGCCGTTGATTTCTGTGAAGTAAAAATATGAAATCTTGTGACCCTCTCTGCACTTTTTTTTTGCTTTCCTCTCGACATTGTGATTGGTTCCTCCTTTCCATGCATGCTATATTAATTAATAATTTTTCTTATATAGGAGAGAGGGCAGTGACCTCTGTCAGTGCAATGTCACCATCTTGCCAACTTCAGAGAGCCTCGAAATATAGTGCCTGCTGCTCCCAGCGCTGTCGATGCAGTTCTGCCAGACTGGGCTCTCACCGGCCCTGCCCTGCCCACTCGTACTTCCAGCAGTATCACACTGAGCAGGTGCAGGGCCAGACCTACCAAGCCCAGCCTTCTCAGCCTCACCATCTTCATTCCCACAACCAATTCCTCAATCAGAGCCATCAATCATGGACCCACCAACCTCACCCCCACTTCCCACCACCAGAATTCCAGCACGTTCAACCAACCAGGCCACAGTCTGTGGTCAGCGGTACCAACATTCGAGGAGGGGAGATTCCAGCCATGCAGGGGAATCAGGTAAGCACTTATCTAGTCATGCCTGGAAAGAATGGAAAGGTGCTATGTAAAAACCTGAAGTTGTGATTTAATTCCTAGGAATGTTCTTCCCTCGTCCTTGTGACAATTCAATCTTCCAACTGCAACTCAGTCTTTAATAACATTTTCATTTGGGGGAATGTTATTTAATGCATAGGGTTGCCTGGAAACTAGAACTCTATATCACCAACAATGGACATACCAAAATTGTACTTTAATGACACTATCATGTCCTGTCCTTTAGAATCATAGAGATGTGCAGCATGGAAACAGACCCTCCAGTCCAACTCATCCATGCCAACCAAATATCCTAACCTAATCTAGTCCCATTTGCCAACACTTGGCCCATATCCCTCGAAGTCCTTCCTATTCATTTATCCATCCAGATGCCTTTTAAATGCTGTAATTGTACCAGCCTCCTCCACTTCCTCTGGCAGCTCATTCCATGCATGCACCACCCTCTGCCTGAAAAAGTTGTCCCTTTTATATCTTTCCCCTCATCCTAAACCTATGCCCTCTAGTTCTGGACTTCCCCACCTCAGGGAAAATACCTTGTCTAGTTACCCAGTCCATGCACCACATGATTTTATGAATCTTTATGAGAAAGCCTTGTTAATAAAATTCACCTGTAATTTGTGACATTCCTGAAGCCATGACTTCAGTTGCAGTGAAAGGATTGACCTAAGTTGGCATCACCCTCCTCTTCAAATTCTGCTCGAGTCAGTTGATTTATTGGAGGACAGACATCTCTTCGTGAGGATTGTTTGCGCGCACACGTCACTAGTCAAAAGGTGATAGATGTGGGTGCCTAATGTAACAATACTGCCACAGCCACCTTGGTAATGGATATTTATTGTGCCATTCGTGTGAATGTTGAAATTGAGTATCTGGTACTGTTACCTTGTGCTGCCTCCACTGATTGTTTTCCTTACTATAACTTTAGGCTTCTTCATGTGATCTCACTAACCTAGACGAAGATATTGATGGGGTTGAAGGTGCCCAGAAGAGCAGTGCCCAGACACCATCTTGGCATGCCCATAATTCTGAAGAGATGGAAGTGAATGGAAGCCATTCTGGTACAGCCCAGCCCAGGGTCTTGCAGACACCGACTGTTTTGTCACCGACCATTTGGCACACTCCCCCAAATGAGGGTAATAGCAGCCAGGCTGGCTCAGAGCAGCACAGCACAGTTCATTCACCTACCTTTGTTGCTTCAGCGTTTTGGCGGCAGTCCACCATCCAACTGAGTGAGATTCGGAGAAACCAGACAGCAGTTGAAATCCAGGGTCACCAAGGAAATAGTGCACCTCACCAGTCCCCCAGTCACCCATCTCTTTCATTAGGGTGTATGTATAACATGCCTCTTTCTGTTTCTCACAGGTACATTCAGTTGGGACTAGTAAAGTTGTAGGGTTTAACTTCTGGACTTAAGGAGTGTAAAAGCTCAAACAGGCCATTCTGTCCATTCCATCTTCTTTTGACAGCCAATTAATTCCACTCGTGTTATTAATAGTTTAAGTAAGTTATTATTTAAGCATTACTTGAATATCCCACAGAGTTCTCATTCTCCATAACTCCCCATATCCTTTAATATATGCTCGTTCTCCTCTTGCCCTTAACTCCCAAATGTCTTCTTTTTCATCATAATACTTGAATATTCTTGTCTTTTCTTTTCTCCCCAAACAGTAATTTTATTTCTTGTTAAATGTATTCATGGACTCAGCATTAACAATCAGAAAATTTGAAATTCTAACTCTTTTCTAACTACACGTCTTTTAATGTCTTGCAGTTCTCTCGTGGGCTTTTCCCCTGCCTTGAGCTATCACTAATCAGTGGAAATATCTAATCAGTCACGACTTGCTTTTTTTTAAGTTTGCAAGAGTTTTATCAAGTCATGTCTTGACCTGTTATTGCCAATGATAAAGCCCATACTGCAGACCCTTCTATCAAGTGCTGTTAGACTGCGCTGTATCCACTTTTTTCATCTTTTTCAGGGAGGGCCCAGAATTGTGCATAATCTTCACTGGTTCCAGACTGGGATCCTGTACAAGTTGAAAGCTCCTTGTGGTTTTGTACTTTTGGTATAAATCTGGAGTTTCATGTATGGTCTTATCACCTCATACTACATCCTTTAAATGCCCTGATAATTCCAGAGGCATCTGTGGTTGAAATATCTTTGAAAATCTCCCCATATCAATTTGTACTCCATTTATCAACCTCTCAGATAAAGGAACTGCAAGTGATATCACCCACCACAACAAACCAAGACAAGATAAGTAGAAAGCGCTTCATCGGAGGTTCACTGATGTTACCTAGCAAGGTGACAAAACTTCCGAGAACAAATCTACCAGCTCAGTGAGCAACTTAAAACCTAAGCTACACATTTTCTCCAAAATCGCAATCATCATCTTTAATTACGTCCCTCGTGATTTTAAAAGGTCTATAAGAGCACCCCTCTGTCTCCTATGGTCCGGGGGTAAAAACATCCTAGCCTATCCTGCTTCTCCTTTATAATTCAAACTCTCCAGTCTCGGTTACATCCTTGTAAAATCTTCTTTGCGCCCTTTTCAGTTTAACAGCATCCTTCTTATAGCAGGGTGACCAGAATTGTACACAGTTCTTCAAATTTGCCTTACCAATATCTTGTACAACCACAACATGATGTCCCAACTCCTGTACTTAGTGCTCTCACTGATGAAAGCAAGCACACCAAATACCTTTTCCACCACCCTGTCTACCTGATGCCACTTTCAAAGAGCAATGTCCCTACGTCCCAAAGTCTCTCTATTGGACAGCACTTCCCAGGGTGCTACCATTATAAGTCCTGCCCTGGTTTGTCTTAACAAAAATGAAACACTTTGCAGTTGTATTTCTATAACCTCTTTTGGTGTTTCTCTAATCGTAGTGCCCTCTGCATCTATGAAAACTGAGATTCAGTCTTTACTTAGAATCTCTGCTATTCTTTCCATCTCTACTACAAGCTTGATTGCCCAGTGACTATCATGTACTGTTTAATATACCTGTAGAAGGCATTTTTAATCTTGATTTTTGAGGGAGAATGCACTTGAATTGGAGGCAATTTAGCAGAAGTTCTCTAGACTGATCCTTGGGTAGTCTGATGATAACAGGCTGTGTAAATTGGACCTACAATTTCTGGAGTTCGGGAGAGGTGAACTCCTAGAAATGTACACAATTCTGAATGGATGTGATTAGGTAGCTACAAAGAGGAGAAATCTAGAACATAAAGAATCAAGAGATAAGGGGCTCGTTATTTTTCCTCAAATGAAGCAAAATATCTTCACACCATGGCTGTGGATCTGTAGAATTCTCTACCATGGATGATTGGGATTGCTCCGTCGATGGTGATGCTGAGAGATATGTGGGTAGAAAGTAACATTGAAGCTGTGCTGTGATTGTATTAAATGGCAGAGTAAATGTGTGGATTACTTCTGTCCCTGTTTCTGATATTCTTTTGAAAGGATTATGGAAAGCAGAGCTTTAGTTGAGTTAAAATTTATAACGTCCAGAATGGAATACTACTTTTGCATAGTTTAATCCCTTATTGTTGTAACTTATGAATTTGTTTGTCCACAAACATTAGCTTCAATATCGCATTCAAGCGTTTGATGCGTTGTTCTGAACTCTTATTAATGTGACTAACAAACTGAAAGGATTCTGCATTAACTGTTTTCTATTTAAATTCTGAGCATTTCAGTGATGCAATGCTCCTCCTTGTCCTTTCCTAACACTGAGTCATAAAGATGTACAGCACAGAAACAGACCCTTCAATCCAACTCTTCCATGCCAACCAGATATTTATATTAATCTAGTCCCATTTCTAGAACCCTTCCTGTTCATGTACCCATCCAGATGTCTTTTAAATGTTGTATTTGTACCAGCCTCCACCATTTTGTTCCACAAGCTAACTAATTAACTCTCAAGTCAATTAAAGTTCCCTTAGTGGCTTTTTCTTTCCGGAGGGCCTGTGAGGTTTAGAGTAACGTTCCTGAGTAGACTCTGCCTCTTTTCCAATGACTTTAAATTTCCAGTGGTAATATAAGGAAATTTTTTTTCAGTCAAAGCGGTCGGGAACTGGAAAGCACGCTGGAGTGTGACAGAGACACAAGTTTCGATCGTGGCATTTCCTCAAATTACCCTTTCATTTTCCTTGCTCAAATAAGCTTTCGCTTAGAGAGCACTTTTCACCATTAGGTGTTTAAAACCATGTAACAACTAAGGAAGTTTTTTTTTAAGATATAGTCACTTTGGCAGCAATCAGTTTACATACAGCAAGCTCCAATGAGGAGCAATGTGATAGCAGTTTAGTAATGTTCTAGTGAAGTTGATTTGAGGAATAAGTATTGGCAAGAACACTAGAGATAATTCACCTGCTCCTCTTGAAAATATTGCCATAGGATCTTTTATGTCCAGCAGTTCTCATCAGTGCACACTTTTTAGCCTAGTATCCTTCTGCTAAATCTGTAACTCGTCTTCCCCATGGCTCATTTATCCTCCTTGAGGTGTCCAGGACAGACTTTTGTACTCCAGATGGTGCCTGACTAGTCTCTTTGCAATTGAAAGACAATTTTATCCTTGAAATAAAAGCCAATGTTGTATTAGTGTTTGCATCTAAACCAGCCACTAATTACAATGACCGTGACAGTGCAGGTTCAGTTCTTGTACTGGTTGAGCTCACCATGAAGGCCCTGCACTCCCTTTCTACACCCCCACACCACCCACCCCACCCAAAACGTGGGGTATGGTGACCCACCGGTTAAACTCCCTACCAGTCATGTCTCTGTAATGAGAGAACAACATTCCCCTAACCCATTACTGTACATTTTACCCCTGACTAATGCACCTAACCTACACATCCCTGAACACTCTGACGATTTAGCTTGGCCAATTCACCTAAATTGCACATGTTTGGATTGTGGGAGGAAATCCACGGAAACACTGGGAGAATGTGCAAACTCCACACAGACAGTTGCCTGAGGCTGGAATTGAACCTGGGTCCATGTCACTGAAGCATCAGTGCTAACCAATGAGCCACCATGCCACAAGGATTGGAGCAAATAGATTTGGGAAAGTAAAAACAGGACGTACTGGAGCCATGTAGCAGGCCTGGCAACATCTACGCAGAAAGAAACAAAGTTATGAATTCACTATAGCTTTTCTCCAAAGTGTCTCACGCACTTTTAAAAAGTTTCAGATTTCCCCTTGCCCCTCAGTATTTTGCTTTTATTATAGTCAGGTTGTGGAAGATAGTTCCGCTTTTAGGAGCTCCCAGAATTTGTGGCCATCAATATAAAATAGTCACCAAAATCCTGATTATTCACGCACCTAGAAAGACTGTAATGAAAACATGGTTCAGTTTCTTTTTGCTAGTGCAGATTTCTGATCGATCTAGCTGGAACTAGTTTGACAGGGTAATGTTTACATATTTTAGATATGTTTCATTTCAGAATTAGTGACAATGTTTCCAGCAAGCAAATCATTTGTTCTTTGGGTTGGTGCTGACAGGGTGGGCTGAATGGCATCCTTCCGTGCTCTAACAATTCTTTAGAATTTTCTGAAATGTATTGCTTATACTGTGTAATGTAATGAAGCAGATTTAGAACTTTGTTTGATGAATCAACGTAATTTTCTCTACTGAATCTACCTGTTTGCTTCCTTTCAGATTCTGCGTTCTCAAGAGCTTTAGCTCGCCCCACACCCACTACTCAGGCAGTAAGTCTGTCCTGTCAGCCTCCCACATCAACCAGTTATCCCATTGCACGGCCAGTGCCATCTTATCATACTCGCATGCAACCTGGACTCTCAACAACATACAGACCGACTGCTTCCCAACAGCTTCCACCTATGCCAACTTCTCAGCAGCCAGTGCCACCTCTACACATGGTACCATTTCAGCAGCCACCCCTAGCAGCTCCTCCTCTGCTAATGAACACTCCATTAGTGCCAGCTAGTACCCCACAGCAACAGCAGCAGCAACAATGCTCTGTGTATCAGCAGCAACAACAGTGCTCGGTTTATCAGCAGCAGCAACAGCAGTGCTCTGTGTATCAGCAGCAACAACAGTGTTCAGTCTATCAGCAACAGCAGCAATGCTCTGTGTACCAGTACCAACAACAGCAACAGTGCTCTGTATATCAGCAACAGCAGCAGTGCTCAGTCTATCAACAGCAACAACAGTGTTCGGTGTACCAGCAAAGGGGCCCCGAGATCCAAAGAAACCACTGGATGGAGACAGTCCGGTAAGTTTTAACTTGCTTAATATTGCGTGAGCATAATTTCTCCTCTCGTGGTGCTGCAGAGTAGCACCAGTCCTCGAGTCACCGGGACTGACTAGGGAATGAGAAATCATTCCATTCTGTGAACTGAAGAAAAGATGCTGAAATAAATGCTCGAGAAACTCAGCAGTTCTGACAGCATCTGTGGAGAAAGAAACAGAATTACTGTTTCAAGTCTAGAGTCGAAGAGTGTGGTGCTGGAAAACCGCAGCAGGAGAATCGACATTTCGGAAGGGCTTATGCTCAAAACATCGATTTTCCTGCTTCTCGGATGCTGTCTGACTGGCTGGCTGTGCTTTTCCAGCACCACACTCTTCAATTCTGATCTCCAACATCTGCAGTCCTCACTTTCTCCCTGTTTTAAGTTCAAGACTACTACTGAACTGGTACTAAACTTGCTAACTTTCTCCCACACGTTGTCTTTATTTTAGATCTGCAGCAAATGCAGTTTTTTACTTTTATTATTGCCTAATAATAAGGATTCTCTCAGACCATTAATTATTCTGAGACACCAGTGAATCAATTGCCTGCATGATTCCTCCTTGTGGTAAATTTCAAAATAACCTGATTCATAGGTTTATTTGCTTTATTTATTGGAAATGACTGGAACTAAGACATTTTAAGATTACTAAATATTCAAGGGCGAAAGGAGGAGAACAAATTAATTTAATAACCATCACTAGGGAAGACGTGCTAGGGAGACTAATGGGGTTGAAGACTTTCTCTCAACTTAATGAGATGCATCCTAAGGTATTGAAGGCAGTAGTTACAGAGATGGTGAATGCACTAGCAGTAATCTTCCAGGAATCCTTAGATTCTGGAGAAGTCTTAGAGCATTCGAAAGGTGCCAATGTAGCACCTTTAGTTTAGAATGGAAGGAGACAAAGTGCAGGTAGCTGTAGACCAGTTAGCTGAACATCGATTATTGAGAAAATGTTAGAGTTTATCATTTGGGTGGCATGGTGGCTCAGTGGTTAGCACTGCTGCCTCACAGGGCTAGGGACCCAGGTTCAATTCCCACTTTGTGCAAACTCCACACAGACAGTTGCCCATTCTCCCAGTGTCTGCGTGGGTTTCCTCTGGGTGCTCTGGTTTCCTCCCACAATCCAAAGATGTGCAGGTCAGGTGAATTGGCCATGTTAAATTGCCCGTAGTGTTAGGTGCCTTAGTCGGGGGTAAATGTAGGGGAATGGTTCTGGGTGTGTTGCTCGTCAGAGGGTTGGTGTGGACTTGTTGGGCCAAAGGGCCTGTTTCCACAGTGTATGGAATCTAATCTAATCTAATCATAACAGGTATAATTTAGAAATACATAAATCGAACAAAGTCAGCAAGGTGTCATGAAGGGGAAATTATGCCTGATAAATCACCTAGAATTCTTTATGGAGGTAACAGATGAAATAGATAAAGGAGAAGCAATGGATGTATTATTTCGAGTTTTCAGAAAGTGTTTGAAAATGTACCACTAAGAGGCTATAGAAGATACAAGCCCCTGATGCTGGAGATGATATTAGCATGGATAGAGGATTGGCTGAATAATAGAAAACAGAGATGGGATGAGGGAGGCATTTTCAGGATAGCAATCTGTAAGTAGTTGTATGCTGCAGGTATTCGTGTTGGGGCCACAATAATTTACAATATATGGTAATGATTTGGATGAGGAAAGTGAATCTGCTATCACTAAGTTTGCGGTGGGTGGTGAGGATGGCACAAACAATCATAAAGAGATATAGAGTGAAATCATAAAGGGAAATGAGTGGGCAAAAATGTGGTGCAGAGAATATATTGTCGGGAAGTGTGAACTTATGCTCTTTGGACGGAAGAATGGAGGATCTGAATATTATTTGAATGGAGAAAAACTGCGGGACAGAGGAATTTGGGATTCCTCATCCATAAATTGCAAAAACTAGCATCCAAGTTCAATGTATAATAGAGAAGGCAAATAGAATTTTAACTTATTTAAAAGGAAATGGAGTATAAAAGTATGGAGGTTTTGACAAAACTAAACAAAGCACCAGGAGAAAGTGAGGACTGCAGATGCTGGAGATCAGAGCTTAAAAATGTGTTGCTGGAAAAGCGCAGCAGGTCAGGCAGCATCAAAGGAGCAGGAGAATCGACGTTTCGGGCATAAGCCCTTCTTCCTGAAGAGGGGCTTATGCCCGAAACGTCGATTCTCCTGTTCCTTTGATGCTGCCTGACCTGTGCTTTTCCAGCAACACATTTTTAAACAAGGCACCAGTCAGACTACAGCTGGGCTATTGTAAAGTATTGATCTCCTTAACTAAAGAAAGATAATATAATCATAAAATCTCTACAGTGTAAAAAGAGCCATTTGAAGGATTTTTGAGTGTGCGCCTACCCTCTTTAGAGCATCCTACTCAGACCCAGCCCCACCCCATCTGTGTAACTCCCCATTTACCATGGCTCGCCCACCTAGCCTGCACGTCTCTGGGCACTATGGACAACTTAGCATTGCCAGTCCACCAAACCTGCACATCTTTGGACTGTGGGAGGAAACCAGAACACCAGATGGAAACCCATGCAGAGACTGGGAACTCAACATAGACTGTCCCAAGGCTGGAATTGAACCTGGGACTCTGGTGATGTGAGGCAGCAATGCTAACCACTGAGCTATTGTACCACCCTAAAGATATACTGGCATTGGAGGCAATCCAAAGAAGGTGCACCAGACTGATACCATGTATGAAGGGACAGTTTTATGAATAGATTTTTAACAATTCATTTATAGGATGAGGGCATTGCTGGCTAGGCCAGCATTTATTGCAACCCTAATTACCGTGGGTCTAGAGACAAGTGTAGTTCAGATGGTAGTTTAGTAGACCATATGGGTTTTTCCAACAATTGATGATGGTTTAATGGTCCTCAATAGACTCTTAATCCAAATTCCACCATCTGCCTTGGCAGGATTTAAACCCACATCCTCAGACCATTACCTTGGTCTCTGGATTAACAGTGCAGTGACATTACTGCTAGGCTGTTGCCTCCCCTTTCGTGAGGAGAGGTTGAGTAGTTTGGGCCTGTACTCATTGGAACATAGACGAATGAGAGGCGACCTTATTGAGACAGGAACTTAATAGGGTAAGGTTGTAGAAAGGTTGTTTCCCCTGGTGGGTGACTCTAGGACCAAAGACCAGAATCGTAGAGTAAGACCATAAGAACTAGGAGCAGGAGTAGGCAATTCAGCCCCTTGTACCTACTTTACTATTTGATGTGATCATAGCTGATCTCATCTCAGCATCAGCACCACCTCCTTGCCTATTCTCAGAACATTTCCACCCATTGCACATTTTAAGAATGAGATAGGGAAGAGTTTCTTCTGGTGGGGTGATGTATCTATGGAATTCTTTCCTGCAGAGGATAGTAGAAGCTGGTTCATTAAAAATCTGTCAGGAGAGAACTTAAACAGTAAGGGAATCAAGGGGGAAGGCAGGAAAACTGCTTTGAGTGTTATCAGGTAAACCGTGATCTCATTGAATAGCAGAGCGGACTCTGGCTGAATGGCTGCCTTCTCCTCCTACATCTTAGAATAGAATATTGTTTATTATCACGTGTGCTCCATTGTACAAGTACAGTGTAAAGCTTTTAACCTGTCTGCCTCTTAGGGCACCATCTTAGGTACAAGTACCTCGGTACAAATCTTGGATACAAAAGAGGAATAAAAAGTAGTTGCATTACTTTAGAGTTTCCAAAATAATTTACAAATAAGACATTGTTAAAGGATTGACTTCATAGCCAGCTAAAAAAGTTTCAAATAAACATTACATTGTAGCAGCTCAGCATAGTGCCTCCACACGTGGTCTGACCTGTGCCAAACCCCAGTCCATCAGCCAATCCCACTCTGCTCCAAGTCCGCTCTGTGCCTGCACTCAGCTACTCCAAGGTAAGGACCAGGACTGCTTCCTCCACGCCAGTCTCTGCCAGGGGCTCTCTTCCTCACGTGCTGCTCCGAGGCTCACAGCCTGTACCTGCCGCTGTTCCGGGATTCACCTCCTGGGCTCAGGGGAGAGTGGGATAAAAAAGAGAGAGAAAGGGAACAGGCGGAGCTGAGGAGCTCTGGCAGAAGCATCATATTATGCAGCCAAGTTGCTGATGTACTGGTCTCACTTGCTTTACTCCCAGAATGGATATAAAGTGTGACATTTGATCTCTGATCATTGTACTATTCATGACTACATCAATAAAGTTCCACATGACTGAATAATATCTCTGGACTTGGCTTGCTTTTAGCTGTTTTCTGTTGATGGTGTTAGATTAGATTAGATTACTTACAGTATGGAAACAGGCCCTTCGGCCCAACAAGTCCACACCGCCCCGCCGAAGCGTAACCCACCCATACCCCTACATCTACATCTACCCCTTACCTAACACTACGGGCAATTTAGCATGGCCAATTCACCTGACCAGCACATCTTTGGACTGTGGGAGGAAACCGGACCACCCGGAGGAAACCCACGCAGACACGGGGAGAACGTGCAAACTCCACACAGTCAGTCGCCTGAGGCGGGAATTTGCATCTTGCTGGCTCCTAGCTATGAAAGCCCCTAATTGCAATGCCAATACCTCAGCACACCTGCCCCAATGCTGCATGTTCCAATCCTCCCTCAGATGAGACTATCACCCTTTCTGAATTTTGACCTTGTCCCCTAGAGCCAGGGGATATTCATCTCACTGATGAATGTTTGTTTGAGTGAGGAATTGTCAAAGACTCGATGCTGACTGGATGGCAGTTGGTAATTTCTGTGGAAACTCATTTGATCACTGAATTCTCCCAAAAACAGTCCTGTGATGAGAACTGAACCTTTTGATGTAATTTTTTAAATCTTCATAACTTCACAGGGAAGAAAGGGTGACATCCAACTTCCCCCAATACCATTCTGGACATGTCCACCTACACCGATACCAGTTGGTGCCACCCAGACTGCATCTGATTTCCATGGCGACACCCTCCATTCCTGTGGTAAGTTGGAGTGAATGCATCTTTATATTTCTTAATTTAAATTATGCTTTTAAAATAATTGATCTAATTAAATTATCCATATCCACTACTAATTTTACCAGTTCCTCTTTATTCTGTTTGCTGTTTCTTTTAAAATTTTGTGCAGGTTCAGTTTTCAGAAATTTTGTTTTGGAAAATTTTCGTTATGACTTGGATCTATTCATTGAAAGATGCATATGTTCATCAGGAGTCAGGCTAACTTTCTAACAAGAAAAATCCCAAGCTGGGAATTGTGACAGGATTTCCATTGTCATTGCCGTCAAAGAGAAGCAACTTGTAGTACAGCAGTACTTAAGTAGACAACAAGCAAATACTTTCAAGTGACCGAAGGAACAGCCTCGAATAATGGCTCTGAACCCTGTTTGGTGTTGTTTGTTTCTGATCCAGGTTTCTCACTCTCAAACTGAACATTAAATTCTAACAAGTTAGAATCATGAGCTTTTAAGGGATCTTTTACTCTGAGGTCATTTATTAAACCTGCCTTATTACGCATTACCAGATCCAACATAGCTTGGTTCCCAGCTGCCTCCATGACACATTTTTTAAGGAGAGCTATCTCTAATGCACTGTATGAATTTGTTGTCATAGTTGCTGTTTCCAGTTTGATTAACCAATCAACATGAAGATGAAAGTCACCCATAATTATTGCTGTATTCCTTTTACATGCTGCAATTATTAGTTGATTTATACCCTTTCCCACAGTGTGACTAGTGTTTGGGAGTCTGTACGCTACCCTTACCAGTGTCTTCTCTCCCTTCCCTCTACCCAAATTAACTTTACATTATCTGAGCCTAGATCATTACTCACAAATGTCTTCATTTCACCTCTTATTAACAGTGGTATTCCACCACCTTTTCCATCCCTACTGTCTTTCTGAAAGGTCAATTATTCATGAATGTTAAGTTCCCTGTTCTGATCTCCTTGTAACTATGTCACCATAATGACGACTAGATCATATTCATTTACCTCCATATGTAAGGTCAGATGGTCTATCATATTCTGAATGCTTTGTCCATTCGGATACAAAGATTTTATAGGCTTGTCTTTTAGCAATTTTTAATCATCCTAATATTTCTCTGCACTGTGGTCCCATTTTCCTCTCACCTAGATTACCCTGTCTACTGTTTTTGCATTTAACTGTACTTTTTAATTACCATCCTTGTTTCTCTTTCCTTTGTCACCCTGCTCAGGTTCCCACTACCTTGGCTCTCTAGTTTGAACTTGTCCTAACCCTAACAGATACTCATCCTAGCATATAGGTGCAGATGTGACCTATACAGTTTGTACGAGATTTACCAGTCTTAATGTTCCAGGAGTCGGAAGCCCTTTTCTCCAGCCACGTATTAATCTGATGCATTCTGTTGTTTCTATTGTAACTGGCACATGGAATCTACAGGACTTCTGTGAAGATGTAACTCTAGTTGAGTGAGAGTTAAAAGTAGAATGAGCTACTATAGCTGTTATTTTCTGTGAACGTTCTAATCCTGACAGGACTGTATAGAGTCGATACAGAAGTTTTTTTTTCCCTGGTGGAGGAGACAAGAACCAGGGAACAGAATTTAAGAAAGACATCTCCCTTCCAAGTCTGACTGAAGGATATGATTTTTCTCTTCGAGCATAAACTGTAGGCCACTTAGTCCAGTGAGTCTGCCTTGCAATTCATTGAGATCATGGATGATCTGAGAATCCTGAACTCCACTGTTCCCAATACCATAAGACTGTAAGACTATAAGATATCAGAGCAGAAGTTGGGCCATTCAGCCCATCAAGTCTGCTCTGCCATTCAGTCACGGCTGATAAGTTTTTAAACCCCATTCTCCTGCTTTCTCCCTGTAACCCTTGATTCCCTTGACAATCAGAACCTATTTACCTCAGTCATAAACATTACTCAATGATCTGGGCTGCCACAGCCTTCTGTGGCAGTGAATTCCAGAGATACACCACCCACTGGCTGAAGAAGTTTCTCCTTATCTCTGTTCTAAAAGGTCTTCCCTTTACTGTGCCCTCAAGTCCTAGTCTCTCCTACCAATAGAACCAACCTCCCAACATTCAGTTTTCTATAAGTTTGAATAAGATGCCCCTTATCCTTCTAAACTCCATTGAGTATAGATGCAGAGTCCTCAAACATTCCTCATATGTTAAGTATTTCATTCCTGAGACCGTTCTTGTGAACCTCCTTTGAACATGCTCCAGGGTCAGTACATCCTTCCTGAGATATGGGGTGCAAAACTGTGCACAGTCCTCTAAATATGGTTGGATCAGATTCTTACAGAACCTCAGAAGTACATCCCTACTTTATATTCAACTCCACTCAAAATAAACGCCATCGTTGCATTTAACTTCCTAACTTCTGACTCAACCTGCAAGTTTACCTTGAGAGAATCCTGGATTAGAACTCCAAGTCTCTTTGCAAATCAGACTTCTGAATTTTCTCCCCATTTAGAAAATAGTCCATGCCTCTATTCTTCCTACCAAGGCGTTTGACCTCACACTTTGCCACATTGTACTCCATCTGTCACTTCTGTGCCCACTCTCCTAACCTGTCTAAAATCTTCTGCAACCTCTCCACTACCTCAATGCGACCTGTCCCTCTACCTTTCTTTGTATCATCTGGCCTAGGTTCCTTCACCTAGATTGTTAATATCTAGTGAAAAGTTGTGGTCCAACACTGAGTCTTGCGGAACACTACTTGTCCCCAGCTGCCATCCTAAGAAGGACCCTTTAATCCCCACTCTCTGCTTTCTGCCAGACAGCCAAGCTTCTATCCACCTTACCTGTAACACAATGGGTCCTTCTCTTACTCAATCGCCTCCTGTGTGGCACCTTGTCAAAGGCCTTCTTGAAATCCAGATTGATAACATCTGTTGGCTCTCCTTAGTCTAACTTGCTCATTACTTTCTCAAAGAATTCTAGCAGATTAGTCAGGCGTGACCTCCCCTTGATGAAACCATGCTGACTTTGTGCTCTTCCTTCACAATGGGTTCCAGGATCTTACCCCTGACCGATGTTAGATGAATCGATTTGTAATTTTTTGTTATTCGTTTTGCTCCCTGTTTAAATGGGTGTGTCACGTTAGCGCTTTTTCCCAGTCCTCTGGGATTCTCCCTGACTCTTGCGACTCGCAAAAGATCACCACTAAAGCCTCCACTATCTCTTCAGCCATCTCCCTTAGAACTCTGGGGTGTAGTCTATCTGGTCCAGGTGATTTATCCACCTTCAGGCCATTCAGTTTTACTAACACTGTCTCCTTGGTGATGGACACCATACTCTGCTCTTCCCTGTCACTCTCTTGAATGTTTGGGATATTACTTGTATCCTCCACTGTGAAGACTGACAAAAAGTAATTATTCAGTTCCTCAGCTGTTTCCTTGTTTCCCCTCTGCTATATCTCCAGCATCATTTTCCAGCAGTCCAATGTCCACTTTTGTCTCTCTTTTGCCCTTTATGTATCGAAAGAAACTCTTGCAGTCTTCCTTTTATATTACTGGCCATCTTACCCCCATATTTAATCTTCTCCCTTCATACTTTTTTTGGTTGCTGTTTGTGAGCTTCCCAATCCTCTGGCTTCCCACTGTCTTTCACCACATTATATGCTTTCTCTTTTGCTTTTATACTATCCCTGATTTCCCTAGTCAGCCATGGTTGCCTCATTCTCCCTGTACCATGCTAACTTTTCCTCGGGATGAATCTCTGCAGTGTCTCCTGACTTACTCCCAGAAACTCCTGCCATTTCTGTTCCATTGTCTTTTCTGCTGCATCCTGTCCCAGTCTATTCTACTCAGCTCCTCTCTCATGCCTCTGATCACTACCCCCAAAAAGGTTCCTTCACCTTAAGCTCCCTTATCAAGTCTGCCTCATTGCACAACATTAAATCCGGTATTGCCTGTTCCGAGGGGGCTCCACTGCAAGCTGCTCCAAAAAGCCATCTCGTTGACACTCCACAAACTCCTTTTCTTGTAATCTATTACCAACCTGATTTTCCCCATCCACCTGCATATTGAAATCCCACATGATCACGATAACTTTGCCTTTCCTATGCATCTTTTCTATCTCCTGGTGTATTTTGCACCCAGCTCCTGGCTTCTGTTTGGAGGCCTCTACATAACTCCAACTGTTTTTTTCGCCTTTGCAGTTCCTCCACTCTACCCACACAGATTCTACACCATCTAACCCTGCTTTGTATCTTGCTATTGATGTCATTTCATTCCTTGCCAATAAAGCAACCCACCCCTTTTCCCACCTGCCTATTTTTTTCGATAGGATGTATATCCTTGAATATTCAGCTCCCAATCCTGATCCCCCTTGCAGCCTCTTCTCCATGATGCCCACCACATTATACATGCCAATTTTGATCTGCGTCCCAAGCTCATTTACCTTATTCCCTAAACAGTGTGCATTCAGATCAAACACCTTCAAACCTGTATTAACCGTATCCTTCTTCTCATTGTCATTCGTTTGCCCAGCATGCTTGAAGTTTGTTTGCTAACCCTTTCCAAACACAGTCCTATTTGATTCTGTGCACTTTAATAACCACTCCTGTGTTCTGCACTCTTTCTTCCTCCTTTATTTTGAGCTTTCTAATTTCTCCTATAATGTAACCCTCCACCCCCATGTAGTTTAAAACTCTTCTGCAGCCCTAGTTACGCAATTCGCGAGACTCTGGTCCCAGCGCGGTTCAGATGAAGACCGGCCCATCGAAACAGGCCCTTTCTTCCCCTTCATGTGCCAATGACCCATGAATTCAAACTCGTTTCTCCCACACCAATCTTTCAGACAAGCATTTGCCTTCTTAATCTATTGACTCTGTGCCAATTAACTTGTGGCTCAGGTAGTAATTATTACCTTTTTTTCTTATTCTGCTTTTTAATTTAGCTCCTTGTTATTCATACTCCTTTAGCAGAACCTTTGCCCTAGTTTTAGCTATATTGTTGGTAGCTACGTGGACTATGAACACTAGATCTTTACCCTTCCACTCCAATTTCCACAGCAGCCAAAGATGAGATATCCCAAACCTGAGCACCAGGCAGGCAACGCAGCCTTTGGGACTCTTGATCCTGGCCACACAGAACAGTGTCTATGCCTCGAACTATACTGCTTGTATCCATTACTGATTTTAAAATCTGTCATCTCAACCTTGTATATACTTAACCACCCAGCCTCAAGAGCTCTCTGTGGTAAAGAATTCCATAGATTCATTGCCCCTTTAGAGAAGACATTTCCCCTCATCTCTGTCTTACGTGGGTGACTCCTTACTCTAGGATTCTATTCTAAACTTTCCCACAAGGGGAAACAACTTCCCATTCTCTACACAATCAAGCTCCCTGAGAATGTAGTATGATTCAATTTGGTCTCCTCCCATTCTTCTAAACTCCATTGAGTGTAGGCACACCATACTCAGCCTTTCATCATAAGAAAATCGCTGCAAAGCCAGAATCAACTTAGTGAAGCTTCTCTGAATTCTCTGCTTCCTTGCGTAAGAGATGAAAACTGTTCACAATATTCCACAATGTGGAGGTGCTGGTGTTGGACTGGGGTGGACAAAATCAGATCACACAATGTCAGTTATAGTCCCAACTGGTTCATTTGAAATCACAAGCTTTTGAGAGCCCCGCTTCTTCAGTTAGCTGGTGAGAGAGATACATTTGGCACAGAATTTATAACTAAAAGGTCAAAGGGTCATATAACTGATGCGAATGTATTGAACAAACCCAGGTGGCTGTTAAGTCTTTAGTCAGTAAGAGTGGAGATGCAGGTTTTGACTGATTTAATGTGTAAATCCCAGAATTTCTTTTGAAGTCACTGTCCTGAGATAGCTTGAGGTTTTAATCCAAATAAACATGACATCTTCGGTCAGACGATGTATTTTAGGTGCAAGGTCAATATCCAGTCACCATCCTCCAACTCATCCACGACCACAATGTTTCACCTTTGACAACCAGTTCTTCATCAGACACACAGAACAGCCATGGGGATCAAATTTGCCAATATTTTCATGTACAAATTCAAAGAAGAGCTCTTTACTGCAGAGGACCTCCGACCAATGTTTTACACCAGATACATTGACGACATTTTTCTTCCTTTGGACTCATGATGAGGAATCCCGGAAACAACTACAGAGTGATATCAGCAAATTTCATCCCACTACCAGACTTACCATGGACTACTCTTTGGAACCAGTGTCATTCTTTGACATGTGCATCTCCATCAGGGACGGACACTTCAGTACCTTAAGGCCGCAGATAACCTCGCGATGCTGCTCTTCTCTAGCTTCCACCCTAAACACATTAAAACAGCCATCCCCGACAGACAAGCCCTACGCATACACAAGGTCTGTTCAGATGAGGAACGTGACAGAGACCAGAAGACTTTGAAGGGCACCCTCAAGGACAGGATACGATGTTCAGTTCATCAGTTGCCAGTTCTGAAGTGCCACGGTGAAAAACTGTAACGAGCTCTTTAGGAGACAGACGCTGATACAACTGATAGGATATCTTTCGTTGTCTAGTACTTCCTGGGAGTGGAGAGACTACTCCATGTTGTTTGCAGCCTACAACACTTTTTATCAATGAAGATGAGCACCTCGCCAAGATCATCCCTACGCCTCTACCACTTGCCTTTAAACAGGCCATTATTCGTAGCGAACTATTCAGTCTTCAGGACAACATCGACCGCAATACCATACAACCATGTCACGGCAACCACTGCAACCTGTGTCATTGTGTCAACATGGAAACTGCCATTACACACGGGGACTCCATCCACCACATGCATGGCAGATATGTGATTTGGCCAACATTGTTTATCGCCTACACAGCAGGCAAAGATCCCCTGAGGCATGGTACATGAGTGAAACCATGGAGGCACTACACAACAACCGCCATTCAGGGATGCCCTTTCCCAGTGAGGAGACACTGTAGCTTTCAAGGACATTCAGCCTCTCAGATCTTCGGATGACCGTTCTCCAAGGCTGACCTCAGGATACACAGCAATGCAGAGTTACCAAGCAGAGGGTGATAGCCAAATTCGGTACCCATGAGGATGGCCTCAACCAGGATCTTGGGTTCATGTCATACTACAGGTGACCTCCCCATTCGATCTCCCCTCTTCCCCCACCCACTTCCCCCACTGCCCGAGGGGTGCATTTGTATATGCTGATACATTCTATTTTGTTGGAAAAGCACGTAATCTCTGGACAGTCACTCAATGTAGCATTTTGTACATTCCTACTTTGGAAATAAAACCAGTCTGACTCCAGATTGAGACACAGGCTCGAAACAAGGCTTCACACCTAAATACGTTGTCTGACCTGAGATGTCACCTTTATACAGAGGTACCTCAATTTTTCCAAATATCGAATTAATCGAATATTGGATTATCTGAAGAAGATTTAAAGGCAAGTGTATTTGGTTTACCTGTGCTGAAGAACGTGAAAGCACTGGCAAAAACAAAGAAACACAAGCAGCTCAAGCATCAGTGATTAGATTTTTTTAAGTTAAGGGTTCTTGCACAGCCCTTTGCAAAATTTATTGTTTTATAGTATTCCAGTTACTTTACTGGACCATTCATTTTAAAAAAATGGCCATGAATGTAAACGCACGCACGAGGCATTTACATTCTGTCTTTCTATTGCGGGACTGAGTTCCTGGAAACTGACAAATGCTCTTGTGATCGCAGAAGCTGTTCGGGGCCTCATTTAATGCTGTGATTTGATATGCAGTATTTATGTGCTGGTAAATCCTTCTCATTTTAACCTGTAACTTACAGACTGCAAGGATTAGTTTGTTTAAATGGCAGACCATTAAAATGATAGATTTAAACAAATTCTCTGGTTGAGCACACCGTCAGACCAGTATAACTTCCCCTGTTTAAGGTAAAATCGATTATCCGAATAATCAATTAGCTGAACGAAATAGTGCCCGCCCATCTCATGCGGATAATCGTGGTTCCTCTGTACTGACGAGACCTCAAGTTATCTTAGGGCAGCGACTTGAAAGAAGTTCTGGGATTTACACATTAATCACTCAAAACCTGCATCTCCATTCTAAATGATTAAAGACTTATAGCCATCTAGGTTTCTCCAATACATGCATGTCAGTTGTATGACCCTTTGGTCTTTTACTTATAAAATCTGCGTCTGATGTATTCTCTCTCACTAGCTACCTGAAGAAGAAGCAGGGCTCCCTAAGCTTGTGACTTCAAATAAACCTGTTGAACTTAGCCCACTGTGATTCTTGACACAATATTGTAGGTATAGTCGAGTTAATGACTTGTATAGTCTTGCAAGGCCTCCCTGTTTTTGTACTACAAAGGCTTCTGTTTATTCCCTGCTGAACTTGTATACTATTTTTGTGGTTTATGAATGAGAACTTCCAAATCCCCCTGTGCTTCAGCTTTATGCAGTTTTGTCTCTAATATTCAGCTCCCCTATTCTTCCTGTCAACATGAATAACCTCCTATCTTCCCACGTTATATTTCATCTGCCAAGTTCAGGCATCATGAGACTCTGTGTCATTCTCACCACTTGCTTTACTACCTATATTTATGTGGTTGCAATCTCAGGATTGTTAATCTGTGGCATTCTCTCCCTTGGAAAGCATTGAAGGCTGGTTGTCATCTCACTCCGACTTGAATAAATTCAGACTTTTTAATGGGCCAGAGTCCAGGGATTCAGGGCTACCGAAGAAAGTGGAGTTGAGGTCACAACCAAGTGAGCCATGATTGAGTGGTAAAGGGCTGAAAGGAGCAAGAATAGGCCAGAGTTGTGACTGGTCTCTCTTTATAATACTGCCACTTCCACCGTGTTCCCACCACTAGTGTCTTTCTTTTCTTTGCTGCTCCCACTCTAAAGAGACCTGAACTTGCAATGCAGGTCAATCTGAGCATAACACAAACAAATCAAGCAATAGGGTTTAATATTTAAAGATAAAAATATCCAATTCTTTTGATTCTTAGATGGACTTCACTTACAGTAGTTGACGTGTACTTTTGGGATATTAAAAGAAAGATTTAGAGGCACTCTAGAGATTGCAAATATGATTTATAGAGATATTCCCAGTGAGAGGTTTTCCTGTTTATGGTGAACAAACTTGAGAGTTTTTTCTGTTAGTAAGAACATTTAAGGAAACAAATATAAAATCCTACCAAGTTCTGAGGAAGGGTCACGGGACCTGAAACATTAACTTTGATTGCTCTTTACAAATGCTACCAAACCTGCTGAGCTTTTCCAGCAATTTCTGCTTCCAAATTCTGTTTCAACTGAGTCTTTATAGTTTTTGGGGAAGGGGACCATCAGTATGAATAGTCATCAAGAAATCCAACATTAAGGTCCTGCATAAAATTAACTCAGTTAAAGTTCAGTATCTTTAATGAAATGAAGTAGCAACAGTATTTTAATTTAACATTGAGTTTCAATTCAATATTGTTTGCAATAGACCTCCTGTATCCTCTGTCTCCTTGCAATGTTTCCCATCTTCGGCACTCAGTCTCCCTGGCTGCCTTCTAGTTCTTGTCCCCTCCCTGGTCCCTCCTCACTGCTTCCTCACCCCAGCTCTGTGATTCACCCACTCTATTACCTTTAAAATCTCCTGTGCCCACTTTCTCCTGGCTGTCTTTCTGAACTTGCACAGTGAAGCCTTGGACTCTACCTACTGATAGATCTTGGCCAGTGTAAGTAGTTCAGCCTGCATTGGCCAATGCCTGTCACTAGGTGGACCCTGGTGAATTAAAATCTCTTCATAATCCATAATAGTTATTGATATTTTTACACTTTATTTCACTTTCAAGCTATTTCACCTATGAACCTAGGAATTATGATTGTATCCCATTTCAACTTAATGTTGTAAAGTCATTTCCTCTCAGAAGTTACTTTGTGTATTCCTAGGTGAAATAACTTTCAATGTTACACATGTACAGTGCAGTCTTTCAAGCTGTTTTCTGTGAGGGAAATCTGCCTGCAGGAACTGAACTCTGGTTTGCACATTTATTCCTAATTAAATTTGAGCTTTTCAGAAACCTAATCATAACATAATCACATAATCATTCCTGATGAAAGGTTCCGGCCCGAAACGTCAATTTTTTTCTGCTCCTTGGATGCTCCCTGACGTGCTGTGCTTTTCCAGTACCACACTCTAATCTTGACTATAACCTGTTCACCCCAGTCCATATGGTGAGTGTGATGGAGAGCTTGATACAAAGGTTACAAAGATTCCATGTTCAGAGAGGCAGTAGCATTGCCATCTATCTAATTGGATAAACAAATGTACAAAATACAAACGGCAGAATAAAGATCCCTTTGGCACAGCCAACCCATATCAGCATTTTGCCTGCAAATGAGCAAATAATTTGATCTAATTAAGCTATATGTTATAATCCCAGCTGATGGAATTACTGAATAAGTCAGATCTCCGAATGAAATCTGGCTTGATAGATTATACTGCTTTATTTTTAGTTAACATGGTCTTTCACTGAAACATAATCGCGCGTCCACAGAATCTCTTTAACAACAGGAGAGGTTTATGATACATGAGCCATAAAACATCAAATTATCAAGATATAAAATAGTTAAAAGAAATAGAAGTCTTAAAACAATCAGCAAAACACCATTTTCACTTATTTCCCCAACACCACCAGTTTACAGAGAATTCAAATCTAGTGAATTTACCCCTCTATATCAATATTTAAGTTTGATGCAACTGGTTCTCCTCAGTTCTTTGTTGTGAAGTGTGAGATCATCTGTATTAAGAAAGTGAGAGCTCAGATTTTCTTGGCTCTGTGCAATCTGCAGATTTCTAATGAAAAGACTCTTAAGTGTTACATAAATTAAACTTTTCCATTCCAGTAACTGTGCTTTCCCTGAACTATTCTATTCTTTTCTAGGAAATCAACTATATTTGCTTCTGACCCCCCAGTCAGAACTCCTCTGAACTGACTTAAAATCTTTGTTTTTAAATCTAATATTGATTCTTCCTTATCTTGATCCAAAAGCAAACTTATGCCTCTAATGTCGTAGATCTAGCACATATTAAGCAGTCTTCCATTTAACCCTCCAAGGGATCCCTGCTGTCTGACACATACTGGAGTAGGTCACTATCCTGGTTGGACTATCCAATCTAGTTTTTGTTTTAAACACTTCTGAAAAGTAGCCAACCCCATATTCCACTCTTTTTAAGATCATAACTCAAATTATATTAGCATGTTTTATTCTTGTGTACAAATTATGCATCTTGAATCACACTCGTACCTACACTTCCAAGAATGAAAATGGATCCTTCAGAGGTACTCTCATTTCCCGTCACAAAAAATCTTTTATACAATTATTTGTTATTACACGAACAGTAATAATAATCTTGACATAAACATTCACTAGGTTTCATGAAAACCATCATTTTAATATGACCATTTCCATCTTGGTGTGCAGCTTCCTGAATATGTGTTCAGCTAGAACGTTGCCCAAATGTATGAAAGATCTTTAAATTGTATGGCTGGCAGATTAATTGGCAAAGACAGAATTGATGAAAAAATGAACTGCTTGTACTGCTTGGAGATCCTAGAACTAGGAGGCAGAGTTTGAGAATTGGGAAAGATGTTAGGAAGCACTTCTACACACAAAAGATGGTCACTGTTTTGGAACTCTCTTCCACAAATGGTAATGGATGTGAGATCAGTTGTTAATTTCAAATCTGAGGTAGCTGCTTTTTTTTTTGTTAAGCAAAGGTATTAACGGAAATGGGTCAAAGGTAGGCAAATGGAGTTAGGCCACAGATTAGCCATGATATCATTGAATGGCAGAACAGGCTTGAAGATCTGAATGGCATATTCCTGTTCTTATGTTCCTATTAAATTTCACCAAAAGGACTGCAAGTTGTTTTCTGACATTTCCCAAAACAAATCAAAGGGTTGTGATTCATCTAAAGGAAAGTTTCTCCCACATTGTTCATAACATAGATTTCAAATTGATTCAATACAATTCTCAATATCTCTTTCTGTATTATTGAATACTTCTGTAGACATGTATTTAGTTTTCTTTTCAAAAAAGTAGTTGACAGGTCATTTGCCAATTTTGCCAACTTGTAGTCAAACAACACCCACACCAATGTCACTAGAGTTGACAGCCGGTTTTAATGGCTTGTAATTTAGTGCTGCCAAAGTGCGTGTAGTTAACAGCACAGTTTTCATTTTGTTGAACTCGTGACATTTTTGTATCTATTCAAATTTTTTTACTTCAGTTAAACAAATTTGTCTGAGAAACAAACAAAGCTGAAGTTTGGAACAAACCAAAGATGAAGTCCACTCGTGCCAAACACATCACACAATTTCACATTTCATCCTAGACATGGGAAAATCCAAAATAACCCTTCCTTTTACTTCACGAGGTGCGACATGGTGTTATCTTACAGTGTGGTCTAAACAAGTCACTTTTAGACAAATCTGAAAGCAATGTTTTTGTAGCCAATCAACTTGTTTGGTCAATTAACATAAATGTTCTTCCCAGTTTAGGCTAAATACAGCCAAGTCATTGATGTGAACGATACAGTTGACTTCACTGGATTAATGGAACATTGCATTCATCTTTTATTCTAAGTGGCATGATTTTAAATTGATAAAGTTCTTCTGTTATTATAAACCTGATATTTCACTGGCTCTATCATTCGGCAGAACTGGGCAAAATTCTTTTAGGAAATCAATTTTGATGATGAATTGTGCATGTCCAATTCTTTAAATGTTCTCCTCCAATCTTTGAGTAGGGTACGGGTTTGCTTTTGTTACCACATTGACTACTTGATAATCAGTGCAAACGTTCTGTGACACAACTTGTTTCAGAACCATCATTGGACATTGTCATTGTCCATCTCTTCCCTCACTTGAGTTAATTCTCTCTGGATTGAATCTGCAAGGATATATTTCTGGAGTTAACACATCCAAAAAGTCAACATCCTGAACATCCAAAGATGTTTTTCTGAACTATTAACACGCATCTGTTTTTAAGTGCTTATTAGCTTTTGTAGGTCACTTCAGTAGTTTATTTGAAGGAAAAGTATTGTGGTACCTAACCTGAGTGCCTCCATATTATCTCTCCATATATCTGTATACGGAATTGGTTTGTAAACTGTATGTATACCCTCAATTAATACTTTCGCCTTCATAAATCCCTCTAGACAAATCGTCTCATCAGCCAGCATCAGTTACTGTCTTGCTGCAGAGTCTGTCCATTGTTGGTTTATTTTCTTGAGTTGAAACATAAAGAATTCTCAAATCTCCATTTGAGATGAAATGCTCAGAACCTCCAGTGATTCTTTCTTTAAGTATTGAAAGAAAACATTTCATGCGTTTCTGGAGTCATCTCTCTGTTTTCTTTATAGTTTAATGCCACATTTTCTCTTTGTACTCACGCTAATTTTAATATCTATTTCCTTTCCTGATGCCCCTTTTATAAAGATTCCTTTGGTGTTCCTAAAATTGCAATTGGTCTCATTTTACTGCTAGCAATTGGCGTTGATATGTCCAATCTTGTTACAGTAGAAGCATTTTATTTAATTAAGCACTCTTTTTTTTTTAGCTCTAGACTTTCTCATTTATTACTTTGACACCCTTCTATTTATTTTATAATGTATTCCATCTGCAGATGTTCGATTCCTGCAACTTTGTAGATTTTCATCTGACCATATCCTCCTCATGTGTGCGATATCATGGCTGTTAGAAATGCTGCTTCTCTGACTTTTACTACTGCACACTGTTCTAATCTTATTTTAGATTTGCAGGAATGCTAATTCTGAATTATTCAGTCATCCAAATGTTTCTCTAACTTCAGCAATTTTAAACCATTGATCCCACATTTCTACATCTTACAAATTCTTCAAATGTCGGTTTAGACATTTCTTGCATTGATAAGTTTCAGGAAGAAACCAATAGACATGGAATTTTATTTTATAACCGTTTCATTTCAGAGACTGTTCTTTTGACAAGTCTACGTAAACTGGCAACTGCAGATTAATCTGTAATTATGTCACTTCATGTATAATAATTGGAGTCAATAGAGCTAATAATATCAACTCGCCTAGCAATCGGCTTTGAGAAGTCCAGTTCGATATTAGAGTATACTTGCTAAGTTATGTTGACAGTCCCACCAATTAATTTTGTTTCTTTCTCTGGGGAAAGCTGCTAACTATTCTAAACATTGCAGAAGCAGTTCAGATGCATCTTGCAAGAAACACAACTCAGTTGAAGCAATTGGAAAGCTTGGGAACATCCCACCCCGTGCACCTATCAGCAGAATATTTGAATGGATGATTAAATTAGGTTAGATTATGTATTGTCACTTTATAGCTAGCAAATCTCCCCGATGCTGTTCCTTGGTCCACAGATACACTGTTAGGGGCTGGAAGAGCTGTACATTTCACATTTTAAAGTACTTTGAAAGGGCTGTGAGGAATGGAGAAGTGTGTGCTTCCAGGTAATAGTGCTTCCCTCAGCCAGCTTAGGTGGGTGAAAAAGATGTTCCTTTCATGAATAAACTGAATAAGTAGCTGGAGAATAAACTTTTCAGTTTCACTGTCCGTTTGATTGAGGTGTCAGTTTAAAGGTAAGGGCCAGAATGTATACCGTGTGGAAAATTTAAAAAGCTATGTGAATTTTGTTCATCAGATATTTTCAACTGTCCATCTTAAATGAAAATCAGTTGAACTTTGAACAGACCAATTCAACAGAATTTCCATTGATGGTTTTATACTGGTAGCTTTTGCAGGTCTAGGTAATCAATAATGATGGAACTATTCAGGATAAAGTTTGCTTGCTATAATGATCGATTTGGAGATGCCAGTGTTGGACTGGGGTGTACAAAGTTAAAAATCGCACAACACCAGGTTATAGTCCAGCAGGTTTACTTGGAAGCACTAGCTTTCGGAGCGACGCTTCTTCCACTAGCTTTCGGAAGTGAAACTATATTCTAACTGATGGAAGGCTTAACAGACAATCAGTTTTTCAATGTATAATTTCAGTTACATCACATTGTAAATTTTTGCTATAAATTCTGTGTTAGGATTGAGCTCTCCACTATCATCTGATGAAGGAGTGTCGCTCCGAAAGCTAGTGTGCTTCCAGTTAAACCTGTTGGGCTATAACCTGGTGTTGTGTGATTTTTAACTTAATAAAGATCGAGTAATACAAGTTTCAAAGTGGAGTTTAAGTGTGTAATATATTGTATCTCACAAACAAACAGGGGTCCTTGCATTTGTTAACTGTTATAATCCTCAAGTTTGTTAACTTAATATATTTGAAATTCCAGTGACCAACTGAAAAGATCACAAACAAGGTTTCAAAAGTATTTAAGATGTTTTCTGACTTTTATTGTAATAAAACAAAGTATAAAAGCAAAAGGCGGCACGGTGGCTCAGTGGTTAGCATGGCTGCCTCACAGCACCAGGGACCCGGGTTCAATTACAGCATTGGATGCCTGTCTGTTCGGAGTTTCCAATTCTCCCTATGTCTGCATGGGTTTCTTCTGGGTGCTCCGGTTTCCCCCCTCAACCCAAAGATGTGCAGGTTAGGTGAATTGGCCATGCTAGATTGACATAGTGTTCAGGAATATATAGGCTAGCTGTGTTAGTCGGGGTTAATGTAGAGTAATAGGGTCTGGGTAGGTTGCTCTTTGGAGGGTTGGTGTGGACTTGTTAGGCCAAATGACCTGTTTCCACACTGTAGGGATTCTGTGAAAAGCAATATTGCATCAGCAGTGCATAGACAACTTGTGCTTTAAACTGTGGAAGGATCCTGCATGACACACAATCTCCCTCTAGATTTATACTTTACCCTTTTCCTTAAATGGACATCTCATTTTTGAGGAATCCGTCGAAAGCTTTTCTCAGCCCTGCTTTTTTTTTCTTTCCAACTGGATAACTTTTAATCCTCCAAGCTGACTGGTTCTACCCTCTAGCTAGAGCTGGGTAATTCTTCCATCTAGCTAAAGCTAAGTGAATCTTCTGATCCCATTTGCATCCTTGTGAATGACTTGAGTGACTGGATGTCTCTTCCATTTGTTGGAAGTGATTCTCAACCTGTTTGGCTGCATTGTGATTATACTTTCCTTGGCCTTCCAAGTCCTGGAGTGGCACTTGTACTTCTGCAAGTTTACTGATCATCCCTCCTACATTCAAACATAAATTGTTTATGTATGTCACGAGCAACAAGTGCCCCAACGCTGATCCTTGCAGAACCCCATTGGACACAGGCTTGCTGTCACAAACACATCTTTTGACCATCATCCTCTTCTTCCTGTCACTCAGCTAATTCTGGATCCAATTAATCAAATTTCCTTGGACACTGAGGGCTGTTAGATATCCTGTCAATATTCCATGTGGAACCTTATCAAAAGCTTTGCTGAAGACCCAAATAGATAACATAAAATCCATTGCCTTAACTACACACCTTTATTAACTCTTTGAATTTTCAATGAAGTTGATCAGACATGACCTCCCCTTAACAAAACTATGCTGGCTGTCTTTGACTAATCCCTGCCTCTCCAAGTGCAGGCTAATTCTGCCCCTCAGAAGTGATTTCAATAGTTTCCCCCCAACTGAGGTGAGATGGAACTCGACCATATTTTCCTGGTTTATCCCTTGCTCTCTTCTTGAATAACAGTACCATGATGGTTATCCTCCAGTCCTCCTGTGGCAAAGCAAAATCTTAATTAAGAAATTTTAAGAAAGAAATATGGAAATCTGTGGAGAAAGAACAGTTACCATTTCGTGTTGATAATTCTATTTTCCTTTTCTTAGATCCAGCCAGATCCACTGAAGATTTCCAGCATTTTACTGCTTTTATTTATGTTTGATTTTGATTTCCTGGTTCTAGTTTTAAAATGCAACCAATTTTATATCTATTGACCCTTTGTTCTTTATTTTTAAACCAATAAAAACTACCCGTTCCTCTTTTGTAATTCTTTTGTACATATTTTTGTGAGTTACTACTTTATTATCACACCTTAATTTGTCTTTTTTAAATGAGGGAAGAAAATCTAGTTCTGGTCTTTTGTATTTCGATTTTCTCATACCTGATAACAGTCTAATGAAGTATACTTTCTCTAAGTTCCAATAACCTTCCAATAGTTAATTTCAAAGCTGCATACCATATTTGAACGGAACACTTCCAAATGTTTTAGCTGATTGTTTTGTGTGTTAGTTTATGTACCTGTGAAGCATTCAGGAAATTACAGTGGCTTTCCCTTTCTCTCTGTGCTAGGTGATGCCTGATATCTTCATGCACCCACATCTACAGGTGTTTCCTCATCATGGTCTGCGGGGGATGCAAAGCCATGTCACCATGCACAGGGGTTACCAGGTAAAGACCTTCTGTTAGAGGTTCAGCTCATGGAGAGAGCTTTAAAACAATTGTGATTAAATGAATATCTTTATCACGTGTATATTGTATCTTTACTGCATACAAATAAGGAACGAGAGTAGTTCACTTAGTCCTTTTGAGCCTGCTCTGCTGTTCAGTAAGATCTTGATTGACCTATAACAAAGAACAATGCAGCCCAGGAACAGATCCTTGGGCCTGCCAAGCCTGTGCCAACATATTTTGCCCTTCCATATTAAAACTGTCTTCACTGACAGGATCAGTATCCCTCTGTTCCCTTCCCGTTCATGTATTTGTCCAGGTGCTGCTTGAATGCTGCTATTGTGTCTGCTTCCACCACCACTTCTGGCAGTGCACTAGAGATACTCACTACCCTTTGTGTGAAAAACGTGCCTCGCACATTGCTTTTAAACTCCACCCCTCTCCACTCTGGGGGGAGGGGGGGAAATGCCTCATGCTTTCTGCTCTATCCATGCCATTCACAATCTTAAATTTCTATCAGGTCGCCCCCTCAATCTCCTGCTTTCCAGTGAGAACAAACCCGGTTCTCTCCAACTTTCTTCACAGGTAAAATCCCCCCTACCAGGCAACATTCTGGTAAACCTTTTCCTTATCCTCTCCAAAGCATCCACATTTTCTTGGTATGCAATATTCCTAGTGTGGCCTAACTAAAGTTCAATGAAATTGCAGCATAATGTGTCAATCCTAATACTGAATGCCCCTTCCAATGAAGGCCAGCATGCCATAGCCTTTTTCACTAACTTCTCTACGTCCGCTGCCACCTTTAGTGGAGTTCTGTGGAGCTGCATACCCAGATTCCTCTGTAAATCAATACTCAATGGTTCTGCCATTCACTGTGTGATTTCCACCTGTACTTGACCTTCCAAATTGCGTCACCTCACATTTGTCCGGATAAAACTCCATCCGACACTTTTCTGCCTGTGCCACAAATTGATCTATATGATCTGATTTTAACCTAAACTCTATATTCCTACATATTCCTCCTGATAATCTTTCCTTTCCTTTGGTAATCAAAACTCTATAAACTTTTGCCTTAAAAATATTTTAAATATTTTGCATCCATTGCCTTTTGAAGAAGGGAATTCCACAGACTGACAACGCTCTGAGAGAACATTGTTTCCTCATCTCTCTGTTTAATGGGTGACTCCTTATTTTTAAACTGTGATCCTTAATTCTAGATTGTCCCAGCATCCATTCCATTAAGTACCCTCAGGATCTTTTTATTTTTCAATTAAGTCACCTCTGATTTTTCTAAACTTCAGAGGTTTGAGGGTCTCGCCTCATAGTCGTAGAGATCTACAGCACAGATAACGGGCTTTCATCTCATCGTGTTCACACCAGTCTAGCCTTTCTTCATGGTGGTCTACCCATTCTGGATATTAATCTAGTAAATGTCTTCTGAACTGCTTATGACATATTCACATCCCTTCATAAGTACGGCAATCAGCACTGTACACCAAATGCAGTCTTAACAATGCCTTATATAACTGAAGCATAAGTTCTTTACTCTTGCGTTCAGTTTCCCTCGCAATAAAACATGGCATTCTATTAATTTTCTAATAGTGCACTTCTCTAAATACAGGATTTCTGGGTTTTTTTTCGTTAAAGACTACAACAGCATCAAAACTTGTCTTTCTAGCAGAGCCCATAAAGCAGCTCATGATTGAATTGGGTTTGAAATACCAATCTTACCAAGTGTTTGGATTGTTTGATTGAAGCAGTGCCACTATATGTGATCACTTTCTAGGTAGTTTTTCTACCAGTCTGTAGCGGGCATGCATTACCTTAGTTTTCAAAGCTTTATAGAAATAATTCTTCTGTGAGGTGAGGTTCTGTGGTCTGTTTGTCTGTGCACCTTTTGCAGCTGTTGTTGCAAGTTGCCTTTGTTCACCTGGAGTGACCACTCAGCAGCAGATTTATCTGGTTCCCAAATTGGCAACTTTTTTCATCCTTAGCAGTTCCTTAATGTTATCATAATTTTCGTTGATCTGATCTTGGTCATTTTTGTGTGTTCCTAAAACACTAACAGCTGCTTCTAGCTGCTGTTGATTTGAAGGTTGACCGATGGCATTTTACCATCAACAACTTGAGTTTTCTTTGGAGATTGGCATTATTTCAAGTCTGAGCCTCAGTTGTTTGTAGTTCTTAGCAGATGCCAGTTTCCACACATCTTGCTCTCTATGCGGATGGGGTTTGGGGTGGGGGGACTGTTAGTACATGTTTAATGGTTGTCTTTTGATGAAACAGCATATATCAGCTTGGAATACAGTGTCCTGTGGTCTGTCAAGCACTCCCCTCCTCTCATCAAGATGGTGATCAGACATCTTTTATATTGCTCTGTGGGTGAATCAATCTGATGCCAGAGTTGAGATCCTGGGGGTATCCTTGTATTTTTTACTTTGCCTGCTGGCTGATGTAATCCAGTGAGTGCAAAGTCTCAAAAGAAGTCTGCATTACTGTTGTATTTCCCTACACTTTGACCCCCACAACATCATCCCCCATAGTCTTTGCAGTGAGATTTCCCCCCCATCATAATGAACTTGTCCTGTGGCGCATTTCCAATAGTTGTGTCCAGGTTCTCATAGAATTTGTCTTCACTATCCTCTAGTTAGTCATGGTTGGAGCGTATGCACTGATTATTGCATGCATCTTCTTAAGAAATAGCCATAGAGTCATGAAGTTATTTACGACCCTACTTCCAATCACAGACTTGATAGCAACGCCGACACCTGTCTTTCACCTGTCTCTCTTTGGCTTGTCAAACCAGAAGAATGTAGCCTGCAGGTAACTTTAACTGGCTGTCCCCTGATAGGTGAGTTTTGCTTTAAACTCAATGTTGCAATATTGTATTGCAATCATTCCCTGCCAAACAGAGAAGCTCTGGGTTTGGGAAGTGTTGATTTTATTTCCCCAGATCAATTTGTATTTCGAAAGAGCTAAGAACAGTTTTCGTATCTTTTCTTTTGTCTTGTCTGCAATATATATGGCTTGTGAGTGAATATGAAAGAAGTGCATTTTGGAATCCAACAGGATCTGTATTTATATCCTGGGAGGTTTAGTATACAAAGAGTTTATTACAGTGAGGATGGATTGCACACGGCCAACCCCAAACTCTTGGCTTTGAGCATCTGTTTCCAGTGGTTTGACAAGTTGAGATGGCTGAAGGTGTTAACACCAGTGGATGATCTACACCACTTTCTGTGCCCATGAAGTTTACAGCTGTCCAAGCTTGGCAATATTTGATTGCCAGTAAGGGGATGTTGTTTCCTCTGCTACTGTTTTGTTCTGAACTGAGGAAAAGCGGTTGGAGGTGGGTATGGAGAAATAATGATGGGGAATGAGGAAATGGCAAAGAAGTGGAAAAAATATTTTGCTTCAGACTTTATATTAGAAGACATTAATAGCATTCTTAAGGTACTAAACAGTCAAGGGCAATAGAGGGACAGAAATAAATACAATAACAATCACTTGAGGAAAAAGTATGGGAGAAACTAATGGGGCTGAATGCTGATCACTCCCCTGGACCTGATGAGATGCATCCCAGATATTAAAGGAAGTGGTTACTGTTATGATCCCAGCTGAAGTTATTACTGGACAAATTAGATCCCAGATGGAAATCAAGCTTGATAGATTTTTTTTGGTTTGAACAAGGTGCTTTCTCACTGAAATATATGCACGCAATGTTGCAGATTTAGTTTTAACAATAAAACATAGTTTATAATGCAAAGTAAATTAAGGTAAAACCGAATAAACAAAACTATTTACACAAAACATGTAAAGATTTTAAAATACAGAGTAAAACTACAATCCAATTAATTCTAAAATGCGACCCTTTTAGTACTCACACTGGAAAGATTTCCCTTCTGTATTGCTCTAGTAGGGTTTAATTTAACTATAGTTTCAACTCCTAGTTAATAGAATAGGGTAGCTTCTTTTTGGAGTATTCATATAACTCTGCTTAAACTTTCTGTGTCAAATAACTCCTTCAGGGTTTTAACCAAACTATTCTGATCTGGAACTTGTACTAAATGTCTTACACTGACAATTCCAGAAGATCAAAGACTATTGTTTTACACATGTGGCTTCAGCTAAGAGCCCTGCAGAACAGCTCAAGCTCAAATTAAATTCAAACTCTTTCTCCTCCAGCTAATTTCCCCCGATCAAAACCAAGTAATCAATCCCAGACCTTCTAAATTGGAGTGTACTTCACAACTGTGTGCATTGTTCACTCATGAAATTCTTCCCAAGGTAAACAAAAACTCATTATTTTCCAGGAAATCTATCTTTCTTGCTGTCTTTGTCAAAAAAAAATTATCATGGCTACAGCAGTACTTGCAAGTTAATCAGTAAACCCCTTCACACACACAACCCATATGCTTCTATTTAAATTTTTAAAAAAGCTCAAAAATAAATAATATTAAAATATGTAAAAATCACACACCTTATATCACAATACAAAAACAGTGGATAGGCGATGGCCTCATGGTCATCACTAGGTCACTAGTGTTTTAAACGGGAGACCCAAATACTGAGGACTTGGGTTTGAATGCCACCATGGCAGATGGTGGAATTTGAATCTAATAATAATCTGGAAGTAAGAGTTTCTGCTGCATAATGGCAGAGTGGTTAGAACTGTTGCTACACAATGCCAGGGACACTGATTCTATTCCAGCCTTGGCCGACTGCCTGTGTGGAGTTAGCACATGGTCCCCGTGGCTGTGTGGATTTCCTCCGGATGCCCCAGTTTCCCCCTATAGTCCAACGAGGTGCAGGTTAGGTGGATTGGCCAAGCTAAATTGCCCATAGTGTTCAGGGATGTACAAGGTAGATGGATTAGCCATGGGAAATGTAGGGATATAAGGATCCGGTGGTCTGGGGTGGGATGCTCTTCAGAGAGTCAGTGTGGACTTGATGGGTGAAATGACCTGCTTCCATACTGTGGGGATTCTATCATTTCTATGATAATGATGATCATAAAACCTTTGCTGATTGTTGGAAAAATCTATCTGATTCAATGATGTCCTTTTAGGAAGGGAAATCTGCCACCCTTACCTGGTCTGGTGTATATGACTCCAGCCCCTCAGCAATGTGATTTACTCTTAACTGCCCTCTGGGCAATTAAGGATGGGCAATAAATGCTGGTCCAGCTAGTGACACCTGTGTACCATGAATGAATTAAGAAAAAATGCAATGATAAAATTTCTTTCAAAGTATCTTTAGATTCTGGAAATTCCCTGCGTCATATCCCAGCAGCACCAATATCTCTACATACTTCACCACAAAAAAAACTGATGTAGATGGATACGATTTGGAGGTACTGGGGTGGACAAAGTTAAAAAGCACACAGCACCAAGTTATAGTCCAACAGGTTTATTTGGAAGCACTAGCTTTCGGAGTGCTGCTCCTTCATCGGCTGGTTGTGGAATATAAGATCAGAAGACTCAAAATTTTTAGCACGCGTTGACAGTATGATGCATTATAATTGAAAAAGACCTGGGTTGTTTCAGTCTCTCATCTTTTAGAAAGATCATGTTGGTTTTAGCACTTTCATATATAAAACCCAGGACTTTTTAAAAAAAAAGTTACATTCTCAAGTGAAGTTTAACAATAAGTGCCATGTCAGTTCAGATAATGCATTGAAGGTGTGAGGCTGTCTGTGCCCCAATGTTCAGACTGATTCTATTTCTTAAAAAAAAGTATGCAATCTTACATGGATTAATGCAGTTTTTGAGCAAAATAAGATGTAATTCTGCAAGTACAAATTCACCCCACAACTTAAATGTGTATGTGCGCATGTGGGTGGGTGTGTGTGTGTTATTGGGGGCGGGGGAAAGAGTGTGTGTGAGTGTAAAGGGGTATAAGTTTTGTGAAATACAGGATCTGTTCAGATGAGGAATGTAATGGACACTTGAAAGTACTCAAGGGTGCCCTCATAAGAACGAGTACAATGCTCAACTCATCGACCGCCAGTTCCAATGTGCCACAGCAAGCGACCATAATGACCTCCTCAGGAGACAGACAGTGGCTGCCAACTGACAGGGTACCCCTCATTGTCCCGTACTTCCCAGGAGCCGAAAAACTACGCCATGTTCTTCGTGATCTGCAACACATTATCAATGAGGATGAGCACCTCGTCAAGACCTTCCCCACACCTCCACTTCTTGCCTTTTAAACAGCCACCAAACCTCAAACAGATCATTGTCCGTGATAAACTGCCTGGCTTTCAGGACAATACCATACAATCCTGTCATGGCAGATGCTGCAAAAAGTGTCAGAGTGTTGACATGGATACCACCATTTCGCATGGGGACAACACTCGCCATGTATGTGGCAGATAGTCATGTGACTCGGCCAAAGTGTCTATTGCCTAAACTGCAGGCAAGGATACCCTGAGGAGTGGTATACTGGTGAGGCTGAGCAGAAGCTACTGCAATGGATGAATGGGCACCGCACAATAATCACCAGCCAGGAGTGTTCCGTCCCAGTCGGTGAACACTTCAGCGGTTCAGGGCATTCAGCCTCTGACCTTCGGGTGACCATCCTCCAAGGCAGACTTTGGGACAGGCAACAACGCAAAGTGGGCAAGCAGAGGCTGATAGCTAAGTTCAGTACCCATGAGGATGGCCTCAACCAGGACCTGGGGGTCATATCATACTACAGGTGACCCCATTGCATGGTACACACACACACAGACACACTTATCCTTTCTCATGCACCACCTCTCTCTTGCTCTCGCGCACGCACACGCACACACCATCTCACAGCCTTATACTCCTTTGCACTCACACACACACACACACACACACACACACATATTGTGGGGTGAATTTGTACTTTCAGAATTACATTTTATTTTGCTCAAACACTGCATTAATCCATCCATGTAAGATTCTGTAAATCCCTTTTTTTATGAGTAGGATCAGCCTGAACATTGGGGCACAGACAGCCTCACACAGGGCACCTCGCACCTTCAGTGCATTATCTGAGCTGACATGGCACTTATTGTTAAACTTCACTTGAGAATGAAACTTTCAAAAAGAAGTTCTGGGATTTACATATGAAAGAACTGAAACCAACATAGTTATTCTAAAAGGTGAGAGATTTAACAAACAATCCAGGTATTTTTCAATATATAATTTCAGTTGCATCACACTGTAGACCTTTGCTATAAATTCTGTGTCTAATGATCTTATTCTGTACAAGCACCTGATGAAGGAGCAGCGCTCCAAAAGGTAGTGCTTCCACATAAACCTGTTGGGCTATAGCCTGGTGTTCTGTGATTTTTAACAATATAGATGGAGTGGGATAAGGAACAAAGAACTGATGAATTATTGTATCCAACTTGGGTATACCTCCTTCACTACACTCTCTTGACAGTTATTAAATATGCTGCTGAACATCTCTGTACTGTTTCACACTTGGAATATTCTTTCATTGATCCCAATTTTGCATCTTTGCCTGAGTCAAATTAACTCATGAGAATCAGTCAGAGAGTGAACAAAAAGGGTTAGATAAAGAGAGAGTTTACTTCTGCATAATGCCATTTACAAATCTCAGCAAGTTCCAAATGATTTTCTTTTCTATGTAGTGAATGTGGGAACGAAAGGCATATGGCAGGTGATTTATGGAAACAAGATCCCACAGACATGTTCATGACAGGTCACCTAAAATGCTGTATAACTATTTTACATTTCAATGAGAAACATCTCTGAGATAAATGACCACATAATCTGTTCTACTAATTGTTGGTTGAAAACCAATAAAGGCCAACCTTTATTTTTACTCCTCTGCTGTTTGAGTAGATGCTGAGATCCTTTCACTGAGAAGACTGTTTTGGCCTAATGTATTATCTCCTCTAACAGTCTAGCACCTCCTCAGCAGTGCTCTGTGGTGTAGGCTTGGACAACAGGCTTATTTCTCTGAACTCTAGCCTTTCTGAATCAGCTGTGTGTGACACCCAGTGAACCTCAGACAGTATGTGAATTGATTGGGTAGTATCTGCACCTAAATGCCTAAGCAATAGTTCCTGTTGCCTTACTTCTTCAATGTAGTAACTTAGACATTGAGATACACCATGTCTGAATAGACTGACTGACCGTCTGGATGCTACTGCTTTGAGTTGCTTTGTGACATGATCCCTTTCATTTTGAGGACCTGCTGCACCTGGAGGATCAATTCAGTGACTTAAACCATGGAGCATCGCAAAGCACCATCGAAAGATACACCTTCCTGCACAAGTATGAAAAGGTGAGGTTTTTTTCCCAGCTAGCCTTTGCCCATAGCAATCATCTTCTCAGGGTATCTCTCCGGGTTCTAAGAAATATTAATTTGAAGCTAATTGTGCCAAGCTAGTGAATTGGAACTGTGTGACCACAGTCTCTTTTCCAATTGCCTGTCTCAAAATATGGTATTAAAGCTCTTCTGTATTTGGCAGCGTTGGGATTAATATTGCATTAGTCTGTTCATTTCACTCGACAAATTTGATATTGCAGAGGACACTGGAGACCTGTGAGGAAGGGAAGGAGGCAGCTGAGGTGGAAGAGAAATGCACAATATGTCTGTCACCTTTAGAGGAAGGAGAAGATGTCAGGTGAGAAACCTCAGCAGAAGTCTAAGTTGTCACTGCATCCACCTATATCTAATTTAACTAACCCCTTAAAAATTTGAATGACATTATTCTTGGGAGTTTAGAAGACTGAGAGACAAAGGTGTAGACTACTCAATCTCTCTATGTAAGAGAGTCCCCTCATACGTGCAAGTCAAGTGAGCCTTTGTGGCACTCACTCTTGGGTGAGGAAACCAAAATTGTACACATACTCCAGGTGTGGTCTCACCAGTACCTTTTGTATAAAACTGTCATACTCTGATCCCTTTGTATTAGGAGCCAGTTGCTTTCCTAACTGCTGAATATTGATTTTCGTAAGTTTTGTACAGGAAACATCCAAATCCATCTGCTGGTATTTCCCATTCTCCCATAATTTTAAAAAGTACTACTTTGATTTTCCTTAATAATAATGTCACGCTTATACAAATTTTCTGTATATCTTGTCGTGTTCTCCCTCATTCATTTAACCTATTTCTATCCTTTTGTAACTTGACTCTGTCCGGGTTCTATCTACCTTTGTATTATTAGTAAACTTGCACTTTGATCTGGTGACCGTGAAGGAGCAGTAATTCATTTCCAAGTCAGGCTGCTGAGTAGCTTGGAGATAAGCTTGCAGGTGGCAGTGTCCCATCTTGCTGCTTCCTTGACCCTCTAGATGCTAGAGGTTCAGATTTGGAAGGTGCAGTTGAAGGAGCTTGGTGAGTTATTGCCATGATTCTTGCTGATGTTACCCACTGCGGTGATACTTTGAAGTTTGCCATGCTATTGTCATATCTTTTAATCTGTTTCCCCAGTCTGCCTTAGCTATCTTGTTTCTGCAACCATTGATGGCTGTTAGATCAAGCTTATATCTAAGTTATTAATTCACTTATCAACTTGTGTAGGCTTTACATAATTTGCTGTATTGTGCCATTAGCTTCAACTTATTTCTACTTCTCCCTGACCTTCTGTTAGCTTACTGTCCCTTCTTGACCCATTCTGCTTATTTTTAACCAAATAATTTCTCTGCTTTGCAGGTTTGGCATTTCTCTTCATGCTTGTAAATTTATACGTAGCAGAATCCTTTCCACACTTCCCCTCCACCCTATCCATTTTCTGATATAAAACCCTATCCGCTGTCTTCGCTATCAGATTGACCAGGACACCTACACTGGGTCACTTTCATGCATCACTTATATGCAGTTCCTTGGGTTTCATCACTGTTCTGATGTCATTTTGTTCCAATTTAGAATATTCTCTTTAGATTTCCCAGTGTTAGATTGGCCTATCCCATTAATGCTCATCTCTTCTGTTCATCCTTACAAACATTTTTGTGCTGAAATGTTTACTTTGGTCTCAAGCTTACGAAAAGTCAGACTGAGGCTTGCTTTTTGAGATGTAGAATCCTCCTGAGTTGAATTTGTGCTTGGAAATCTTTCCAGATCTTAACAATCAAAATCTCCCCACGAGCTAATTGACACAGGGTCAATAAGATTAAGCAGGTAAATGCGTGGCTCAGTGATTACTGTGGGCAAAATGGGTTTGAATTCATGAAGCATTGGCACCAGTGGTGGGAAAATGAGAACTGTTCCGATGGGGCGATCTTCATCTGAACCGTGGTGAGACCAGAGTCCTAGTGAATTGCATAACTAGGGTTGTTGATGGGGGAGGGAGTTCAATTATAGGGGAACATAGAAAACCCAAATTAACGGAGGAGGTAAGATTGCGGAACTCTGGAGGGGTTATTAAAGTCTCCAGCACAGGCACAAATAGGACAGTGTGTTTGGAAAGGGTTATCAACCAAACTTCAAACACTCTGGACAAATGAATGACAGTGAGAAGAGGGCCAATTAATACAGGACTGAAGGTGTTGGATCTGAAAGTACACAGTATAAGGAATAAGGTAAATGAGCTTAGGGCGCAGATTGAAATTGGCAGGTAAGGCATCACGGAGATGTGACTTCAAGGGGATCAGGATTGGGAGCTGAACATGAAAGATATACATCCTATCAACAAGCTATGGAGGTGGGCAGAGGGGGTGGGGTTGACCTATTAGTCAGGAATGAAATGAAATCAATAGCAAGAAATGAAGTTGGGTCAGAATCTGTGTGGGTACAGCTGAGGAACCACAAAGGTGAAAAAAAAACATAGTTGGAGTTATGTTGGTTGAGAGTGTGTTGCTTTTGCACAGTAGGTCAGGCAGCATCCAAGGAGCAGGAAAGTCTGCCTGAACCGCTGTGCTTTTCCAGCAACACACACTCAACTCTGATCTCCAGCATCTGCAGACCTCACTGTCCCATAGTTGGAGTTATGTAGAAGCCTCCAAACAGTAGTCAGGAGCTGGGTGCAAGATATACCAGGAGATAGAAAAGATGTGTAGGAAAGGCAAAGTTACAGTGATCATGTGGGATTTCAAGATGCAGGAGGACTGGGAAAATCAGGTTGGTAGTGGATTGCACTTAAAAGGAATTTGTGGAATGTCTACGAGATGGCTTTTTGGAGCAGCTTGTTGGTGGAGCCCCCTCAGGAACTGGCAATACTGGATTTAATGTGCTATGAGGCAGACTTGATAAGGAAGCTTAAGGTAAAGGAACCCTTAGGAGGCAATGATCATTGAATTTACTCTACAGTTTGAGAGGAAGAAGATAGAATCAGAGGTATTGGTATGTCAGTTGAGCAAAGGCAACTACAGAGGCATGAAGGAGGAGCTGACCAGAATTGACTGAGAGAGGAGCCTTGCAGGAAAGACAGTGGAACAGCAATGGCAGGAGTTTCTGGGAGTAATTCAGGAGGCACTGCAGAGATTCGTCCCGAGGACAAAGAAGTATGGTACAGGGAGGATGAGGCAACCATGGCTGACCAGGGAAGTCAGGGATCACATCAAAGCAAAAGAGAAAGCATGTCATGTGGTGAAGGACAGTGGGAAACCAGAGGATTGGGAAACTTGCCAACCAAGAGCAACAAAAAAAAAAGAAATAAAGAGGGAAAAGATTAAATATGAGGGTAAGCTAGCCAGTAATATAAAGGAAAACTGCAAGAATTTCTTTAGATATATAAAAGGCAAAAGAGAGTCAAAAGTGAACATTGGGCTGCTGGAAAATGTTGCTGGAGAGATAGTAGTGGGGAAACCAGGAAATGACTGAGGAACTGAATAATTACTTTGTGTCAGTCTTCTCGTTGGAAATTTTGGGATAAATAATATTTCAAAAATTTGAGAGTGAGGGGGCAGAGCTGATTTTGGTGGCCATCACCAAGGAGAAGGTGTTAAAAAAACTGGTTTGAAGGTGGATAAATTATCTGGACCAGATGACTACACCCCAGAATTCTGAATGAGGTAGCTGAATAGCTAGTGGAGGCTTTAGTGATTATCTTTCGAGAATTGCTATAGTCCGGGAGGGTCCCTTTTGGATGGGACCGAACATGTCACCCCTGTTTAAAAAAGCGAGTAAGGCAAAAGATGGAAAATTACAGACCGATTTGCCTAACCTCTATTCTGGTTAAGATCCTGGAATTCATCGTGAAGAATGAGATTTCTGCATATTTGGAAGTTTATGGTAAAATAGGGCAAAGTCAGCATTGTTTCATCAATCTGCTAGAATTCTTTGAGGAAGTAACGAGCAGGTTTGACTCAGGAGAGCCAATGGATGTTATCTATGTGGACTTCAAGAACGCCTTTGATAAAGTATCGCACAGGAGTAAGATAAGGGACAATGATGTAAGAGACAAGGTGCTAGCGTGGATAGAATCATGGCTACCTGGTATAAAGCAGAAAGTGGGGATAAAAGGATGTTTCTCAGGATGGCAGCCGGTGACAAGTGGTGTTCCACAAGGCTTAGTATTGGGACCACAACTTTTCATTTTATACGTTAATGATCTAGATGATAGAACTGAGGGCATACTGGCTATGTTTGCAGACAATATAAAGAGAGGTAGATGGACAGGTAACATTGAGGAGGCGGGGAGTCTGCAGAAGAATTTCGACAGATTAGGAAAGTGGGCAAAGAAGTCCCGTACAACGTGGGAACGTGTGAGGTCATGGACTTTGGGAGGAAGAATCGAGGCATGGGCTATTTTCTAAATGGGGAGAAAATTCAGAAATCCGATTTGCAAAGAGACTTGGGAGTTCTAGTCCAGGATTCTCTCAAGGTAAACTTGCAGGTTGAGTCAGAAGTTAGGAAGGCAAATCAATGATGGCATTTATTTGGAGAGGACTTGAATATAAAAGTAGGGATGTACTTCTGAGGCTCTGGTGAGACCATGTTTGGAGTATTGTGCGCAGTTTCGCACCCCATATCTCAGGAAGGATGTACTGGCCCTGGACCGTGTTCAGAGGAGATTCACGAGAACAGTTCCAGGAATGAAAAGCTTAGCGTATAAGGAATGTTTGAGGACTCAGGGTCTATACTTGGAGGTTATAAGGACGAGGAGGTGGATCGAATTGAAACATACAGAATACAGAATGGCCTGGACAGAGTGGATGTTGGGAAGGTGTTTCCATTGGTAGGAGAGACTAGGGCCTGAGGGCACCGCCTTAGAGTAATGGGAAGACCCATGAGAACGGAGATAAATCGAAACGTCTTCAGCCAGAGAGTGATGAATCTATGGAATTCATTGCCACAGAAAGCTGTGGAAGCCAGGTCATTGAGTCTCTAAGACTGAGATAGATAGTTCTTGATTGTCAAGGGGATCAAGGGTTACAGAGAGAAAGTGGGAAAATATGGTTGAGAAATATCAGCCATGATTGAATAGCAGTGCAAACTCTGTGGACTGAATGGCCTTATTTCTGCTGCTGTATCTTATGGGCTTATATTGGTGGGGAATTCAATTTGTGAATTGTCAGTAGCATCACAGATAACGGTTACCGAGATGCCAGGCCATTCGTAACACTGTTAACTCTTCATTGCAGGCGCCTCCCATGCATGCATCTCTTCCACCAGATTTGTGTGGACCAATGGTTGGCCACCAGTAAGAAGTGTCCCATTTGTCGAGTGGACATTGAAGCCCAGCTTCCTGTTGACACCTAACTGCCTGGAAACAACAGAAGGTAAAATTGTGCGATTGTGTAGTACAAAATCTTCAGCTGTCAGTGCAGACCTAGAAGATAGTAAGATAGAAGAGGGATTTGACAGAAGAGTAAGGGTGATAGTGTAGAATAAAAAAGGACCCACAGGAAGTGTGTGTGTGTGTGTGTGTGTGTGTGTGTGTGTGTGTGTGTGAGAGAGAGAATATCAGATTGCCCTGTTTATTCTTAAGGGACAATTTATATTCTGCAGTATTCAATTATAGTTGCACAATTGTGTGATTACAAAGTTTGGGTCTCCCTTAGATACTAAAGTGTTAGTCACTTCTATAAGCATTTCAAGCATCTGCTACTACTCTACAACCTCTAACCACCAATGTTGCTCAGGGGCAGCATGTAGATGAGAAATTCAGAAAGGCCCAAGGGAAGAGCTTTGGATGATGCCAGAAGTAATGCTAGGGGAGCAGGAATGAGGCAATCGCTGGTGATTCTTCAGCCATTCTTAGATTATTGAGAAAGGACCAGGTGAGAGCAGTGTCACCCAACTGGAGGAGAGTGGCAGGGGATTGCAGGGTGATGGTGTGGTCACCATGTCAAAGGCTTGAGACAGGTCAGAGGAAGGAAAGTTTACCTTTGTCCCAGAGTTGCACGCAGGATGTCATTCACAATTAAGCTCAGTCTTTAGAAACAGCATGAATTCTTAATTAAAGCTCCTTCCTAATGAACCTGCTGATTTGTCAACTTCATTTGAGCCTGCTTTACCTCACGTGGCTTGCAGAGAAAGTTCCAGGTTTTTAATCACTGTGTGAATAAGTATTTTCTGACATTTTCACCAATAGTCTAAAGTTACTGTAAAGTTACAGTCTATTATCTTGTTCTGGACTTGCTACCAATGCAAATTAGGTTCTCTCTATCAACTTTTTCTTCATTCAAACTCCCCTTAGATCATCCAATTAATCTTCTATACGAGCCTTGTTTCTGAAGTCAGTTTGTTTCCTGAGGTGCACTGCCCATGAAATAAGTAACCATCCAAATGGGGCTTAACTAGAGCTTTATGTAACTTAATGTAACTTTCAACCCTTTGTAATCCATTTGAAATAAAAGCTAACATTCCAAAGTTGTTACTTTTTAAACCCATCAAATGCAGTCAGTTGAGCTATCGCAGAATGTCTTGTGCTTGATCTCTGCCAGGAATGAGCAACACATCCCACACGATATTCCATTTAGCTTTATATCGCATATAAGTCATTAATCATCCTTTGTTCTGGTTGCTGCTAGATGTGAAAGAACAGCCGGTTCTTTCCTGCAGATTGTGCTCCCCCCTTGTTCACAGGGCAAAGACAAACTCTCAGGCACTGGCTCCACCTCAGAAGCCAGGGATCCCATCCAAAGCCAAGAATGTGGTTACAAAATAGTGTAGAAACAAAGAAGAGAGATTGACCATCAAAGCTTTTCTTAAACTTCCACTGAGAAGAACTCCTAGCGTTTGTCATTTAGCATTAACCTAGAGTGTTCAGAAGGCCAAAACAGAAGTTGCTGGAGAAACTCAGCATGTCTGGCAGCATCTGTGTCAAGAAAGCAGAGTTAGTGTTTCGGGTCCAGTCTACTCCGCTACTCAAAGATGGCTGATACGTTTCTCAACCCCATCCTCTGCCTTCTCACAATAACCCTTGATCCCCTTACTAATCATGAGCCTATCTAATAGGTTCTGATGAAGGATCATCTATGCTTGAAATGTTAGCTTGCTCTCTCTCAATGGATGCTGCCTGAACCACTGTGATCTTCAGCATTTTTTCATTTTCAGTACAGGTTCCAGCATCCGTAGTAATTTGCTCCTGCATGAACCTATCTATCTCTTATCTTAAATACACTCAGTGGTTTGGCATCACAGCTCTCTGCAGCAAAGAGTTCCACTGATTACTCACTTTCTGGATGAAGAAATTCCTCATCTCTGTTCTAAAGGGTCAACCCTTCTCCCTGAGGCTGTGCCCTCAGACCTAGTATCATCTTCTATTGAAAACATCCTCTCCAAGTCCTCGCTCTCCGTCCCTCTCAGTATCCTGTCAGTTTCAATCCGATCCTCTCTCATCCTTTTAAACTTCATCGAGTACAGACCCAAAGTTCTCAACACCTCCTCTTATAACAAGCTCTTCATTCCCAGGCTGATTCATGTAAACTTCCTCTGGGCACCCTCTTAAGTTACAGCACATTCTTCCTTAGCTACATGGTCCCAAACTGTTCGAAATATTCTAAATGCGGTCTCTTATTACAGCCTCAGCAGTAAACTTTGCTGTTGTATTCTAGCCCCCTTGAAATGATTGCAACATTGCATTTGTCTTCCTAACCGCCAGCTGAACCTGTATGTTACCCTTAGGAGAAACCTGAACTCGGACTCCCAACTTCCTTTGTGCTTCAGATTTCTGAAGCCTGTCCCCATTTAGAAAATAGTCAATGCCTGTATTCTTCCTATCAAAGCACATAATCTCAAACTTTGCCACATTGTATTCCATCTGCTACTTCTTTGCCACTTGCTTAGCATGTCAAGGTCCTCCTGCAGCCTCCCCACTTCCTCAACACTGCCTGTCCCTCCACCTATCGTTGTGTCATGTCCACAGATCCTTAAAGCAACAGAGTCAGTGGTTAAGAAAGCGATGAAATACTGTGTTCACTTCTGCTCTCCCTGTTTATAGGAAAGATATTGTGAAACTTGAAAGGGTTCAGAAAAGATTCACAAGGATGTTGCCAGGGTTGGAGGGTCTGGGCTGTAGGGAGAGGGTGAAAAGGCTGGGGCTGTTTGCCCTGGAGCATCAAAGGCTGAGGGCTGACCTTATAGAGGATTGTTTAAAAACAAAACATGAGGCATGGACAGGGGGAATAGACAAGGTCCTTTTTTCCCCCCAGAGTAGAGGACTGCAAAACTACAGAGCATAAGTTTAAGGTAAGATGGGAAAGATCTAAATGGGACCTGAGGGGCAACTTTTTCCACGCAGAGAAAGCATGTATCAAATGAGCTGCCAGAGGAAGTGGATACAATTACAGTACACCATTTAAAAGACATCTGAATGGGTATATAAACAGGAAGGCTTTACAGGGATATGGGCCAAATGCTTGTAAATGGGATTGGATCAGTTTAGGCTGTATGGACGGTACGGACAATTTAGACCGAAGTTGCTGTACTGTATAACTATATCACTGTATGACCTGACTGTTAAAGGCATTGAATAAAAACTGCAGGGAATTTCCAGCATCCACACTTCTTTGGTATTTTGAAGGAGTTTATGTTAGAGCTGTATGAGATCTTCATTAGCTGGAGTACTGTGTATAGTTCTGGTCATCACACCACACCATAGAGAGGATATGAGGGGTGCAAAGGAAATTCACCAGGATGTTGCCTGAGCTGAAGTCATTAAGCTATGAAACAAGACGAGACAGGCTGGGGTTGCTTTCCTTAAAGTAGAGAAGGCCGAGTGAGGATGTTATTAGGGTGTACAAATTCAGGGGCATTGCTTGGGTGGATTGGAAGAAACCTTTCCCTGAGTTGAGAGTTCAATAACAGGAGTCACAGATTTAAGGTAAAGGCAGGAGGTTTACAGGGGATAGGAGGATTTTTATTTTCCCCTGAGGGTGGTGGAGACCTGGAACTTTCTGCCTGGAAACTGGAACCATCACAACAGCTAAGTATTTAGATGAACACTGGGCCAGTACCCTTATATGCTGTAGCATTTCAAGTGCTGGAAAATAGGATTACAGTACATAGGCACTTGATGACTGGTGTGGACGTGATGGCCAAAGGGCCTGTTTCCATGCTGTAAAACTGCTACATCACCAACTTGTGAGAAAGGTTAAAACTGATGGAATAAAACGAACAGTTGCAAGAATGGTACACAATTGGCTCAGTGATGGAAACTGTAATACTCAATGGATATATTTTGGGCTGGAGAAAGGTTTGTAGTAGAATTCACCAAGAGAATGGTGTTGAGATCTTTGCTTTTCCTGGTGCATATTAATGATCTCAATTTTGGTGTGCAGGGATCAACTTCAGCATTGAGCATGATACAGAATTTGAAAGCATGCTGGTACAAGGACAGTGTAGAACTTCAACACAACATAGACAAAGGTGGCATAATGGCTCGGTGGTTAGCACTGCAGCCTCACAGCACCAGGGATCTGGCTTCACTTCCAGCCTTGGTCGCCTGTCTGTGGAGTTTACGTATTCTCCTTGTGTCTGCCTGGGTATGCTTCAGGTGCTCCAGTTTCCTCCCAGTCAGGAAGGGTTTGGAGGAATATGGGCTGGGTGCTGCCAGGTGGGACTAGATTGGATTGGGATATCTGCTCAGCATGGGCGGGTTGGACCGAAGGGTCTGTTTCCATGCTGTACATCTCTGACTCTATGTGCAGGTTAGGTGAATTGGTTGTGCTAAATTGCTCCATAGTGTCTAGCGAAGTTTAACTTAGGTGGATTAGCCACTGTAAGTGCAGGGCTATGAGAACAGGGTGGGTTGGGGGGCTTGGTCTGGGGGTTCGGTGCAGACTATGGGCCAAATGGCCTCTTTCCACATTGTAGGGATTCTCTGATTCTAGTTGACAGTGGTGTATTGGTGGCAGGTGAAGTTCAAAGCAGAGAAGGGTGAGGAAGAACATGGACAGCTAATTTAAAACAGGGGCTAAAATACAATCAAGTGCATGAGCAGAGGGATCTGAGTGAATGTCTGTGTAGATCATAGAAGATGGTTAATAAAGCATGTAGTGTCCTGGGCTTTATTAATAGGGGCATAGAGTACAAGGGCAAGGAGTTGATGCTGAACTTAACTCTAGATGCCTATTAGACCTCCCCTCAGATATTGAGGAAGGAGGTGAACACTTTGGAGAGAGTGCAGAAGAGGTTTACAAAGATAGATCCAGGGAAGAAAGACTTCAGTTATGAAGATCGATCAATGACATTGGAACTATTTGACTTGGAGAGAGAAAACTAACAGGAAATCCGATAGACGTTTTCAAAATCGTGATGGGTCTGGACATTGGATAGGGACAAACCGTTGCTGCTCAATTGAGACAGTGAAAGAGTGGCTAGGGAGAGAGTATGTCCCCTTAAAGATCAGCATGGTTCTGGATATAGGTTTGCTTGCTGACCTGGAAGGTTTGGTTTCAGATATTTTATCATCACACTGGGTAACATCAGTGAGCCTCCGAATGAAGCACTAGTGGTATGGCCTGCTTTTTATTTGTGTGTTTAGGTTTCCTTGGGTCGGTGACGACATTTCCTGTGGTGATGTCATTTCCTGTTTTTCTCAGCGGGGTGGTCAAATGGGATTGAAGTTAATGTGTTTATTAATAGAGTTCTGGTTAGAATGCCACGCTTCTAGGAATTCTTGCACGTGGCTCTGTTTGGCTTGTCCTAGGATGGATGTGTTGTCCCAAGAACTGTAACAAACACTACATTGGACAAACAGCCAGAAAACTAGCCAGCAGGATATGTGTACATCAACTATCCACAAAAAGACATGACCCTCTCTCACTAGTATCCTTTCATACGGATGAGGAAGGACACCACTTCAACTGGGACAACACATCTATCCTAGGACAAGCCAAACAGAGACGCGCAAGAATTCCTAGAAACACGGCATTCCAACTGGAACTCTATCAACGAACACCTTGATTTGAATCCCATTTACCACTCCCTGCAAAAAATAACAGGAAATGATGTCACCGACCCAAGGAAACCTAAACACACAAATACAAAGCAGACCTTACCACAGTGCTTCATCTGGAGGCTCACTGATGATGTTACCTGCTATGGTGACAAAACGTCTGGAAATGAACCTCCCAGCTCCGCGAGCAAACCTACATCCAGAACCACAACCTGAGCTACAAATCTTCTCAAAACTCACTATCAGCATGGTTGTCTGTGTGGAGCCATGGGAGATAGGGGAGTTCTTTTTTTAATGAATATTTCTCCTCTGTGTTCATTGAGGAGAGAATCGTGGATGCTAAGAAAATAAGGGTAGCAAGTGGGAATGTTTTGGACTGCATACATATTACCAGAGAAGAGGCATTTGCAGCCTTAAAGTGCATTACAGTGGATAAATCCCCAGGGCCTGATCAAGTCCATCCTCCAGACATTGTGGGAGGTGAGGGAAGAAATTGCAGAGGGCCTTGCAGAGATTTTACTTCATCTTTAGCCACTGGTGAAGTTCTGGAAGACTAGGGTGGCTTATGTTGTTCCATTATTTAAGAAAAGTAACAAAGACAAGCCAGGTAACTACAAGCCGGTCGAAGTCAGAGAGTGGTGGTAGATGGTAAATATTCAGCATGGAGTCCAGTTACAAGTGGAGTTCCGCAGGGATCAGTTCTGGGTCCTCTGCTGTTTGTAATTTTTATTAATGACTTAGAGGAGGGAGTCAAAGGGTGGGTCAGTAAATTTGCAGATGATACAAAGATAGGTGGAGTTGTGGACAGTGAGGAGGGCTGTTGTCGGCTGCAGAGGGACTTAGATATGATGCAGAGCTGGGCTGAGGAGTGGCAGATGGAGTTCAACCCTGCCAAGTGTGAGGTTGTCCATTTTGGAAGAACAAATAAGAATGCGGAATACAGGGTTAATGGTCGGGTTCTTGGTCAGGTGGAGGAACAGAGGGATCTTGGGGTCTATGTACATAGATCTTTGAAGGTTGCCACTCAGGTGGACAGAGTTTGTAAGAAGGCCTATGGAGTATTATCGTTCATTAGCAGAGGGATTGAATTCAAGAGTCGTGAGGTGATGTTGCAGCTGTACAGGACTTTGGTTAGGCCACATATGGAGTACTGTGTGCAGTTCTGGTCGCCTCACTTTAGGAAAGATGTGGAAGCTTTGGAGAGGGTGCAGAGAAGATCTACCAGGATGTTGCCTGGAATGGAGAGTAGGTCGTACGAGGATAGGTTGAGCGTTCTCGGCCTTTTCTCGTTGGAACGGCGAAGGATGAGGGGTGACTTGATAGAGGTTTATAAGATGATCAGAGGAATAGATAGAGTAGACAGTCAGAAACTTTTTCCCCGGGTACAACAGAGTGTTACAAGGGGACATAAATTTAAGGTGAAGGGTGGAAGGTATAGGGGAGATGTCAGGGGTGGGTTCTTTACCCAGAGAGTGGTGGGGGCATGGAATGCGCTGCCCGAGGGAGTGGTAGAGTCAGATTCATTGGCGACCTTTAAGCGGCATTTGGATAGGTACATGGATGGGTGCTTAATCTAGGATAGAAGTTCGGCACAACATCGTGGGCCGAAGGGCCTGTTCTGTGCTGTATTGTTCTATGTTCTATGTTCTAAGCCAGTGAACCTGACAAGTTGTTGGAGAGGATGCTGATGGACAGGATCGACCAGCACTTGGACAGTCAGCATGAATTTGTACATGGGCAGTAATGTCTGACAAATCTTTTAGGGTTCTTCGAAGAGGTAACCAAAAGGATAGATGAGGGTAGGGCAGTGGATGTTGTCTATATGGACTGTAGTAAGGCCTTTGACGAGGTCCTGTACAGCAGGCTAGTCTTGAAGGTTGGGTTGCAAAGGATCCAGGGAAAGCTAGCTAATTGGATTCAAAATTGGCTTGATGGTAGGAAGCAGAGGGTGATGGTTGAAGGTTGTTTCTCGGACTGGAGGCCTGTGACTAGTGGTGTGCCACAGGGGTCAGTGCTGGGACCTTGTTATTTGACCTTGTTATAAATGATGCGAATAAACAAGGCATGATTAGTAAGTTTGTGAATGATGTAGATTTAGGAGGTATCGCTGATAGCGAGGAAAGTTATCGAAAATTACAGAGGGATCTTGATCAGGTGGTGAAGTGGCCTGAGAATTGGCAAATGCAGTTCAATACAGATAAGTGTGAATTGTTGCACTTTAGAAAGGCAAAGCAATCTAGTATTTGTACAGTAAATGGTAAGGTCCCGATGAGTGTTGTAGAACAGAGGGATCTCTGAGTACAAGTACATAGTTCTTTGAAAGTGGTGTCACAAGTAGGTGAAGGAAGCATTTAGCATGCTGGCCTTCATTGGCTGAGGCACTGAATATAGGAGTTGGGACATTGTTACAGTTGTAAAATTTGACCTACTCTTGGGAAAAAGGCAGGGCAGGTGACTGAGTTGTCAGTGGGGGAGCATTTTGGGGCCAGTGACCATAATTCTATTAGTTTTAAAATAGTGATGGAAAAGGATAGATCAGATCTAAAAGTTGAAGTTCTAAATAGAAAGGCTAATTTTGATGGTATCAGGCAAGAACTTTCAAAAGCTGACTGGGGGCAGATCTTCGCAGGTGAAGGGACAGCTGGAAAATGGGAAGCCTTCAAAAATGAGAGAAGAGAGTCCAGAGACAGTATATTCCTGTTAGGGTGAAAGGAAAGGCTGCTAGGTGTAGGGAAAGCTGCATGATGAGAGAAATTGAGGGTTTGGTGAAGAAAAAAAAGGACATATGTTAGGTATAGACAGGATCGATCGAGTGAATCCTTGGAGTATAAAGGCAGTAGGCGTATACTTAAGAGGGAAATCAGGAGGGCAAAAAGGGAACATGAGAAAGCTTTGACAGATAGGAGAATCCAAAGGGTTTTTACAAATACATTAAAAATAAAAGGGTAACGAGGGAGAGAATAGGGCCCGTCAAAGATCAGCAAGGCAGCCTTTGTATGGAGACGAAGGAGATGGGGGAGATATTAAATAAGTATTTTGCATCAGTGTTTACTGTGGAAAAGGACATGGAAGATACAAAATGTAGGGAAATAGATGGTGACATATTGAAAAATGTCCATATTACAGAGGAAGAAGTGCTGGATGTCTTGAAACGGGTAAAGTGGATAAATCCCCAGGACCTGATCAGGTGTCCCCGAGAACTCTGTGGGAAGCTAGAGAAGTGATTGCTGGGCCTCTTGCTGAGATATTTGTATCATCGATAGTCACAGGTGAGGTGCCGGAAGACGGGAGGTTGGCAAATGTGGTGCCATTGTTTAAGAAGGGTGGTAAGGACAAGCCAGGGAACTATAGACCAGTGAGCCTGAAGTCGTGAAAGGCAATTTGTTGGATGGAATCCTAAGGAACAGGATTTACATGTATTTGGAAAGGCAAGGACAGATTAGGGATAGTCAGTATTGCTTTGTGCCTGGGAAATCATGTCTCACAAACTTGATTCAGTTTTTTGAAGAAGTAACAAAGAGGATTGATGATGGCAGAGCGGTGGATGTCATCTATGTGTACTTCAGTAAGGCATTTGGCAAGGTTCCCCATGGGAGACTGGTTCGCAAGGTTAGATCGCATGGAATACAGGGAGAACTAGCCATTTGGATACAGAGTTGGCTCGAAGGTAGAAGACAGAGGGTGGTGGTGAAGGGTTGTTTTTCAGACTGGAGGCCTGTGACCAGTGGAGTGCCACGAGGATCGGTGCTGGGTTCTCTACTTTTCATTATTTATATAAATGATTTGGATGCGAGCATAAGAGATATAGTTAGTAAGTTTACAGATGACACCAAAATTGGAGGTGTAGTGGACAGCGAAGAAGGTTACCTCAGATTACAGCAGGATCTTGATCAGATGGGCCAATGGGCAGATGGAGTTTAATTTAGATAAATGTAAAGTGCTGCATTTTGGCAAAGCAAATCTTAGCAGGACTTATACCCTTAATGGTAAGGTCCTAGGGATGTTGCTGAACAAAGGGACCTTAGAGTGCAGGTTCATAGCTCCTTATAAAGACAGTCACAGGTAGTTAGGATAGTGAACAAGGCATTTGGTATGCTTTCCTTTATTGGTCAGAGCATTGAATATAGGAATTGGGAGGTGATGCTGCAGCTGTACAGGACATCGGTTAGGCCACTGTTGGAATATTGCGTGCAGTTCTGGTCTCCTTCTTATTGGAAGGATGTTGTGAAACTTGAAAGGGTTCAGAAAACATTTAAAAGGATGTTGTCAGGTTTGGAGAATTTGAGCTAGAAGGAGAGGTGAATAGGCTCGGGCTGTTTTACCTGGAGCATTGGAGGCTGAGAGGTAACCTTGTGGAGGTTTATAAAATCATGAGGGACATGGATAAGTCTTTTCCCTGGGGTGGGGGGTCCAGAACTCGAGGGCATAGGTTTAGGTTGAGTGGGGAAAAATATAAAAGACCTAAGGGGCAATTTTTTCATTCTGATGGTGGTGTGTGTGCGGAATGAGCTGCCAGAGGAAGTGGTGGAAGCTAGTATAATTGCAACATTTAAAAGGCATCTGGATAGGTACGTGAATAGGAAGGGTTTGGAGGGATATGGGTCGGGTGCTGGCAGGGCAGACTAGATTGGGTTAGGATATCTGGTCGGCATGGACGAGTTGGACCAAAGGGTCTCTTTCCATGCTGTACATGTCTGTAACTCTAAGTCATTGGTGAGGCTGCAATTGGAGTATTGTGTACAATTTTGGGCACCCTGTTATAAGGAAGGACAGAGTTAGATTGAAAAGAGTGCAAAGAAGATTTTTGAGGATGTTGTCAGGACCAGTAGGCCTGAGTAATAGGGAGAGGTTGGCCAGGATAGGACTGTATTCCTTGGATGTAGGAGAATGAGGGGTGACCTTATTGAGTTGTATAAAATCACGAGGGTGTTGAAGGGATGAAAGCATATAGTCTTGTCCCTTGGGATGGCGAATCAAAAACTAGGGGGCATAGTTTTAAGATGAGAGGGAAAAGATTTAAAAAGGACCTGAGGGGCAACTTCATGCAGCAAGTGGTGTGTATATGGGATGGGCTGCCAGAGAAAGTGATTTGAGGCAGGTACAATGGCAACATTTGAAAAACATTTGGACAGGTACCTGGATGGGAAAGGTTTAGAGGGGTATGGACCAAATGTGGACAATTGGAAGGGTCTGTTTGGGCCAAAGGGTGCTGTATCACTGACTCTTTTGGGAGGGCACAAATATAAAGTGATTTGCAAATGTAATGTGAGAGATTAAAGTCTGGGATGAACTACCTGATAGTTATCTAATGGAGGTCTTTGAAATTCTGAAGTTCTTCGAAGGTGTACGTCACTATATACAGAGACGACTTGTAAAGGATTCTACAACTTGGGCTGATAATGAGTATGGCTAATAATTCTGGTAGAAAAGTTTCTTTTCTCAGGTAAAATATGAAGCTCTCTTCTGGTGGGTTAGCATGGATTGATTTGGGCTGAATGGCCTATTTCTGTGCTGTAACTGTTATATAAATTCACCCTGAGAGAAATGATTAACCCATTGATGAAAGGAGTGCCAAGATCCTGAAGCTGGTTAAGCCTAACATGTACATTTGTGTTCTAGGATTTGGTGTCAAGTTCCCTGATTATTCTGGACTTTGGGAGTTTAAATCTGGAAACTGTATGGAGTCCTCAGCTTGTGCTGACTGGATTCGAAGGTATCAAACAATATTTGGACCCAGGTGTTCTCTGCCAATGTTAATCCTGACATACATTGTGCTCCTGAAATACCAGCTTCTCATCCACAACGAAAGGGCCATTGCCTTAAACAATCAAAACTCAACTGTTTTGACCAGAGAGCATTTCCACCTCAGCCTCGCATGGGAACAGAAGAAATTCCAAACCCAAGATCAGACCAAAGGATACTGAGATACTCTTTATTGCTATTGTCCATAAGAGCTTTTTCTGATCATCGGCGGTTACCAGGCTGCACTGACCGGAGTTTTAAATGTCCCCTCCGAAATAAACATCAGGCTGTAATGCAAAGAGTTAAATGGATTCCACCTCTGATGCAGGAGGTATTTAGTGTTGTGTGATTGATGCTGGATTGGAGAGTGTGTGCATTAGTTATCCAGAGTATTGTAAAGACACAGATTGTCCCTCCTCCGAGGGAGGAGGAGGAAAGCCATCATGAATTTACAGACTGAGGGGGAAGGACTGGCGTAGACAATTGCACATGGACCATGACAACATGCATATAATTCAGCGTAATTGTTACACTTGACTGAAAGTCTGCCCTCCAATTCCTGCTCACCGAAGGTATAGGAATACCACAGGATCAAGGTGATGTTGACAGACCAGAGAATATCGCAGGTGTGAATTCCCCACTCACGGCAGACCAATGCTGGAGATTCCTGGAGACTCATCTGCATGCAAGGATTTTGACAAATTAATACTTTGCTGTCTTGTTACATTTATCTGTCTATCCTCGGCAACAGCGGGGTTTGTGATTAGGGAAGTTGCACTGTATCCGTAGAGATGGACAGAAACACAGCTCATTATTTCATGGTCCACCTTACAGCCTTAGCTAACCACAGTAATCCAAAGGCTAGAACCAAGGGTCACTGGTGTCCTCCACAACCCTCCCTGAAATTTGATCCCAGGGTCATCTGGAGCATTCTGACCCCAGTCTCCCACCCTCCCTCAGCCCCGCCATGGACACTGATCCTGGGATCTCTGTGAACCCCAGGGTTGAATGAATGTATAAAATCTCCACAGATTACATATGAAATTGGAGCCCCTGCTAGATTGGAACCTGATCTGAACTGAGGCCTCCAGTGTTTGCTATTCCACGATGCTTCTGAAAAGGACAGCCAAGGGTGGCCACTCTGGGAGATGGTAGCTTCAAGCTAAATCCGGAGTGCTAGAACAATGTGAATGAATCAGTGAGTGTTCCTGGAGGAACCAGACAACTGAAAGTGACCCTGCAGTTCATGGCCCAGGTGTTGGTCCCAGTACAAAGGGGGAGGTATCTGTATTGACAGTCATACTAATCACAGAATGTCAATCACTTATAGGTCTAAAAATGTGCAGCGCCTGCAGTCTTCCAGAGGGCACGTTAGATTTTCTGAGATGACGGTGCGGAGTCTTGTTCCATGTCCTGTGTAGTCCCTGTAGGTAGTGTGTGTTGTAATCAGCATTATGTTTTTGCATAATATCATTTTAAAAAAATGAATGTGTCATGTGTAATTATTCATGAAACTTCTCATAAAATCACCTCATACTTTAAGATCAAGGACCAGTGTTGGGAACACCACTGTTTACAATTTACACTAAAGTTTTGACTTTGGAATTAGAAGCACAATTTCTAAATTTGCAAATGGAATCAAATTATGGATGGGAATAGTCAGGAATGGAGATTACTTGCAGCAAACTATTAAAGTTTATATCCTTACGTGTGAATAATTGGCAGCCGGAGTTCAACACCGAGAAATGTGACACCATGCATTTTGGTTGGATGAATAGTGCAGTCATATTGTTGCCGGCAGACAGCATCGGCTTAGCAGAATTAGCAGCGAAGTGGCAGATAAAACTGAGTACTGAAAAGCGAGAGGTGCATTTTGGTAGAAAGGATGAGGATAGCCAAATATAGAGTTAGCAGCACCATTCTTAGAAATGTACAGGAACAGAGCACACTGTTGGTTTGTTTACATTGGTCTTTGAATATGACAGAGAGTAGTTAGCAAAGCAGTGAATACAAGATCTTGGTTTCTGTCAATTGAGGCATTGAGAACAAAAGGTCATCTGCCGAATCTTTATACGCACCTGGTTAGGCCCCTGTTGGAGCATTGTATCCAGTTCTGGTCACTTAAGGGAAGAAAGGGTGCAGAGGAGAGTTACCAGAATGGCTGTAGGGAGGGAGATTTTAGTCACAAAGTTAGAGTGGAAATGCTGGGGTTGTTCTCATTGAAGGAGATTGAGGACACTTGCCAGAAGTGTAGTAGATAATGACATGTTTAGCTAAGGGAGTCAGGAAAAGCCTCTTTCCACTAGCTGATGATGCACAAACCCTGGAGACCTGTTTAAGACCAAAACTTGGGATTTGCATTATTGTGTTACATTACATTGTTACTGCAATGGTTCCATCCTTCCCTCTCCTCTTACCAAAATAACAGAGGAGAAAGGGAGAGATTGAGAGGGGCTGTTAGTAAGTTTGTTGTAACCAAGAAGGTGCTTGTAGGTAGCCAGTTAATTGGAAATTTATCAACAAAATAGTTTGAGAGGAGCTGCTGTGTGGTGGTAGTGCTGCTGCTTTGTTTAAGTCTGGGCTTAGGTGAATACTGGGCTTCAGTGAGTAAGGTAAAGGCAAGGTAAGATTCTTTTATCTTTCTTAGTGTAAAGGAACAGAGATGGCAGTTAGGGCAATAGTGTGCTCCTCCTGCCAAATGTGGGGGGGGGGGGGGGGAGATCAAGGAGGAGGCGAGTGTCTCTGATGACATTGTGTGCATGAAGGTGCTCTCACACACCGCAATGTTTGGTTGGAGTGGTAGTTGTATACACTGAGGAGCGTACGGGGGCAGAGAGTGTGATAGACATGAGTTACAGGGAGGTGGTCATACCACAGGTTCAGTCAAGTGGATAGGTGACCACCAGGCAAAACAAGCAGGTAGTGCTGGAGCCTCCTGTGGTTATTCCCCTCTCTAACAGATGTACTGTTTGGGATACTATTGCAGGGGATAGCCTCTCCAGCAGTATAACAGCAGCAGCCAGGCCTGTAGCACACCAACTGGCTCTTCTATAGAGCAGGGTCTAGCAAGATCCATGTGAGCGATAGTAGGAGCAGACTTGCTAGTTAGGGGCACAGACAGGAGTTCCTGTGACCACAATTGAGATTCCAGGATGGTGTTGCCAGGATTGAGGACGTCTCTGAGCAGTTGCATGAAATTTTTAAGGGGAGGAGGGTGAGTAGCCAGACAGAGGTAGAAAGAGGGAATCGGTCCTGTGGAGTGAGTACAGAGAATTAGGGAAGAGAGAAAAGCAGGACCTAGAGGGTAGTAATCTCTGGGTTATGAATAGTGCCACATGCTAGTGAGGCAAGGAATAAAAATATGAGAGATGAATGCATGGCTAAGGAGCTGGGGCAGGGGTTGGGCTATCATGTTCTTGGATCATTGGGGCCTCTGCTAGGAAGGGGTGACCTGTACAAGAGGGACAGGGGATCCAATATCATTGCAGAGAGCTCTGCTACTTTTACTTGGGAGGGTTTAAACTCGAGAGGCATGGGGCTGGGAACCAGAGTAGCAGGTCAACAAGTGGAGGGATTGAGGGGCTGGTAATTTCAGAACCAGTAAGCTGGAAAGAAAGGACAGTCAGAGACAGGTAAATGAACACAATGGTGCTAATGATCTGAAGTGCATTTATTTCAACACAAAGAGTATAGGTAAGGCAGATGAGCTTCTAGTACATAGGGCGATGATGTTGTGGCCATTACAGAGACTTGGTTGAGGGAGGGACAGGACTGGCTGTGCAACATGCCAGAGTTTTGTTGTTGAACTTGAGATAGAGAGGGAGGTAAAAGAGGGGGAGGAGTACCATTACTAATCAGGGAGAATGTCACATCCACCCTCCGAGAGGGCATACGGGAGTGCTCAAGTGCTGAGGCAATATGGGTAGAGCTCAAAAGTAAGGTGGGTATGATCAGTCTGATAGGATTATACAATAAGCTCTCCAACTATGTAGCCACCAAGACACTGAGGAACAAATATGTAGGCAGATTATGGAAAGATGCAATAGCAAAGGGTTGTCATGGTGAGTGACTTTAACTTCCCCAGTATTGACTGGGACTCCCTTACTGTAAGAGGCCTAGACAGGGCAGAGTTTAAGTAGATCCAAGAGGGCTTCATGAAACAATACGTGGCCCACCCAACTGGAGGAGGGGCCATACTGGACTTTGTATTGGCTAATGAGTCTGTCCAGGTGACTGACCTTACAATAGGAAAGCATATTGGAAACCGTGACGTCAGGACCTTGTGGGAAGGTAATAAATTGGGGAGGGCTAATTACATCAGTATTTAGACAGGAGCTAGGGAGTGTTAATTGGGAGCAGCTGTTAACCGGCAAGTCCACATTTGACACATGGGAGTTGTTTAAAGACCTACTGATCAGAGTTCAGGACCAGCACGTTCCAGTAAGGAGGAAGGACAGGGATGGCAAGGTAAGGCACCCTTTGGATAACGAGGGAGGTTGTGAATTTAATCCAAAGGAAAAAGAAGCAAATGTAAGGCTTAGTGAGCTAAAATCAGACAGAGTCTGTGAGGAATATAAAGAAACCAGGAAAGAACTCTAGCTGGGAATTAGGAGAGCAAGGGACCATGAAATAGTCTTGGCAAGTAGGGTCACAAAGCATCGTAAGGCATTCTATATATACATACATTTAAAAAAAAAGAGGTTAACTAGGGAGAAGATAGGACTACTCAAAGATAAGGGAGGGAACTTGTGCTTGGAGGTAGATGATGTAGGTCAGATCCTAAGTGAGTACTTTGGATCTGTATTCACCTCGGTGGAAAATAGGATTAGTACAAGGCATGCTAGGGTTTTTGAGATCAAGAAAGGTGTGGTGTTAGGTCTCTTGAAGAGCATTAAGGTGGATAGATCCCCAGGGGCCGATGGGCTGTATCCCAGGTTATTGAGGAGGAGACTGCTGGGGCCTTGACTGAGGTTTTTGGGTTGTGGCTAGCCACTGGAGAGTTCAGTGTAGGAATGGCAAGTAGCAAATGTTCTTCCTCTTTCAAGAAAGGATATAGCCAATGGTTGTGGTTATGCTAATGGCATAGATGGAATAAAGGGATGAGGTCCTAAAGGGAGAATATAGAGAACAAGTATCAAAGTTGAAATGTAGGACCTTTTAAAGGTGGTTATCTCCGTATTACTACCAGTGCCACGAGCTAGTCAGAATAGAAACTGCAGGATTTAAGTAGGATGAACACGTGTTTGAGTATAAGGATAGGCTGTAGCTCTGATGGGCTTTAGTTAGGCCACACTTGGAATATTGCATACAGTTCTGGTTACCACACTACCAGAAGGATGTGGATGCTTTGGAGGCTGGTATAGAAAATGTTCACCAGGATGTTGCCTGTATGGGAGATTTTAACAATGAAGAAAGGATGGCGTTCAAGTCCGTAACTCCCTGAAAGCGACTACGCAATTAGTTAGGGTGGTAGAGAAAGCATATGGGATACTTACCTTTATTGTTCAGGGAATTGAGTACAAGAGTCAGGATGTCATGTTGCAGCTTTAGACTTCAGTTAGGCCAAACTTAAGGAATATTGCTTTCAATTCTGGTTGTAACATTACAGGAAGGATGTGGAGGCTTTGAAGATGGTGCAGAAATGGTTTACCAGGATGTTGCCTGGATCACAGGATATGACCAAGCAAGTGAAGCTAGAAAAACTTGGGTTTTCTCTGGAGTGGTGGAGGCTGAGGGGAGACTTGATGGAAATCTATAAAATTGAGAGAGTGATCTCTTTCCTAGAGTTGAAATGTCTCATTCTGGGGGCATGCATTTAAGGTGAGAAGGCAAGTTCAAAGGAGATGTGAGGGGTAAGATCTTTACATAGAGAGATGCAGCTTGACCAGATTCAACCTTAAGAGGGGAAAGGGAGAGTGCATAAGGTCAGCAGCATTCACAATGTTCCAGGACTGGTGGTGAAAATAGAGTAGTTGAAGAATTTATTTTTCCATGTTACCTAACAATTTCTTATTCTTGCCAGCACAGTGCTATCTATTACACGTGGGGAGTAAACATTGAACAGTTCAGGTGCTTCTTCGAGATTCATATGAGCACATTTTATAAAAGTTTTCTTTAATAGTTACAACTTACTGGCATTATGGAGGCAAAGGCCACAGTAAAATATTTTTGGGCGACTGATAGTTGTACTCCAGTGCAGAAACTTGATATTGTCCTTCCAGAGACAGTTAAGGATGTCTGAAAGGTTTACCAGGAAGGCAGGGTGTGATGGGGAAGCATTGATGTGACAGTAACCATTCCCATTCTTTAATTAGGTTATCCTGTGTGATATTATGTGCCTCTCATTTCTTAATCAAGTCACCCTTATGTCATTGTTAGTTAGTTTGTGCTTTGGCACTGAAGTTGCTGGTCCTGACTTGCATACTAAAATAAATCTAAAATTTTGTTCCTTCAATGTTGAGAACTCCCAGGCCAATCCCCTTTCAACTTTATTCTGCTGGGTCTGTCCTCAGGGTGGGACAGAGCATACCCATGAATGGTGATGGATGTGCCCATCACAGACATCTTGGCCAGTTAGTACTGGATGGTAAATCTGGCTTTACACTTGTTGTACTTTTGCTGTTGGATACAAATCAAGTGCTAGATTTTATTAAATGGGCAGGCAAGAGGTAAAGATGATACTGCTGATCTGGAAATCACTTATTGGCTAGACTTGGTAAAGTTGGCAAATATCCATCCCCAAAGAAGATGAGTGCAGTGGGCAGGTTTTGAATGTCTTCATTGCTAAGTTTGCTTTTTAAATTCTAGATTTATTTGAAATTCACCAACTGCTGTGTTGGAATTTGACTCCTGAAGGTACAAATTCAACTTGAAGGTAGTCAGGATCAGAGACAAAGTAAACCAAATGATAAACTCTCTTCAGGAAGTAAAAGAAAAATGGGATTGGAGAAGGAGTAACCGTGAGGATTCAGGAGCAAAGAACACTTGGGTTGCAGATGGCTTTGGTTCAGTTTGTGACGTAGCTCTGGCAAAACAATCCTCAGCACTATTGTGACTGACATTTCCTGTAATGCTTCGTAGTTCCTGTGTTCACGGTGACCAGAATTACCTGGACTCAATCCCTGCCAGCACCACCCACAACATCAAAAGTTCAATTATTCTGTCTAAGAACAGTGGAAATGAATTCTACCAAGTTCAGTCTGCATAAAATCTATTCAGAAAAGATGGTGTTTAAGAGTCATAATGATGCACAGGAGACCATTTGGTTCATCAAGTTAATACCTGCTCTCTGTGGAGCAATTCAGCCAGTCTTATTCCTCTATCCTACCTTATCTTTTATGTTTGTTGCCTTCTAATATCTAATTTCCCTTGATTGCTTCCACTTTCACTACCCCAAGATAAGATTTCCACATCATTATCACCTACCACATTTTCAAAACAATTCTTCCTCACATTCACTGTACCTTAAATCTGTATCCTCCACCTTTTATTCCAACTTGGGAAGCTGGAGAATATTATTGTAAGATTCCAGATGGCATTGTGGAAATGGCATCTAAAATCTGAATACTAACACCAAGTGATGGAAGCCATTAAACACAATGAGAATTAGCATGAATGATCAACAAGAGCTGCAAATCTCAATTAGAATGTACATTTTTATTCACTGCTTAGTTTGAAATGAAAATACATGTTACATTAAGCCAAGCGACGATACAACCTAATATCCACAGGTCATAGCTGTTAGCTTGTGTGAAAGTACTGTGCCATGAGGTAGCTTGTTCTAGTTTTAGACAAACAGATTACAGAATTCTGGGTGCCCAGGTGAATTAGTTGAAAACTGCGTTTCTTGTGCAGTTTCAGTGGGGGTCACTTTCCAGCATAGGGAGGAGGGGTGGGTGATGAAGATGAGGGTAGTGTCTCAAAACATGGGAGTGTGACTGGATGACAGAAGTAACTGGATTGGAGGCTTCCTTACTGGTTGGGGGAGTAGAACGTTGAACTAGAGAGGTTAATTCAATGGGTGAAGAGGTGGCACTGTCTCTCTCAAACAATTAGTAAATAAGTTTGTGCATGGTGCTGTTTGATATTAAAGGTTTGTTTGATTTTATTTGCATGGATTAGTGACAGACAATCAGCAACCGTCCTGTACTAGGAGAAGTTGTCAGTATTTAAAAGCTGGTATTGAGTAGGATCAGAGTTCGTCAGCAGACAGATGATCAGTGCTCCCAGGCTCTGAAAACAGAAACAAACCTTCAATAGATGAATGAAAACATTTCAAACAGATATTCTGATACAGGCACTCCAATCAGGTCAACACTAAGATTAATCCCGGACTCCCCGTGTCAGCACCCAGTTTAGCCCCAGACTCCCTGCGTCACTCCATTTTGTTTCTGGTTACCTTCCAACCATTTCAGCAAAGAGGTGGGCAATTAAGCCCATCTGACCCATGCCAGGTTTACTGCACAGCAGCCCAATCTTTACTGTTCTCCTAAACTAGCCAAGGATTACCTGTAAAAAGCACACAGCAATAACCCAGGCTAACGTGAACAGGAATATCCATCGAAGCTCATCACGGAGGGTGTAGAGGCAGCCCTTAGATTTAGAAAACACAGATTAATGTTACATCGCAATGGAAACCTGGTTTGTTAATATCACAGCTATCTCAGTAGCAGCTTAAGAGTACAATCACCATCCTTTTAATTAGTTAATGGAGAACTCTTGATACTGAACATAGTGGGTATTTTCTAAACAACCTGTTCAGACATATCGTTAAACCTCTCTGGAACAGCCAGTACTTTAACCTAGGCCTCCAAGTTCAGAGATATAGACAATAGTGGTTTTTGGGTTAGAGTCATATGGGGTGTGGTGGCACTGATTGTTGTAGAACCTGTTTCCAAATACCCTCTCAATAATGTGCAATTTTAATTACCTCAATTAACTAATGCTGAATCTGTATGCATGACCCAGTTTTCATAGAACATAGAAAAGTACAGCACAGAACAGGCCCTTCGGCCCACGATGTTGTGCCGAAGATTATGCTTAATCTAAGTAAAAAATAACCTAACCTATGCCCTCTTCAATTCACTGCTGTCCAAGTGCATGTCCAGCAGTTGCTTAAAATGTCCCTAATGACTCTGCTTCCACCACCGCTGCTGGCAACACATTCCATGCATTCACAATTCTCTGCGTAAAGAACCTACCTCTGACATCTCCTTTATACCTTCCTCCTAATATCTTAAAACTATGATCCCTCGTGCCAGTCAATCCTGCCCTGGGGAAAAGTCTCTGGCTATTGAATCTATCCATGCTCATTACCTTGTATACTTCAATCAGGCCACCTCTCTTCCTCCTCCTCTTCAGAGAGAAAAGTCCAAGCTTAGTCAACCTCTCTTGGTAAGACAAGCCCTCCAGTCCAGACAGCATCCTGGTAAACCTTCTTTGCACCCTCTCTAAAGCTATAGTAGGGCAACCAGAACTGGATACAATATTCTAAGTCTGGTCTCACCAGGACTTGTAGAGCTGCAGCAAAACCTCGCGGCTCTTAAACTCGATCCCCCTGCTAATGAAAGCCAAACACCATATGTTTTCTTAACAACTCTATCCACTTGGGTGGCAACTTTTGAGGGATCTATGCATTTGGACAGCAAGGTCCCTCTATTCCTCCACACTGCCAAGAATCCTGTCTTTAACCCTATATTGAGCATTCAAGTTCAACCTTCCAAAATTCATCACTTCGTATTTATCCAGGCTGAACTCCATCTGCCATTTTTCAATCCAGCTCTGCATCCTGTGTTGTGCTGCAGCCTGCTAATAGCCCTCAATGTTATCGACGGCACCTCCAACCTTTGTGTCGTCGGCAAATTTACTAACTCACCCCTCAACCTCTTCATCCAAGTCATTTACAAAAACTACAAACAGCAGAGTCCTGCAGGATACCACTCACCACTGGCCTCCAGGCAGAATACTTTCCATCTACAACCACTCTCTGCCTTCTGTCAGCCAACCAATTCTGAATTCAGATAGCCAAATCTCCCTGTATCCCATACCTCCTGACTTTATGAATGAGCCTACCATGGGGAACCTTATCAAATGCCTTACTGAAGTCCATACACATCACATCCACTGCTCGACCTGTCTCATCACCTCCTCAAAGAACTCAATAAGATTTGTGAGGCATGACCTGCCCCTCACAAAGCTATGCTGACCATCTTTAATCACATTATGCTTTTCCAAATAAATCCTATCCCTCAGAATTCTTTCCAAAACCTTGCTGACCACAGTTATAAGACTGACTAGTCAGTAATTGCCATAGATTTCCCTATCCCCTTTCTTGAAAACAGGAACATTTGCCTCCTTCCAATCCTCTGGTACGACTCCCGTGGAAAGTGAGGAAGCAAAGATCTTCCCTAGCGGCTTAGCAACCTCCTTTCTCGCTTCCTAGAGCAACCTGGATAAATCTGGTCAGGACCTGGGGAATGATCTTAATGTTTGCCAAAATTTCCAGCACATCAACTTCATCAATCTTGTTCTGTTCAAGCCTGTTTTCCAGCTCCTCAAAGTTTTCATTCACAACAAGGTCCCTTTCCTTAGTGAAAACCAAAGCAAAGCTTCCCCTATCTGCTCAGACTCCACGCACAAGTTCCCAACGCTATCCCTAACTAGCCCTACCTTCTCCATGATCATTTTCTTATTCCTCACATACGAGTAAAATGCCTTTGGGTTCTCCCTAATACTTCCTGGCAAGTCTTTTTAGTGCCCCCTCCTGGCTCTCCTCAGTCCATTGCTGAGCTCCTTTCTAGCAAGCCTGTAATCCTCGAAAGTTATGCTAGATTCTTGCCTACGTAAGCTGCCTTCTTCCTGTTGACAAGAAGCTCCTCTGTTCTCGACAGCCAAGGCTCCTTAACCTTACCCCTACTCGCCTGTCTCAGAGGATTTGTGCTTCACTCGCAACTGTGCCTTAAACGGCCCTTTCTGTGGAACAATTGCTACCAATCCATACTTCCCAACTCCTGTCTGATAGCGTCATAATTGCCTTTTCCCCAATTAAATATCTTCCCTTGGTAACTGCTCCTTTCCCTCTCCAAGGCTAAGGTAAATGTGAGGCAGTTGTGGTCATTGTCACCAAAGTATTTTCCCATCGCGAGATCTGACACCTGTCCTGGCTCACTGCTGAGCACCAAATCCAAAATGGCCTCTCCCCTTGTCAGCCTGTCGACATACTGAGTAAGGAAACCCTCCTGAACACACCTGACAAAAACTGCTTCATCCAAACCATCTGCACTAAGGAGGTTCCAGTTGATATCAGGAAAGTTGAAGTCACCCATAACAACCAACCTGCTACATCTGCATTTTTCCAAAATCTGCCAGCCTATGAGTTCTTCAAACTCCCTTCAGCTATTAGGGGGTCTGTGGAAAACCCCAGTGAGGTGACTGCTCCCTTGCTGTTCCTAACTTCCACCCATACTGACTCAGTAGCCAAACTTTCTCAACAACCTTCATTCCTGTAGCTGTGATGCACTCTCTGATTCGCACATTCTCTCCTCTTTTTCCATCCTCCCTGTTCTTTTTAAATGTTCTAAACCCTAGAACATCTAGCAACCATTCCTGCCCCTGTGAAACCCACATCTTCGTTATGGCCATTACATCATAGTCCCAAGTACTGATCCATGCTCTAAGTTCATCACTCTTATTTCTGACACTCCTTGTGTTAAAGCAGACACACTTTAACCGATCCCTTTGTTCCTTTGCATGAAGAACATTCCTGAAACATTCATTACATCCTGTCACTTCCTCATATATAACTCACACCCAGGATATTTGCACCCCTCCGGTTCAGGTGCAACCCATCCTTCTTGTACAGGTCCCACCTTCCCCAGAAGGTATCCCAATGGTCTAAATATCTGAAGCCCTCCCTCCTGCACCTACTGTGCAGCCATGTGTTAAGCTGCACTCACTGCCTGTTCCTCACCTGGATTTTCAGGGAACATCTGTTTAGCAACATGCAGTCCTCTAAGTATCTTCAGAACTGTTTAGTTTCACTTGAACTCTGCAAAGTGCAGTTGCCCTATCCCCAGTAATCATCTGTTAAACTATGAATTATGAGTCTGTCCTCAATAATCACAGTTCTTAAAAAAACTTTACTAAAGTATTAAGATTTATAATTTATTTTGCAAAATTTTCAATATCCAAAGTACCAACACACATTATTCCCATTTACCACTTATGTACCAACCTATCACAACTGTACATCTCTTCATAAGTATGCAGAACTATAAACACAGGTAGTACATCATTACTAGGAGAAAGTGAGGACTGCAGATGCTGGGGATCAGACCTTAAAAATGTGTTGCTGGAAAAGCGCAGCAGGTCAGGCAGCATCAAAGGAACAGGAGAATCGACGTTTTGGGCATAAGCCCTTCAGGAATGAGGAAAGTGTGCCAAGCAGGCTAAGATAAAAGGTAGGGAGGAGGGACTTGGGGGAGGGGCGTTGGGAATGCGATAGGTGGAGGGAGGTGAGGGTGAGGGTGATAGGCCGGAGTGGGGTGGGGGCAGAGAGGTCAGGAAGAAGATTGCAGGTTAGGAAGGCGGTGCTGAGTCCGAGGGCTGGGACTGAGACAAGGTGGGGGGAGGGGGAATGAGGAAGCTGGAGAAATCTGCATCCATCCCTTATGGTTGGAGGGTTCCTAGGTGGAAGATGAGGCGCTCTTCCTCCAGGCGTCGTGTTGCCATGGTCTGGCGATGGAGGCGGCCAAGGACCTGCATGTACTTGGTGGGGTGGGAGGGGGAGTTAAAGTGTTCAGCCACGGGGTAGTTGGGTTGGTTGGTGTGAGTGTCCCAGAGGTGTTCTCTGAAACGTTCTGCAAGTAGGTGGCCTGTCTCCCCAATGTATAGGAGGCCACATCGGGTGCAGCGGATGCAGTAAATGATGTGTGTGGAGGTGCAGGTGAATTCTGATGGATATTGAAGGATCCCTTGGGGCCTTGGAGGGAAGTGAGGGGGGGGGGGGGGGGGGGGAGAGAAAGGAGGGAAGGTGTGGGTGCAAGTTTTGCATTTTTTGCGGTTGCAGGGGAAGGTGTCGGGAGTGGAGGTTGGGTTGGTGGGGGGTGTGGATCTGACAAGGGAGTCGCAGAGGGAGTGGTCTTTCCGGAACGCTGATAGGGGAGGGGAGGGAAATATACCCTTAGTGGTGGGGTCCGTTTGGAGGTGGCAGAAATGACAACGGATGATCCGATATATCTGGAGGTTGGTGGGGTGGTAGGTGAGGACTAGTGGGGTTCTGTCCTGGTGGCGATTGGAGGGGTGGGGTTCAAGGGCAGAGGAACGGGAAGTGGAGGAGATGCGGTGGAGAGCATCGTCGACCACGTCTGAGGGGAAATTGCGGTCTTTGAAGAAGGAGGCCATCTGGGTTGTTCGGTATTGGAATTGGTCCTCCTGGGAGCAGATGCAGTGAAGGCGAAGGAATTGGGAATATGGGATGATGTTTTTACCAGGGGCAGGGTGGGAGGAGGTGTAATCTAGGTAGCTGTGGGAGTCAGTCAGTTTATAATATACGTCCGTGTTGAGTCGGTTATCCGAGATAGAGATGGAGAGGTCTAGGAAGGGGAGGGAGGAGTCTGAGACGGTCCAGGTAAATTTGAGGTCGGGGTGGAAGTTGTTAGTAAAAGGGGATGAACTGTTCAACCTCCTCGTGGGAGCACGAGGTAGCGCCGATACAGCCATCAATGTAGCGGAGGAAAAGGTGGGGGGTGGTGCCAGTGTAGCTGCGGAAGATGAACTGTTCCACATATCCAATGAAGAGGCAGGCATAGCTAGGGCCCATGGCTACTCCTTTGGTTTGGAGGAAGTGGGAGGATTCGAAGGAGAAGTTGTTAAGAGTGAGGATCAGTTCAGTCAGTCGAAGGAGAGTGTCAGTGGAAGGGTACTGGTTGGTTCGGCGGGAAAGGAAGCAGAGGGCTTCAAGACCTTCGTGATGGGGAATGGAGGTGTATAGGGACTGGATGTCCACGGTGAAGATAAGGCGTTGGGGGCCAGGGAAGTGAAAATCATGGAGGAGGTGGAGGGCGTGGGTGGTGTCCCGTTCTTGGACCAAGGGGGACAGGACCGCATCGAGGTATGCAGAAATGAGTTCGGTGGCGCAGGAGCAGGTTGAGACAATGGGTCGGCCGGGGCAGTCAGGTTTGTGGATTTTGGGCAGGAGGTAGAAACGGGTGGTGTGGGGTTGTGGGACTATGAGGTTGGAGGCGGTGGATGGGAGATCCCCTGAGGTGATGAGGTTATGGATGGTCTGGGAGATGATGGTTTGGTGGTGGGAGGTGGGGTCATGGTCAAGGGGGCAGTAGGAGGTGGTGTCCGCGAGCTGGCGTTTAGCCTCAGCAATATAAAGTTCAGTGCGCCAAACTACCACCGCGCCTCCCTCGTCTGCCGGTTTGATGGTGAGGTTGGGGCTTGAGCAGAGGGAGTGGAAGGCTACGTTCTACACATGAGAGGTTGGAGTGGGCGAGAGGGGTGGAGAGGTTGAGGCGGTTAATGTCACGGCAGCAGTTGGCTATGAAGAGATCGAGGGCGGGTAAGAGGCCAGCACGGGGTGTCCAGGTGGATGGGGTGTGTTGGAGGCGGAAGAAGGGGTCGTCAGAGGGTGGGCGAGAATCCTAGTTGAAGAAGTAGGTGCGGAGGCGAAGGCGGCAGAAGAATTATTCGATGTCTCGCCGCGTGTTGAACTCGTTTATCCGGGAGCGTAGGGGCAGGAAGGTGAGGTCTCTGCTGAGGACTGATCTTTCATCCTCAGAGAGGGGTAGTTCTGGAGGGATGGTGAAAATATGGCAGGGCTGGGAGCTAGGACCTGGTGTGGGGCTGGAGCTAGGCGCTGGGTCAGAGATCGGCGAGAGGGCAGGGATCGGTGCGGGGGCGGAGACACATTCGGCGTGTACGCTCCAACCTCTCATCCTCGGAACATGTAGCCTTCCACTCCCTCCGCTCCAACCCCAACCTCACCATCAAACCGGCAGACAAGGGAGGCGCGATAGTAGTTTGGCGCACCGATCTTTATATTGCTGAGGCTAAACGCCAGCTCGCGGACACCACCTCCTACTGCCCCCTTGACCATGACCCCACCTCCCACCACCAAACCATCATCTCCCAGACCATCTATAACCTCATCACCTCAGGGGATCTCCCATCCACCGCCTCCAACCTCAATCTCGAAACCCCGCACCACCCGTTTCTACCTCCTACCCAAAATCCACAAACCTGACTGCCCCGGCCGACCCATTGTCTCAGCCAGCTCCTGCCCCACCAAACTCATTTCTGCATACCTTGGCACGGTCCTGTCCCCCTTAATCCAAGAATTCCCCACCTACGTTCTGATAGAATCTGATAGAAACAGGGAGGATGTTTCCGCTGGCGGGTGAATCTAGAACTTGGAGGCATAAACTCAAAATAAGGGGGAGCAGGGAGGAAGGACTTCTTTACCCTGTGAATCAGTTGAGGCTACCTTGTTGAATGTTTTTAAGGCAAAGATAGGTTTTTGAAAACAAAAGGAATTAAAGATTAAAGGTTATGGTGAGTGGGCAGGTAAGTGGAGCTGAGACCATGAAAAGATAAGCCAAATTCTTACTGAATGGTGGAACAGGCTTGAGGGGCCAATGGCCTACTCCTGCTCCTATTCGCCATCTCGGTGCAATGTGTTCCATACCCAGCTTGCACCAAGTCCAGCAACAACATCCCTGACCAGAGTAGAAAAAGGCAAATTATGTACTGCACAGTAAGGACTTGGGCAGTGTGGGACTGCAGTCCAGTGAGGCGATGGCGGAGTGAGCTACTGCCTATGTATACTGTTCGAAATTCAGTCATTAACACCTGTGGAGGAAACTGCACAGTTTAGTTGGTCACAAGTTGGCCGATGTCATGTTCCCACCTCTGTATAAAGCAGTTCTGGCTCCTCGATATCCCCGGTACAGATTGTAAGATTCCTGGCACAGCAGCTGATAGGAACACTGTTATTCCCGCTGTGAATGAACCACGGAAACTGAGTCCAGTCGGTGTAATTCTTCACTCCACAACACTGATTCTGGAATTGAGCAAATCAGAGTCATCATATTAACAGCGCAGCAAAGACTGCAAAAGATTGGCAGAGGCCAGGCAGCAGACCCCAGAGAGGGGGAGCAGGGGCCCAGGGGTGGGGGGCAGCAGATGCAGGGATTTGGGGGGGGGGGGGGGGGGACCACGGGCGGACCCAGGGAGAGGGGCTGTAGAGCTGCCAGGTGGCAGACCCAGGGAAAGATGTGGGACTCAGGTGGCACATAAGGACATGATGCTCTAGAGATACAAATACGCTAATGCACATGGATTGAGATAGAGATGGTCCCCACGACCTATTTCCTCCTGCATTTTCTAAAAGAACCCAAGCTCTCTTCACATCAGCCGACCCGGTGTACACCCCAATCAATTCTTCAAGAGTCTGGGGGGGGAAGTAAGTTATTGTCTCTACATAGACTGCAGCTTGCTCCAATCTTGCCATAAACTTGTGGAAGCAACAAATGTGGAAGCCAAAAGGTTACTCAAAGCCACAAAGTTAAAACTCAAAACAATTGCAGAAAATACGAAAAAAGGGTTGAAAGGTTGTGCATTCTTGAGAGAGTGGGGATCGAGGGGGGAGGTAAACAAGGAGAGAGCTAGGAATCAATATGCTGCTACAGACACTGACTCGTGTTGAATGGGAGAAAGTGAGGACTGCAGATGTTGGAGCATCAGAGTTGATAAAGTGTGGCGCTGGAAAAGCGCAGTAGGTCAGACAGCATCCAAGGAGCAGGAGAATCAATGTTTCTGAGAATAAGACCTTCATTAAGAATGAGGCTCAGTCAGGAGCTGAGAGATAAATGGGAGGGGTGGTGGGTGGGGTTAGCTGAGAAAGCAATATGTGGATGAAGGAGAGGGAGAAGGTTATAGGTCAGAGGGGGCATGGAGTAGATAAATGGGAAAGGTGATGGAAAGGTCAAGAGGGCGGTGCCAAGTTGGAGGTTTGGGACTGGGATAACGGGGGAGGGGAAATGAGGAAGCTGTTGAAATCCACATTTATCCTATGTGGATGCAGGGTCCCAAGGTGGAATGTGAGATGTTCTTCGTCCAGGCGTCGGGTGATAATGGGTTTGGTGGTGGAGGCGGCCCAGGGCCTGCATGTCTTTGATGGAGTGGGAGGGGGAGTTGAAGTGTTCAGCCACAGTGCGGTGGTTGGTGAGTGAGGGTGTCCCAGAGATGTTCTCTGAAATGATCCGCAAGAAGGCATCCTGTCTCCCCGATGTAGAGGAGACCACAACGGATGCAATAGATGACATTGGGAGAGGTGCAGGTGAATTTCTGACGGATATGGAAAGATCTTTTGTGGCCTTGGACGGAGGTGAGGGGGTGCAGGTCTCTCACTTGCTGCAGTGGCAGGGAAAGGTGCAAGGAGCAGGGTGTGGGGTGCGGACCGTGGACCCTGACGAGGAAGTCACGGAGGGAATAGTCTCTCTGGAACGCCTTAGGGGTGGGGAGGGAAATATCTCTCTGGTGGTGGGGTCTGTTTGGAGGTGGCGGAGGATGATGCAATGTATGTGAGGTTGTGGGGTGGAAGGTGAGGACAGTGGGGTGGGGTTCAGGGGCGGTGGTGTGTGAAGTGGAGGAGACGCACTGGAGGGCATAGTCAACAATGAGGGAAGGGAAGTTGTGACCTTGGAAGGAGACGACCATCTGGGACTTTCTAAGGTGTGATTGGTCATCCTGGGATCAGATGCAGCAGAGGCAGAGAAATTGGAAATGTTCAATCTTTTTTTAAAATATTTTCTGCAATTGTTTTGAGTTTTAACTTTTCGGCATGAATCACTTAGGTTTGTTGCTTCCACAAGTTTATTCCAAGATTGGAGCAAGCTGCAGTCTATGTAGAGACAATAATTTGCTTTCCCCCAGACTCTTGAAGAATTGATTGGAATGTACACTGGGTCGGCCGATGTTAACAGAACTTGGGGTTCTTTTGGAAAACGCGAGAGGAGATAGAGATTGTCCCCACGATCTTTCTCAATCCATGTGGATTGCAGGGGGCAGGGAAGTCAGAAGCACCAGCTGAGACTCTTGGCAGAAAAGGAGGAGATTGTGTTGACTGCAGACAGGAACCGTACAATAGTTGATGCTGCAAGAGATGAGGGAGAGTTGGCAAACACAATGAGCAACTGGATAAAGAGAGTCTGATTGAAATCGTAACCAAAACTGTAACTGGACATAGTCAGACTAACACTCTGGGTCCTGTGTCGAGAGTGGGAGGGGGGGTTGAATTGTTTGGCCACAGGGCGGTGGGATTAGTTGGTGCAGGTGTCCCAGAGATGTTCTCTGAAGCACTCTGCAAGTAGACGTCCTCTACTCCCCCCTCCCACTCTGCCAAGGACATGCAGGTCCTGGGCCACCTCCATCGCCAAACCCTCATCACCTGACGACTGGAGGAAGAATGCCTCATCTTCCGCCTTGAATCCCTGCAACCACATAGGATAAATGTGGATTTCACCAGTTTCCTCATTTCTCCCCCCCCCCATTCCAACCTTTCAACTCAGCACTACCCTCACAACCTGTCCATCTTCCTTCACACCTATCTGCTCCACCCTCCTCACTGACCTATCACCATTACCCCCCACCTCCATTTACCTTTCGCACTATCAGCTGCCTTCCCCTCATCTCACAAGCCTCATTCCTGATGAAGGGCACTTGCCCGAAACATAGATTCTCCTGCTCCTCGGGTGCTGCCTGACCTGCTGTGCTTTTCCAGCACCACACTCTCGACTCGGATCTCCAGTATCTGCAGTCCTCACTTTCTCCTACTCTGACTCCTATGTCCAGTTCTGGTTCGAGTACACTCTAGACAGGAGTCTTGTCTCTGAAATCTCACCTGCTGCTGTAGCCGGTCTACTGCTCTACTCTCAAACGTGGAGTTGTTACCAGTATAGTTCTTGAAGATCTCATTAAAATGATCCAGGTCAGTAGTGTCTACCTAGCAAAAAATGAAAAGCACAAGAAACAAACAGCTGGAGACTTACTCTGGAAGAGGGAAAGAGAGAGACACAATGAGACCTCAATCTAAACACAAGCTGGAGTTGGTCTTTGACAACGTCAGCATGTGCTGAATGAAGTGCTTCACAATCAATGCAGTTTCTTTGAAGACAAAATCAAAATTCTGCAGAAGCTGAAAACGTTGGAAATACTCAGCAGGTCATACAGCACTTGTGCAGAAAAAACAGAGTTAATGTTGCAGGTCGATGATTTCGTTTCATCGATAATTTAGAAATCGAATCAAAATTGAAACCCGACAGTGTGGGAACAGAACCATTTGGTCCAACAAATCCACACTGACCCTTCAAAGAGTATCCCACCCAGAACCATTCCCCTATCCTATAACTCTACATTGACCCCTGACTAATGCACTTAACCTACACATTGCTGAACACTGTGGGCAATTTAGCTTGGCCAATTCACCCCAACCTGCACATCTTTGGACTGAGGGGGGAAACTGGAGCATCCAGAGGAAACCCACACAGACATGGGGAGAAATGTGCAAACTCCACACAAACAGTCGCCTGAGGCTGGAATTGAACCCAGGTACCTGGCGCTGAGAGTCAGCAGTGCTAACCACTGAACTACCGTGCCATCACTTATAATGTAGGAACATGTGAATACAAGCCTGCAAAAACAGCAGTGTTATAAATATCAATTTGTTTTTATTGATACTGGAGATAAATATCAGCCAGACCACCACAGAGAATGCGTCTATTTTTTTCTTTTAATAATGCTACTGAATTTGTTTACATCACATCTGGTTTTACAGATTAGCTAAAAAGGACAGGACAGCATCTCTCCCCTCCTCCCGCTACATATCCCCTCCAACCGCCCCCCCACCCCACACACACACACACACACAGCACAGTATTTCTTCAGTACAGTGTTGTGCTCTGCTGGGAATCCTAGGCTGAGCACTCTAAGTTCTTGACTGGAATGTGAACACAACTTCTGGCTCAACCTGAGACCAAGGCCAAAGGTAACACTGGAAGTTCAGTCCCACATTGACTTTGCTGGACAGTCACAACCAGAGGAACTGTGCCTCAAATTGTAACGATCACAGCCTTTGATCACAGAGAAGGTTGGTTCAATCTCTGGCCAGCTCCCTCAACACTCCCTACAATGACAGCGAAACCAACATGATTATTTGAAAACAACGGCATACTCACTTGAACACTGTTGATGTATCCGAGGGTCCCTGTCGTGACTTCCAGAATAAACAGAATCAGGATTAAGTACAGGAACTATTAAAGAAGATGATGGAGAGAGAGAGAGAGGACAATGTTTATTTTACAGATGGAAATAGTCATACTGAATATTAAATGTTCTAAGACAAAAACAAAGAGTCTCGAACACACTTCCCTTTCAACTCAATTGTTTTAAAAAAAACTAGAAAACCTTCTCCATCTCTTTGTTACTACTCCAAACAGGAGAGCTCTGATGTATGTAATACTGGTTTCTCTTGCACACCTCACAGATTTACTGGAGCTCATCTGCAATCAATCTGAAGTCTGCTGTTCACTAAGGTTCAACTCCATCTATGTTGACCTCTCTTTTAGCTGCCCTCCACTTTGCCCTCTGGGAGAGACGACTGCAGCTTTTCAGCTCTGAAAATAGGTCACTTTGCTCTTGCAGATTCAAGTAACTCTTTGGTACCTCTAGGGGAGGCAGCGGTGAATTGGTAATGTCCCTGGACTAGCAATCCAAAACTCAGGCTAACGTTCTGGGGACCTGGGTTCAAATCTCACCATGACACAGTGAAATTCAAATTCAAGAAAAAAGTCTTGAATTTAAAAAGTAACCTAACGATAAACAATTGTCAAGAAAATTCAACTGGTTCACTTTTTTACTTAGGGAACGAAATCTATCTTACTTGATCCTGGCCTACAGGTAACTCCAGACCCACAGCAATGTGGTTGACTCTTAACTGCTCTCAGAAACAGCCCACACAAGTCTCCCAGTTCAAGTGTGAGACAGCCTACATCACACGAACCAATAAAGAGAATTGTCTCGCGGTATGTAAATTGAATGCTTAGATGTCTTAGCATCAACATCACAAGGTCCTCGATTGCTTCTGTGGGTCTTCACCTGAGACATTCAGCAAAATCGGCTTCTGAGGAAGGGTCACTTGACCGTAAACGTTAGCTGATTTCTCTCCACGGATACTGTCAGACCTGCTGAGCTTCTCCAGCAATTTCTGTTTTTGTTTCTGATTTATAGTGTCTGCAGTTCTTTTGGCTTTTATTTGGATAGAATATAGCACCTTATGAGCTTTACACTTGTTACATCAAGTTTTCTACTGTTAATAAATATCTTTCATCTTTATAAAAAGAACCTCTATCTCTTATCCTTCTAATTTCCACATTGCACCTGCCATCTTGTGTTCTAGAAACCTAGAAAACGGGAGAACTGGGCAACTCAGGCCTTTGAGTCTGCTCTGCCACTCAATAGGATCATGGCTGATCATTCAACTCAGTCCCCTGTTCCTGCTTTCTCCATGTTTCCTTTGATCTCTTCAGTCTGAAGAATTGTATCTAATCTCTTCTTGGAAATATTCAATGTCTTGGCTTCAACTGCTTTCAATGGCAGAGAATTCCAAACAGGCTTCCTAGTCTCCAGATGAAGGAATTCTTCACTCCTCAAAGCCTAAACCTGTATCCGGTTTCTGGACTCCTCAGTCATTAGGCACATCCTTCCCACATTTACCCTGTCAAGTCTTGTTAATATTTTATAGGTTTCTACAAAACGATGCCCTCTTCCTTCTAAACACCAATGAATATAGAGTAATAGAGACGTGCTGTACGGAAACAGGCTCTTCGATCCAACTCTCCCACGCTGACCAGATATCCTAAATTAATCTCATGCCTTTTACCAGCACTTGGCCCATAACCCTCTAAACCCTTCTTAATCATGTACCCATCCAGATGCCCTTTAAATGTTGTAATTGTACCAGCCTTCACTACCTCCTCATTCCACACACACACACCACTCTACATGAACAAGTTGGCCCTTAGGTCCCTTTTAAATCTTTCTCCCCTCACCGTAAACCTAAGGCCTTTGGTTTTGGTCTTCCCTATCCTGGGGAAAAGACCTTGTCTTTTTACCGTTTCTAGGCCCCTCATGAATTTCTGAAGTTCTGTAACATTAGCCTCCAATGTTCCAGGGAAAATAGCCCCAGCCTATTCAGCCTCTCCTTGTATTTCAAACCCTCCAACCCTGCACCATCCTTTAATTCTTTTCAGAACTCTGAAATTTCACAACATCCTTCTTGTAGCAGAGAAATCAGAATTGAATGCAGTATTCCAAAAGTTGCCTAACCAACGTAGAAGCAAATTATTGCAGATGCTGGAATCTGTACCAAAAACAAAAAATGCTGGAGATCACAGCGGGGCAGGCAGCATCCATGGGGAGACAGCAAGCTAACGTTCCAAGTCTGGATGACTTCTTCAGAGCTGACATGAAGTACGGAGGGGGCACAGTGGCTAGCACTCCCCCAGGGCTCCAGCCGCACGCTATTGCAGCGCATGCAGACCTAATGCCCTATCCTATCCCTGTAATCCTGCACTTCCCATGGCTAATCCACCTAGTCGACACATCCCTGGGTGATTTAGCATGGCCAATCCACCTAGCCTGTCTATCTTTGTACAGTGGGAGGAAACCAGAGTACCTGGGGTTGGAATCGAAGCCAGGACCCTGGTGCTGTGAGGCAGCAGTGCTAACCACTGAGCCACCGTGCCACCTCATAAATTAAAGTGCGGAAACAGGCCATTTGGCTCTCACCAACTCCACACCAACCCTCCAAAGAGTAACCCACCCAGACCCATTCCCCTGACTAATGCACCTAACCTACACACTCCTGAACACTGTGGGCAATTTAGCATGGCCAATTCACCTAGCCTGCACATCTTTGGACTGTGGAAGGAAACTGGAGCAACCAGAAGAAATCCACATGGATTTGGGGAGAATGTGCAAACTCCACATAGTCACCGGAAACTGGAATCGAACCCGGTTCCCTGGCAATGTGAGGCAGCAGTGCTGGCCACTGTGCCACACTGTGGCATACCAGACAACATCCTAGTAAATCTCCTCTGAACCTTCTCCAATGCTTCCACATCCTTCGTATAATGCAGTGACCAGAACTGTACCAAGTGCAGCTACACCAGAATTTTGTACAGCTGCAGCATGACCTGGTGGCTCCGAAACTCAATCCCTCTACCAATAAAAGCTTCTTAACAACCCTATCAACCTGGGTGGCAACTTTCAGAGATCTATGTATATGGACACTGAAATCTCTCTGCTCACCTACACTACCAAGAATCTTACCATTAACCCAGTACTCTGCATTCCTGTTGCTCCATCCAAAGTGAATCACCTCTCACTATTCTGTAATAATATCCATTTGCCACCTCTCCGCCCAGCTCTGCAGCTTATCTATGTCCCTCTGTAACCTGAAACATCCTTCAGCACTATCCACAACTCCATCGACCTTAGTGTTATCTGTAAATTTACTAACCTATCCTTCTATGCCCTCATCCTGGTCGTTTACAAAAATGAGCTGAAAATGTGTTGCTGGAAAAGCGCAGCAGGTCAGGCAGCATCCAAGGAACAGGAGAATCGACGTTTCGGGCATCAACCCTTCTTCAGGAATGAGGAAAGTGTGTCCAGCAGGCTAAGATAAAAAGGTAGGGAGGAGGGACTTGGGAATGCGATAGGTGAAGGGAGGCCAAGGTGAGGGTGATAGGCTGGATTGGGGTGGGGGTGGAGAGGTCAGGAAGAAGATTGCAGGTTGGGAAGGCAGTGCTGAGTTCGAGGGATTTGACTGAGACAAGGTGGGGGGAGGGGAAAATGAAGAAACTGGAGAAATCTGCATTCATCCCTCGTGGATGGAGGGTTCCCAGGTGGAAGATGAGGTGCTCTTCCTCCAACCGTTGTGTTGCCATGGTCTGGCGATGGAGGAGTCCAACGACCTGCATGTCCTTGGTGGAATGGGAGGGGGAGTTGAAGTGTTGAGCCATGGGGCGGTTGGTCCGGGTGTCCCAGAGGTGTTCTCTGAAACGTTCCACAAGTTGGTGGCCTGTCTCCCCAATGTAGAGGAGGCCACATCGGGTGCAGCGGATGCAATAGATGATGTGTGGGGAGGTGCAGTGGAATTTGTGGCGGCGATGGAAGTGTCCCTTGGAGCCTTGGAGGGAGGTAAGGGGGGAGGTGTGGGCGCAAGTTTTGCATTTCTTGCGGCTGCAGGGGAAGGTGCCGGGAGTGGAGGTTGGGTTGGTGGGGGGGTGTGGACCTAACGAGGGAGTCACGGAGGGAGTGGTCTTTCCACCCCGACCTCAAATTCACCTGGACCGTCTCAGACTCCTCCCTCCCCTTCCTAGACCTTTCCATTTCCATCTCGGGTGACCGAATCGACACGGACATTTATTATAAACCAACCGACACCCACAGCTACCTAGACTACACCTCCTCCCACCCTGCCCCCTGTAAAAATGCCATCCTATATTCCCAATTCCTTTGTCTCTGCCGCATCTGCTCCCAGGAGGACCAGTTCCAAAACCGTACCACCCAGATGGCCTCCTTCTTCAAGGACCGCAATTTCCCCCCAGACGTGATTGATGATGCCCTCCACTGCATCTCTTCCACTTCCCACTCCTCCAACCTTGAGCCCTGCCCCTCCAACCGCCACCAGGACAGAACCCCACTGGTCCTCACCTACCACCCCACCAACCTCCATGTCCAACGTATCATCCGCCGTCATTTCCGCCACCTCCAAACAGACCCCACCACCAGGGACATATTTCCCTCCCCTCCCCCATCAGTGTTCCGAAAAGACCACTCCCTCCGTGACTCCCTCGTCAGGTCCACACCCCCCACCAACCCAACCTCCACTCCCGGCACCTTCCCCTGCAACCGCAAGAAATGCAAAACTTGCGCCCACACCTCCCCCCTTACCTCCCTCCAAGGCCCCAAGGGACACTTCCATATCCACCACAAATTCACCTGCACCTCCACACACATCTATTGCATCCACTGTACCCGATGTGGCCTCCTCTATATTGGGGAGACAGGCCGCCTACTTGCGGAACGTTTCAGAGAACATCTCTGGGACACCTGGACCAACCAACCCAACCACCCCGTAGCCCAACACTTCAACTCCCCCTCCCACTGCACCAAGAACATGCAGGTCCTTGGACTCCTCCATCGCCAGACCATAGCAACACGACAGTTGGAGGAAGAGCACCTAATCTTCCGCCTGGGAACCCTCCAACCACAAGGGATGAACTCAGATTTCTCCAGTTTCCTCATTTCCTCCCCCCCGCCTTGTCTCAGTCAAATCCCTCGAACTCAGCACCGCCTTCTTAACCTACAATCTTCTTCCTGACCTCTCCGCTCCGCCCCCACCCCACTCCAGCCTATCACCCTCACTTTGACCTCCTTCCACCTATCGCATTCCCAATGCCCCTCCCCCAAGTCCCTCCTCCCTACCTTTTATCTTAGCCTGCTGGACACACTTTCCTCATTCCTGAAGGGCTGATGCCCGAAACATCGATTCTCCTGTTCCTTGGATGCTGCCTGACCTGCTGCGCTTTTCCAGCAACACATTTTCAGCTCTGATCTCCAGCATCTGCAGTCCTCACTTTCTCCTCGTTTACAAAAATGACAAACAGCAGTGGTCCCAAGACAGATCCTTGCTGTTCATCATTAATAACTGAACTCCAGGATGAACATTTCCCATCAACCACCACCCTGTCTTCTTCCAACCAGCCAACTTCTGATCCAAACCGCTAAATCACCCTCAATCCCACGCTTCTGTACTTTGTGCAATAACCTCCCATGGAGAACCTTAAACGCCTTACTGAAAGCCATTTACACATTGTTGTGGTTCTGTTCCCCGAGCTGGGAATTTGTGTTGCAGACGTTTCGTCCCCTGTCTAGGTGACATCCTCAGTGGTTGGGAGCCTCCTGTGAAGCGCTTCTGTGATCTTTCCTCCGGCATTTGTAGTGGTTTGAATCTGCCGCTTCCGGTTATCCGTTCCAGCTGCCGGTATATTGGGTCCAGGTCGATGTGTTTGTTGATTGAATCTCTGGATGAGTGCCATGCCTCTAGGAATTCCCTGGCTGTTCTCTGTTTGGCTTGTTCTATAATAGTAGTGTTATCCCAGTCAAACTCATGTTGCTTGTCATCCGCGTGTGTGGCTACTAAGGATAGCTGGTCATGTCATTTCGTGGCTAGTTGGTGTTCATGGATGTGGATCGTTAGCGGTCTTCCTGTTTGTCCTATGTAATGCTTTTGCAGTCCTTGCATGGGATTTTGTGCACTACGTTGGTTTTGCTTATGCTGGGTATTTCCTGGTGAGTTGTTGTCTGAGAGTGGCTGTTGGTTTGTGCGCTGTTATGAGTCCTAGTGGTCGCAGTAGTCTGACTGTCAGTTCAGACATGTTCTTGATGTATGGTAGTGTGGCTAGTCCTTTGGGTTGTGGCGTGTCCTCATTCCATTGTCTTTCCCTTAGGCATCTGTTGATGAAATTGCGAGGGTATCCGTTTTTGGTGAATACATTGTATAGGTGTTCCTCTTCCTCTTTTTGCAGTTCAGGTGTGCTGCAGTGTGTTGTGGCCCTTTTGAACAGTGTCTTAATGCAACTTCTTTGGTGTGTGTTGGGGTGGTTGCTTTCGTAGTTCAGGACTTGGTCTGTGTGTGGGGCTTTCCTGTATACTTTTATGGTGAATTCTCTGTTCGGTGTTCTCTGTACCATCACGTCTAGGAATGGGAGTTGGTTGTCCTTTTCTTCCTCTCTAGTGAATCTGATTCCTCTGAGTGTGACTTTGATGATCCGGTGTGTGTTCTCTATTTCTGTGTTTTTAATGATTACAAAGGTATCATCTACATATCTGACCCAGAGTTTGGGTTGAATTTGCGGTAAGACTGTTTGTTCTAATCTTTGCATTACAGCTTCTGCTATGAGTCCAAAGATGGGTGAGCCCATGGGAGTGCCGTTGATTTGTTCATATATTTGGTTGTTGAATATGAAGTGTGTTGTGAGGATCAGGTCCAGTAGTTTGAGTATGCAGTCTTTGTTGATAGGTTCCTGTCTTGTTGTCTGTTCTGTATGTCCAGCAGGTTGGCTATTGTTTCTCTGGCTATTGTTTTGTCCATTTTGAACTAATTTACACCATATACCGCATCAACTATGTATTTGCCCACTCACTCAACTCACTCAAAATGACATAAGCTTCTCTGCATCCTCTTCACAGCTCACCCACTAACCAAGCTTGGTGTCATCAGCAAAATGGAGATATTACATTTATTTCCCTCATCAAAATAATCAATAACATATTGTGAATAGTTGGCGGTCCAAGCACTAAACCCTGTGGTACCACAGTAGTCATTGCTGCCATTCAGAAAAAGACCCATGCATTCCTATTTTGTTTACTGTTTGTTTTCTCTATCTGTGCTAGTACATCACCCCTATCCCATGCCTTTGAACCTTACATTTTAACCTCTTACATGAGATCTTACCATAAGCCTCTAAAAATCCAAGTAAACCACATTCCCAATGGCTTCCCCTCAGAAATTCTTCTAGTTACATCCTCAAAATTCCTGTAGATTCATCAAGCGTAATATTCCTTTTGTAAATTCAAGATGACCCAATCCAATCCTCTCACTGTTTTCCAGTGCGCTGCCATTAAATCTTCTACATTGGACTTTAGCATTTTTGTACCAGCCTCGACCACTTCCTCTGGTAGCTCACTCCATTCATGTACCAACCCTGCATGAAAACATTGCCCCTTAGATTCCTTATAAATCTTTAAACTGTCACCTTACGCTTACGCCTTCTAACTTTGGACTCCAAACATACCATGGGAAAAGACCTTGGCTATTCACCCAATCCATGCCCTTCATGATTTTATAAGGTCACCCCTCAGCCTTTGACACTCCAGGGAAAACAGCCCCAGCCTATTCATCCTCTCCCTATAGCTCAAACCCTCCAACCCTAGCAACATTGTTGGCAATCTTTTCTGAACCCTTTCAAGCTTCTCAACATCTTTTCTAAAGCTAGGAAACCAAAACTGAATGCAGTATTCCAAACATGGCCTAACCAGTGTCTTGTAGAGCCACAACTCGACCTTCCAACTCCTAGACTCAATGCTCTGACCAATAAAGGCAAGCGTACCAAACAATTTCTTCACTATCCAGTCCACCTACGACTCCACTTTCAAGGAACTATGAAAGGTCCCAAATGCACTTCAAGGTCTCTTTGTTCTATAACACTCCCCAGGACCTTACCATTAAGTGTACAAGTCCTGCTCTGGTTTGCCCTACCAAAATGCAGCACCTCACATTCACCTGAACAGCAATGGACCACCATCCCTTCATGGGACAGGTACATATTTGCTAATGCCATTCATGGGGATTTAAACCAAGTTGGCAGGGGAATGAGATACGCAGTGGTGTTGTGCAGAAGAACGTAAAAGAAAGACATGTATTTTGCGTTTCACTTCACAGTGGAAGACAAATAATATGCCAATAATTGATGACAAGGAATCTATGGCAGATGAAGACCGAGAAACAATCATTATCAGTGAAGAGGTAGTGTTGGGCAAGCTAATGGGGCTAAAGGTAGAAAAGTCTTCTAGCCCTGATGGAACGCATCCCAAGGTATTAAAAGAGATGATGGGGAAATAGCAAATGCACTCGTGGTAATTTACCAAACTTCGGTGGACTCTGAGGCAGTTCTGGCAGATTGTAAAACAGCAATGTGACTCCACTGTTTAAAAATGATGGACAAAAGGTGGTTAACTATAGGCGTGTTAGCTTAACTTCTGTAGTGGGGAAAATGCTCAAAACTGTCATCAAAGAAGAAATAGTGAGACATCTGGATAGACATTGTTCCAACAGGCAGACACGGTCGTAGGTTCATGAAACGCAGGTCATGCTTAACTAATTTACTGGAATTCTTTGAGGACATTATGAGGGCGGTGGACCTGGTGTATCTGGATTTCCGAAGGGCATTTGACAAGGTGCCGCACAAATGGCTGCTGCATAAGATAAAAGTACACAGTGTTACCGGTCAGGTATTAGCATGGATAGAAGATTGGATAACAGAAAGCAAAGAGTACGGATAAACGGGTGTTTTTCTGGTTGGTGATCAGAAGCTAATTATGTCCCTCAGGAACCAATTATTTGCAATCTACATAAATGATCTAGAGTTGAGTACCAAGTGTACTGTGTCAAAGTTCACAGATGACATTAAGATGAGTGGTAGAGCAAAGTCTGCAGAGGAACACAGATAGGTTAAGTGAGTGGGCAAGGGTCTGGCAGATGGAATACAATGTTGGTAAATGTGAGGTCATCAATTTTGGTAGGAATAACAGTAAAATGGACTATTATTTAAAAATTGCAGCATGGTGCTATGCAGAGGGTCCTGGGTGTCGTTGAATCACAATGGGTTGGTTTGCAGGTGCAGCAGGCAGTTAAGGCAAATGCAATATTGTTCTTCATTGTTAGAAGCATGGAGTTTAAAAATGGAGGGGTTATACTACAACTGTATAGAGCCCTGGTGAGGCCACACCTTAAGTACTGTGTACAGTTTTGGTTCATTTGATTGATTCTGGAATTCAGAAGGTTGGCTTCTGAGGAGAGATTGCATAGACTGGGACTATACTCATTGAAATTTAGAAGACTGAAGGAGGCATCTTACAGAAACATATAAAATTATGAAGGGAACAGATAAGATAGAAGCATGGAGGTTGTTTCCACCAGCAGGTAAAACTAGAACTAGGGGACATGGTATTAAATCTGCTCCCCCTTATTTTGAGGCTAAGGTGAGGAAGAGCTTCTTCACCCGAAGGGTTGTGAATCTGTGAAGCAATTGAAGCTACCTCACAATGTTTTTAAGGCAAAGAAAGATAGATTTCTGAACAGTAAAAGACTTAAAGGTTCAGGTGAGCAGGCAGGTTAAGTAGAGCTGAGTGCACAAAAACATCAGCCATGATTTTACTGAATCATGGAGCAGGCTTGATGGGCCAAATGGCCTATTCTTATTTCTTTTGTTCCTATGTAGCACACAGCATATACAGTCAAGTTTAACACAAGGGTTCTCAGCAAGGCTAGATGGCATTTGCTTTAATGCAAGAAGGCTTGCAAGTAAGGTAGATGAGTTGAGCGCGCTCATTAGATATCATTGTTATCACAGACATGGTTGAAGCAGGGGAATACCAGCAGCTCAATATTCTGGGGTACCGAAACTTCAGGAAAGATAGGTGTGAGTGTAAAAGAAAAGGCGGTGTTGCGATATTGGTTGAGGAATTAGTTACTGAAATAAGGATGGATGATGTCAAAGGAGGTTACTGAATTGAGGTCATATGGGTAGAACTTAACAAAATGGGGCAATCACATTGGTGGAGGTGCACTATAAACCCTAAACAAGTTGGTGAGAAATAGAAAGATAGAAGTATAAAAATAATTGGGTAATAATGGTAGAGGATTCCTGATATTAACTGGGATAGACAAAGCGTGAAAGGTTTAGAGGAATTTGAAATGTATCTAGGAAAGCCTTTAAACAATCATGTATGAAATGTGACAGCAGCGCTATACCTGATTTTAAGGAAATGAAGAACTTTTAGTGACAATGACTATAACTCAATAAGGTATTCATGGAAAGAAATAAAAATAGACCAGTTTTGAACTGGGGGCAGCCAATTTTAATAGGAGAGGGGAATTGGCCAAGGTGGAGTGAAAGCAGCTACTTGTAAGAAAATCCACATTGAAGTAATGGGAGGTTTTTTAAAAAAAATAGCGAAAATGCAGGGCCAACCTTCTTCTGTAAAAGAAAAAGAGAACTCTGGATGTCAAGAAATGTACAGGATTGGATAAGAAGGGGAAGTTTATGGAGTTTAGAACATTAGAGCAGAGAAGGATGAGGGGGGACCTGACTGAGGCATAAAATTATGAGGAGAAAGTAAGGACTGCAGATGCTGGAGATCACAGCTGAAAAATGTGTTGATGGAAAAGATTATGAGGGTAAACAGTAGGAAATCTTTTCCCTCTAGTAGATAACCAGGGTGCAATCACTAAAGGTAAAAGTAGGAGGTTTAGAAGCAACTTAAGAATTTTTCACCCAGAGGGCATTAGGTATCTGGAACACTCTGTCTTGAAATATGGTAGAAGTGGGAACCATTTCAACTTGAGAAAAGATTAAGATCACCTGAACAGCCATAGCATGCAAGTTCTGGAAAACTGAACCAGAGTAGACTGGTGCTTGATGACCAGTCTGTGCTGTAAAACTCTCGCTCTGACAAGAAACAAGAGCTGCAAATCATATTGAACCAAATCAGCATCGGACTTTCATGGACTAAGTTCAATATTCACTGATCAATAACCATATTCACTCAGAGGTCAGTATGAATGCTCAGTCACAGTGTGTAGGTTTATAATACTAACTTGACACCGCCAATATGAAGAGTTCAGTAATATCTTTCATAATTCTAAGAGTTCAGTTATAGCAGATAGTTGCAGTTTACTCCCCTGTTGTGTCAGAGTCACAGGCAACTCATTCATGCCAACCCAGGTATCCTAAAATTAGCTAGGACAATTTGACAGCGTTTGGCCCATACCTCTCCAACCCCTTCCTATCCATGCACCTGTCCCAAAAGTCTTAAATGGTGTGATTGTGCTTACCCTCTATCACTTCCTCTGGCAACTCATTCCACACATGCACCACCCTCTGAAAAACTTATCCCTCAGGTCCCTTTTAAAATCTTTTGCTTCCCACCTTAAACCTATGCCCTCTAGTTTTAGGCTTCCCTACCCTGTGGAAAAAGACCTTGGTTATTCACTTTATCTATGCCACTCATGATTTGTAAACCTCAATAAGATCACCCCTCAGCCTCCAAAGCTCCAAGGAAATAAGTCCCAGCTCATCTACTCCCTCCTTTATAACTCAAACCTTTCAGTCCCAGCAACATTAGAATCATAGAATCCTTAGTGTGGAAACAGGCCCATTTGGCCAAGTCCACACTAAACCCTCCGAAGAGTATCCCACCCAGAGCCCATTCCCCTACCGTATTACTCTACATTTACCCTGAAGTAAAGCTACACTTTCCTGAACACTATGGGTAATTTCATACATCCAATTCATCTAACCTGCACATCTTTGGGACAGTGAGGGGAAACCCACGCAGACACAGGGAGAATGTGCAAAACACCGCAGACAGTTGCCAGAGGCTGGAATCAAACCCAGTTCCCTGGTGTTGTGAGACAGTAGTTTTATCGTTCCTATAGCAGGGTGACCAGAATTGTACACAGTACACCAGAAATGATTCTGGAATGTCCCAAGCGTCCAGCTGTACTCACTGTTCCCTGTCGGCAACGACTCTGGTTGATGATGAAGCACATTCCAATGATCCCGGTGAGGGCGAGCAATGCAGCAACTGCAAAGCTGAGGCCGGCGGGCAGCAGAAGATAATCATTTCCAATGAAATGTTGGTATCT